>NC_049234.1:33505100-34174050 GCF_011100685.1 Canis lupus familiaris | reverse complement strand
AAATAAGTAGGCTGAGAAATTCGAACTTACTTAAAGAACTATCTGATATATGGATTTGTAAGCATAATTATTCATAATACACCTTACCCTAATTACATTCTAAGCCTTCAAGTATTGACTAAGTCTTGTATGAAATCGTCACCATTAGCAGGATCTTTCAAGGGACACATCCAGAACTCAGAGAGGGCCCTGTGCAGTTGCTTAGGGAGTTTACAAGACGAGCGTGGAAACCATGACTCACTCAGCAAGCCTAAGACCCTCTAGGTCTGTGTGTTTTGGGGAGTCTTCTTGTGTAGCCATGCTCACCGCCAAAGTCTAATATTTAATTAGACTAAATTAAAACCAGAACATTGAATCACTGTATGCATATTTTTAGTAAGAGCAAAAAAAAGGTTATGTGTTCCTTTAATATAAAAAGTAATTAATTTTTAAAACATGGAATATTACATCCCTTATCTTTTAAAACATCTTTTTCTATTCTTAACAATGCATATTGCATAGGAATATGCAGTTGTACATGTATGTGTTTATCAATAGATATACATATATTGGAGTTGCTCAATGATGTTTTTACTGTAGGTATGAAATCATTGATAGTTGGTAACCAGAGGTCTAGTGGAACAAGGACTCTCACAAATTTCTTCTAGATCTTCATGTCAGCACTTCATGATGTTGGTATGGATGAGGTGATGTGATGAGGGCATAATCTTATGATCCCACATGCTTACAGTGGGCTTTGTAGCAGCCATGGCCATGAACAGGCTGGGGCATCATTTGGATGAAGGCAGTTAGAACACTTAGGGACATGGAGTGTGTTCTAAGATCTGTAAAGCCCTATCAGCAGTGAGCCCTTGAGGTTGAAAGTCCCCAGTCTGCTGGGATCAGGCTGCAGAGACAGGCTAGGTGCCGTGCAAGCCAGGATTCTGCAGCTGCTGGAGGGGCACCTGCCAGGCATGGTCTATGCTGCTCGAGCGCCAAGGATTTTCCCTCTATGAGTCCCACAGGAGCCATGCTCAGAGTGAGATATAGTTACTTTACCCAGCAAACACTCCATGGAAAAGTGATGACTGCAATCCAAGCCTAGCAGGCGAGGTATGTGCCCCACGTGAAAGAAAATGGAGGATTCCCCATGTCATTGAAGAAAAGGAAGACAGCACTGGGGGAGGCTGGCCCATTGTGGGGTGTCAGGATGTGCTCCAAAGGTCCTTGGGAGTAAAAATTAGAGCCAGGGGTTGCAAAGCAAGGAAGATGTCCTTCCTCAGACTGAATTCGACTGTGAGCATCCAGGTTCTAGCAATTTCTCCAGTTAATGAGACATGTCCTGACATCCCAGATCATCACTCCCCATTCTGGCCAGTAGTAGATACTCCCTCTTGATTCACTGGGAGATGCTGCGTTGGAACCATGTGGATGCAGAACTGAGAATATTGCACAAGATTTTTAAAAAGATTTTTAATTTATTTATTCATGAAACGCACAGAAAGTGAGGCAGAGACACAGGCAGAGAGAGAGGCAGGCTCCCTGTGGGGATCCTGATGTGGGAGTTGATCCCCTGAGCCACCCAGGCACCCCTTGCACAAGCTTCTGCCCTGATCTGGGATGGCTTACTTCTAGGACATTTATGCTTATGGATGGTATTTTTTTTTTAATCCCAGAATGCATATTGCCTTTTGGTGATGTTTGCCTTGTGCAAACAGTCAACTTGCATTTATCCCACGTCTATATTGACTGAAGCAGATTCTCAAAGGAAAAGCATCTCCTGAAACCAGTCAACGAGCATTGTGAATTGACAACTGGTGTTGGGCAGCAAGACTCATCCTGACGAAAGAGCAGGGGTGGCGAGGTGCTGTGGAGCCTGGCTTGGGGGTCAGACCTGAATGTGAAGCCAGTCTCTGCCACTTGCAGGCTCTGAGAGCGTGAACATGTCCCTTTAAAACACTCTGGGCCACCATTTGGTCACTTGTAAAACGGTGATGACACAGTCTCAGGGGGTAATCAGAAGTCTTATGGTATCAATTGCATTAATTGGTATAGGTGGAGCAGCTAGCATGGTGCCTGGTATCTAGTAGACGCTATCTCAATTGTCGTTTCTATTACTAATGATGTGACCACCTTGCTTTCCTGTTTACAACCCTCCCACTCGCTCGTGCTCTCACTCGGCTTAGTGTTCACAACATGAATGGTTTGACCTTAAACTTCTGTACTTTGCCTGTGCTCAGATCATTCCTGATCCCTCCCCCTTTGTGATATCTACTTTGAAAACTCTACCCTATTAAGTTCTAGATTAAATATAATCTCCTGTCCAGACTCTTTGTTTATTGATGTTTACCTACTGTACTCGGCCCAGTTTGTATGAATCCCTCATTCCCATACTTTTATTATTTTTATTTTTAAATTTTAAATTCAGTTAATTAACATTCAGCATATTATTAGCTTCAGAGGTAGCAGTTGCATACAACACCCAGTGCTCATCCCATCACATGCCTTCCTTCATGCCCATCACCCAGTTACCCCGTCTCCCCTCAGTTTGTTCCCTAGAGTTAAGAGTCTTTCATGGTTTGTCTCCCTCTCTGATTTCCTCTTATTTTCTTTTTCTCTCCCTTATCATGTGATCCTCTGTCTTGTTTCTTGAATTCTACATATAAGTGGAATGTTATGATAATTGTCTTAATAAAAATAAGTTTGACTTATTTTGCTTAGCATAATACCTCTAGTTCCATCCACGTTGTTGCAAATAGTTAAGATTTCATTTTTGTGATGACTGAGTAATTGTGTATATAGACCACATCTTCTTTATCCTTCATCTGTCAATGGACACCTGGGCTCTTTCCATAGTTTGGCTATTGTGGATATTGCTGCTATGAACATTGGGGTGCAGGTGCCCCTCGAACCACTATGTTTGTGGTTCAAAGGATATGTTTGTATCCTTTGAGTAAGTACCTAAGTATCCAGTAGTGCAATTGCTGGACTGTAGAGTATCTCTGCTTTTAACTTCTTGAGGAATCTCCATACTGTTTTCCAGAGTGGCTGCACCAGTTTTCATTCCCATCAACAATGTAAGAGGGTTCCACTTTCTCCGCATCCTCACCAACATCTGTTGTTTCATTCCCATATTTTTTTTAAGATTGTATTTATTTATTCATGAGAGACAGAGAGAGAGAGAGAGAGAGAGAGAGAAAGGCAGAGACACAGGCAGAGGGAGAGGCAGTCTCCTCGAGGGGGGGGGGGCCCGATGTGGGACTTGATTCCAGGACCCCAGGATCACAACCTGAGCAGAAGGCAGATGCTCAACCGCTGAGCCACCCAAGCATCCTTCATTCCCATTCATTTTTAAAAGCCTGCCCCTCGTGTTTTAGTCTTCCATCCACTCACACAGTCATTACTACAAACACTATTGTAATAGGCTCTGGAAACGTGAAGATGAGAGACTCTGCCCACAGAATGTTTACCAACTAACGAGGGAGACAGATACACACATAGGAAATGACCACACTGTGGGATAAGTTCTGTGACAAAGACAGATTGTGGATGCTATCAAGAGAAACAGCAGGGAGAAGCCACTGTGTGGGCAGAGTCAGAGAAGGCATTCAGGGAGGCGATCACACAGAGCTGTCACTCAAAAGGTGGGTGGGAGTCAGCCATGCAAAGGACCTGGAAGGAGGAGACCATAGAATGGGTCAGTGATGTCAGAGCTCACCCAGAAGGCCGCAGTGAAGTGCGGAGTAAGAAGGGAGGGAGTGTAAATCACAGGGCTTATCCTGCCCGGTCTCTTGTTAGACCAGTGAGGATAGGGATGCCAGGGCCACAGATTTTCAGAGATGGCAGTGGAGGGGGACAGAGCCAGGCTGCAGAAGGGAATGGTGGTGATGTCCCGCCTGGCTTTGTCTTCTTGTCACGTGGCATTAGGCTCCTTAAGGATAAGGACTCCATCTTACCTGACTTTATATGGCTGGTGATCAGTCTGGCACAGAGCCTGGCAACTCCTGGGAGACCCGTAACAGCTTGTATGTGCCCTGGTTGAACTTGCTGCTTCTTTCAGAACTTCTGCAACTCAGATGGGGTCACATGGATCTTTGTTAAATGATATCAATAATGTGAAAACAGTTCCTAATTCCTATTGTACTGTTTATGGCCCGAGGGCAGCAGGGTCACCATTACACTCTTGTTAGAGATGCAGACTCTTGGCCCTGTCTCAGACCTACCACATCTGAATTGCTGGTCAAGAGGCTCAGGAAACCGTGTCTTCACATGTTCTCCAGCTGAGTCTGAGTGAACAGCACAGGATGTTTCTATGACAGTATCAACCTAGGCTGTGTGCTACAATCATCTGCAGAATGGAAAGATCCACCCTCCAGGCTAATTAAACAAACAATGTCTAGGATGAGACCCCACACACCAGCACCAGCACTTGTAAAGTTTCCCAGGTAGTTCCCAGTTGAAGAATGACTGGCTTAAGACCAAGGAAAGAGTCCACATGCTGAGTAACCTCAGCTTTGCTTGGAAACATCTTTTTCCAAAGAGAACAGACCCAGGTCCCTTCCTTCTTAGCAGACCTATGGCATCTCCTTCCTCAGCAGGAGACTGGACTTCGCCTCCCTTTGCAAATGCATGCCTCCTGCTCAAGAGCCCATGGAGATTTTGCATTAGCTTTCCAGCATGGATTCTGGAAGCCAGAAAGCAGAAAGGAAGATCTTAATTCATTTACAACAGTTTTCTCATAAAGAAATACTTATGTGAGCAAGTATAAAGTATATATGAGTATAACCTCCCCACACACTATGTAAATATTTATAGGTCATCAATTTATTAATATCTCATTTATACCTATGTATGAGAATGTGAACCTTCGTTCCCAATATTGTTTGCTGAAAGGGAGCCAACATTTGTCCTTGAAAATGTATTCAAATTTCATTTTAAATCTTAATTCACACAAAGCTCTACATCAAACTCACTTTTGTTCCTGAGTGAAGGTTTTCCCTGATACTGAGATTCATCACCTGGCCTTTCTGACACCTTCTCTACAATATCACTTAGAAGATTCTCTGCCCTGACGTTTTAGGTGATTGCACAGACACTCTGTCCTACCCACAGAATAGTTGCACAAAAGGACCCACAATCAGTATTATCAGATCTGATGTCTAAGGTCAGACACACATGGAACTATTAGGATTGAAATCCCCTTTGAACAAACTCACCTGCCTTTTCTCTACCGGAGTGAAAACGGTGGAGTCATAAGTCAAGGGATTCCAGAAAGAAAATGCCATCTTGTATTTATGCCTCGACGTCCCCATCACAGCCTAATGGCCAGAGACAGCCAGCTCTCCCTGTGAAATGAGTTAACCAGCCCTGATGTGCCGTAATAGACTCAGAAATACAATTATCTTTGCTTGCCAGAGATCAATTAATTGATTTGTCTGGTTCTGTCAGAAACAATCCTTTTCTTCACTTCTCTTACTAAAATATGTTGCGATCCTTTTCATTCATTCCATCACTTTTGAAAGGGAGTAGGGATTATAAATGGTTGAGAGCCCCATTGGATGTCCAGCTTTGCCTGGTAAAGGAGAGGCCACTATGGATCTGGGAGGTCAGGGCCCATGCGAACCCTCGGGGGGAGCATCTCCAGGGCTTTGACAGTGGTGGCTTTGCTGCAAAGACAGAGCGGGCGCCCTGATGAATGGCCACTGGGTACGATTTTCACAGCACAGAAGCCGTGGATCTAATACACCATTTTAGGCCCGTGACTTTGCACGTGAGCAAATATACAGATTCCCTTTACTTTTGTATGAGTCAGTGTGATTCAGGATTTTTATCACTCAGCATCAAGGGTTCCATCTAGCACAAGGAGGAGTGTGGGTCGGCTCCAGGGTCTCTTAAGAATAAAATTCCAGGGATCCCTGGGTGGCGCAGTGGTTTGGCACCTGCCTTTGGCCCAGGGCGCGATCCTGGAGACCCGGGATCGAATCCCACGTCGGGCTCCCGGTGCATGGAGCCTGCTTCTCCCTCTGCCTATGTCTCTGCCTCTCTCTCTCTCTGTGACTATCATAAATAAATTAAAAAAAAATTAAAAAAAAATCATTAAGAATAAAATTCCATAATTGTTTTAGTAAACGTTTGATTCCCTCCTCCCCATAAAAAGGCATTATTAGGATAATTCCTAGGATGTACTCAGGTATTTATGTAATTGGACATGCTAGATTATTTTTCTAGCATATCCACATCCCTGTCAACACCCTGTCCCATTTTTAGTTCTTTAACCTTTGAATCTGTGACTTCCGTGAGCTTGCTGCTTTAAGCCTTTTATCCTCTTAACCCCTGGCTGAGGACATGCTCAGCAGGTCTGTGAAGAAGAGACCCTTCCAGGGGGCTGAGCCTTGCCTGTAGCCATGAACATGCCTCTGCTGAGCTCGGAGCCGTGCACAGGGCCTCTCTCCCTCCTGTGGGAATCAGAGGTGAGGCAAAAGCCCCCGGGCAGTGTGGCTCTCTCTAGTTTTGAACTCAAAGCTGTTCTTGTGAAGGCCTCTCAGGGGAGCAAAAGGTGTCTGGTCATGAAAGTAGTGGAATGGGAGGAGCGTAGACACAGATCTTGATTCCGATCCCGATTTTTCTGTTATTAGGCAAGTACCCGTGGGCAAGCTGCTAACCTCTGGGCTCTATTTCTTCACTGGCTTTGCAGGATCAGATTAGAAGGCAGTGAGGGAATGTTTGTAAAGCTCCTTGTTAAACTGAGGTCCAGACCTTGCAGTACTAGTCAGGATGGCCTGAAACGGACCCCTGATCTGGCTGGAGTCTGAATCGGGTGTCCCTTCTATGTTTTGAGCAGCTGATTTATTTATTTTTGTTTTGTTTTGTTTTTCCTGTATAAAAAAGATCCCAGTATCAAGATAGGAAAGGGGAGAACAAGAGACATACCCTTGGAGTATGAAAATGGGGACGAGGGGGCAGAAGTGAGCAGCTGATTTAATAGTCACCACAACTAATCTCCCAGGAAGAGATAAAGCCTTCTTGGTTTAAAAAAAAATTAGGGGTGCCTGGATGGCTCAGACGGTTAAGGATCTGACTTGGCTCAGGTCATGATCCTGGGGGAATCCAGCCCCATATCCAGCCCTGCATCATCACTGGGCTCCTCGTTCAGAAGAGAGTCTGCTTCTCTCTCTCCCTTTCTTGCTGCCCTTCCCCTCACTCATATGCTCTCTCAAATAAATTAATAAAATATGAAAAAAATTAAATTGTCAGTGGAAAACCTAGTGGACACCATGCTGATTCATATTGGCCTCAGTGGGGGAAATCCTACTTCCTGTTCTTTACCTCCTATTTGGGATCTGTAAGGGGAAAATGCCACATTTCTTATTGTTTCCAGCCCTATTGAGGTATCATTGACCTATAATATTATGTAAGTGTAAGGTGTACATGTGCTGATACTGCATATGTATATATTGTGAAAGGTTAGTTCACACATCCATCACCTCCCATAGTTGTTGCTCTGTGTGTGTGTGTGTGTGTGTGTGTGTGTGAGTATGTGTGTGGTGAGCATGTGTAAGTCTCCTCTTTTAGCAACTTCCAAGTGCACAATACATTTCTGAAGAAATAATTGCTTTGGGGACTCTCATGAAGTATAGTCAATACAGGTGTACTAAATCACAGATGTTTCTTTTCTAGAAGATTCTTTGAATGGATCTTGGGTCGGAGTAGAAGGGATAGGGAGTGAGGTCCTTAATGGCTTTAATTTGGTTCTATTGGTTATCCAATACTGGTCAAAATCCGTTTTTGAATGTATTTCGTCACATTTCTTCATTTTAAGTTTCAATTACACATATAGGCACAAATAAGATAAGTTTTGCCTAGTGAAGGAATCATGTTGCCAGTTTCCTCCTATACTTTTCCTCATTTTTCACAACACATATATCACTTTTGTAATCAAAATTTCCTCCCTCCCTCCCCTTCCTGCCCTTCCCACCTCCTTCCCAGTCCCTCCACCTCTTCCTTTCTCTTCCTCTCCCATTCCTCTTCCTCCCCCTCATCCTCTCCCTTTCTCTCCCTCCCTCTCTTTTCTTTCACTGAGCAAACACTGTTTTATCTGCACATGTGTTTGCCTTTACAAAAATGTAGTAGACCAGTTTGTTCTCTATTTTTTCTCTTTCCCTGCTGGGACTATTCCTGTAATCCTATACATTCCTTTACAACATGTGTAATAGCTGCAAAGGATTCCATTACAGGGTTCAGCCATAATTTACTTAACCAGTGCCCTCTTGTTGGACATCATTTTATTTAAAAAAAATATTAGAATGCATTTTATTATTTATAATTTGCCATGACATTTTTTAAAATTAAGAAATGTTTCTCTCTTGATAATATAAACCAATTATCCTGAAAATGACTTAATTTTGCTGCTTCATATGCTTCTAAGTCCCTAGTAATGTAGATGGAGGTTAATACTGTGCTTGACCAAGCACTTCTATCATCTGACAAGGTAAAGAAGGGCATGATGTTTAGCCTAACTATCCTTACTCCCAGAACTCTGTTCTACCTCCTCTGGAACCCCCTGGGGAAGGCGTAGTGTCGAGCTCCAAGGAATTCAGTGACTTGTGGCATCTGGCAGTTGATCTCCATCGCTCCAGTGAGAGGAGCTCTTAGAAACTGCAGAAGTCTGAAAATCTCCCCTGCAGTCAATGCCGGGGTCTCCATGGCTCCACTGATCCCACATGCTGACATGCAAGTCTCTGAAGTTACTGTTTGGGGACTTTCGGGAAAGGGGGAGTCACCACTGGTCCTTTTTGGCTCTTCCTAAAAATAGGAGGATTTTTGTGTTCACCAACACATTCCATTCTCCCAAAGGGTGACATTCTTATCTTTCCTTGAAAAAAACTCTCGTTCATTTCATTTGATGAAACCATCTCTTGAGTTCTGTCTCAACCCACTGGAGTCAACCAGAATTTCACTGGAGAAGAAAATTAAAAAATTCTGTATTGCTACAAATAACCTCTCATCACTTGATGAGGACTCTTATCCCTCAATTGCAGAGGAAGCAGGGGCTCACATAGGTGCAGTGTCTGCTGAGGTTCTCATTTTGGCCAGTGAGGTCTTTTTTTTTTTTTTTCTTTTTTTAAAGATTTATTTATTTATTCATGAAAGACACAGATTGAGAGGAGAGGCAGAGACACAGGCAGAGGGAGAAGCAGGCTCCTCACAGGGAGCCTGATGCGGGACTCAATCATGGATCCGGGGATCACGACCTGAGCCACCCAGGCATCCCAGCCAGTGAGGTCTTTATGTGACTAGTGAGTAGAGTAGTTCTCTTGGGGATGCCTGGACCCCAGAGTCTGGGCATTCTGTTTCTACCCCACCAGGCATGGTTGTTTCCCTTGGGCCAGACTGGGTGTACAGATGTCATGATGTCTTGTGTCACCCCTTCGGTAAACACTCTACTTCCGCAAACAACAGAATTGCAAACTACCACCATCAAGGAGAAATCATACCCAGACTTCCTTTTCTGGCTGCCTGGCACCTGCCTGGATTTCTTCCTTGCATAATGAGAGGGTGATGTATGGGGAATATAATCCTCCGGGCCAGTGACTGGTAGACACAAGAGGTGCTTTTTGTTTGTTTGTTTGTATATTTTTTTATTGGAGTTTGATTTGCCAACATATAGTATAACACCCAGCTCTCATCCCGTCAAGTGCACCCCTCAGTGCCTGTCACACAGTCACCCAATCCCCCCGCCCACCTCCGCTTCCACTACGCCTTGTTTGTTTCCCAGAGGAGAGACGTAATTTTAATCAAGAGGATGCATTCTATATTTTTAGTCATTTATCCAGTGAAAGCAAAATAGTTTACAATTCCTATAGCAGGGTTCCTTGAGCCCCTTTAGGAGATGTTCAAAAAAAAAAGCAAGAAAGAAAAGGGAAGAGTGGCTTTGTATGCTCACACTAGTTTTGAAAATACTGTTTTTTTTTTTAAATTTTATAAATTTATTTTTTATTGGTGTTCAATTTGCCAACATATAGAATAACACCCAGGGCTCATCCCGTCAAGTTCCCCCCGTCAGTGCCCGTCACCCAGTCACCCCCACCCCCCGCCCACCTCCCTTTCTACCACCCCTAGTTCATTTCCCAGAGTTAGGAGTCTTCCATGTTCTGTCATCCTTTCTGATATTTCCCACTCATTTTTTCTCCTTTCCCCTTTATTCCCTTTCACTATTTTTTATATTCCCCAAATGAATGAGACCATATAATGTTTGTCCTTCTCCGATTGACTTATTTCACTCAGCATAATACCCTCCAGTTCCATCCACGTCGAAGCAAACGGTGGGTATTTGTCATTTCTAATGGCTGAGTAATATGCCATTGTATACAGAAACCACAGCTTCTCTATCCTCATCTTTTGATGGACACCGAGGCTCCTTCCACAGTTTGGCTATTGTGGACATTGCTGCTATAAACATCGGGGTGCAGGTGTCCCGGCGTTTCACTGCATCTGTATCTTTGGGGTAAATCCCCAGCAGTGCAATACTGGGTCATAGGGCAGATCTATTTTTAACTCTTTGAGGAACCTCCACACAGTTTTCCAGAGTGGCTGCACCAGTTCACATTCTCAACCAAATATATTCAGGCCTCCAAGACAAAAGTTCTTCCCCTAAATAGGACCCTCACAGATGAACTTTTGTTCCCCCTTTTTCTTACCCATTAGAACCTTCCCCAGTGTCATCCTCCTCAAGAGGGAATGTGTGGCCTCCCTCCCATGGAATTCTCATACACATCACCCCTAATAAAGTAGATCAGTTTCATCTCCTGTTCCTTTGTTTATGCATTTATGAACTCATTAATTGACTCATGCAGGGGACATTGAGCTCTTGCTCTCTTCAGTGATGCCCTAGGAATTCTGACAGAACAAGGAGAAAGAGGCATGAACTCAAGTTCACAGCAGACTTTGGAAGTTAGAGATGCAAATAAAGACAGTGACATCCCTAACAGGAAAATAGAGCTCAGCAAGGATGCCCTCCCCTCACCCAGGAGGCATCAGGACAGCTTACCTGAAAGAGGGGGCTTGCTAGTCACATCAAGATTGGGAAGGAATCCCAGGTATTGGGACTTCCATGTGCAAAGGCCAGAAATGAAAAAGCATGACCTCTCCTATGAAGTGCCTTGGTGTCCAGGACCGCTGCGTAGAGATGGCCTTTTCCACAGACTGGGAGAGTGGGACTAGCCTTGGTCATCATGAAGGGCAGGTTTGTTGTGTCCTGGAGCCAGGATGGCACCTCGTAGCTAATAGAGGGCTATGATACAGTTGAAGGAGGGGGGTTAAGGATTGTGGGGATTGTAGAAATGACTCTTCAGAAGGGGAGAGGAAGATACTTGGGGTGAGTAAAATGAAGGTGGTGAGGATAGCTCAGAGGGAAAACACTTGGGAAATGCTTGAAAAATTGACACCTTTACATAATGTGAAAGGGAAGGGAGAAGTTGCAGTGGAAATCAGCTTTCCCCTTGGGTGAATTAGCAGATGAAGAAGGGAAGAGGGGAGCCATGCAGCAGGGGAAGATGATGTGAAAGATCCAGAGGCAACAAGGGAGCTGAGTCCAAGGACAGGAAGGAATCTGGGCTGGGATTTGTCAGCTCCTGGGTGTTCAGTGCCTTGTGACCCTTTGTGAGCTCAGACTGTGTGCCAGGACCTTTAGTACATCAGTTCACCCGGTGCTATTGACAGCCCTAAGAGCTAGGTATTTTTACTTTCACCTTTTCACCTTCCAGATGAGTAAACTGAGGCCCAGAGATAATATGGCTCTCCCACAGCAGAGCCAGGGTTTGAATTCATGGCTGTCTGTCTGCAAAGTCAGGATTATCAACACTGCTCTTTATTCTGTTGGCAAGGGAGGTTCCATGAGAAAAATCACAATTTAAATACATTTGAAGGTAGAGAAACATGCAAAGCTGTTGAGGAGGTGTCAGAAGCTCCAGAAAAGAGGATAAATCACAGAAGTGAAGAAATGCAAGAGCCTGAAGGAGGGAGCATCCCCGGGGTCACATGTTGCAGTCAGATCAAAGGGTATGGGGACCCAGAGTATCTTGAATTTGGTCTCAGGTGGTCAAGGTTAGCCTTGGTCAGAGCAGTTTGTCTGTATGATGGGAGCTTGGAGCCAGACAGCCTGGTGTGCAGACAGATGTGAACTCGCCCTGCCGAAGAACATCTCTGGATACTGGGAAGAGTGGCATCCTGAGCTGGGGTTCACTATTCAGTGTAGTCAAGCCAAGTAGAGCTAATGCGTGGGGCCATTCAACACTTATTGCCCCCTTTGAGCTGATGCTGCTGGGGAGGAAGAGGGGTACTGAGAGGGCCTCTGGGGGAGGCAGAGATGCATACCAAGGAGCTGGAACTTTTCCTTGTGGGGTTGATGCAGGAGGGATGAGTACAGGATGTTTCAAGTAGGTAAGCAGTCAGATTTGGATCAGCATGTCATTTGGCTGAAGTGTAGGGAAGAGATTGTAGCAGGAGGAAGAGCAGTGTCTGTTGTGAAGAGGATTGGCACGCATATATTTGGACTCATAGTTACTGGGTGAGGTTACTTGTATGAACGGTGTAGCGATGGTGCAGGAGGCATTGACTGAGCCTGGTGACAGAGAGGTTTCTTAGTGTGCTTCAAATCCTATTGATTAGCAATCTCCAAGCTTTGTACAAAGCACAAATCCCACCACTGATCTCTCTCTTCCCATGACTTAGTGAGCTGTAGAACCATAAGAAACAGTAATGAAATGGAACCAGTGTGCTTTATTTATAGCTGGGATGGTTCCTAATACTCTCCCAGTGCAGGGTATTGAGAAAATAGATCCAGCAATGAGGATTAAGCATAGGCGTGGAGGCCGAGATGGGATTTCTTCCCGTCTCTCCCTACTCCAATGGAGATAAATCTTTAGACTCAAGTGTTTAGAGGCAGCAAGAAGGGAGAGAAGGAGAGAAGATGAATGGATCTTTGGGTCCCAGGAGGGGCCCAGGGTCCATTGGCTGAGCTGTAGTTACTGAATATAAGGAATATACTGCAGATAGAAGACTATGGATGGTTCTTGATATTTAAGGCAAAGTAACCCCGCCCTTTATTAAAATGCGTCCCATACAGTGTCACAGGCTTTAACCAATCCCATTGTCAGTGCTCCTCTATGGACACTCACTTCCCAGGCTATCCTGTGTCACTGGCTGCTTGGCTGATGTCATCAGCCCCTTCCCTCTTCCAAATTTCAGATCTGTCCAGCACCTAGTTTGACTAATCATCATCTTGTTATCTAAACGACACCCAGACCAAACACCTGATCTCCCACCCTCCCTTCCAAACCTCTTTCGTCACTCACCCTACCTCGGTTAATGGCAGCTCCATCCCCTGGTTGTGGAGATCAACATCGGAGGGCAATTCTCCACTTCTCTCTGCCTCCCACCTCATGTCACTGCAGCCAGAAATCCTGTCGGCTCTCCTTTCAAATTGCATCCAGAAGATGCCATTTCTCACCCCCTACTGCCAATGCCCTGTTTCAAGCCACCATCTTTCCCATCTGGATTTGTATGATTGTCTTCCCTGTCTGGTCTCCCTGATGCCACTCTTGGACATCCTGTGTTCCCCACAACGTAAAAGCTGGACAGTCCTTCTAAAGTGATGATCCTCTGCTCCTGGTCTACAAGAACTCTTCCGTTTGCTGCGAAGAAAGCCAGAGTCCCTATGACGGATGCTTATTCTCCCCTCCTTCATGTCCCACCGGCCACAGAGATGTCTCTGTATCTCCTTCATTGTGACAGACTATGATCCTGCAGTGGAGCCTTTGTGCTGGCGGTTCCTATTTTCTGGAATATTCTTCCCTTCACTCTTCCAAAGCACTGCTGGAAATCCTCTCCTGTAGCAGATGCTGTGACCTGCTGCCGGGGTCTCTAGTTATGCAGCTGGTTACAGGCTGCTGGGCACCTGCAGCTGGGTTCTGTCTCAGGGAAGTTACCTCCATTGGAAGCCTTTGCCTTGCCCAAAGTTGCATGAACCCCATCCCCTTGATGAGTGCTGCAAAGGCCTCTCCCCCTTGCCCTAATCAGGGGGATCTCTGACAGACCATCCCAGATTCTGGGCTCACCATGGATTGACCGAATCTCCTTTGCAGTTACATCTCCATCCATCTCTCCCGCCCTCCATTCCTACCTTCCTCACTCCCCCATGGGAATGACTCTGAGATCATGCCTCAGTCGTTATTTTGCATGCACATCTCCAATTTGGAGACTCTTTATCAGGAAATCCAACTTGAAACATCTGTCCTGAACTTCCCTCCAAAACTGTAGTCCCTTCGCTGGCTCTCCCAGCCCCATGAATACTGTTACATTGCTCTATTTATATGTTTTTGGTGGTGTCTGCCTTCCCCTCACACCCACCGTGGGCTGTAAGCTCCTGGGAGGAGGGACATCTTGTGTGTTCACTGATATCACTTGGGTGTCTTTAACTAGGCCTGGCTCATCATAGTTGGTCTTCAAGTGTTAACTGAATGAAAGGAATATTTTTTTTTAAGATTTAATTATTTTTTTATTTTTTAATTTTCATCCCTATTTATTTATTTATTCTTTTTCATTTATTTATTTATTTATTTATTTATTTTCTCTCTCTTTTTTTTTTTCTTTTCTTTTTTTTTTTTTAATTTTTAATTTTTTTTTTAATTGGTGTTCAAGTTACTAACATACAGAATAACCCCCAGTGCAGAAGCGCAGGTTGTGGTTGACAAGCACAGGAGAGGGAAGCTGAGCATTCCCTGCCCCAGTGTGGTGGTACCTAGGGTGTAATGTCAAGGACTCCAGGGTCCCTTCCAGGACGTGCAGGAAAAGACACCCTGTTAACCAAAGGTAACGTTGCAAGTGATCAGGACTTGGTGGTGTACTGGCTTCCCAGGGCTGTACAGCAGAGTGCTAGACACAGGGTGGCTTACACAAGAGAATGTCATTGTCTTACAGGCCTGGAGTCCAAAAGTCTGAGATCAAGGTGCTGGCAGAGTCAGTTCCTTCTGAGTCCTGGAGGGAGAATCTGTTCTAAGCATCCATCCTGGCTTCCAGTGGTCACCTGATGGTCTTTGGTTTGCAGATATATTCTGTAGTTTCTGACTTCATCCTCATATGGTGCCCTCCTTGTGTCTCCAAACCTCACCTTCCTTGTGTGTGTCTGTCCTATGTCCACATTTCCCCTTTTCAGGGACACCTGGGTGGCTCAGTTGGTTAAGTACCTGAATCTTGATTTCGGCTCAGGTCATGATCTCAGGGTTGTGAACTCGAGACTTGTGTGAGGCTTCAGGCTCTGTGCTCAAGTCTACTTGAGGTTCTCTCTCTCTCTGTGCCCCTCCTCCCACTTGTGCTTTCTCTATCTTTTTCCAAAAAACAAACAAACAAACAAACAAACAAAAAAACCAAAGACAAAACAAAACACCAAATTTCCCCTTTTCATAAGGACAATAATCATTGGATTATGGCCCAGTCTAATGATCTCATTTCAACTTGAATACCTTTGTAAAGATCCTATTTCAAAGTGATACCATGTTCTCAGATACTGGGCATTAGGATTTGAATATATCTCTTTGAGGAGACACAACTCAACCACCAACAGATGATATCTCCTAGCTTGTGTAGAGGGAATAGAATTTGGACACTTGAAATAACATGACCTGTATGTAGAGTCACAGTGTTGTGTAGATTAGCTCAGAGTTGAGAGCATTCCATGGATGCAGGACTTCTAGCACTAAAAAGGGACTTCTCATGCATACCACCGTGAGCAGCTCACCCCAGGTGAAGCAGGGCACATGCTGAGTGATGACCCTGTGGAGGTAAGCAGGTCACATTACAAGGACTTTGGATGTCACGACCATGAATATTATCTCTTGGAGAATGGGTACCACAAGGGTTCCCAGGGGATGGATATGACCAGTGTTTGTGCCTAGGTGCGACAGTCCTGGGAGGAAGCTTACATATCATCCAGGTCAGTGTACTGAATATGCAACTAAGGCTGCACACATTTGAGGGGACTTGGCCATGTCAATACTCAGACAGCTGGGTGATGAAGAATCCTCTCCGATCTCCCATTTCCCAACTGCTAATCCAGACCATTTGTCTCATAACAAAAATATCCCAAAATGTGTTCAGAGGAACCTGGGTCCCATCTCAGGCAGCCTGCTATATCCTTCTTTTGGGATCTTCTCTGCAGTCATATTTCTCTGCCTACCATATCATGTTGTGTGCTCTTGTGTGTGTGTGCGTGCGTATGCACACGTGTAGTGGGCTGTGAGATGCTGGTGCCCCAAAGCACATCCCTTGGAGAATAACTTCCAAGTGCCTCATTCTCATCAATCAGAAAGGTAGATCTGCAGACTTGTTCTGGATTGGATTCCATCAGCAGCTGAGAATAGTGCACTACCTTGTGTTCTGGTTGTCCAGTCACCTTTTGTGTAAGGAGGACATAGCTGGGGCACCTGATTGGCTCAGTCAGTTGGGCCTTTGGCTCAGGTCATGATCTCAGGATCCTGGGATCAAGCTCTGCATTGGGCTCCCTGCTTGACCGGGAGTCTGCTTCTCCTTCTCCCTCTATTCTTTCTCTCAAATAAATAACATCTAAAAAAAGGGGGGGGGCGCGTAGCTGAAAGAAGGGGATTGATAGCATTTATCCCTCTCTATTTATATTAAGTACTCCATATAGGGTGGTTCATTTACATCTTTGAAGTATCATGTAAATGAGGATACTTCTCAGATGAGGACACAAGAAACTCAGAGATCTATCTCTTCAGTGGCCAGGATTTGGGCTTTGATCTCAAAGTGCCCAGTTTATGTTGTGTTGGCTCGAAGGCATCAGAGCAGTATCACCACAGACATGTTAGTTTATTTCCTTGCATCTGATAAATATAGATAATGAGAGTACCTACCTCCTAGGGCTTTTGCAAACAAGAAATGACATGTGTATGTATTGATCCTGATAAATTTTCACTCTATGTGTACAATGAATAATCATCATTGTGGTAATTACACAGTTCACCTAAGGGGTCATTACTGCTGGTTGGTGACACAACCAGATATACACCTAGATCTGGTTCACTTGAAGGGCTTATATTTCTTGTACAGTTGACCCTTGAACAACACAGGATTGAACTGGACAGGTCCACTAATACACAGATTTTGTACAGTACAGTGTTGTAAATGCGTTTTCTCTTCTTTTTAAAAAAGATTATTTATTTATTTATTTATTTATTTATTTATTTATTTTATTTATTTGAGAGGGAGAGAGGGAGAGAGAGAGAGAGAGAGAGAGAGATAGATAGATCTGGGGTCAGGGATAGAAGGAGAAGAAGAAGCAGACTCCCTGATGAGCAAGGAAACCCATGCGGGGCTTGATCATGGGACCACAGGATCATGACCTGAGCCCAAGGCTTAACTGGCTGTGCCACCCAGGTGCCCCTGTTTTCTTAATGAAATTCTTAATAACATTTTCTGTTCTCTAGATTGCTTTATTGTAAGAGTACAATATATCATACATATAAGGTACAACATATGTGCTCATCGACTATGTTATCAGTCAGGCTTCCACTCAACAGTGGGCTGTTAGCAGTTTATTTTGGCAGGTGGATTTTTGACTGCATGGAGGTCAGTGCCCCCCAGTCCCCATGTTGTTCAAGGGTCAGCTGTATGTGCTTTGCATCGCTGGCTTCACTTTGTAGGTCTTAGCCTCCAGAACGCGTAGCGTTTATGGGGCCACAGAAACACCTCTGTTGAGTTTGTCCATCCATCTATCCACATGCTTATTCCTTTATCCCTTTGTTCTTCTTCTCATTGTGCATGTATCAAATACATAGCAGGAAAAAAATGAACCAACTTGTGCTTAGTCCCTACTCTGTCCTAGGGATTGAGCCTGGCATTTATCTACATCATTTCATCTAATTATACTGGAGAAGCAGATATTATCTTTCTTATTTTACACATGAGCAAACAATCTTCAACAAAGAATAAAGCAAAATATCTTACCTGAAGCGATGCAGGCTACTACCTATCTGAGCTTTGCACCTGCCCCTACCCCTCCTTAGAGCATCCTTTCTACCTATGATGTTCTCTCCCTGCTAGCTCCTGCTCAGATTTTCTTGTCTCTTCTCAGATGCCACCTGTCTCAGGCAACTGTCTGATGGCTCAGCCTGGGTCACGAGCCTCCTTCCTGCTTTCCTTTGTTCTACCACTTAGGCTAATCACCTCCCTCTTGTACTGCAAAGGCCTGGCATCTGGCTCCCATCAATTCCTCCTCCCAGGCTTGCCAGTCAGGGCTCAGTGAAAGCTTGTTGATAAGTGGATGATTTCATAAGTGTGACTCCCCTCATTGAGTTTTTGAACAATAAAGTGGTATTTATTGAGAGTCTACTATGTAGTTGAGACAGGTCTAGCCACTTTCACGGTCATGACTCAAGTTCTCACACAACATAGGTCCAGTGGGAGAGATGGCCATCAAGCCTAAGCTTTCTTTTCTAGGTAGATAATTCAACTTGAAAGTTTGAAATGTGTGCTATGATAAAGTACAGGTGGCCATAGAAATATGTTAGGAGATACCTTGTTTAGATTGAGAGCTCAGGAGAGGCTCCTAGAGGAAGTAGCACTTAATAGGAGACTTGAAGATTAATTTTTAAAAATAAATTAAGTTTTAAAAAATAATTTAAAAAAATTGAGGGAAATAAATGAGGCCAAAGGAGGGGCAGGGAGATGGGATGAGGCTCCCGACAGGAACAAGTTAGTCCTATGACCCAGCAATTTCACTGTTGGGGATTTACCCCAAAGATACAGATGCAATGAAACGCCAGGACACCTGCACCCCGATGTATATAGCAACAATGGCCACAATAGCCAAACTGTGGAAGGAGCCTCGGTGTCCATCGAAAGATGAATGGATAAGGAAGATGTGGTTTATGTATACAATGGAATATTCCTCAGCCATTAGAAACAACAAATACCCACCATTTGCTTCACGTGGATGGAACTGGAGGGTATTATGCTGAGTGAAGTAAGTCAATCGGAGAAGGACAGTGTATGTTCTCATTCATTTGGGGAATATAAATAATAATGAAAGGGAATATAAGGGAAGGGAGAAGAAATGTGTGGGAAATATCAGAAAGGGAGACAGAACATAAAGACTCCTAACTCTGGGAAACGAACTAGGGGTGGTGGAAGGGGAGGAGGGCGGGGGGTGGGGGTGAATGGGTGATGGGCACTGGAGGGGCACTTGACGGGATGAGCACTGGGTGTTATTCTGTATGTTGGCAAATTGAACACCAATAAAAAATAAATTTATTAAAAAAAAAGGGAACAAGTTAGTCCAAAAAAATGTACTGAGGCCACTGTGGCAGCTGGAAGTGGCACCAGATGATGCGTGGCCTCCATGCTCTAGTGAGGATGTCCCCCTAAAGGATCTCCCACTGTCACCCTGGGCAGCCCACCTTTGAGAATTACAGACGACCACACTGGACTGAACTTCAGAGTCATTCTTGACCTTTCTTCTATTGTGACTCTCCTATCTTTCTTATTCCTCAGGCAATGCCTTTGACTTACAGGTACCAGAGCCCCAGACCCAGTTACTCTCCTCACCATCCGTGATGCTGCCATCTCAACACAGCCACGTCATATCTCGTGGAGCCTGTCACTGCCTCCATCTGTTCTCTCTGGGTCCTCCTGGTCCCCACTCTCCCTGTATTGTTACCACAGCAACCAGGGGTCCTTTCAGAATCTGAGCCAGGGAGCGTCATTCTCGGCACCAAATTTCCCAAAGACTTGACTCCCTGCTTCCCTCAGAACAGAAGCCCAAGTCCCATTGCCCTGTTCCTCCTCCATGGACCATTGGGTCCTGTGGGGCTCCCCCCCTCCTCCCACCTTCTATCTGGAACATTCTTCCCGGTATGTGTGCACAGCACAGTTTCTTACCTCCCATTAAGTCTTTGCTCAGATGACCTTCTCTGGTTACACTTCACACTACTACAGGTACAGCTTCCTGCCTCCCACTGCCTCTAACCCCCCAAGAAGCCAGGTAATTAGATCATCTGTGACATCTGTCTTGCTTTGATCCTGCCCCGAAAACAGAAGTTGCCCGAGGACAAGGGTTTTATCTGTTCTGCTGTCTGGTGGGTCTCAGCACTGAAGGTCCTGCCAGACAGGACATGAGTATACAGCAACTATGAGCTTCATGCATGGAAGGAATAATGTGGAGAGAGACGTGGTACACTCAGCATTTTATTTGTTTAGTTGTGTTTGTTATTTTCCTAGTGATCTCTGCACCCAGTGTGGGGATTGAACTCCCGACACCAAGATCAAGAGTCACGTGCTCTTCTGACTGAGCCAGCCTGGTGCTCATCAACAGCCAGAGGGACACCTCCCCCCCCAACTCTCCCAAAGGAAAACCCATCCCCTCCTTCTGCATCCATCCCTTTTCCTTCACTCCCTTGAAGTGGAGCAGGGGTGCAGCTTCCGTGTCAGGCCTCTGAGTAGGGATTAGAGAATAGGACCGTTGTCAGTGTAGCCGCTTATCGAACAAGAGAAGGAGGCCGAGGGTTGTGTCTGGGAAGGGATGCAGGCAGAGGAGCTTTGGGTCCTGGGCATTGGGGAGCAATCCTGGTGCTATTCCTTTCTTGTGTTCCTTCCCCCAAGTGATTCTTTGATCATCCACCTCATTGTGCTAAAAATGAAGTCTGAGCATCACAGTCTCCTACTCAACCACCCTCTCAGATGCCCTCCTCTCTCCCGGGGTCTGCATGGCTATGTTCCAAGGACAGTTTAAGGACAGCGACCCCTTAAAGGCACCTGAAGGGGCTGTGTTACAAGCACAGGTTAAAGCATTCTCCCTCTTCTCTGATCTGAAAGGAGGCTGTGCCTTTTGCTTCCTTGTAGCTGGTTTAGAGGTCAAAGCATGGATGGATGTTCCTGCTGACAGTGAGCTGAGGAGGTTCTGGGCAAGTCCTCAGTTGCTTGGTGGGACCCGAAGAGTCCCCGCACTTCTGTGGCTCACGGTTCCCCATTGGTCACTCGTGCCCGGATCAGCATGCTCCCGGGTGCTCTGGGATGGATCATGGCCCTGCCTCCCCAGAACTTGGGCTGCTGCTGTAATGTCTGGGAGCCCAGTCGACCTGTTTTCTCTATATCATAGCCTATTTCATGGTATTTCAGGTGTCAGAGGTGAAGTACAGAGATCTTAGCACAGCGCATGGCACACAGTAGGTGCTCCTACGGGTAATTCATGGCAGAGTCAAAGACGGGCGAAGTGCTTGTCGGGCGAAGTGCTTGTCATATCTGTTGGTTTGAGAAGCCCGAGAGCATCTGAGATGACTTTGCATGCCCAGCACTTTGAACAGTATACAGAGCACAGCGGGAGCTTGTGAGAGGCTCCCAGACAGAGGGCGTGTCGTAAGCATCCCATGCCTGCCCTTCCTCAGGGAGCTTGATAGCCTTCCCGCAGAGAGAGCTCTTGCATGAAGCTCTTAAGAAAGACACAAGACATTATGGTTTTGCTTTTGGGACAGGAGGGGTCGCGATAGCAGGAGACGTGCACCCAGCCATGTCTGAAGGCAGTGGGGTGCTGTCAGGAGAGGCTTGCCTTTTCTCCTGTTTTAAACAGATTGGGATAGGGACGCCTGGGTGGCTCAGGGGTTGAGTGTCTGCCTTTGGCTCAGGACATGATCCTGGGATTGAGTCCCACATCTGGCTTCCTGCATGGAGCCTGCTTCTCCCTTGGCCTATGTCTTTACCTCTCTCTCTCTCTCTGTGTGTGTGTGTGTCTCTCATGAATAAATAAATAAAATCTTTAAAACAGTTTAAAAAATAAACAGATTTTTAATGTGCAAAATACATACACATTAAAAATGTCCCCTTTTCGTCATTTGTAAGTGTGCGGTTCTGTGGCCTTAAGTGCATACACTTCTCTGTGCATCCATTGCCACCATCTGTCTGCAGAACCTTTTCCTCTTCTCCACCTGCAACTCCAGACTCATCAAACACTAGCCCCCCGCTCTCACCTGCACCGGCACCACCACCCACCTTCTGTGTCCATGCACCTGGAGACTCGGGGCCCTCATGCAGGTGGAATCATACAGTGCTTGCTCTTTCACGTCAATCAGCATGTCTTCAGGACTCATCAGTGTTGGGACAGATATCAGAATTTCCTTCCCTTTTAAGGCTGAATCATGTTCCATGGTGTGGACGGACCACATTTTGTGTTTCCATGCATCTGTTGATGATAGGTAGATGCTTGGGTCGCTTCCACCTTTTGGTGACTGAGGCTACTAACCCTGCCATGGCCTCAGGGTGCCAGTGTCTGTTTGAGGCCCTGCTCGCAGTTTCTTCAGGCAGACACGCAGAACCAAACACCTTCTGAGTACTTAATGTCAGGGTCTCTCTCCCAGGTGCTGGGACAGAGGGAGAAGAGACTGTGAGACCAGGTCCCTGTTCTGGGGACGTGCTCAGTCTTGGACTGTGTAGCCCAGGGGGACAGGGCTGATGTAGGTCCTTTTTTTTTTTTAAGATTTTATTTATTCATGAGACACACACACACACACACACACACACAGAGGCAGAGACATAGGCAGAGGGAGAAGCAGGCTCCATGCAGGGAGCTCAACGTAGGATTTGATCCCAGGTCTCCAGGATTACGCCCTGGGCTGAAGGCGGCGCTAAACCGCTGGGCCACCCAGGCTGCCCCCTGATGTAGCCCCTAAAAGAGGGTGTGGTCATACATGGTCATCAGGAAGTGAGCCTTGAACCAGCCCTTCCGGGGCAAGTGGACATAAAGTGGCACGGAGACATCTGGGTGGAGTAAGCCTCATGGGCCTGGGGCTGGAACATTCAGGATGAGGAAGGCATGGCATGCAAGTGAGGAGGGGATGCACGTGGAAGGGCCAGCTCACAAGGAACCCCGTGTACCAGGCAAAGGGACGTGGGTGCCACCCAGTCAGGAGGATGGCTGGAAGCAGAGCAGTGTCATGGTCGGGTCTTCGGTTACAGATACAAGCAGTGAGCAGGGGCAGGAGGCCTGGAGTCGGGCCACCCTGGGTCGGCTCACCAGCAGTGTGACCCCAACATGTCACCCACCCTGGAGCTGTGTCCGTCTTCTATTTGCAGGTGACAGTATGGATCATGGCATGGACAGAGTGATGTGGCTACAGGGAGGCCATAGTATCTACGAGGATGGGGCTCTTATAGGATTTAGGGAGTCACCAAGATGCTTGCATGGAGCTGGAGGTTAGGCTCAGTGCCTGTCACCGCTCTGTACTCTTTCCCTTTGTTCTCGTGGAGGACGGGGCAGTATGGAGGGCGGGTGAAGTGGCGCTGCCCGCACCCGGGGGCAGAGATGCTCTGCATGGGAGCGCTGGAGTGGCCTTGCTGTCCCAGAGCCCCGTGGCCTGCTCTCCGTGGGCAGCTGGGTAGGGTCCCAGGGACCGGCTGCAGGGGTAGCAAAGGAGTTCTTAGAGCTTCTTGTCCATCCCCGAAGGATGGGTTGGGCCTGGCCTCCAGAGATCACAGGTTAGCTGCGAGGAAATCACATCGAGGAGCCGTGCCCACTGCAGGCTGGGCTGGGCGGTGGCGAGGACAAGGCACCACCTGTACCTTCCCCTCCGGGGGCCCACCTGCCTCACATGCTGCTGGACTAGAAGCCGAGGGCCCCTCTCCATGAGGCCAGCCCTGCCCAGGGCACTGGGGGGGGGGTACCTAACTGAAGGGCGTGGGTGGCAGGGGTGAGTGGGGAGGGATTGTCTTCAGAGTTTTGTAGTTTTAACTGTGATGCTGCAGCACTCAGCTGATGGAATGTTCTCATCATTGGAATGCAGTCCAGGCCCTGGTTTGTCAGAGCTCACTGTGCTTGCCTAGGGTCTGCAACCCCGTCCCCTGGTTCCTGATATCCTGGAAGCATGTTGGAGATTTTGGGTGCCACCACCCCTGACCTCCTGGCGTCAGGGCAGCAGAGACGTACATGGAGGTGGGGGGGGGCAGCTGTCTGCACTGTTTATGTGTAGGAAATATTGTTGAGTTAGTTTTGTAAGCATGATGCAGTTGACTTATCCAGTCTGAATTAATGCCACACAGCCACTAAAGTCTTATGATTGTTTGGGATTTTATAAATGCACACAAATTGCTGGTGGCCCCTGGTTGTCGGTCACCCTGCGCGGGGGGGTCTCTGTGCAGAGCGGCCGACACAGGTGCCCGTCTGGTTCGTGGACTCCTAGCAGTGGCTCTGGGACAGGGCATTTTCACCACGAGCACCGGTTTGTACCAGAGCTCAGAAGAGCACCCTGGACTCTGTCTTTGTGGGGAACCTCCCAAGGTCCATATTACATTTATCCTCTTGCGCAAAAATGCATATTCATTTATGTAAATTAGGAAATGCAGAGTAACACAGATCCTATTCCTCAAAACCATTACGGAACTTTTAGAAAACTTACAGACGTCTCTGCATGAATATAGCTACATGTATACACTGTCAGCAATTTAAGCAAAAATAAAATTCTGTTGGGTACATTGGACACTGATTTTTTTTTTCTGATTGTTTACTAAAAGTTGAGTGAATGATTATTTTCTGAGGAGATCTACAGCCATTTGCTGTAGACCAAAGTCTGGATGATGTGAAAATGCAAAAGCATTGCCAGAGCGAGGGGGAGGTCAGGATCAAGAAATCCGTGGGCAGATTCTGGCCACTGAAGTGAATCAGGATTAAGTCATCCACTCATCCCTCAAATACGCAGGTGGAGGGAGTCTGTGGAAATCAATAAGGCACAGGTTCTTCTGGCAAGGAGCTCACAGCCAGGGGCTTGGGGTGAATAGATAAAATGTGCGTGTTAATCCTTTCCTAATCCCTGCCAAGGGACCGGGCGGGCTGGGTGCCAAGCAGGCATCGTGCTGGGGGAAGCAGGAAGGAGGAAGAAGATAGGCTTCTTGGGCGGGGGACAGACTGCCCAGCAGCCAGGCAGCGTCCTCAGGACAGACACTCAGCAGAGGACGGGGACAGGTGGGGCCCGCTCGGCGGCTGTCAGCCAGGGAGCCTCTGAGCTGGGTCCTGATGTGTGAGAGTGATTCCCAGTATGTTCGAGGCTGGCATCTCAGGGAGGGGCAGAGGCATGTGTGCAAAGTGCATCGGTGTGCAAGAGCGGGAGGCATGTGCAAAATGACGACACCTTAGAGGGGGAGCAGAGGCCCCCCCGCACACCCCATACTCGCTGCCCCCCTGCAGCACCTCGTGGGTGTGCCTGCAGCTCCTGAAACCAGTCATCTCACCGGCCAGGCTCTTCTGCCCGCCACGATTTTGCTGATCTCTTGACCTGGGGTGAGAGGGAAGGGACTCTTTTTGCCACATGTGTGTTTCTTTCTGAACTGTTACTTCCCTTGAAAATTCAGTTCACATATCCCCGGGGGTTTTACGAGTTGTGGGTGGTAGCAAACGCAGTCCTTTTTGTCCTGACCAGAGAGAAGGGCCCATATGAGCCCCTGAGAGGGGCAGCATCATTCGAAAGCTGGGAGCAGAGAGGGCTGTGGACTGTAGGCACTGGCTCCCAGAAGTCCCCTTACCTCGAAGGCCAAAGGGGTCAATCTTGGGTTAGTGGAAGAGTCTTGTCTGGGTTCCAGGTGATGTGGTGCCCGGGCCGTGGACTATGCGCCAGGCATTTCCAGGTGCAAAGCCAAGCTCAGCCACCTCCCCGCCGAGAGCATCATCAATCAGAGGAGCAGTGGACAGACTCTTCCTTGCACACATCCTTTTCACTTCTTCTTGCAAGTAAGCATGGAAACATGGCTTCCAGGCTCACCGGGAACTTGAACATTGGTTCTAAGCACGGCTGAAGGGCTCCTTGGTCAGTTTGGAACAGGAATGAAGTCTGGGCTTCAGAACTTTGTAGATCAATCTTCTTATTTTGAACTTCTAGACAGAGAGGCCTGGGGACATGGGGTGACTCGCCGGAGGCCACATGTGAATCCGGACGGTCAGGGTTTGAGGACTTGTGACTCTGCTCTCCCAGAGGCATCCCATGGCAACATACCAGGGACCCTGTACATGCTGGAATCCATGTTGGGAGCTTTGGGGGCTCTGCCCCAATTTTGCTAGGTTTTTTGATCCCAGCTTCAACCCAGCCTGCGATGTGAGAGGTGGAAAGCCAACCAACCAGAAAATGATGGGCCACTCGAGAGTAAAGACTTTTATCAAATCTCCACTAATTTGTCATCAGTGTGAGGTTACTCAGGATTGACTGTGTTGTCTTATCTTTGGAAGAGCTTTCTGAAGTTCTGGTTTATCAGTCTGATAAACCTTGGTTTAAAATCCCAGCTCCCCAGATGCCCAGGTGGCTCAGTGGTTGAGTGTCTGCCTTCAGCTCAGGGCATGATCCCAAGGCCCTGGGATCGAATCCTGCATTGGGCTCCCCATGGGGAGCCTGCTTCACCCTCTGCCTATGTCTCTGGTTTTCTCTCTCTGTGTCTCTCATGGATAAATAAAATCTTTAAAAAAAAAAAAAAGAAAATTATTAAAAAAAATAAAATAAAATCCCAGTTCCCCTGTATCTTTGCTGTGTGACTTTGGGGAAGCCAGTCAATCTCTCTGAACCTCTCTTCTCATATATATTCTGGAATAATGCCCACTTTTAGACCCACTTTTAAAAAGAAATGACGCTATTTTCTGCATCCTCAGGACAGTAGAGCCACTGTATTTCTTCACAACTTAAATCGTAATGGCGTTTGCACATTCTTGATTAAAATGCCCCAAAGTTAGTGCCTTATCTGCCTGAGTCAGATGACAAAATGCATGCCAGAGGGGACAAAGTATATTTCTGTCTTCACATAATGCATTTATGATTGAAGTCTCTCATTACTCAGCACTTTATGGTTTGGGGGTCTCTGTCTTAAGTCAGAAAACGTTTCTAGCACCAACTCTGCATGGCCTGCTAAGGACAGAGGAATGAAGATGACAGATTTATTGAGAGAGGCTGACAGCTCACCATGGGGATGATTGATTGCCTGAAACTCCCAGAATATAAGTCCTGCGACGAAGACGTGGGGTGAGGAGGCAATGAGAGAGCACGGGCCTTGAGGATGGACGGAGCCGCTCTGAACGCCCGCTGCACCGTTATTAGCAGCAGAGCCTTGGGAAAGCGACTTAACCTCTGTGAACCTGTTTCTTTCATTAATAAGATGAAGATAACCACTTAGGTCATCGAAGCCTACAGAAAAGGTGTCCTGGACTGAGCAGTGGCATGTGCTTGGTAGCTAGTGATTGTACTAAGTTTATTTGGAGAGGGCAGTGCCTTGAGCAGGAGGTGTTGAGGGGATGGTGGTGGGGCGGCCAGTGTTCCCTGTGTCCTTGCCATGGCCTGGGGTCGAGGGGCCGACAGCTGCTCCTGTCCTGCTCTTGCAGACGTCACCTGGGCATCGGCCTGGCCCTGTGGCTAGTGGTGCGAAGTCCTGACCCCCCACTGCCTCCCTAGCGCCTCCCAGTCATGCTGGGGGGCAGACCTGCTGCTCCCCCCTCCGTATCCGGCCAAGCCTGCATCCCCACCCCCTGCTCCCCTGCTCAGTGCACCTGCTGGCCCGCCCTTCTGCAGCAGCAGCATATGCCTCACTCGGCGGCCGCTTGGTGCAAACAGCGTCCGCTGTAATTACAGAGCACATCTCTTAAATGGAGCTGAGGGACTTCGTTGTTGTTCCGTCGGAACAGTTCTGCAGAAATAAAGATTGGATTGATGAGGAAATGGGAATTTTTACGCAGATGAGGAAATCCCTTGAAATCTCCAGGCAGGCTTCAGGTCCTGGCAGTTTCCATATCAAAAGGCAATTAAGAGATGGGGGTGCTGCGGGAGGAACACTAAGCAGAGTTGTGACAGTTTCTTCTCAGATGAGACACATTCTGGTACACCTGAGTGGCTCAGTGGTTGAGCATCTGTCTGCCTTTTGCCTTCAGCCCAGGGCATGATCCTGGGGTCCTGGGATCAAGTCCCACATTGGGCTCCCCGCAGGGAGCTTGCTTCTCCCTTTCTGTGTCTCTGCCTTTCTCTGTGTCTCTTATGAATAGATAAATAAAATCTTAAACACACACACACACACACACACACACACACACACACACACACACATTCTGATGGAAGGGGCTGGAAAATCGGCTGAGGTTTCTTCCTCCCAGAGAACAGTTGGCAGGTCTGTGTGTCTGTCTGCTGTGCAGCTGCTCTCGTGCAAGATCAGCGGCCTGTGTCACCTGCCCTCATCGCCTGGATAGGAAACGTGGCTCACACTCGACTGGTGGAGAGAGGAGGCAAGGGAGACGTAGAAGAAAATGGTAGCTCAGAGAGGTTAAATAGCTTTTCTAAGGTCACAGAGCTGGGAGGGGATGAATCTGAGACTTAACAAAGCTCAGTTCGATTTCACAGTTGGTGTCTTGAATCACTACACTTACTCCTCTGTGGAGGGTAGTGTTGACCATCTGTTTACACCATAGTAGGCACCAGGGTCAATTTTTGGGAAAGAAATATCGACTTGTAGTTGCTCATTCCCCATCCTGTGCTCCAGTCCAACTCAGCTCCCCACTAGCCCCACACACTCCCCCAGGTCCCACCCCTCTGTGTCTTTCCAGGCTTTCCCTCTACCACAAATGCCTAGACCTGCCCATTCCTCAAGGGGGAGCTTTGATGGCATGTCAGCTTCATGACTTATATTTGTAAAATGGATCAGTCTCTGGATAAGTCAGGTGAACTCAGGCGTAGCAAAATGGAGCACGTACAAAATTCCGTCACAGAGCATCTCCGTCTACCGGGATCTCAGTCACGCTCTGGGTCAGAGCTTGCCCTCTTGTGTTAAAGAGGGGCGCTGTGACTCTCTGGGGAGTCAGGGCTGTGGCTCACGGTCCCAGCTGGGTCCCCCGAGGCCAGCCTTGCAACAAGGCCCTGCTGCAAACGGGTGACATCAAAGATAACCGCCTTCCGCTCCAGCCACTCTGCTGTCGTTCCTGATCTTGAACCCCCAGCTCACATTCCCCTTCCTTCCTTCCTTCCTTCCTTCCTTCCTTCCTTCCTTCCTTCCTTCCTTCCTTCCTTCCTTCCTTCCTTCCTTCCTTCTTTCTTTCTTTCTCTTTCTTTATATATATATATATATATATATATATATATATATATATATATATATATATATTTTTTTTTTTTTTTTTACATTCCTGTTTCTTGATATGAGCAATCTCTCCTGCACACTCTACTGTCTTCTAGGGGCCAATTTTAATTCATCCCTGCCACCCGCTGAGGCCATATCTTCCTCCTCTGAGCTAACCTTGCCCTTTATCTCATCCTTTGGAAGCTCCAAGAGCTTCCTTAGGATTATAATTACTAGCTGTGAAGTTAGTTTTTCTCCGCTAGACTCTAAGCTCCTGAGGGCAGGGACCATTGTGTCCTTTGTCTGGGTCTTCAACCTCTGTCCTGGGGCCTTGTACCCACGTTGGCCAGTTTACCATTAACCATAACTGAGTAGTAAGAATATGAAGGAGAAAGCTTGCGGTATCTTTTTCCACCAAGGTCACTGGTATGACTTTTTTTTTTAAATTTTAATTATTTGTTTCTTTTTAAGATTTTATTGATTTGAGAGAGAGAGCAAAAGTGGGGGGAGGGCAGAGGGACAAGCAGACTCCCTGCTGAGTGGGGAGCCCCATGCAGGGCTCTATCCCAAGACCCTGAGATCATGAGCTGAAGTCAGATCTTTGGGGCTTCATAGCCATGAGCTTGCATACTACTTGTTTTTATGCTCTATAAGCCTATGAGTGAGGTATACTTCTTTGGAGCTTCAGCTCCTGCGTAGGATGAGTAGAGGAAACAATGACCATCTTTAATGACTATTATCCAGGTAGACTCTGATATCGCGTGTAAAACATCTGGTCTGGTGCCTGACTCAGTGTTGGCTTGCAAGGGTGGGTGGCTTCCTTCATTCTTGCTCTGATGTGCAGTTGTTACTGTAGATATTTATGGGGTATCCAGAAGCAACAATAGAATAGTTTATCCACCTCCTTGAAGAGTGTCATTTCTTATCACTTAATATCAATATATATCCTAGAATTAAATTATGTCTAAATGTATTGGTATAATGGATTAGATGATGGACCCAAATTAGCAGTCTTGTGCTCTTTTGTGGACTCTGCAAACTACCTGGGTAGACATGGGAATCTCCCCCCCACGCCTTTCTGTGTCTACTTACTATTAGCAACATCTATATGTTACAACTATATGTTAAAAGGAATTGCTTTCTGTGTTTCATGCATTGTATCAGGGCCTCTACCTATAGTGTCCCATTTGTTCCTCACAACAATTGATTTTTAAGATGAGAAAACTAGTGCTTGGGGAGGTAAAATGGACAGCTGAAGGTCACACACCAGCAGAAAGTGGCGAATCCGGTATTTAACACCCAGTCTGTCTGATGCAGAAGCCGGGGCCTTGGGTTCCCCAGGGCGTGTTCACACCACGCCTCTGATCCCTCTACACGAAAGACCTGAAAGACCTGTCTTCACCCTCCGACTGCCCTCCGACTGCTCGGAAGTAGATGTCGGATCTGGTCTTGCCAATTAGGAAAATTCTCTCTGCAGAGACCCCTGTCACAGTGTGATTTTGCACAGCACATTTTCTGGTCTGAGGTTTTAAATTACCCATGTCATTTCAAGCTGTGCAAGAAGCTTAAAAGCCTGCTTTCCACCTAACCTCATTTAATCAAGCCACACAAGTGCAAAGAAAATCCAGTGCTACCTCACATCAAAAGGGAAGTGAACTGGCACCTGTTGAAGATGCACTTTGTCCCAGGTGTCTTGTGATGGAGTCCCATTCCATCCTGGCTGTCAAGAAGGAGTCTTCATTTTACCTGCAAGTGGCTCTTTTCTGGGGGACCTGGAGATTGACACCAGCAACTTTTCTGAGACCAGCATTGACACATGGCCACTCATGCAAATTAGAAACCCCAGCTGAGTTGACTCATTAGGTGGAAAAACAGGTTCCCCAGGGAGTGTGACTCATGGGGAGGCACTTTGAAGTGTCCCAGGTCCTGGCAACCTCATTTTGTATACATAGCATCTCCAACTAGGCAACTCCTATTGCTGATTTGAGTTCCTATGAATAGGGATGGTAGTTCACCAGCAAATCAGGCTGATACATAAAACACAATACCCACCGTTTATTAAAGCCCAGGATTGCTCTGCACATTGATTCTGATTTGTCAATCTTAACTCCCAAAGGTAAAAGACCATCTCCATTTGCAAATAAAAAAGAGAGTTCAGAGAGTTTAAATTGTCTTATGTTGGACAAGAAGCCTCATCATTGCTATTATTGCTACGTTGGGTTGGCTTTGTTTTTTTTTTTTTTTTCCTGTAATCCTTCTCATAGTTTATTTTTTATTTTTTCCTTTAAATTTCTTAAATTTATTTCTTATTTTAGGATCTAGACTCTTTTTTCTTTTTAAATAATATATTTATTTTTTTTATTGGTGTTCAATTTGCCAACATACAGAATAACACCCAGTGCTCATCCCGTCAAGTGCCCCTCTCAGTGCCCGCCACCCAGTCACCCCCACCCCCCGCCCGCCCTCCTCCCCTTCCACCACCCCTAGTTCGTTTTTAATGTTAGTAATGGGAGAAGAAGGATAGCTACTTTGTACACACTTTGAAAGCTACACTCACAGGGCATGCCTCTTGCAAAGGTCACATTCTTTCCTCCTGCTCCCAGAATTATCCCAGGAGCATAATGAGTATAGCTTTTTACATGAGGTATCTTAGAGCAATGAGAGATTTTTTTCCTGAGGGACCAACAGCTGGAGGCCTGCCTGACAGTGACTTTCTTAGAACTCTTCCAAATTGCCCTCTTATTTAATCTGTGTGGGCTCCATATCTCCTTTAGTTAGAAGGATAGAGTAGTGGTTACCAGGGGTGCAGTGGCGTACTGAGAAATGTTTTAAAAGTGGCAAAAAAAAAAAAAAAAAGAAAAAAGAAAAAAAAGAAAGAAAAGAAAAAGAAAAAGAAAAGAAAAGAAAAGAAAAAAAATAACAAAAATGAGATCATTACATTTATTGATTTCCATGGTGTAAATACTCTCACCTTGGCCAGTTTCAAGCTACCAACTTTGAGGTCAAAACACATGAAGTTGTAAACTGTTGACACATCACTGTGTGGCTAGGGCAGCACCATAAAACATGCAGTAACTGTACCTACCTAAAAAGTACTCACCCATCCCGAATATGGACTTTTATAGACATTTAATTTAAAAATGATTTGATTGAACACATATTTGTTAAGTGCCTGCAACACACTTCTGTTATTAGAGAGCAAGAAAGAAAGAGAGTGCATAAGAGCAGGAGAGAGAGCAAGCATGCAAGCTCACACAGTAGGGATGTGCCGAGCAGTACCCTAAGATCTCTCATTGAGGGCTGATCTATATGTCTACGTGAGGAAACTACCCAAGACTGAGGGGATTGTTTCTTTTTTTAAGATTTTATTTATTCATTCACAAGAGACACAGAAAGAGAGGCAGAGACACAAGCAGAGGGATAAGCAGGCTCCATGCAAGGAGCCCGACGCTAGACTCGATCCCGGGTCCCCAGGATCACACCCTGGGCCAAAGACAGCACTAAACCGCTGAGCCACCTGGGCTGCCCTTGAAAAATCTTATTTCTGTACCTGTCTGTGGGAATGTAATATACAATTCAAAGAGTTCTCATGAAAAATAAAAGTGGTTTCTGTTGGCGAAAATGCTACATAGTTGGACGTGAAGGATGGGATGTTAACGGCAGAAGGCAGGTCTTCTTCACAGTTGGAAAGGACACAGGCGTTGACAGTTTCAACCTTTGACCACCTGCATCCCTGAAGTTTTCCGGGCATACCAACAGACTCACAGCATACCCACAGAGTTAAGCAAAACACACTTTATTGTCACCTGGAGCTCCACCCCTAAACCTTGTAGGAGAATGCATTGCAATGGTTAGGTTCAGCTTTATGGAAAGGATCCTTTTCCCTCACTAAGCAGCTTTAAACTCCAGTGGACTGAAATATCTGCTTTATTTCTCCCCCAAAGTTTAACCTGTGTTCATAGATTTTAAGATTTTCTACTGTCAAGAAAAAAGACAGCAAGAGATATCAGGTTGCTGATGTCACTTCTTCTGAAATTTTCCCTAGAGAAAATGTGGCCTCAGGAGGGTCTGGAATCAGATTCCATCCACAAGGATTGTGTTTGGCTTCAGATGATCCGATGTATGACTAATCCTGGCTTAACAGTTATAAGATGTCTCAAGAAATGCAGAAGTAGACAGGACCACCGTGTCACAAGAGACACAAAAGACTCAGACTTCTCCTGTTCTTCTGCTCTACTATCCTTTGAACATGGCTTTTATCCTCATGGCCAAAGCATGACTGCTTTAATGCTCTCCAGTATTTTCTTTCTATGTCAAGTCAGGAGAGAAAGTCAGAGAAGGGACAGATAGCCCAAGACGTCTCCTTAAAAGTGTCCCTCTTTGCTCCATCTGGCAATGTGTGGTTTTTCTCTCATTAGCCAGGAGAGGATCACACGATATCTCCTAGCTGCAAGAGATTCGGGATGGGCAAGTACTTTTTTAGGTAGGCATATTTCTTTCTCTTTTATCTGATCTTTTTTTGTAAAGAAGGAGGGGCGTGACCGTGGATATTGAGCAGACAGGTCAGAATGTGAGCATCACACAGACCCTTCCGGATGAGCAAGGAGATGGGATTGAAGGAACGAGAAAACTCATCACAGTAAAACATCAGTGGAATCTGATTTGTGGTAACTATTATGTTTTGATAATATTGAAGTCTCCAGACAAGCTTTGCTGAAAGAGTGGACTTTTCTTAAAAAAGTATCTCATTATTTGCTGTTGAGGCTAATAAAACCCAACAGAGTGGTTTATAGTTCTGTTATGGTGGGTGGACACTGTCAGAACAGATGAGTCAGTCTATGAGTGTACAGCAAAAATATATTGGTCATTTCCTGGGTCTTTTTTTTTTTCTTTTTTTAGTTGATTTTTTAGAACATCAAGGCCTCTCTTACTGGCATGACTTCCCCATCTACCCTGTTAGGCCAGAGAGTTTTACCTTGGGACCAGTGGGTCTTCCACTGTCAAGTTAGGTCACACAGCCAGTCAGGACAGATTTCTAGAGTTCACACTCATAAGCCACTATGCTATACTGCCTCAGAGGACTCAAAGAAAGGATTTATTCTCAGCCATATGGGCACATCCATGCCAGAGCAGAGCATTTCTTCTTGTGCCTGCCATTTTGCATTATCAAGTACCACATGCCACAGGCATCTCTGAACCTTGTCCCACCCAAGCCATAACTTTTCCCCCAGCTTCACCCCAGCCATGGATTGGATAGATTGGGGTCACAGTTGAGGGATGATGTCTATTCTACATATCTTAGATAACAGTAACAGCAATATTTTCTCTTTAAATACTAAAGGTTGAGCATCACACTAGGGGCCTTACATGCACCTCCTGTTTGCAGCACATGGCAGTTCTGTGAGGCTGGTACAGATGGCATCACTTGTGAGGAAGGAGGCTCAGAGAAGGAAAGTTATTATTTGAAGTTTGCCTATTTGGCTTTGGGACCTAGGCTTTCTGACTCCCGGGTCTCAGTTTTGACCTTTTTGGAAACACAGTGATTTATACTTCAGGTCATGTCACCTGTCTCTGGGTCAGAGTGGTTGTTTCATATTGTGCCTGATATGAAAATGATTATAAGAAAATGTCATAGATCTCTGTATTCCCATTATAGAATATCATTTCTAATTTTGTTTCATAAAAAATGCATGTGGATTCTTAGTCACTCACAGAGTTGTAGATGTTGGAAGTGGATTGTATAACCCCGTGGTTTTTAGTGGAGTCTCTGTTGTTGGAATCAATCTTTCTCTTTCCTTGGACACCGATTGAATGCCAACTACTACGAGCACCATGTTGATTGCTGGAAATACAGAGATGGGTTGGACATGGTTTTCCTCCTCCAGCAGCTGGTAGTAGTGGATATTTCTATAATCAACCAAGAACAAATGTTTGTTAGATGCTTTTCTCTCCTTATACGGTGCTCAGAGCTTGGGGGAATACAAAAGAGGCAAAAGATAGCGTACCTCTTCCAAAGGTGCTTTTGAGAAAGCAAAGGGAAATACATTAGTGATCAGAGGGAGAATATGATTGGACACCTGGTGACAATAGTGATGAGGAAGTTGAGGGGAGCCTAATGAAGTTTAAAGCTCTTAAATTTGCCTCCCCAAATAAGAGCTTGGTTGAGTCAAATGGCCCTGCATTTTAATCTCTAAACTTTCCATTAACTAACCCTGTGACTGTAGGAAAATTTCCTAACCTCTCTGAGCAATTGTTATATTGTTAACATGGGGATCATCACTCCTGCCTATTAGCTTTGTCATGAGGAAGAAATTTGAAAGCCTATATGCATTTGTTTACTGTAATAAATCACCACAAACTAAGTGGCTCAAAATGACCTAAATTTATAATATAACAACTCTGGAGGTCAGAAGCCTGAAATGCATCCAACTAGGCTAAAATCTGGCTTTGCAAGGACTGTATTCCTTTGTAGAGGTTCTAGGGAAGGATTTGTTTCCTTGTCTTTTCCATTGCATGTTGGCTGCCCACATTTTTTGGCCAATGGCACCTTCCATCTGTGAAGGGAGCAGCGGCTGGTAGGGTCTTTTTCACATTGAGTTACCCTGTCTCCCTCTTCTACCTTCTTCTTCCATTTGGAGGGATTCTTGTGGTTACAGTGGGTGTACCCAGGTGACATAGAATAATCTCATTGCAAGGCCAGGTGGTCAGCAACCTTAATTCCATCTGCAACCTTTAATTCTCTTTCATGGGTTCTGGAGATTAGGTTGTAACTATCTTTGGAAGGGGCATTATTCTGCCTACCGCATTATGTAAAGGGCATAGTTTATGCCACCCTCACAGATGGAAGCCCATAAGGTAAAAAGTGACTATATGTATTTATATCCCAAAAGGAGTCATGTGCAAATCCAGACTACTCAAACATGCTGGCGCACTGTCTGAAGATTTCTACCTCCTGGTCTCCGTTTCTTTCTTCCTTCCGACTGCAACTCACTCCCCCCCCCCCCCACTTGCTCACCCTCCATTGACCTGAGTTCATGGCTCCCTTCTCCATAGTGTCTTCTTGAATGACCCCAGCTCGAAGAAGGTGGATTTAAGATGGGTAGAGGAAATCCATGTGCGAAAAATAAGGTCATTCCTGGAGATGTGCTAACATTACTTACTGAATGTGTGAACTTGGGACAAATCCCTTCATCTCCAGAGGGCGGTTTTTCTCATCTTTAAGATGGAAATCATAGCACGGGTATCAAAGATTTCCTGCAAGGATCAAATGATGTCATGTATGTCATGTATGACACATGGCTTGGTTTATGGATTTATGACCTGGCAGAAATTCTTGGCAGAGAAAAGAGAATTATTAAAGGGGTTTAAGCATTCTGTTTAATCAGGGCAGAGCCCAAGTGGGCCAGTCTAATTGAAGCTTCTTTCTTTCAACATATGCCTGCCAAGCACCTGAAGTTCAAAATGATGACTGATCCCTTGAAGTAAGACCCAGCAACATCAAGTGCTTTTAAGAAATAAGAACTCAGACGGTGCTTTGGAATCGGTTATAAAAAGTTTTAATGTATGCAATAAAATGTGATTCCTGTGACGGGTAGCAGGCAAAAAAGTTTTAAAAATACATTTATCCCTGGATTAAAATGGTGGCTGCCCTTTTACTACTGGATGAGTAGTTTGATATTTCCTGTGGCCCAGTATCTTCTCTGGTTAGCACCTGAGATGATGCTCTCTCTCACGGAGGATTTATAGAGGCTCCAGCAAGATTGCGTCCATGAAAGTTCCTGATACAGGCCTTGGCACAGTGGTGCTGAGTAAGTCTTGAGCATAACTCTAACTGCTCTAAGCACAGCTTGGAGTGTGATATATGGTCTGATAGAAAAGTGATGGAAAAGTGATATATGGCCTCTGGCAACGAGTGCCCCATTTTGTGTTCAGAGAAGAAGCCATTAGAATATTAAAACTGGTGGTGGTGGAGGGATTTATATCTCTTCCGCTGATGACGGTATTATTGAAATGCATGAGTCTTTTATTAAAGAAACACCAGAAGCGACATCTTGTATTTGTATAAATCAGAGTGCGCCGGTTATTGGCGCATGGGGAGTTCGCGCGCAAATGTGTTCCATTCTGTGGACACGGAGCTTGATTGTGAATGCTGTGGCCGCGGTGGCTGCCTCTAATTGTTTCACTGTGCCTGTTGTTGCTCCTGCCACTGTCATTAATTTATGAAGCAACATTCAACATTTTAAAGATGTTTTATTAAAAATCCAAGTTTCTGTCTTCCCTTGAAAACCCAAAAGATCTAGCAATACACAGTCAACCTTTCTGCACAGTGGTAATTAGCAACTGCTAAGGAGCAGCTGTCTCCTCTAGACAAGGCCAGAAGCTTCCCTGCTGCCTCAGTCTCCCTCACACAGATGCATGAGCCTATGAGCTAATTTGTGATTGTGCTTCCCCCATGGATTTCACAATGGTAGTAGACTGCCTCCGTGGCATGAGTTGTCGCTCCCCAGGGAAACAGAGTGAGGGGCTGAGAGCCTCTGGTCACAACGTGCTTGTCAACTGATTAATACATAACCTTGTTTTTGGCGTGTTTCTGTTTAAGACAGTGCTATCTATCTATACATCAATCATCTATCTATCATCTATCTCTTAATCTATCATCTGTTTATTATCTATTTTCCTATCTATCATCTATCACCTATCATCTATCTATCTAGTTTTCTATCATCTATCATCTATTTTCCTATCATCTGTCATCTATCATCTATTTTCCTATCATCTATCTATCTATAATCTATCATCTATTTTCCTATCATCTATCATGTGTCTATCATCTATTTTCCTATTATCTATCTATCTATCTATCTATCTATCTATCTATTATCATCATCATCATCATCATCTCTCTATTTTTTTTTTAATTTATTTTTTATTGGTGTTCAATTTACAAACATACAGAATAACACCCAGTGCCCGTCACCCATTCACTCCTATTTATCTTTGATCCACTAACAATGAACTGATGGCCAGTGGCACTATACCTTAGCCCTGAGGTCAGCTTGTCTAATGCATTATCACCTCTGTAAGGCTCTCCACAGTCTTCCTGCATTTAGGGACACCAGACAGTGCATCGACTCTACATGAGGGGCCATTTTAAATAGCAGAGTCACCCACAAAAGGCGCAAAAATATATATTTAAAAAGTAGCACTAAATACGCTGCAGAAGACATGTGTTGATGGCATGAGAACTGAAACAGAAGGTGATATTGTGTTGTTGGACCTCAAGTGGAAACAGGTGCAAGAGGTGAGTCAGACTTTGCACCTGTGGGAGCATATGTCTGAGTGACCGCGGAGCCCCTGAATATCATGTGAGGTTGCAGGAGAATCTACATGTACAGAATCTGTAAATGATGGTCAGCTGTGTGTGATTTGCACGTTTTCTCTCACCATGTGGCTTGTCTTATAATTCTCTAAGTGGCATGAACTGCAGGACAAAAGTGGTCAGCTTTTCTTTTTTATCAATTTTTTTATGTGTGTGGATCATGCTTTTGCTGTTGGTTAAGAACTCATTGCTTATCCCTAGACTTTAAAGCTTTCTTTTGTTTTTCTTCCTGAAGGTTTAATAGTTTTACATTTTGCACATAAGTTTATGATCCACTTTGAATTAGTTTTTGTGATTTGCACATTTTCTCTCACCATGTGGCTGTCTTATAATTCTTATAATTCTCTAAGTGGCATGAACTGCAGGACAAAAGTGGTCAGCTTTTCTTTTTTATCAATTTTTTTATGCGTGTGGATCATGCTTTTGCTATTGGTTAAGGACTCATTGCTTATCCCTAGACTTTAAAGCTTTCTTTTGTTTTTCTTCCTGAAGGTTTAATAGTTTTACATTTTGTACATAAGTTTATGATCCACTTTGAGTTAGTTTTTGTAGAAGGTTTAGATTTAGGTGAGATTTAAGTTGAGCTCCTTGTTTGGTTTTGGTTATGGTTTTGCCTGTGAATGTCCCGTTGCTTCAGGACCATTGATTGAGAAGGCTACCTTTTTTCCATTGAATTGCTTTTGAACTTTGTCAGAAATCATTTGAGCATACTTTTGGGTTTTTTTTTTTAAGATTTTATTTATTTATTCATGAGAGACACAGAGAGAGGCAGAGACACAGGCAGAGGGAGAAGCAGGCTCCATGCAGGGAGCCTGACGTGGGACTCGATCCTGGGTCTCCAGGATCAGGCCCTGGGCTGAAGGCGGCACTAAACTGCTGAGCCACTAGGGCTGCCCCATTTGAGCATATTTGTGCCCTTGTTGCTGCTGGGCAGGAGTAGAAACTCAGGCCCCCCACATAGTCTGTACTTTACAAAGCTGGGGTTCTCATTACTATCCATAGCAGTGAAAATTTGGCTCCCTACTAGAAGACCTCTTGACAGGTGGGGAAGGTGCCTCATTAAAGCTTGGCAGTGGAGGACATCTAGGCTCCCACTTGGCCTTTGCTGGTATGGGTGGAGGTGAGGCCACAATTTTTGTGTGTAGTATGGCTGGAGTACAACCACTATTGTCTAAAAGTTTTTTATCTTGCTTGGCTGCTCCTTTTCTGGTCCTTTTCTAGGGAAAGTAGGCATTTTTGTTTGGGATTTTTTTTTTTCTCTACAGAAATAGTTTAATAGTTTTTCTACAGACATTAGGATTTTTGGTTTGTTGGCTTTTCTCTGGGATATAGGAAGCAAAAAGAAAATGAAGAGAACTCACTGCCGTATCTTTATTTGGACCTTGAGGTCCTTGGACTGTTTGCTTTCTTCTTCATCTGTAAAAATATTTTGTTATATATATATACGTATATATATGTTTTAGTTGTATGTGGTGGGAAGAATTGGGAAAAGTATGTGTATGCCATCTTTCTTAGAAGCAGATGTCATGGCAGGTATTTTTTTTAAATCATCATTTTATAGATACAGAAAAAAGTTCAGAAACAAGTTTAGAGAAATTGTGAGTATTCAAAATCACACAGCTCACAAATTATGTCACCCAAACTCCAGCTATGAATCCAGCACCCTTGCTCTTTGCTCTACATCTCCTCTGCTTATCACGCACACATGTACCACAAACACGAGCATGTCCACAGAACCTTCTATGAGTATATCACAGTGTGGTGTCACCTCCAGCCATAAGCTCAATGAGCCATTGGAGACTGATGTGTTCATGGTTCATTTTACCTCTATTTCACTTTGTTTTATTCACATTCCATTTCACAATGGGCTTGAAATCGGTAGAAGAGAGGAGCAGTCATGATGCCAGAAATGTTCCTGTGCGCTTGCAAGCAAAAGGGCCATTAATTGCAAGCAGGGAAATGGAGAAGATGCTTCTGCACCTGGGGCAGAAATGGGCAGATAGGAGGGTTACTGATAGGGTGGGAACCTGCACAAGGTCCTGAAATGATGGAATTTTGAAATGGGAGTGACAGATTATAAATAAGGGCGCGGAAATACACTGGAAAATGTGGTTGGCAGTACCCTCAGGATTGGCATCCCAGCTGCTGTGTTTCTAAAGGAAGAAATTGTCTGTGTTGCCACATGACAGCAACTCAATTTATGTATGGATTTTATACCATGCGTTAAAGCTTCCATTTTCCTGTAGAAGACTTTTCTGACCAAAGGAAAGCCATTCCCATTAATGTGCCTGTGCCATATGGCCAACCCTACTATCCCTTTCCCTCTCCCCATTACCACCAACCTTGTATGTGTCTTGTATGATCTCACTTCAACTCAACTTCCTGGATCCGTCTTGGTTCCATCCTATTCCTCTCCCACTGTCCCTCCTTGATGCCAAATGATCATGCAGGCTGCCTGCAGACTTCCATGGTTCTCTATGGCCTTTAGTATTAAGTGTAGGTACTTTTAGGAGAAGCCTCCAGTGAGGAGTCTGATCTTCATCAGTCTGTCCTCTGTTCTTTCCTTAGGTATTACCAGATCCGAGTGACCTTGAAGGTGTCCTCAAGGATCCCCCACAGACTGAGCGCCTCCATCGCTGGGCAGACAGGTGAGCAGGGGGATGGCAGGGGGGCGTTTGTTGTTCACTGCTAAGCCGTCACTTATCACTACCTGCCAGTGAAGAGCAGAGTGCAACAAAGATGGCGACATTCAGTAAATCATGTTGGATATTGGATGACTGAATTTTGGAAGGGGACACCCACTGTTGGTGTAGCCATCTGTGAACAGTGTTGCAAGGGGAGCCTGGTTGAAGGAGAACACACTCTCCCAGGGGTAAACCTGGCTGGCAAGGGTTGGCTACAGCCAAGTCAGGGAGGAAGAGGTTGGCAAATGGCATCCTGTTGTCAATGCTGATAATCAGCTAATTATAGAGGACTGAATAAGTTGGCCATTGTGGCAGTTCTTCCTTCCATGAGGGGTCAAAATCATCACTCCCAGCTTAGGGAGAATGATTGCCAAGGACAGCCTAGGTTTTGACTTGGAGGTGCCTGGGTATTAGTGGGCATCCAGGGCTCTCAGCAGGTGCTTGTGTGATAAAGTGTTGTTGAGTCCAAAATACAGAATTTACTACATTAAGAAGTAAGGATAGGCACCAAGAGGGAATACTTACAATAGTACATTTGGGGGAATGTGTTGGTACCTTAGGATGGAGAGGGCACCTGGGTGGCTCAGTTGGTAAAGCATCTGCCTTGGGCTCAGGTCATGATCTCAGGGTCCTGGGATCCAGCTCCGTGGTGGGCTTCCTGCAGTGGGGATTCTGTTTCTCTCCCTCTTTCCTTCCCCACTACTCATTCTTTCCCCTCTGTCTCAAATAATAAATAAAATCTTAAAAAAAAAACCCATAAGGATGGAAGAGAGAGAGAGAATAAGGAATTAAAAAGAAAGAACTATGGAAAATCTACTTAACTTTAAAGACACAAATAGAGGTAGTAAAGATTATTATAGACATTAAGTCCAATAGAGTCAAAAGCTCAGGTCATAGCTGCCATTCAAAGATTCCTTTTGGAGTTTCCCTGGCAATTGAGCCATTTCATTATTGGCAGAGGTATTCTGGTGAATGGAATCCCGTGCGATGAAATATCCACAGAGTGGGAGTGTAGATGCAGTGGTTAACTTAGCTCTCCCTGGAGGAGGTGTGGGAGGCATGGGGCAGAGCAGCGGACTCGGTCCACACAGCAAGAATCCAGAACTGCTGGTGGTGTATGGGCAGCGGGTTGTCCAGAGCCTGTGATCTAGAAATAGAAAGATACTGGAGATCACCTGCTCCTCCTCTGACTCTGGGTGGAGGGAAGTGTCAAGTAACAGGCAAGTCACCACATTTTCAGGATGTTCCTTAACTTCCACTCTGTTCCTCTCTCTGGGGAAGAAATCAGGTGACAGACTGGTGGGCACCTAGTCCCTTGTGTCCTGTGTGCATTAAGCCTGCAGTTCCCTGTTCCAGGACTGCTGTGTAGCACCCCATCGCCACCTCGGGTTCTGCTAGAAGAAGGTTGGTGGAATTGGTTGTGGGAGTAGGAACCCTGACATTGCATGAACTCGTGTGTGACCCCAGGCATTGGTAACTTGAAATTTAACTTCCTCACCCAAACAATGAAGATCAAAACCCATCCTCTGGGAGTGCCTGGGTGGCTCAGTGGCTGAGCGGCTGCCTTGGGCTCAGGGCATGATCCCAGGATCCCTGCGGGGAGCCTGCTTCTCCCTCTGCCTGTGTCTCTGCCCCTCTCTTTGTCTCTCATGAATAAACAACTAAAAAAGCAAAATAAAACAACCCATCCTCTGTAGTGTTTTTGTCTTAGAGATTGTAAAGGAAGAAGGACATTCACGGAGATTATAAATGTTACTTGCCAGGAGAGGAACTGGTCCAAAGTAAGTGTCCAGCCAGTCTGACCTGTGAGGGACCACATGATCGGGGCTGTGAGGCCAAGTCTGTTCTCAGGGATGAGGCTGGGATCTGGAAAGCGGGGAGCATCCATGCCCTGGCCCACCTGTCAACAGCCATCCCCAGGTTCCTGACAAGGACTCTGTTCCTATCCCATGACTCTAGCACCTGAGCTCAGTTCCTGTCACCAGCTGAGCCTCTCTTAGAGCTGGAGGTCCCCACCATGAGGACCAGAGGACTGCTGGACATCCAGCCACTGAGAGCCCTGAGAGGGGCTTGGGAAGAGGAGGACTTGCCACAGAGAAACAAAGAAAAATGAAATGCAGTTTGGGGGAGAAAAAAATTGCTTTTCTTCTTCTATAGTCTGGTTCGACACAGGGATAATTGGGGTACACTGGCTATGCCCTTGGGATTTGCGCAAGCATACTATTTAGAACAGAATGCTCATGCAGAGGCCAGCAGCAATTACCATGAGCTTTGCTCCATGAGTCAGGAAGAGAGCATTTTTGATTTCTTACTCTAAGTGAATTTCCAGTTGCATTATTTTCAGTTAGATACCACTGCATTGCCAAGCACGCAAAAACTGAGTGGTTTAAAACCGTGATTTATTCTTGATTTTTTTGAGTCGGCTGGGCTCAGCCAGGTCATTCATGTGCTGCTTTCTGATGAGATTTCTGCAGAGAGGATGGATTGCCAAAGATCATGACATCAGACGGGTCTTCATTCACATGTCTGATCCCTTGGTTGGGATGCTGGGCTGCCCGAGGGAACGGCTGAGCTTCTGTCTTCAGTTGGGTGGTCTGACCTCTCATGTGGTTGCTGAGTTCACTGAAAGAGGGAGGGTGTTGTTTGCGGGGAGAAAGGTGGTTCAGGTCTCTAACAGGCTGGGCTGGGAACTGGCACAGAGTCCCTTCCCCACATTGCTCTGGTCAAGGCCAGCCCACCTTCACGGAGAAGGGAATATACTCCCACCACCCCACCACCCCCATGGGACGCCCTCTACAGGTACAACAATGAAGGCAGTTATTTTAACAGTCAGGTTTGCATACAATTATCCAGACTTGGTTTCCATCACCTACATGTAGTCCCAAGCAAGCAAAAAGAAAGACAAATATATGTTTAGATCATGAGATAGGATGTACTGAGAAACAACCAGAAGGAGTCAAAACACATGGGACCTAATGGTGTCTTTGACACACATTAGTGGAGTGGTCTTGCAGGGACAGATGATTTAATTTGACTTTTTTGTTTGTTTCATTTACCTCTAAAACAAATAGAAAAGATTGTTCTTATCTAGAGATGCAGCGTTCAGTAGTGGTGAGAGCCACAGGCTCTGGGCTTCCCAGCTTCAAATCCTACTCCCAACACTTCTCTGCTGTGTGACTTTAGAAAAGTTTTTATAATTATGATTGATTGCTTGGTTGGTTTTTAGATTCCTCACCTGTAAAATTGGGGCGGGTAAGAGGTTCATCCCTCCTGGGTTTGTATTAAGGATCAGATGAACTATGCAAGGAAATGCCCGGAACAGTGCCTGGCACACAGTGAGCTCACAGTACCTATTAGCTGGAGTAAGTGTCCCTATCATCCCTGTTGTCCCTACCGTGGTTGTTGAGTTAGCAGCATCCTGCCCCATGAAGGTCCGTGGGACACATCACTGGGGATCGGAGGCTGCCTTGCTGCTTGGGAGGAGCTCACAGTCCTCCCAGGGAGGCAGAGGAGGGTTCTGAGAGTCCAGCAGAGGAGGACGTTGAGCTGGGGGTCACAAGTGAGATCTGGAATTGGGAGCAGAGGTTGGTTCTGCAGACAAAGGTAGGGAAGGATGATCTGGGCAGATGTAGCAAAATGACCAGGGCCTGAGCAGTGCAAGGGCGAGCACAGGGCAGGAGAGATGGGGGGTGGCAGGGCCAAGGAAGGGGGGCAGGAGAGAAGGCACTGCAGGTGGGGCTGGGGGCTGGCGGCCGCGTCATGCCCACCAAGTGTGCCTTCCTTCCTGGCCCGATGAAACGAGAGCACCCCGAAGGCACAGATCCAAGGCTGTTCAAACACGAGATGTTGTTTCATAAATTAAGGGGCAGAATTATACATTTTTATTCCCTACTTAAACATATCTGTCCTCTGGTAGCCACTTTACGTAGAGACGGCTTCATTTAGGCAGATGATTTAGGTACCGCTTCTCTAGATGCGAAACGATTGCTCACTGAATTTTCTGGGCTCGATGTTTATGGTTAGATTCTGTAAGTAAGAAATAAGAATGATTCCCCCATATGAAACGTACACCATGGTGTGTTCTTTTTATAAGATGCTTTTAAAAGGTGACTTGGGGAAGGTTTCTTCTTGTCTGAGTTAACTGCATATCTCCTAGAATAGATGCGATGGGCTCTGAGCTCCCCCAGTCGGAAGTGACCATCCCCCCAGGCGTTCTTGAAAGATCCCAGCCTTACAGAAGACACATGCATACAGTCAGGTGACTGCACGCCCAGGGTGACAGGTGTCCCAGGGGCTCTGGGAACTGGGGGCAGGCACAGAGGGGGCTCCTTCTCTGTGGGCATGTGAACAGTGGAGGATGTTTGGCCCTGGTGTTCAGTGGGAATCTGGAGTCCGCAAGGTCTGGGTCATTGCCAGATATAGAAAAGTGTAAATTGCGGGTGATCCCGTGATGACCCACCGAGGCCAGGACATCTTTCGGCTATTCCAAAACCTTCCAGATGCCTCCTACACACCAAAGTCCTGGGACCTCAGAGAGACAGAGATAAATTCTGGTTACTTCAAGTGCGAGGCCTCGGGTGTAACAGGAAGAGAAACCAGAAGCAAGAAATTTTAAGATGTGATTTGCTTGCCTCAGAGCCTTGCCTACCTTTTGTGGGTCTCCCAGAATCATTATCTCTTCTCTCCTGGGGTCAGGGCTACCCGTAATCGATGTGTCCCTGCTTGAGAATAAATAGGACATCTACTGAACTGTGACGATTTCCTTCTACCATAGGGGTGCTAGTTCATAGATGTTTCCTTCTCTTCCTCCATGGAGGTGTTAGAAGATGTTCCTGGGGGGTGGAAGGGGGTGACCACTGAAATTGGCCTGTGGGGTGAGGGGTTGAGCTGCATATAACATGGGCATCTGCTCCACACGGCTCATCAAAACCAGAATGGGAAATCGTGGAAATTTATAAAAATTACCATGATTACTTTTAGTAATGTTTTAAGAGGTGACTTCCATTCCGTAGATCCTTTAGGAGTTTCATCATGTTGTAGGGGGTGGCAGGGGCATTTGTTCTTTCTTTTTTTTTTTTTTAAGATTTTTATTTATTTATTCATGAGAGAGAGACAGAGAGAGAGAGAGAGAGAGAGAGGCAGAGACATAGGCAGAGGGAGAAGCAGGCTCCATGCAGGGAGCTGGATATGGGACTTGATCCCAGGACACCGGGGTCACGCCCTGAGCCAAAGGCAGCCGCTCAACCACTGAGCCACCCAGACATCCCGCATTTGTTCTTTAAATGCATCAACTTGATGTCTTTTCGGGGTCCATTAAAATGCACCTAAAGGGCAGCCCGGGTGGCTCAGTGGTTTAGCGCCGCCTTCAGCCCAGGGTGTGATCCTAGAGACCCAGGATCCAGTCCCACATCGGGCTCCCTGCATGGGGCCTGCTTCTCCCTCTGCGTGTGTCTCTGCCTCCCTCTCTCTCTGTGTCTCTCATGAATAAATAAATAAAATCTTAAAAAAAAAGATAAAATGCACCTAAATATCAATATGCCTGTTTTCATGGAGAGTCTTAAGCAGGTGAAACACTCGAGCTTCTAGGCTCTGGGCCAGAAGGGAGCGCTGCTCAGGGCTGTCGGGAAAGATGTTTCTCGCTAAGCCAAGACTTGAGGGATGCTTTCCCACCTGTTCAGCCTCCGAGAGCAGCAGTCAGCTCAAACACTGAAGCCCAGATCCCTCACTTTTGACCCCTGGGCAGGTCAGGAGTCTGCTCTGTCAGCTGCCACAGGGGCCAAGCCAGTGTTGCTCCTCCTTTGTCCTTGAGCTGTGAGGCGCTCCTCAGGAAGCTGTCTTCAGGCTGCTGCATCTCTGCCTCTGCCCTTGCTGTTCCTTCCAGTCTGAATGTCTCCCCCTCCCTCCTGCTCCCTCGGGTCCAAGAGACTGGCAGGAAGAACCGACACCAGTTCCGTGAGGGCCATGGCCTGCCGTGTTGAATTATCAGTTCCCCACCTGTGCATCCTTCTCACAACTGCATTACACACACGTAGCTCCCCCATTGCCACACTTCTCCCAGCTTCATCCCAGAGCTTCAAAATATGCTCTCATCCCCTGGCACCTGCAATGTGGCTTTGGAGGACCACCCCAGGCTGCCGGGAGCGCTTCGTTCCAGAATTGAACTTGCCTGAGCCTGGAATGCCACTGTCCCCCACAGCCACCCCAACCCCTGCCTGCACCCATGACTATTAGGACAGGGTCAGGGAAGCCCAGTGCCTCATTTCAGGATGGGATAGGCTGAGATGTAACTCATATTCCAGTGTCGTCTGCAGGATCAGGCTGGTTCCCCGCTTGGGGACCTTCCCTGAAATGCACCCCTGTCCACCTTGCCCCTGCTTTCCCTGCCCCACGTTCCCCATGCCGCGCTTACTGGGGCACATCTGTAATATGTTGCCGGCACACAAGCCCTCATCTCTGGGTCTGCTGCTTTATCAACTGTATCCAGAAACCACTAGAAGTTGTATATAGGAAGTGGACTGTGATGTTAGCCATACCTGAGATCACCTAGGTTCCTCGTGACCCTGTGCCAGGAGGCTCTGTGCGTAGCCCCCTCTGTGAATAGGGTAATTGTGATAGAAGCAACCCTGTAGGGCTGTTTTGGGGATCAGGTCATGTGTGTGGGTGCCCTGGGAGCCCCCATGAGCACGCACAGCAGCTCATCACCTCCTTGCTTTGGCTGCCCACACGTCCGGCAGGGATCATCTCCTAATCCACCCCGTGGTCGGTGTGCATTCTCTGCAGGGACTCAGCATCAAACCCAATTTCCGAAAGCCGGCTGTGAGGTGCAGTTGAAGCAGAGCTTTTTAAAATTTATTTATTCTATACACACAGGGAAAGGCAGAGACACAGGCAGAGGGAGAAGCAGGCTCCCTGAAGGGAACCTGATGCGGGACTTGATCCTTGGACCTGGGATCGCTCCCTGAGCCACCCAGGTGTCCCTGGCCTGGGATCTTCAGGGCAAATCTCTGTGTTCAGAGAGCAAGTCCTCATGGGCTCAGCTCACCTGGGGTCAGTATACCTGCCCTGCTATTTCCCCCCACACCAAGTCAGGTTCCCCGCCCCCCTCCCCCAGCAGCAGCACCACCAGCCTGCACCCGTGTGGGGGCAGCTTGCACCTACCGAGCACAATTTAGGGATGGGCACCTAGAGAGAAAAGTGAGGGTGAACGAAGGACCCTGGATATAGGGGGCAGAGGCCATGTGACACATGCTGCAGGGCGGCCTTCCTTGTGGGTGGGGGAGAGAACAGTGTCTGTCTCCAGGGTGCGCACACACACAAACACATGCTCTGTACCAGCCGGCTGGGTCCCACTCATTCATGGGTGACCTAGAACCTGCTGCTGCCCATCCTGGGCCTCATTGTCCTCCTCTGAAAAATGGGAGTCATCATCCTCATCCCTTCTTCATGGGGTCCTGAGCATTGAAAAGGTGAATATTACTAAAACACTTAGAAAGAAGATTGACATCTTACACCTTCAATTAATTCTGGCTGTTTAGTTTTATCGAAGGTGCCAGAATCAGCAGGCATTGGAGGGTCCTCCGTCTTGATCTGCTCCTTCATCTTCATCTAGTGCCAATGCAAAAAGTGTAATCGTGCAAAGAAGTGTTTGTTCCCAAGCTAGTCAGGTGGTTGAACACATGAACTAGTAACTGCGTAAGCAGCAGATAGCCTGTCTCTGTGTAGTCCAGACCCTCCTGGACATGCACCCTGGCCCGGCCCAGGGCTTTCTGTCCACCAGGAGGAATGATCCAGTCAGTCTTGTCCAGGATTTCCACAGTTAAAATGAGGGAGCCTGTGTCCCCATCACATGAGGGGGTTTTTTGATCTAAGGGATCAAGGATAGGTATACGGAACCTCTGGAATAGAGGGAGGGGGAGCTTCTCAAGGTGAAGCTCCTTCTGAGGGGGATTCTCAGCCCCCACACTGGGTCCTGAGAGCTGCTTCAGAACCTCCATCCCGCCGGCCCCAGGCGCTCTTACTTTTGGCGATTCCCCCTCCACTTCCTCAGAGATGTTGAAATATACCAATTTCCCACATTGAATACACACTTTTTTCTTTAAAATTGGTTTTTATTTTATTATTTTTTTATTTAGAGAGAGAGAGCACACACATGTGTGCGCACATGCTGGCGGAGGGGGGAAGGTGCAGAGGGAGAGGAGAAGAGATAATCCCAAGCAGGCTCCACGTTCAGCTCAGAGCCTGATTTGAGCAGGGCTCGATCTCATGATCCTGAGATCATGACCTGAGCTGAAATCAAGAGTCAGGCACTTCACGAATTGAGCCCCTCAGGCGCCCTAGAATTTGTTTTTTAAAATGAATTAGCTCCAAATAATTATTTGTGAAGAGTTGTGATTTTTCTGCATGCTCAGGAAAGGTTGCAAAGTAAGACAGTCTACCTACAAGATCTTTGCCAGGGCAGTGTAATATGTTTATGAAGACTAAATGTGACCAATATATTGTTTTGAGGAATTCCTAATGAAGTATTAATTGGATCTTGCAGTGTTTTGTTTATATCTTGAATACTGTTCTTTTGATTTAATCTCAACCATTTGGGGCCTCGGGCAGCTTGTAGACACCAGGCATCCTGACAATGGTGGCCAAGCCCTAAGACAGCCCCTGCTGATGGGCCAGTGTCCTACATATGGGGCACAGGCTAGAATTACTGGGCAGGTTGATTCAGTGACCATTTCAATGCTGAAAAAGTGAAATTTTCTTTTTCCACATGTATTTTAAGAGCTAGGTTTCATTCGCGGCAATAGGACAAATTGGGCCCTGTGCCAGAGAAAGAATAGGTTTTTAGGGGCTTTGAAGGCAGAGGAAGGTGGACTCACATCTTGGCTCAGTCTGGTATGGCCTTTGTGCCTTTGGGCAAGTCACTTGATCTTCCTGAATTTCTGGCCTTTTATCTGTAGGGTGAGGATCATAATTTGTACCTCACAGCATGCTTAAGGGGCCTAAGTAGGCATTTCCCACAGTGTGGTGTTAACACCAATATTGGTTAATAATTGTATGGGATTGTGAGTGACGCACACATGACATAGCAGGGCTTAAGCCAGATAAAAGATGACTTTTCGCTCACATTAAACTCCGGATGTGAGCAGACCACATGGCACGGTGTCCTCACGTGGCCATCAAACCCACTTTCAAGACCCCCTTAGGGCCCAGGCTGACTTCTGAAGCCCTGGCCTTGGCCTGTAAGCCACGGGCGAGAGGGAGGGGAAAAGCAGAGCCAAGGGTGTGCAGTCCCTTCCTTTTCCTGGGGGGAGCAGAGGTCGGGGAGTGATGTTCCTACATCTCATTTACTAGCATTTACTTATCTGGCCACACCTGAAAAACAGAGATGCTGAGAAAAGTAGCCTTTGAAGTGGGCACAGTTTGTCTCGGGGAAGTAAGAGCCTTTGATTTATCCTCTGCCACTACCAGCCCTTGCCCGAGACTGCTGGGAATAATCAAGATGAATTTAGCGGATCTATGAGATAATGCTCTGAATAGTAATTCCTATGGAAAACTTTCTTCATTTTTAATTTTCTTTCAAGACTGTAAGACTGTTTAATTCAAGAGAAAAAAATGTGTTTTAGGGTAATAAACCTTTGCTAATCTTCCTTTTTTTTTTTTTTTTTTTAGCAAGGAGAGCAGGGGCAGGATCGTCTCTATTACCTGTCAAGAGTATCTGGCTAGACTTTAGTTAAACACTGTTTTTTGTTTTTTTGTTTTGTTTTGTTTTTTTCCCCAAACAAGAAAAGATACACTGTGCAAAATCAATGTATGCATTTATTTGGGGTCTTAGGGATTCCAATCTGGGAGATACAGAGACAGCCAGAGACAGCCCCCAGCTGCAGGCAATAGGCAGGGTTTTGAAGACACAAGGATTCAAGCTTCCATAAGGCGTTTGAAAGAATTCTGATTGATGCTGACAACATTTAAACTGACTGTCTAATACATGATTGGGTGTCCAGTTAAGTGTTGCATTACCTCTGTTTCAGTCCAGAGCATGAGAATGTTTTCCAGGATGGAGCTAAGCTGAGTTTTGTCCAAAGTCCATTTTCCTCCTGTTGTAGATGTACCTGGGTTCCATCCCCACTCTGCTGTAAACAGACTCCTGGAACCATGCTTATTCCATTGTGAATCTATCATACTTTTCCACCAATATTTCCTATGTTTTTTTTTAAGATTTTATTTATTTATTCATGAGAGACATAGAGAGGCAGAGACACAGACAGTGAGAGAAGCAGGCTCCCCGTTGGGGAGCCCAATGTGGGACTCAGTCCCAGGACCCCAGGATCACACCCTGAGCCGGAGAGAGATGCTCAACCACTGAGCCACCCAGACATCCCCCAATATTTCCTATGTGTGGAAAGCAGCAACACCTTAGTTTTTATTTATGAGAATGATACCGATCCCCTTTTAGGTAAATTTTAAAGCAGAACAAATTATTGCAAACATTAAGTCTTGCCAGTCCCAAGTAGTCTGGGGGTATAGTAAAAATCACCTGGGTTTTATGTAAATAACTGAAGTCGGGCAATTGGCCACATTAAATCCATTAATAGGTATAAAGCTTCCAGTTCAGTGTCTGAATAGTTACATTGCACCGCGAGCCGTTTTTATTTCCCAAAAGAGCAAGATTCAGAGGCACTCTCAGTTTTATAGAGTGCCTCTGGTTCCTTGCCCTATTTATGTGTGTCCAGTAAAAAATTAGGAAAATATTATTTGGGACAATGATACAGAGCAAAATTCTCCCATGGAGGCCAACAAATTTGAACAAGATAGATTTTAAACCAGATCCAGGTTGTCCTGGAAAGTGGGACTCCTAGATCAAATTGTAGGATCTCCACAATTTAGCTTTCAGAGCATCTGTCCAATGTCCCTCCTTTCCAAAGACAGCCAGAGGTAATTTTTTGTTAAAAATTTTCTCATGCAGGACACATGGGGTGGCTCAGCAGTTGAGCATCTGCCTTTGGCTCAGGGTCCTGGGACTGAGTCCTGCATCAGGCTCCCCACAAGGAGCTTCTCCCTCTGCCTATGTCTCTGCCTCTCTCTCTGTGTCTCTCATGAATAAATAAATAAAATCTTAATTTTTTTCTTATGCAGGAAAATTAACAAAAAATGCCCCTCTTACTTTTCTTCACATCTATATTATATTTGAGCAGTTTCAGAACCTCATTTCCCATTTTGTCTTGTTAACTAAGGGACTCTCCCAAGGAGAGTCCAGGAGGAATGCATTCTCTTTCAGGTCTGGCTTTTACTTCAAATGTTCTTGAAGAAAGAGCCTGGGAGTTTTGTTTTGTTTTCTGACACTGCTTTTATTTATTTTTTTTCCTTTTTGAGTAGTAGTACATCCACTTTAGGTAGGTGGTAGGTTTTAAAGACTTGACTTAGCTTGACCCAGCACATACATATTCTCGGGGGAATGTTGAAAGCTCCATGCACAGAACCATCAGCCTAACAAGTCCGCCGCTTCTATCTACGTGAGATGCAGTGGTCTGTCCCCTGCACTCTCGCGGGTCAGTTCACCGCTGCCAAAGGCCCATCTTGATAACCTACTCACAGAAGCCACAGTACTCTTTATATACTTGTGGATAATTCACATGATGTTGGTTCCCTGCTCAGATCCACAGATGATTACGATGAGGATGGTGGGGATGGTGGAGAACAGGAGCGGCAGCTAATGCTTACGTAACACTTGATGTGCACCGGGCGCCGTTCCCGCTCTTTGCAGATAGTCACTTCTTCACAACAACTCTAGAGGGGAGGTACTGTTATCCTCATTTTCCAGTTGAAGATGCTGATGGACACCTCTGGGAAGAGGTGGGGTCAGGATCCCATCCCAGGCAGTCTGGCTCTTACCTACAACATTGCATTGCTTCTTGTATACCTTGGAGCAAAATACAAACTCGCTGGCAGGCGATGGTTGGCGCCAGATGATCTGATCCAGGATCAGACCCCTCCCTCTCATCTGCTGCCCCTCGGCCCCATCCCTCTGACTTTTCCAAGCTCATTCCCTGCTCAGAGCTCCTGGACTTGGGGATCCTGCCACCTGGAACCTCCACCTTTGCCTGGCTTCCTGCCTCAGGCATCCAGGTGTCTGCTTGATGTCACTCCTCAGAGAGGCCTCTTGCTGTAGGTTTCTTTTTTTGTTTTTTTTGTTTTTGTTTTTGTTTTTGTTTTTGTTTTTTTTTTTTGTTTTTTTTTTTGCTGTAGGTTTCTAAATAGATTTCTTGTTGTCACTCAGTTCCTTCCTCTGCTTTAGTTTTCTTCAGACAACTTCGACTGATGTTATCATCTCTTCATTTATTGTCTGTGTCTCCTCTAAGATTCAATAATAATGCCCCTTTCAGTAAATCATTACCGAGTGCCTTCTCTGTGCCAGGAAATAGAATATTTTAAATAGTTGATGTATGGGAGGCGACTTAAATCATTGCCTCTCCTACAGGTGGTGGGTCCCTCTTTACAGAAGAGTCATTCACAGGAGCTCTGTCCAAGGAGCGACAAACCCAGCCTGCAGGGGCTGCCCAGCCCATGCTCTGGGGACAGCTGTAAAGGGCATTGCATTCGCCACCCCGATCCTACTATTTAAATATTTTAAACTTTTATAACAGATGCAATGAATGAAATGCTTGTATTATTTTCTCAGTAAATGTTGACACATTGAGGACCTACTTAAGAGTGCAACGTCTACAGTCTACCCGGGTTTGAATCCTGGTTCCACCTCTTTGAAACAGTGAAACAGGTGCCCAGTGCCTCAGTTTCTCTGTATGGAAATGATAGCTGGGCAGAAGTTTCTCCCTCACAGGGTCCCATCGAAGACTGAGTTAGGTAACGTGAGTCTCCAAGGAATAGCAGTCAGATGTCATGTCAGCTGCCATCCTCTTCCTCATCACCGTCGTCAACCCATGATGGCCTTTCCTTTCTCTCTGGCCATCTTTCAGCTGTGCATCACTGTGGGAGAGACGCAGCAGGTGCACATGTCCAATCACATGACCTGGTGCCAGCGGGCGCACCCCCACCCCCCACCCGTGAGGGACCCGGATGCCAGGCCCGGCTGCCGCAGCTGCTCAGCACAGATTGGCTCTGTGATATGACAACAGATGGCATCCCGGGTCACAATAATATTGTACCATGTGCAACGTCAGCACTTACTCTGAGCTCCCCTTGCTTCGTATTTGACTTTAATATTCATGAGGAAGAGCATGAGCATTTGTTAGATATAATTAGAGATGGAACTCTCCAACAGAAATTGATGACAGACCTTTGTTTCTCAGTCACTTTCAGGGCTCTGGAAATATCAGCGCAGAGAGTGATCTCAGGAGTTAAAACGAAGACCCAAAACCTATGTTGGGGGACAGGGATGGGGCAAGCAGGCGTTGATCGCCGACACTTACAAACAGTAATTATTGTAAATGTTAAATATACTGTATCTTATGCGGTCGAGAGGAAAAGAAAGCTCATCCATGCCTCCTTAGCTGCTGATGTCAAGCTGTGTGTCCATCAGAATGGCTTCGTGGTTTCATTGATTTTCTTTAGCAAATGCTATACATTTGCGGTATATGAACTAAATGACATTAATAAAACCACACTTCCGAGTTTCACAGATTCGACTTCCACGTAAGGTAGAGTCTGGAGGGAAGACAGAGGACTCCATTGCCTAAAAATAATTCAGTGTGGCACAGTGCACAAATGCCCGCATGCGGGGGAGTTGGAGCTGGTTCCGGGGAGGAGCTGAGCTGCGGGTAATTCGTGTGGAGTCACCAGCAAACACCCAGAGGTTAAAGCCTGAGGTGCAGACAGGTTTAACAATGTGGAGGTTTCAGGGGCTGGTTGGACATCATGGGGCGGGGGGCAGATGAAAAGAAGCTCGTGAAGATGCTCCAGGAGGAACTGGAGGAAAAGACCAGGGTGGGCTTGGATTTCAAAGAGGAGGATTGGATTTTCACTCAGTCTCAGGGCCAGAGTTAGGGACAGGTTTCTGAGACGGAGCGGAAAGCATCCATTAGGGACACATTTCTGAATTTTGGCTTCAAGGCCTTTGAAATAAAGCTCATCAAGTTGTCCCCTGGCGTGGCCTGGACTGGGTCCTGTTCCCGCTGCTATCTCTGTGACGCCCACCCTGTGTGCTCATCCCCTCCTCCAAAGACTCTTTGGTCAAGTCCTCCTGGACCATCACATTCCTCAGCTCAGGCTCCTCTTCCCACGTCCACAGAGCCTTCTGTCCTCCAGGTAGCAGTAATCTCAACTTCTTATAATGTTTTCCTAATGTTTTATCTGAACCTCCCATATGAATCCTACTGCTTAATTGCCACGTGTGTGCAGCCTGTGGATTAGTGCTCCCTCCAATGTGCCGGCGCTAGAATATAGGACATTGGCATGTATCTCCCTCTGTCTCCCCTGCCCTTTGCCCCTTTACACTCCGTCTGCCTTCAGAGCTTTGTCTGCAGGCTCTTTGCTCCTGGAAGCCTCCCCTGGCCTGGCTGGGCGCCGGGTACCACTGCTCCGTGGCATTCATCACCACCACCATGTATTTGTGGGGAAATACTTGGCTCTTCCCTTGGGTCCCTGCAGCTTCAAGCTCAGTGAAGGCAGGGACCATGTTGATTTTGCTCCTGTGTATTCTCAACACATGATCCGTCCCTCGATGCCTGATGTCCATCAGGGCCAGCAACCGTGTTCCCCAGATAAGAGGACCTGTCTCCTCTATAAAATGGTAGCTCCTAAGAGTCAATGTCAAAGCCACTATGGAAACATGCGTGCGTGCCAGGTTCTCAGACGAGCACCCTTCTCGGACGTCATGGGATGTCAGTCCTCCTTGGGCTTGTGCATGTGAGGGACCAGAGCAGAGGGATTATTAACCAAAGGAATGAAGCAGCAATGGTGGAATTTTACAAACCTCCACACAGGAGGGTGTGAGGGCCTCTCATGGTCTAACTCTTCTTTCTGGTGAGTTTACTTTCATTGACAAGGGATTCTGAAGGTCATTGCCTTAGGTCTTTGAAATAGGAACCAGAAAAACTCAGAAGTGGGAATTAAATGGGAAATTCCACAAAGCTTTAGGGCCAAAGGGGCTTTAAAAATTCAGTGGAAACCTTGCAGACCCAGAGTCATTAAATGGATTGGCCTAGCACCAGTTCACTAGTGGAAAAGCTGATATTTTAAATTCAGGAACTTGAAATCTAATGGATATTTTTGTCTTCAACAAAATTTCTATTCCATGATGAGAAAAGGCCCTCCATTTGCCATTGGAATAGTGAGGAATTTATTTAAGATTCCTGAGTTTTAATTTCCCGTGAGGAAGAAGAGACCTCGTGTTGTGGTTCAACCAAATGGATCAAGCTCTGGGAAGCTCCCAGCATAGCACATGACACTCTCATGGCAGTTGACATGGATTCTATCCTCCCTGTTCCTACCAACAGTACCCTACTTTTCCTAGGGAAATGTATGCCTCCCATTTTCTCAGCCATGTGGCTGATTGATTTAATTCCCAGCAGCAGGCCTGGCTCTGATGAGCTTATACCAATCAACATATCCCTTGGTCCTGGTCCAGGGAGGGACCTATCTTCTCCCTCTACTCTTCTGGATATTGGGGTGCAGGGATATGATTTTTGATACTGCTGTGTCCATTTTTCTGTCATAGAGTCTTGGACTATCTACACAACAATCAGAGGGAAATCAGAGAAAGGGAAATCAGGGTCTTGGGTTTCATCCATGAGCCAACGAATGAAGCCATCCTTGAAGCTGGAACTGCTACTGGGTTACGATTGAGTTTTCTTTCTCGTTGAAGACAGTTTAGTTGAACTTTATGACCCCTGAAACCGCTTTCTCATGAACACACATGTTTAATAAATAAGAGTTTTCTTAACTTCCCCTTAATTTTAAGTGTCTTTGAAGACTGAAGAGCAGGCTGCATGATGTTTTGGAGTCCACCATACTTTAAGCATTAGAAGGACCTGGGAGATGTCCTTCAAGCTAAATTTGTTTAAGAGGACTGTGAAGTTGCAGGTTTCGCCTTGGCAGTTTTTACCCATCCAGCCTCTTCCAGCTCCCCAGAGGCCAGGCGAACGGTCTTTTTAGGAGTCCTTGATCCGCAGCCATGAGGCTGAAATCCCCTTCCAGCGCTGAGTTACAGCTGTGAGCACATGGAGCTTTCCGCATCTCTGCTCCTCCTCTCATTAGGCAGGTGGGGGTTCTCTGGGTGGGTTTCCCCTAATTGCAAAACACATGCATATTTGCTGAGAATATATTTAAAACCAAAAGCATAAGAACACAAATAGCCCCATAATGCCACCATCCAGTTATCACATAAGCATAGCACTTGGTGAGTTATCTGTTCAAATTATTTTTTCCTTCTCTTTTTTTCTCATCACCTCTTTCCTCTTCTCTATTTCTGTTCTTCCCATGCTTTTTTCTAAGCATCTCTCTTTCCAATCTCTCTCTCTCCATATATATATCCATATATATATATCACAGAGAGAGAGAGAGAGAGGTATATATATAATTGAGGTAATTCCACAGCTTGCATATTTTATTTTTGTTTATTACAAATGTTGACATTTCATTAATTGTGCTAGGAGCTGCATCCTTTTACTTCCTTCATAATTTTCCATGTCTTGGGTCTTGGGTGACTTATTTAACCTCTCCATTGGGTTGCGTAGTTTGACTTTAGTGTCATTTCTTGTAAATGATGACGTGATGAACATTTTGTGTCTGAGTTCTGCCAATGTCTTTGTTGCCTTAGAAATGTCTTACAATAGCCAAGTGCCTAGTTAATGAGCATGCATATAGATGACCTTTTGAGGTCCCAATCTTTCAGGAAGACTTGCTGTTCTCCCAGTCTAAATATAGCTACCTTGATCCAGCCACTTTTCAGCCAAGTTGTTTGTTCAGATTCAGGCTCCTATCAGCTGGCTTAGTGTGTGGCATTTTATGAAAAGTTCTGCATAACAAACAGCTGATATTTGATACATTTTGCAGATCACAAGAACACACAGCAGGGTATGGAGGTGCAGAGAGTCCCCTGCCACCTGTTACAAGCAGCAGTGCATAATGCAAAGTGAGTTTGCATCTTGGCCCAACACTGGGGGGTTGTGTGCACTTGCTCCTCCTGCCTTGGTTTTGGATTCCATGAGAACAAAGGCTGACAGGGTCTTAGGTCACTTTCCCTAAGTCAGCCTCAACTCTCTCAGCTGTAAAATGGAAGAGCTAACAGGCAATGCCCATGGTCTTGCTGAAAGAGTTCAGTGAGTGATAGAAACCATGAGCTGGGGGAGTGTCAGCCTAAAGAGTGGCTCACATCCTTCCATCCACAGAACCCCTTCCACAACAAACAGCACAACGTATTTCCTCATCTGGATCTCGCTGTAAGATGTCTTTATCAGTTATTGCTTAGTTCCGACTGAAGCAGAGCAGTTGCCAAAGAGGAGGAGAGAGAGCCACGTGGGGCTAGGATGCTGGTGGAGCAGACGCCGCCCTGCCTTTCCTAATCGGGAACTCATGTGACCAGTCCACAGTGCCCCAAGATTAGACACACCTGGGAGGGCAACAGAAAGCACAATTTTACGGTTGGATTTTGCAACCAGAGGAGCCTGTCAACCTTGCAGTTACTGTTTCTGTGGCAGAGCAAAGATGGAAGCCAGTACCCAGGACAGCATCCCGCCTTCACCGTGTGCACTGTGACCTCGATTGTGTCATGCAGACTCTTCCCACCTCGTTTGGTGCTTCCATATAATGTCACTCATGAACACACTTCACACAGCTGTGAGGATGGGGTGAAATAGCAGGTCCTCCCAAAAGTGTGCATAGGACAAGTGTGAAATCTCCAGTGCAGGGCAGACAGTGCACAAAGAGTCGAAGCAGAGGGCCTAGTGTGTGAAGGGGGGCACAGGGGGAGACAATTAGTTGTGCCCCTGACCACTTTCTCTAATACCCGAAGTACTTAGAAAGTGGAGGTAGCCAAGGGATGGCACCTCGCTCCACACTCAGGCCACTTGGCTGAGAAATGTGGCTTTGCATCCTCATCCTGCCTGAGCCTTGGTCATAATCAGAGCAGATGCATGGGTACACCCTGGGACTGGGGGAGGCAAGCCAACTGTGGGGAAGGGATAGCCAAACTCCTCAGAGAATATAAATGGTAGCAAAGCTGCTGCATTAAATTAAAACAACAAATCTTGTGTAGAGGATTAGATATTCCATAAAAGCCTTCTGGTACAGTACAAGAGGATCCTAGATGGACCATAGCAAACTTCTGCATACAATATATTGCCTAGGCCACAAAAAAAAGTAAGAAAAAAATCCACCCCCATCCCCCCGAAAAAAGAAGTGGAGGGAGGATGGGGAAGAGAGACACCAGGACATGAAAATAACAAGCGGGGCGTCTCTGAGGACAAATGCTGATATTTGTTCGGGCCAGAAGCCTCAGGCATGGGCCTCCCCGCTCAGCCCCGGGAACATGAGCAGAGAAAAGGAAGGGTAGAGAAGTCCCAATTAGTGCAAACCCCAGACACTCATTAGGCACAGATGTAAATCCGTGCTGGAGGAGAGCATCCTCAATCCACATCCTCGGGATTTTCACAGATCACATTCCACTGCAAGCAGACACTCAGAAAACAATTCCAAACACACAAAGGCACCCCAGCTTCTGGGCCCCACCCCCTGTGTCTCCCTTCTGTGACCCCCTGCATCCCCCGAACACGCATTCCAGCTGGGATCCCCAGCTGCTGTCCCCCCGAAGCCACTGGAGGAAAACCGGAAGTCAAGAAGGAGGGAGAACACCTGCCTCCTTTCCCCCCAACATTTCTGGTGGTGCCTCTGGTAGCTGTAGCAGCAGGGGCGGGTGGAGAGGGCCCCAGGAGCCTCAGCGGTGCTTGCACAGCATCCCTGCATCCCACTCTGCATCAGCAGCGAGTCCCAGCAGCCCCGGGGGTGCTGCAAATGTGTCCAGGTGAGCAACAGCAAGTTCCAGCTCCAGAGACAGCGGGGGCTTCCCGAAGCCACCCTTGCACCGACACCCCCGCCCTCGGGCGTTTCCAGCCCTTCCGGTATCTCTGTCTCCAAATCCCTGCACTGGGTCCCTTTCTGCTCCAAGGATTTGGAGGCGTTTCTGCTTTCCTGAGTAGAGACAGCTCCAGTGGGGAAGTAAGCTATGGGGAGTGAAAATCAACAGAGACAATTGACAACAGGACCAAGCTGGATCTCCCAAACCAAATTTGAATGTCTTAAGTGGGGCCTTTCCCCTTGGAATTAGGAGAAAAAGGAAGGTTTAAAGAAAAAAAACAAAACAAAACAAAACTTGCACACGTGAGAGGTAAAGTGTGTAGGGTATGTTGAGTCAGTTGAGTTCTGTTACAAAGGAAATAAAATGCAGGCATCTACTGCCCTTCGGAGACTGAGAGGGATCCAGGGAAAAGTGCCATGGGAACCTTCCATGGGTTATCTCTCTGCAGATTTCAATCCCACTCCCCCCGCCCATGTCATTGCACATTTCCCAATGCAGAATAACTCATTTGCCCCCGTCCTAACAGATGCCTCAGACCCTACCTTTACTTTGTTTTTTTTTTTTTTTTAAGATTTTATTTATTTATTCATAGACACAGAGAGAGAGAGAGGCATAGACACAGAGACAGAGGGAGAAGCAGGCTCCATGCAGGGAGCCCCATGTGGGACTCGATCCCAGGTCTCTAGGATCACACCCCAGGCTGCAGGCGGCACCAAAACGCTGCACCACCGGGGCTGCCCCTACCTTTACTTTCTTACCCGCCTCTCCCCCACCAGGGGTGGACAGATTCTGAATCCAGCACCTTCCCCACCTGCCCCTACCCTGGCAGCAGTGCTTCACGACGGGGACTCTGTGTAGAGTTCTCAAGTATCCTGTTGATCGCTCCTGAGAAGCAGTTCGGCATTTTTAAACTCTTGTTGCAAGGCTCCAGACACAGCGTCTCGTCTTTATAAAGCGTCCAGGCTACACTTCTGGCCCATCTCTGCTTCCTGTGTCTGCTGCTTCCCCCTCGATGCTGCACGTGATGCTCTCATGTCACCAGGTGACTGCAGGGCTGGAGGCGCCTTGCCACTTGAGTTAATTGGATGTTTCATGATCATTAAGTGAGACGAAGAGAAAAACTTTGGCTGGTGCTCGGAGGAGCTCCCAGGAGGCTTGAGGTGGATCATAGATTCCAGAAGTAGGTGTGAGAGCAGAGCTGTTGGGCCGGAAGGCTGCAGTGCAGGGGAGCCCAGTACCAAGAGGGGTTGCACTTGGGATGACTCTGGAGAATGAGGTGTCCCGGTCCCCGCCCTAGGACAGTCTCCTGGGAGGACATGAGGGTGCTGGGGAGGGTCCAGAGCCAAGGCAGAGCTTAGGGACTATTTATTGAATGAGTGAAGGTGTATGATTCACTGATCACTCGATCGACCCACTCAACGGCTCTGAGGGGCAAGTGCAAGGTAGAAACTGAGAAGAAAAGCCTCCATGATCTAAGGCTGGTGGCTCCTGTTAGGCGGGGTTTCATGGTGATTATGAACTGATTTTCTCCTGATTGTGGGGGCTTAGACCACAGTGTGCAAGAATCCGCCTGCTTTGAGAAGTGATGCTCCGAGATTTGATTGACAGTTGAAAAGGCTCTAATGCTGCTGGCTGAGCTGAGAGTGTATTTAAAGGAAGGAAAGGAGGGAGGGAGGAAGGAAGGAAGGGTGGGAGGGAGGAAGGAAGGGATGGAAAAGAGAGGGAGGAGGTAGAGAGGAGGGAAGAAGGTGGGAGTGAGGAGGGAGGGAGGAGGGAGAGAAGAAAACAGAAGAAAGAGATTTTCATCCACAAAGAAACTGGACATGTGCCCAAGGAAATGAGGATTCAGGTTGGTGGTGGGTAATGAGAGGCTTAGCAGGAAGGTGCTGGGATGACAGGCGAGAGGATGCAGGGAGGACTGTTTCCAGAAAGTGTCAGGGCGTCAGGGGGACCAGCCTGCAGAGGCCCTGCTGCAACAGGAAGGAAACCCATGTTTACCCAGACCTGCAACGTGACGGCCCCCCTTCCAGGCCCCACGGGCTGAGTAATCTCAGACACATGTCCTAGAAAAAGGTTTTCAGGAGGCTTTGTCATCCGGGGATTTGTTTTTGAGGAATTTTATGTTTTTGTTTGCTTCTGACATAAAGGTATTTTGAGGACCCATGTGGGCCTGGCCTCGGAGCTTCCGGGCGCCGGCCCACCTGCCCGCCTGGTGTCAGCTCTCCACACTGCCTGGGCCTGTCTGCCGGCGAAGTTCCAGCCCTGGTGGCTTCTTGCACACCCCCATGTCCCCTGCGCGCGCGCTCTCTCTCTCTCTCTATCTCTCTTTCTCCCCCCCCCCCTGCAGCCTCTCACATGATCTTCCCCCTCCATTGCTGTGGCTGCTCCTCCCTTGCTCTTCCCTCTGCTTCCCCCGTGTTCCTGTACTCTAGATCCTTCTGGTGGAAGGATCCCCCAGCACCCCAGACATCGCCAGTGTCACACCTACTATGCGCCTCCTTTCTTCCTTTCTCAGCAAAGTGTATACCCTTTGTATAGTACATATTACTCCTTAAGTGTTTTTCCAGCCTTTATGAGCTCCCCCAGGTCGGGAAATTTGATGCACGTCTTGCTCACCACCATGTTCTACTGCAGAACAAAGTAGGCACTCAGCAACAACTCCTTTAATGCTTGAACGAGCAGATCTGGTTCATTTCCCTCAGAGTGCCCTGGCAGTGGTAGGAGGGAGCATACTGGAGGACTCCGCATTGATTGGTCATCCCATTAATTTGCCCCACAAAGAATACAACTATGTCACTTTGGTGTTTACATTATTGTTTTTTGTTACGTAAGTGATCTGTGACTACGTTCTCCTTGAGCCTGTTATAAAGAAGGCTAAAGATATCTTTGATTACTATGTAAAGGCAAGACCCCACTCCTCCCCAAAGAAAGCATTGCTAATGTGTTGGTAAATATTCTCTATTTTTTTTTCCATTCATTTTCATTACCACCAGGTAATACGTAGATGTTGGGTTTTCTTACTTTTACAAAATCAGTTCCCACTTTTGGGGGCCGTGGTACATGTGCTGCGATTGGTTTGCACCAGCTCACGAGAGCTGGCTGGGTTCCTCTCTTCCCAGATTTAGAGATTTCACAGAGGCAGCTTAAAACTGACCATGGGTGGGACTGGTTGCAGCAGGCAATCCACAGACACGACACACCCAGTGTGTTTGGAAAACCAGTAGTTAACCATGTGCCAGCATGCCACTATCTGGGGGGGCTTTTGTAAATGGAGATGACTCAGGAAACATTTCTGTGCGTGCCTCCTTGTGCAAATGTGTGAAGAGCTTCTCTAGGGGAGATAACCAGAAGCCCCACTGCTAAATCAGTTATAGGATGTGCAGATTTAATTTTTTTTAACAATGACTGCCAAAACTGCATTTCACAGGGCCAATTTAAACTTCCACACGTAGATTATGAGGCTTTTTCTCCCCACAAGTCTAGAGGGATAACATCTAGTATCTTGTTTTCGTTTGCATTTCCCTGAGGTTGACCCATCTTTTTGTGTGTGTCTTAATCATTTTTATTTCCCCTTCTGTGAATTTCCCATTTATGACTTTAGTTTCTTTTTCTTTGGGTCATTTGCTCCTTTGTTATACAGTTTTGCTTCCTACCTCCGGCCAAACACATCTTCCAGAGCAATTCTTTGATCTGTGCGGTGGAAAATCTCTTTTCCTGGGCTGTAGCGTGCCCTTTAACTTTGTTTGCAGGTAATTTTGGTCATAAAGAAAGTCCAGCTTTGAAGTCTAATGTATCAAAGATCCTGCCTATTGGTCCGTTCAAGATGAGCCCTCCTGTCACACTGTGATCATTCATTCCTCCCAACAATCTGATGTTGCAATGAATACCCCCATTTACCGGAGGAGAAACAGAGTCTTAGGGAGGTAAAGGGTGAGGCAGGATCTGTAGCTGGGTCTCTTCGGCGTCATTATCCCTTTGCCTTTGAACCACGGCTCCATGCTGCTACTGCCACAACCCTCAGGACCCCTGCCTGCTGCTCCGCAGCACCTCCTGCTGACTCAGCTTGCCCTGCCTCTCCACCTCCTTCCTCACTGGGCCTGTTTCATCTACACAGATGCTCCCTGCTGGAGTCTTCTTGTTCTTCCAAGTGATCCCCTTGGTCCGGCCTTAAAACAGCCCCAGGCCAGCTCTCCTCCCCTCCCCACATGCCTCAACTCCAGTCCATAAACAATGCCTTTTTTTCCCTCAACAAATTCCACATACCTAAGCTTATCCTAATACATCAGCCTCTGTCCCATTGACCTTCACTTTCTAAGGCGTGAGACGGGCACTGGCTCTTTGGTCCCCAGACTGCGGGGATCTGTATCGGGCTCTCTGAGTAGGCCCTCCACGTCTGGTTGTAAGAAGGTGACACCTCTTTGCTCTCCTCCATTGGAGAAGATATAAATAGAGACTGACTTCACAGCAAGGACTCTTTCCAAACATCTGCACATATGCTTTCTCCAGAATCCTGTCTTCCATCTCCATCTGACACCATGTTATCCCCAAGCCTAACTGAAGGTCAAGAGCCGTGGTTCCCAACCTCTCCATCCGGAGCCCTGCTTTTGAGTCTGGCTCTTCACGTTGCTTTGCAGGCTTGGTTGTGGCCTCTGTCAAACTTCAGTTTTAATAACCCATAAAAATGGTTGTCTGTATATCAGCTAACTGGAATTGAACTAAACACTTTAAACAAATGCAAAAAAAAAAAAAAGACATTTCCAAATCTAAAAAAAAAAAAAAAGAGAGAGAAAGAGAGAGAGAAACCCATTATGTAAATTTAAATCATTTGAAATAATTAATAATGTAAAAATGAGGTACTGTGTTTCATATGTGGTAATTGAATGTTACCATCAAAGATTCATAACGTCAATTATATGAAGAGCTTTCATGAAAGAATCTTGTTGCTGTTAAGAAAAACAATTGTTTTCATCTTTAGGCCATGAGCACCCCCACTCCAAATTACGTACCATATCTCCTTCCATCTTTATTTTTGCAGCATTTAGGATGTTATAACTAAAGGATTACTTGAGATTTTTGATTTTTTTTTTCCCCTTAGTATAGCAGAAGTCCCAGGAGGACAGAACTCTCTCTCTTCCTTGCTGCCATGGCTCAAGTGCCAGCGACATGTCTCCATCACTCAGGGCTCCATGCGGAGTCAGTGGATGGATGGGTGGATGGAGAGATGAGTGTGAATGACAAGACTCTCACATCACTCACATCACTCCCAGACCTCAGTGAAAGAGCCCTCCCCCTCTCACCTCTGTCTGTTTGAGAGCTTCACCTGGGCACACATCCCCCAGTATCGATTGCTTAGGTTTAGAGCAGTTCAGGTCGATATTGTTAAAGTTTAAAGCACAATAAAAGTCATGACTCCTGAAAATGAATGTTCATGTTTATCTTCCTTGAAGTAAATGTACTTCACCTCAGTTTCCTGAGATACGTACCAATGGCTGACCAGTATTTTTATGGATCGGTATCAATGACACTAATAAATTACCATTGATTGTGCAACTGAGTATATCAGGCATTGTGCTTGGTTTCTTGTAAATATTATAAAAACTCTGAACAATCTTTGGAGGGAAGTACCTCTGTTCCTATTTTCAAAGGAGGAAACAGGATCTCAGTGAGTTTATAAATGAGTAGAGTGAAGGAAGTTGGGTATTTCTGAGGCATTGCTATACTTGGGTTATTAAGTTTGTTTTCTCAAATGGATAACTGGACTTCTCTCTTTTTTAATTTTTATAATGGTCACATGAGAAGGAGATGATTTTTTTTGTTAAAACAGTCAATGAGTTAATAGCTTTATACTTTATAATACTTTTTTATACTTTATAATACTTTATAATAGTTTTATACTTTGCAAAACTAGTAATACATATATTTTTTTAACTCCACATTCAGCAAGGACCTATCAAGCAGCTCCTGAACCTACCCTACAGGCGTTGGGTCTGTTTGGGCAGAGAGAACCTTGCAGACACTGAGGACTTAGTCTAATATAGGAGACGGCCATTCATATGCCAGCTACTATCACAGACCCTCGAGAGGTGCACTGTGTAGTGTAATGAGAGCCCGTAGTCACTCCCTGTCAGGGAGATCAGAGAACACTTCCTGGGGAAAGAGATACCTGAACTGAGGGCAGGAGGATTAACGGAAGTCAGTTGGGTCCTTGGGGGAAGGGAAGCACCCCTGCCAGTGGTGGGAACAGCGTGGGTGTAGGTGATATGGTGACAAGGAGGGACTGGCTGGCCAGGGCGGCTGCAGGGCAGTGAGCCAGGGAGCCAGGGGTGAGACGAGGACAGAGAGAAAGATGGGCAAGGCAAATGGACTTTGAGGACTCCACTAGGAATGGTTTCCCTTTACCCCTAAGATGTATGAAAATATTCTGAAGGCTTTTGATCAAGGGAACAGGTTGGTCCTGTTTGCATATTGGAAACATTCTTCTCTGGGGACATGGTGGGGAATCCATCTGCAACAGGGCAGGTGCAGCAGAACCAAGTCCTTCTGTGGTCCAGGTGAGGGCCAGGGAGAGCATGGGCAAACCCATTGGTGGCTGAGATGGAGTGAAGTGGGAGGGTTTGCTGGGAGATTACATTTGGGAAGTGAGGGGAGAATCCAGGGTGGCTCTCAGATTTCTGGCTTACGTGAAAGACTGGATCATGGAACCACTTACTAAAATAAGGAATCTTGGAAGAGAAACCAGGTTTTTAGCTTTTTTTTTTTTTTTTTTTTCTTTTTTGTTCTAGTGATGATACGGAAAAGTCACTTAAAAAAAAAGATTTTATTTTTAAGTAATCTCTACATTCCGTGTGGGGCTCAAACTCATAATCAAGAGTCACATGCTCCCCCGACTGAGCCAGCCAGGTGCCCCTGAAAAAGTTATTTTTAACCATGTTAAATGTGTGGTGCCTTCAAAAATCCAAACGGAAGACTTCAGGTCGTCAATCCAATGTACAGGTCGTGAACTTAGAGAAAAACGTCTGGGTTAGGAACATAACTTTCATTGAGTGGCCATGTGCTACGTTCCATTTTATGTACTGTACTCAGAATGCCCGAACAGGCAAACTTATTGCTCTCCTAGCGCTTAGGTTCTGGCTGGAAGAACAGATTGTCAATAAGCCTCCAGTGTGGTAATGTGTTATGGAGTAAAATAAACCAGCGGAAGGGAGGTAGGAAGCGCCGCTGGGGAATGTGGGCATCCCTGACTTTCAGAGAGGTGATTCTGACCTGGAAACAGAGAAGAGCTACCAGAGTCAAAAATAAAACTAGTCATTTCTCAGAGGCCAAGAGAAGAGCATATTTCAGGGCTGAGGAGTTGACCCACGTTGCAGGACCCTGCTGAGGATTGAGCCTGATGTGGGCTCAAACTTATCTTAAAATCTGAGCAGTGTGTAGGGTGCTCCCTTGGTGGTGATAAGGAGGCAGAAATCAGGTTTTATTTTTGCGGGGGGGAGGGAGGTTGGAAGAGCGGGTGGGGTACTGAAGAACAGGGGCCCCCAGTAGGCATTCTTCGGGTGAGTTCATTGCTGAGGCGAGAAGGGAAGTAGGGTAGTGGCCGGAGGCGCTTGAAGGTTTGACTTCTGTATGTGTTTTATTTCTAATGAGAGGAAGTTGACTGTATTTAAAAGCCATGGAGGTGGAGCTAGTTTAGGAGAAGCTGAATATGTAAATTAAGAAGAGAAAGTAATTGAAATGGTCATTAAAATTTACTTTTTCTCTGACCCTGTGCCAAATGCCGTGGCTGCTGGGATGAGCCATAGCATGACTGTACCACCAAGAAACTCACCCAGATGTGTAGACCAGCAATGCCAAGATGCTGGGTGGCCCCGAGGAGCATGGGGCAGTGTGCATGGTAGGCCAGCATTTGTTGGGGCTAAGTGCACAGGACGTCCAGCTGTCCCTGTCCCCTGACCCCGACAGCTTACACTGGCCGGTGGATAGTGACCGTGGCGCATAAACAGCAAGCTTGCAGGATTGCTTCCACACCAAGGTTCAGATGTGAAGACAAACGAGCATGACTTAGCAGGCCATCTGGTGATTGAATCTAAAGCTGCAATAATTGATTCTGAGGACGTAGGCCTAGGCGTGCATTGATTTTGGAGCCAACTGGCTAAGCGTTGGCTGACACCCAGGCAGATGCTGCTGTGACTTTCAGATGCTGGTTATAGAATTTGCACAGACATAAAGACATTGAGAGATCCTTGGAAAGAGTCCTTCAGTGCCCCAGGGAGCATCACAGTAGGAGGACAGGGATGGGCAGGAGGAAGGGCCTCAGATTGGGAAGCTGGAGTCTGGATTCCATTGCTGGTTCTGCCCTTGGGCTGGATTCTCCATCTCCCTAAGCCTCCCATTTCCTATCTGTGAAATAGGTTTATAGAATGATGCGATTTTCTTTTGGCCCTCGGCCCCCATTTTGAACACGTGGATTCTCAGACTTAAAATAGCAGCTCAGAGATGAAAAAGGAAAAGCTGCCTTTTCTAGTGAGGCCTCACCCTTCCTTTGGGGGTAATCACAGTCCCCAGGCCAACCATACCCTTATCTTGCTAGACTCCCGTTGAACATTTAGTTTATTCAAGTGCTCACCTAGGTTGCTGGGAAGACCCAAATGACCAGCCTATTGCCTATGCCTTCCCACAGCTTGTAGAGGGCAGAGAAGCTGGCAGTATGTGGGTGGGGGTAAGGTGATTTCGAGATGAATAAATAGAAAGTGGACCCTGTGGGATGCAACAATGGTGTAATGACGGAAGGATAATGTGGGGGTGGATGCGTGTTTTTAGTAACAATAACTATGCCAGTCATTGTCATATCTACCACAATGACCCTTTAGAAGAAGAATGCCCCATGATTAGTTTATATATGAAGAACATTAGGCTCAAGAGGATAAGGAATTTACAAGTGAACAGAGAGAGAACTTGAATAGAGATCAGATTTCGAAGCTTCCACCGATTGTCACTACACCAAAGGGAAACATCTCCATGAAGAGGTGACATTTGAAAGGTCATTGAGACACAGGTAGGATTTTGAGATGAAGATGAGGCTTTCGATTCATTTAAAAAATATTAATTGTGTGCCATTTATGCCAAACGCCTTGCTGGAAGCCAAGAAAACACAGTGGTGAGCGATGTACTCTGCAAGCTTAGAGAACCTTCAGTCTCTCTAAGAGAGAGAAAGACACAGAGAGCTGTACCTCTGCACAGACAGGTGTCCTTAACAAACTCGTGCAAAATGTTCTGGGGACAGAGGAGGGAGCAATTATCCCTGCTATGGGTGCTGAGGGAAGAACTCCCAAAGAAGGGACAAAACAAATGAGGTCTTGGTGGATGAGAAGCAGAAAGCTAAGTGGGGAAAAATGTCTGAGGAAAAAGAATATTCAAAAAATATTTCTAGGGGGCTCCCGGGTGGCTCTGTCATAAGCATCCAACTCTTGATTTAGGCTCAGGTCATGGTCTCAGGGTTGGGAGATCATGCCCCATGTCAGAGTCCACACTCAGCATGGTGTCTGCTTGAGATCCTCTCCCTCTGCCCCTCCTGCTCACACACACACACACACACACACACACACACACACATACTCTCTCTCTCAATAATAAACAAAATCTTTAAATATATATATTCATAGATTACCCACTTGGGGCAAGGTTCTATGCTAGGACCTCTGAAAATCAACAAATAGGTCTAATCAGAAGGTACTTGTATTTGGTGTGGTGGAAGTCACTGAGTGAATGCTTCCTGACCAAAAAACGTAGTTAAGAAAGTGATCAAAACCTTGAACAATAGTGTTCATTTATAGTGAACCTTAGATGCTCATTTCCGTTGCCTGGCTTGATAGTTGTGGCCTCTCTGTAATTAGAGACTCTGCTCCATTTTACAGAAAGTGGAGGGATGAAAGGAGCATCGCGCGTGTCCTTGTACTAAGGAAAAATGTAGACTCTAACCCAAGCTTTTCAGTGCCCCCCACAAAGAAGCGCTCGAACGTTCCTCACACCTTCTCGACATATCTCTATAATTGACCAAACCTACGGTACTGATCACCTGTATAGGTCAGCAGTGCAAGACTCAACAGGTGATACCACGGAGGAAATGATAACCTTTGTTCAAGGAGACACAATGATCATGGTCCTTGTTAAGAACAGGAGCTGTGTTGAGTCTAAGCCTTGCGTGGGCCTTGGATTCTCAATATTCTTGTTGAGTGGTGTGAGCGTGTGTGTGTTGGGGGCTTGCGGTGGATTGAACAATAGCATCTCCTAAATGCTAAGTGGTGTTGAGGAGTCGATGTATGGGATCCGGAGGAGAGGACATTCATTTTAGGCCGTGGCAGCCAGGGAAAGCTTGCTCCCAGTGAGAGCGTCTGAAATAGGTCAGAAAGATGGAAAGGGAACAGCTCCTGCATCAGGCCCTCGGGCTCCTATTCCCTGAAGTGTCGACACCAAATAAGCAGCTGGCAGCTGTGCCTGAGACTGGTCCGGCTGTGGGCAGGAGCTGGGGGCGGGGGGGGGGGGGTGAGTGGGGGCAAGTGCAGATGAGCAGATGAAGAAGTATCCCAGAGCTTGGTCAGGGTGTGTGGTAGCAGCCCTTCTGTCCTGCACGTGCTGCATGTGGCATTGAAGGTCAGTTACCAGACTCAGCCAGGGCTAGGTCTGAGTCAAGGTGACACACAGGGACCCAGATCACCAGTTGAGGCGGGGCTCTAAGGCATGCGGGCCAGCTGGGAGACCCTGGGAGCACTGAGAGATAGGGGAGGTCTGAGTTGCAGAGGGGAGCCCTGGCCCTGGGGTACTACCCACATTCACACACGGCCAAACCATGCTTCTGTGGCATTCGGTACACAGATGTACAGCAGCAGGAGAAGGAGCTGTCGGAGGGAAGGGGGCGGTGTGCAGGAGCATCCATGCCCTGGAGGACCAGCTTAGGCCTCTCTGGACTGCCCCAGGGTTGAGAGGGAGCAGGTGAAGGATGAAAGATGTGGGCTAAGAACACAAGCCCTGGCTGCAGGGCCGGGTCTCGGCAAGGATGGCTGGGCTGAGCTGCACAGGCTATGAAGGTGCCGTGTTCAGGTCAACCAGGGGCAGCATTCTGCTATTACACAGTCGTCATAGGAGCCCCTGCCCTAAACCTTCCAAGCACCCCACCTATTGGCTAGTTGGCCTGGCCCCTCCCCCAGATCTTCACATTCCCTACAATCCATACTTCAGGGAGCTATGTCTGGAATAGCAGATGGCCTTCAGGGTCCCGCTCATCACTCTTCCTGGCATGTATTCTGATTGGTGGGCACCCGCACTCAACCAACTTGGAATATGCACCCCCCCCAACTATAGGTACAGCCCAGGTATATGCCCTAATGAGCAGGATGGAGGAGTCCAATAGGAGAAAAATAAGCCAAAGGACAGGGTTCAGGTGAGAAGGTCCTATGACTGGAAAGATCTCTGCTCATTCCTGGCTTGGGGAGGGGCAGGGGTTGGGGGACAGCCCTTGGAGGGAGAAGGGGGCTGAGGCTGCTGATCTTTCCAGACTAGTCAGTCCTGGCTCAACCCCGGGCAGTGGGGCTGGCTTTCCTTGTGGAGAAACCTTCCATCTCTGTGGAAGGAAAAGGCAGAGTGACCACCTGGTCTCAGCTACTCAGCACTGACTGAGGCTGCGTACTCCCTGCTACTGTGGTAGCAGGTCACAACTGTCCCTGACATCCTGTGGATTCCCGTTAAGGCCAAACCAAGGTCACCATGGACTGGAGAATGGCTCTGTACTCCTTGGAACATCCTGGGGACCATGACTGGGCCTGGGCGTGGTGGCTACAGCTCCCACAAATATTTGATTAGCTGCAATTGTGGCTGTTCTTCATTCTCCTTGGGAAGCATATGGCTGAGGCAGATGGCTCAGAAAAGTCTGAATCACATAAACAGGGCTCTTTGCCTCCCATTTGCTGTCTCCTAATGACTTACTAACAGAACGGGCTTCAGGATCAGAAGACGGGGCTTGATACCCTCCTCAGAAAACTCTATGCTGTGCCTTGCAGGCGTTCTTGTGCCTGCCTTTTGGAGGGGAGCATGGATCGGTGTGGGTGCCGGGCCATCGTGAGGACGTAGCAGGAAACAGAGCCAGCCTCCTGAGCTAGCTGCTCGAGCCTTAGACTCAGCTCACTTCCACAAATGTTTATTAAATACCACTGCCAAATTCTCCGGGATTGGGTCACTTGGAGTTTTGGGCAGCTGCACATTCTATAAATATTTGCCCGGCCTGGACACCTCACGAAGCACTGGCTCTGTGCTAAGCCCTCCCTTGACTGCAGTGTCCACACTGATCATTTAGGACCAGTGCATTTAGATTTTATTCTAAGTGTCATGAGAGGTGGTGACACTGGGTTTATATTTTATATTAATCGACTCAAGAGTGGTAATAGTAGAAGCATGTTCAATATTGAGAGAAAATCCTAAAACGACAGAGAAAGGATTAGATTCATCAGAGCCACACTTTGAATGTGAATTTACAGGATTCGCAGATGATTGGCAAAGGAGGTGGGGGGGCAGGGAAGAGGAATCAGAGATGACCAAGAAGCACTGTACTACTAGGGGTAAGAGATGGGGGGGGGGGGGGGTCAGGGAACACTTTTGGGAAACTAAAGCAGAGGTCCTACCTTGGATGTGTAAGTTGATATCTGACATCAAAGGCAAAGCGTCTTGGGGCTGAGGGATCATGCCCATGACGCAGGAGAGGGACGAGGCTAGTGTCACACAGTTGAGAGTTCTCAGCCTCTAAGTGGTATATAAAGTGCGGGAAGGGACTGAGGTCCCCTGGGGAGAGAGAAGAGCCCATAAAGGAAAAGAGACATGGCTCTAAGACCCGGATGGGCGTCTATGCCCCAGAGAGGCAGGGAGCACAGTCAGAGACATCCTATGGGATCGAGGGGGAAGCAAGGTGCTCAGCAATAAAGAGTCATAGTTATTATTATTTTTTCTCAGAACTGAAGCTGGGAGCATTAAAAATCCACACCCTCTACCCCCAGATCTCCCGAGAAAGCAGGGGGAGTCTCCATGCCCCTTCATCCTTGCGAGCCATGCCCACGGCCTTGGCCCAAGCTTGCTCTCTCCCCAGAGCTGAAGGCACCTGAGGATTCCCCCTCGCACATCCCCTGAGCCTTTTACCGGTAGTTGGTAGACTACATGCTGCTGCCCGTGTGGCACCAACTCTTCTCTGAGCACCTGCTGCTTATTAGCATCTGTGCCAGATGTTCTCATGGGTCATCTTGTTCAACCCTTCCAGCCCCCAGTTCCTCCAGCCCTCATTTCTGTTCCTCTCCTATCCCCAGTTTAGAGGGGAGGAAACTGAGGCTCGCAAGCACACAATGTACAAATAGCAGAGCCCAGGGCACATCCGTGGCATTGAGCTCAAAAGCATTTCTTGTCCTTGCTGAAGCCGGAGGCCGTGCAGTTGACTCTGCCATGGAAATGCACATGGAAGCACCTGAGCTGGCTGGGTGGGGAGGACAGATCGGAAGGAAACCCAGTGGGTCACTGGCATCTGTTGGAGGCCACATGCTGGCCTTTTTATTTGAGATTATATAGCCATGCATGTTATTGGCTAACAGAGTGTTATCAACTGCTGGCCTTACTGGGCTCCCTCTAATAGGTAGGTCACAATGGTTATAATTAAGTAATTAAGTCTGCTCCGTGGAGATGGGGGAAGGCTCACCGCTGAATTGCAGTGGCAGCGCTTGTTCATTTTCAGTAGGTTAAATGATGGTTTTTCTCTGCATTCTTTGATTTAGTTTCTGTAAACATGAATTTTTGCCAGACCACAGTATCTGCCGGGTAACAGGAGTCTTTGTGCGGAATAGGCTAGGAGGCTGACATCCTGGGTGCCGGGACTACTGCTGGCATTCAGAAACTTCTGAGCGCCACCCCCCACCTTTCTTTCACCCCACACTCATTAGTCATGAAGTCGTGGATTGATTCCATGCTATTTCCAAGCGACTGTTGTATGCACAGCCCACTGTTCTGTCGTTCTAGGATTTCACTTCTTCTACAAAACATAATTGATGGAGCAGTGTGAGTCCAGGGAGGAGAGAACAAAGCTGGGAAATGTTGGACTAAATGTTGAAGAATATTCCTTGTCATTGTTGTACCATCACCCGTGACTGGCATTATGTCTACCATATTGCCTGTGTGGTTGTTTAAACAACACATGAGTGAGTAAACAAACTTAGGGATGAAAGGATGGAGTCTCCGATGGACCGTCTACCATATTTGATGCTGAGGATGTAACTTAACTTCTGAGATCCTGAGCTTCCTCAGGAGTAAAATGAAGACTCTCATACCCCAGGTCAAGTGAGATAAGGGATACAAAGGACTCCAACCGATCCCAGGCTAGCTTCTGTGGAGCAATTTGCAATGGGTGAACAGATTTGTATTTATTATACCTTACAGAGAAATGATGTTTCCAAACCATGTAGTTAAGAAATAATGACGTCTACGCTCAAACCCAGTTTGTTGTACATAACTTGCCACCTCAGTTCAAATTGTTTACGTAGGCCATATAAGATGTTGTAAATTAAAAAAAAAAAGATGTTGTAAATAATGTAGTGTATCCAGGGAGATGAGAAAGGCATTCAGACAAGGAGATGTCTGTGGAAATGAGCAACAAAGGGATGACCCATTCCCTACTCCACAGACAGATGAGCAAGACAGATACACCCCATAAGGCTCTCTGATCATCCATTTCTGAATTCCAGTGTCTCCGCAGGACCTGACGCATAGAGGGTGATTAATAAGAATTTAATGAATACATGAACATGTCTTATCACAAAAAACACAGAAACCTATTAATCTGGGATTATGGGTAAGGCATAAACTCCTATCCTTGTCAATTGAAGCAAAGTATTCCATATTCCACGGGCATCACATATTTTAAATAGAAAGCAAGGAAAACATTTGTATTTTTTTTCAAATGGCAATACAAATGACAAGTAAAATACAGCCTTTTATCAATGTCACCAAAATAATATGTTTCAGAAATTGAAGTTACATTTACATCTCTTCAGATATTCCACAGAAGCGCTTTTATATCTGAATGCCCTGTTAGCAGAAATGCTGACCCGCTTCCCCCATCTCACATTGGCGGAGGAGCCCTGGACCTACATGATGAAATGGGATCCTCTTTTGAAAGCCAGGTTAGGAAGGATCTGGGTCTGTTTAGTCTCCTGCTACTGGGGCTTTTTCATGGCCACACAAGTGCTCTGGTGAAGAGGGTTCTTTAGAGTCCTAGGAAGCTTGTAGCCTCAAAGGTGAGCTCCTTGCTGGTCCAGGCATCTGCATAGGGTTTGGGGGTCCTGCCTCAGGACTTCAGATTATCATTTTTTAGGTGACATTTACATGTTCAAAGCCTTGAATGTTGCTATTCAAAGCACACCCTTTGTGCCAAGTTTGATGGACCCACAGAACTTTCCAGCTCATAATGTAACCAAACCAACCCTTCTACTCATGAACCCTTGGGACATTATGAACATCCAGAGTCATCATCCTTGGCTCCACTGCTCCTCAAGCTACCTTTATTTCCGGAAAACGGTAGTCCTTACCATATCCATACAGTATGTTAACACCTCTTTGGTTGCAGAAAGTCTCTTCCCCAGTCCCAAGGGTCTCCTTGGAAATTCCAGAAAGAGTCATCAGCACCTTGGCTGTTTTCTCCCAGGGGTTATACTCTCCCTGCATGGATTGTTTTACTTGTGGTCTAGTGACAGGGGTCTCCAAGGAAAGTAGTAGCTACGGTGGGGTCACACAAGGTCATGTCATACCCCTCTAGCTTGGCAATGAGTGTTACCTGGCCCTACCAGCCAGAACACATGTAGGTGATAGGGGAAGTCACTCTGATCATTCTCTAGAGAAACAGTAAACATCTGCTTCAAGGGAGTTTTCTTTTCTGCCTATTCTTTGAAACTGTTAGGAAAAAATAATAATTTGGCTTCAAGGTGACTTCTTGTCCTTGCTGTTCCTAGAAATAGCCAGAAAACCACTTGGTTTAAAGAATCATTATCATCTTCACCTTACTAGGAAATCTGCTTGGGTTTTGAGAACTTTACAGTTAAATATACTCCTTTACTCCTCAACTCATCAGAGTCTCAGATTCATTACGGAAATTAGGCTGGGTATGATTCTTGCTTTATGTAAGCTCAGATTGAATGGGATGCCCGAGGGCCATACAGTGAGAAAGCAGAGGGGCAAGTCTAGGAAAGTCAGTTTACCTCACTGAACGGGGTCCTTTGCTAAATGATAAGAAAGCCAAGGTCCTGACCTTGAGTTGCTCTTAATGTAACTTGGCTTTTCCACTCCTATGAGCTCTGTTGTGTTGGAGGATTCTCATGTAAGAACATGGCCTGGGTTTGAAGAAATTCAGTGATGGCTTCTCAGCATCTTCTTTGGCCAATAGCCCATGTCTCACCCAGCCATCCCCAGACCTGGAGGGTTGGAAGGAGTCTCCCAGAGATTTGACTGTTCAGCACAAACCTGACTCTCTGGGGAGCTCCTGTGTGCAGGCAGAGCCATGGCTATGTTCTTGGAGTTGAGAATGGGATTCATTCCACAATTAAATGCCCATGAGAGTGCTGCAGGCTTGGACAGAGGGTCCGTGTCAGATGGACAGAACCTACACTGTCTCATCTGCACTCACAGGGGCCTCTGGGGCTGGTGAGGGTGTGCAGCAGAGAGAAGGCCATCCTTCAAGTTGTAGACATTTAGAGGTAACACAGATATGCAGATTGTCAGTATCACTTGTGTGTGTGTGTGTGTGTGTGTGTGTGTGTGTGAGGAGCTCAGTAGAGCATAAACATCTTTTTACTCTTGCCTTATGGCCTCAAATATCAGATTAAGATGTTTGAAACTCGCTTCTTGAATGATGGGAGCCATGGAGGAGTCCTTCTACATCTGCCCTATTCTGTTCCCCCTGTTCCTTTCCTTTCCTTTTCCTCTCTGTTCCTTTTTCTTCCTTCTCCTACCTTTTTTACATTACCTCCTCCCACTTAAAGTTCCGGCTGTCCTTTCAGATACTTACATGTGATACCAGCCCTGGCACACACACAAGCAGACAGATGTTTGGAGAGACTCTAGTCTATACCTTTTTATTGGACCACTTGAGCATTTGAGTAGAAATCTGGTTACCATCAAGTAAAAATATTCTAAAGAGAGACATGGCTCTTTACCCCACAGCTAAGAAAGGGAAGCATCCTGAATATCCATAAGGTTTCCAAGGATGGAGAGAACATGCACGTTCCTCATCTCTGGGTGCCCAGTGCCTGGTGCACAAAAGGCGGGTGAGCTGCAACAAGTGTTTTCTGTTTGCAAACGAGAACTCTATAAAATGAGCTGGAGAGCCAGTACTAGAAATTCCAGGAAGAGGCCTCGCCAAGAAGATGAAAGTCACATTTCCTTCAGAATGTCAGAAAGAGAGAGCCAAGATAATGGGCAAGGTATCAGAGTGTGCACTGTCATTGTTGGGGGAAGAAGCTGAGTGGTAACAAAGCAGGCAGGCACTGTCTCAGTGATGCCCACGATCCCAGAGGGTATCTGTGATCAGTGAGCCTTCCTTTGTAAGTAGACACCTGTTTTATGCCCTCCTTAACAGCGATAAGAAAATGACACAGAAAGTCCCATAAGGCATAAGAAATGCATCATCCTGGGCCTAATGGGGTACTTTGGGATTTAGTGATCTTCAAATGCCATGGAGTCCTGTGGTCTAGTTTGTCAATATGCTCAAAGTCAGAGGAGTTTAATCTCCCATAGAAATGTGGCCAACAGGCAATGCCTGGGTTGGTTAAACATCATACTCATAATCTCAGAGTTGTAAGATCAATCCCCACATCAGGCTCCGTGGTCAGCAGAGAGTCTGTTTGAAATTCTCTCTCTTTCTCTGTCCCTTCCTCCTGACCCCCACTGATGCACACACGCTCTCTCTCTCTAAAATAAATTCTAAAAATCTTATAAAAAAAATGTGGTCAGTGGAACTGTATTCAACAGAGAGCACTTAGACCTTTTTCTAAGCACAATTAAATAGTCTTCCTACTGCATATTGCACATCCAGTATGTGCCTGGTATTAGGATCTTAATTTATTTTATGCTCTTTGTATCTATATGGATCCCAGGAGGTCAGGGTGGATATGACCATTTTTCACGTGGAAAGCTGTGGTTACAAGGGGTGATGTCACTTGCCCAGAAAGGCTGGTGATTGAACTGTTTTGCTGGCTGTCCCTCCTGGTACTAGACGGCTCAGTGCTGCTCTGACCTTCAGAGTCTTTACCCCATCCATCCTCTGCCACAGTGTCGGGCTGGCTGATAGATCAACTAGACCTTGACAGTGATAGAGAAAGGGCTGGTGCAGCAAATAAAAACAGAAGGGCATTTGCACACAAGGATCACTTCTATTTAAAAGCCACATCAATTTGAATCCAGTGGGTCTAAATAGGTCTGCATTAGCCTGGTAATTCCATTTCCTTCATGACGAAGTGCAAATTAGAGCAGGAACATCTGAGCAGCCTTGGCAATGACCTGGAATTTTACACATTTGTGTTCTGTCCTCTGAAGCTACAAGGCAGGTGTTGACTTGGGTGTCACTCTGCACTGGGAGGGGGAGGGTAAGAGTGACCCTTTGTTCCTGTTTCCAAGGGATTCTTCAAGCCATCTGAGGCCAACGCATGAGGCATTTAAGCTGCGGCATTTCTTTGTTGGTTGCACTGATTTTTCCTAATATTTTTTGGGCTTTCTTTGCAAACATGCTATTTCATTCTTTCTGTAGTGAGTTACAGAGGACTTACCTTTTGCTAGGAGGTGGGTGCATTTTATTCATTCACTTGAGACTTCTTGGTTGCTAAATAGATAGATGCGAGGATGTATCCACACAATGACTTGTTGCATAGCAAATACCAAGAGTCCCGCATCTTTTCCTCTGAGCCTTCATCTGAAATAAAATCTTCCCTAGCAATTTCCTACAAGGATCAAGGAATTAGGTAACATACAGGAAAGCATGTTGGAAGCTGTAAAGTACCACACGGCTGGTCATTTTATGAGTAAGTAATCATTGCCTTATATTATATAAATATTAGCATTATTTATTTTAGATTATTTTTTTCTATTTTCCCTAGTGTGCAGTTTATGTGTTAAGTGGTTCTGAGAAATTCAGTTCGCTTTCCATAACTCTGCTCAGTGGATGCAGCCAAGTCTCTTGTCATCATAGGATAGATGTGTCTTCCTGAAGTTGAACTCAACTTGCAGACAGTGTTTAGGGGCTAGGGTATATTTAGAATGCTTTGGAAGACAAAGAGTCAAACAAGTTCCTTTAAAAACAATGTCTAATACAATTAGAATTCACTTACCTAAAACTCAAGACAGAGTGTTCTCCATATGGTACCTGAGGTATAAACAACATTTTCAGGAGAGAGACTCTCTAGGTACTAGGAAGTCCTTGGAGAAGGAAAAGAAGTTTCCATATTTCTCTGTTCTCCTCTTTCTCCCTGACTTCAGGAGAGGAGTATTATGGAAGACCTCAGAGTGTAGGGGAACATGTGAGTAGGTGAGAGATTTAGCAGGCATTAATTTTCAGCCAAGGAGTGCCACATGACCAGATCATACAGTTTGTGAGGGATTGGTAAGGTTCTTCTGAGATGCCAGCCTAGTTCACTCAACAGGAGTCTTTATAGGTTGGGATGTCATCCTTCAATGGTTTTAATCTTTGGACACCATACTGTAATTGGGGGCCATTCCTTTCCTTGAGCCGGAGTGGCACCTGAGCAGGCTGGAGGGACAGGACAGGACTGGAGCTCATGGGCTCCCGCTGGTTCTTGTTTTTCAGACAGCAGCAGCCTGCACTCAGCCTGCGCCCATGAGAACGTCGTGCACAGCCGGGTCTTTCAGATCTTATACAGGAATGAAGAGGTTCCCATAAATGACGCTGTGATCTTCCGAGCTCATTTGCTCTTAGATGGAGAAAGGGTAAGTCATGGCATCTGCCGCCAGCCACAGGTACATCTGTGTCCACTGTGAGGTAAATGGTAAGTGAAGGAGACACCATAGATTTGCTCTAAAGTCCAACAGGGATCCATGACTTTAGAGAATTCCTGCACTTACTTATTTATTCATTTTTGTACTTATTATTTCATTCATATACTTCCTCCTGACATATTCCAAGCAGTTTCCCTTAATTAGCTTACTGATGCTTTTATTCATGGTGTATGGGCCTGTTTGTTCATCTGTTCTTGCACTCTGTCAAGGAGCCAGTCAGTGGACACCTACTGAGTATCTGCTTTCTGCAGGGCTCTGTTTGGACCCTTGACTGAGGGACAAAGCTGCAGAAGGCAGCAGGAACTCTACCCTCCAGGGATGGGGAATTTAGGAGGAAAACAAGTATAGGAACCACCACCCTGGTGGGTGACATGCACAAGGCTGGCTGTGTATATAAATAAAGGGCCCCAAGGATGGAGCAATGAGCTCTGTGGGAGGCATCGATGGTTCTACCAAGGAACCAGCTTTGAGAAGCACAACCTGTGAGTTCCTCAGACTAAGAGGTGTAGAAAGAATGCCCCATGCCCCATGCCCCATGCAGGGGGTCAGCATGAGGAAAAGCCCATAGACTTTGGGAATCTCATTCCATTTATTGGTGACTTGATAGAAAATTCTCTATTCCTCAGATTAGCACATCTCAAAGGAGTATCTGAGGTTTAAGGCATGGCTCTCGGCTCCCCAGTCCTACCTCCGATCTCCACTGCCACATCCCAGCTGCTCATTTCCTCCTAGAATACCTTTAAACATGTGGAAATGTATTCCCATTTCAAGAAAGTCTGATTAGAGGCATGTCCCCCACTCACATTCCCTAAGTGGTGTGTGGAATGGTTCCTGCAGGACCAGGCATTACCTTCCTCCTCTCATGCCTCACGGCTTTCCATCCACATCTTTTATGGTCTAGGTGGTGACCAGGTTCCACTGTGTGGCTGGAGGTGAAAACCTGTCACTTGTTCTTCATTCATTCACTAATCCATCCATCCACGATTTATTGAGTGCCAACTACCACCTGCTAGGGGCCAAAGATAGAATAGTGACCAAGAAAATAGCCCTGGTGTCGTGGGGCTTATATTTTACCATTAAACCAATACATTTCAATGTAGTCAAAAAAATAAATCAAGTACATCCTATCACTGAGTCTCCCACTGTTACATGCTCCATGTACTCATCTATAAGAAGCACCCAAAAAGGCCATAAGAGTGGGAATTGGCACCCCTGTTGGAGGTCCTGTGAGTCTACACTGGACCCAAAGTCGAAGAGAATTCACGGTAGGTCCCCTCTGCAAGACTTTTGCTGCTTCACCATTGTCCAGAGAAAAGCTCCTATACAACATTCACACAAGCTGGAGATTTTTCCCTGGAGGGGAATAGACAGGGGAGGCCTCCCTGAGAAGTCAACATTAAGCTGAGACCCTGGTGCCGAGGATTCAGGCATGCCAGGAGCTCAGGAGGATGCGTCCCTGGAGGAGGGCAGCAAAGATGAAGGCTGTGAGGTGGGAATGAGGTGATGTGTCCCAGCAGAAATGATAAAGCCAAGGTGACTAGCACAGTGAGTGGAGGGAAGGAGCAGGAGGTGAAGTTATAGAGGTAGATGGGGCCAGACTTGGTGTTATGGGACCCGGGAGGGAAGGCAGAGCTTATTCTTGGGTTACAGGGAGCCATTGATTTTGCCAGAAAGGTGGAAGGGCATGATGTTTGTCTTAGATTTTGTTCCCCACCCCCCTTCAGTCTATGGGCTTCTCAGGGCTGGAGTTTCCTCTGTCTTTGCAACACCAGTGCCTGCCATGGGACTCCATGTATGACACCCTATGGGTGTGGGCAGATGGGACTTAGTTGGTGAATGAACAGCTGAATTTGGAAGCCCTCCTTTTAGGGGCTTTGTAACCACCTTCTTTCCAAACAGAAATGGATATCCCCAGTGTGCCCTGTTACCCTTCAGTTACCCTGAGCCCCGGCTCCCCAGTGCCATCACGGTGACTATGAACACTTGATCTGTAACTGCAATCAAAGAGACCCAGACCAGCTCCTGTTAGCTGCGCTGGCTGTCTTCTGACAGCTGGCGCATCACCCCTCTCTGCCTTTCCCACCTGCTTTGGATGCCAGAGCGAATTGCATCCTTACCTTCTGGTTTCTGTTTGGGCTCAGAGTGTGAGAGGCCTGGTGGTGATTGGAGGAAGAGAGGAGAGTGTGGCCAGAGACTCCTTCCATGCTGGCTCAGAGAGGGCTGCCTGTCCCATGTGCTGGAGCCTGCTTAGGCTAGCTTGTGAGAGCCAAAGGTACACGTCTCTTTCTAGCTCCTCATTCAAGGATGTCACATGGGTGGCTGGAAATCAATGCTGTTGGGAATATTTGCACCATTTGCACCAGAGGAATTGGCAATACTGCAAATTAAGGTTTTAAATTTTCCTTCTGAGAGCCAGATGTTAAACATTTAGCCAACATCTCAGCTTAAGGCAAGGGGCTCACTTCATGTAGCTTTCTCTCCAGTTCTGATAACCACTCCCTCGGTCTGCTTCTCCTGGTGCAGGGTAGCACAGATGTCCTGCTGACCAGCCCTGCCACACTGGCCATCCTCTCTGGTTTTCCATAAATCCTCCCCACACCATTGTGAATCATCCCTTTCCTGGGATGAATGAATTCTTCATTCCGAGTGGATCATCTGCTCCCTTCCCAAACCCAGTTTAGGAAGAGATCCCTGAGGTTGTTTTGAGTTGTTAAGGAACTCCAAATTAGGCTGTGCACTCACACTTGGCTTGCCCAGATTCTGGCAAGAGAACATCACTTTATCTCTCAAGGGCCATCATCCTTTGGCACGTTAACCTCAAAGCCGTTCCAGTCAGCAGTCATGTTGGGAGGCTGGGTTTGGACATTGCTCAGGTGTCTTGGTCATCTTCCATCTGAATTCCAGCACTTGCTCCTGCCCCTGCAGTTGGTAAACTTTCCCAACACCCAAGTTTAGCTTGCGTGAGGTTGTAACAAGCCTTGGTTTTGAGATTGAACAGGGAGTCCATGTGACCGTACATATTGCTTCCTTCTTATGCCAAGTCATTCATCTCTATAAACTAATAATTTATTATCGTGTTGAGGTAATCCATACAGCAGCAAACAATGCTGCAGTTAATCATTATATCCATATCAGTGACAATTAAAGTTAGATATGTCCATAAACATTGTATATCAAGAATGGATACATTAGCTCTTTTCCAGGGAATATCTGTCTGTGTTTGGCAGCCAAAGCACTTCCAATAGCCACTTGGCCAGAGTTCATGTTCCTGGGTGCGCACAGCCCGTCATTGTGAACAGTAGACACTTATGTAATGGCTTCTCATCAAGCACACTATTGCACGAGCTTTGGGAAATGCAGATATGAAGATTTTGCCCGCACCGTGAGAGCACGGGTCAGTGCAGGACAGGACCATGGACAGAAGCCATTGCTGCTTAAGGCATAAGATGGATGTTTTCATGATAGTTGCCAAGAGTGAGTGTAGAAGTGGGATGACTATTTTATTTATATACACTCTGCAATCACTCAGAGGATTTGGGAAGGCTGACAAAATGCATGGAATAGTAAAAGAAAAAAAAAAACAATAACAACAACAGCAGAGTGAGCCAGAGTAGAGGAAAAATACAAAAAGGGGGCAGAAATGCCTGGAAGCCTGGGATGAATGTCATAGACCAAAATATGCAAACATGGCACTAAACGTTGCTAATGGCAGCCAACACATCCAGCCCTCAGCTTCCCAGCAGCCAAGGCAAAAAGGACAAATACTAACAGCAAAATGCTTTGTGCCTTGAGGAGGACAAGGAACAGATTATATCAAAAAGCGTTTATCAACAAGGTTGCATTTTTTATAGGCTTAAAAATGAAAAGCATCTCAACATGGGATTCCGTACTGTACTCACACCACAGAACCCCCACAGTACTTGTTCAAAATTCAGCTACTCAAGCCATCCCAGACCTAGTGAGTCAGGCAGAGGGGACAGGGAGTTGATATAAAGAATTTTGAATTTGTACAGAATGAGTGGAATTTCCGCAGGAAGCTGTGAAGAGCTTTTGAAACCAAGGGTAGCGTGTTGAGCGCAGGGAAATGCAGCGAAGTAGATGGCAGATCTGGGGAGGAGAGGGTCATTTCCAGTGGGGTAAGAGGTGGCACAGGTGTGTGGCTGGACAGGAGAGTTAAAGACACATCTCGGAGCACCATGCGTGCTCTGCTGAACACCATATGTTTACCTGTTCTGCAAGCAGGAGGCGCCCTTGGGAGTCAGGGGGAGGAGAGCTAGAATTCCAAAAAGTCCATCTGGTGGAAATATAGAATGTGGAGCCCAAAGCCCCAGGGCATGGAGGCAGTGCTGTGGCCCATGCGAATGCTGGTGAGCACCAGTGCAGAGGCAGCAACAGTGGGCACGGGTGGAAAGAGTGAACTCTGTTCCATTGGGAGGACAGCCCATAGACTGGGGCTTAGGTTAAGCAGAGGGATGCAGCACATCCTGTAGTCAAGAAAGTTCAGTGGGAGTTGACTGTATGGTTTGGCCATGAAATGGGCTTGGGGTCCATTGACAGCCCTGGGTAGTTAGGAGAAGAGGCATTTCCTTTGGGAAGTGATAGGAATTCAGATTGAGTCATATTAACATCCTCAGGATAGTAACAAGAATAGAACCTTGTATTTATTAGGTGTGTGTTGTGTGGCAGGCGTTGTGTCGAGTGCTTTCTTGGAAGATCTTGAATCATTGCTACAGTATTGCGATGTGTTTTACTGTGCCTGTTTTACAGATGAGGATACAGAGATGTGGAGAAAGGAAGTAATTTGTGCAAAGTCATTCCGCTCGGAAGTGGGAGAGCTGAGATTTGATCCCAGGCAATCTGAGCATGACGCCTGTGTTTACAAGCAGTATTCGGGCCTCCGGTGTGGAGTCAGTGCAGGGGGGGAGCCAGGCCCTCAGTAATTTAGAAATAATAACAATAATTGATATTTGTTGAGAATGATCTTTGTTCATATGCTATGTTCAGCCCATGGTGTGCATTTTCTTAGTCTCACAATAGCAGTGCTGTCTAAGGAGGAAGAGTAACATTTCACCCTCATTTGGCAGATGAGAAAATCAAGGTAGAGAGGTTGATTGGCCCAGGGTAGAACCAAGAATGGCACCCATGTATCTTAGCTCCCAGATATGCCACCAAGAATGGCACTCATGTATCTTAGCGCCTTCTTTCCCGCCCAGCTGTGATGCAGCTCAAGAGAGAAGCTAAGAACAGAGGGGAAGATGTGAGAGTCACCATGATGAGGGGTGTCAAAACCAACCAGGAAGAGAACACACAACCCAACAACACAGATGAGACCATCAAAATAGGCCAGAGCAGTGGACAGACCCTTGACCAAATCTGGACCGTGGGACTCATTCATCACTTCACCGTGGGGAAGTTGAATTGGGAATTCCCTACTACCCTGAGCCTCAGTGTCCTCACTTGTGAATGGGGACAATATTTTTGAATCCATAGTTTTATTCACATTGAGTAACAGTATGGGTAGTGGACTGTGACATAGGAACTCCTCTGCAAATACTAGCCACTATGTCCAGAGCTACCCCAAAAGCCTTCCTGGTGCTAAACGTTGACTCTTAAAGGGAAGTGATGTCTTTAGCCAAGTAGGATGGAGCAGTGGAAATACATGTGTACAAGTGTGTGTGCATATGTGCATGTGCAAATGTGTGCATGTGTGTGCATTCTTCTGCATGAATCGATGTGCAAGTGTGTGTGTGTGTGTGTGTGTACATGTGTGTTTGGAGGGAGGGGAAGGCAGCCAACAGCCAATGGTGAACTCAATGGTTAGGGACGTCATTCTGAAGCATCTTGGAATTCAATTATTGAGACATCAGTAAAGTCATAGCCAGGCTCAATCTAGCCCCAGCTCGTCCTGGCCCGGGATTCCTCTCCTAGTTCCAAAGGAATTGCAGCAAGTTTAAAACTGGAACTTACAGTGGATTTTTGCTAGCCAGCATGCTCAGGAGATGCTTAGGCGGGCTAACTTTGCCAGTCTCACTTCCTAGGAACGGGTGGCAAGAGGCTCAGTTGCTTGGGTTGTGTGTACGAAGCAAGGTTTGTGATTATGCAAAACAAAGCTAGAAGCGGAAGTTATTCATAGCACTTGGATCCAGCAAAATGTTAACTTTTAAATGCTTTTTTTTCTTTTGAACAAATTTTAAAACCCTGGGGACCTAAAGATAAATTCCACCCATATGTCTCTGCCTGAGTTATGCTTAACCAGGAACACGTTTCCAGAGATGCCTTTGGGTAAGAGATTTCCACCGCTGTGGGATGAGGACATTTTGCAAAGAAACAAAAACTGAGAGGAATGGGGGTGGAGAAGAGCTTTATTTATTCCTCAGGATACATTAATACTTTCTATGTGGCAGGCTCTATTCCTGGAGCTGGAGATCCAGAATAAATTAAGACTACTCTCCCTTAATGGTGACTGATTACTGTGGACATGAGGCAAGAAAATGGCCAAGGGGGTTTAGCCACAGGCCAGATGAGGATTGTCAATGAGCACCGTGAGCCTGATCCAAACGAAACTTCCAGATGCCAGCCCTGCATTGCCAGATCCAGGGATTTTTTTTATTTAATAGAAGCTGGAAACTTGCAATAGAAATGTGAAGTTGCCTGATTTTTTAATGTTTGCAATTTGCGAGTTGCAACTTGCAGCTCTGTGTGGACTGAACAAAATGTATCTGCAGATATAATTTGGCTCACAGGCTTGCAGGTTAGGAACCTGAAGCCATTGTAACAGAAAGCATTGAATGCTGAGATAGAAATTAGAAACCAGGGGTTTGTGTTGCAGGGGAGAGAGGAGGGCTTGGGCCAGCTCGAGCATAGGGAGGAGCCCGAGTCCTGGCCCAGGTGCGCTGTGTTGACCTGGGTTTCTCTGCGGAGCTGGGGCAGCGGTGGGACCCAGTATTCGGCAAGCAACCTCCCTGGAGATGGGGGGATGGTGTCCAGTGTGGAAAAGAAGAATGAGGGGTGCCATCTTTTAGACACTTGTGGGAGGGATGCCTGGGTGCCTCAGTGGTTGAGAGCCTGCCTTCAGCTTAGGGCATGAATCCAGTCCTGCGACTGAGTCCCGTATCAGGCTCCCTGCAAGGAGCCTACTTCTCCCTCTGCCTGTGTCTCTACCACTCTCTCTCTGTGTCATGAATAAATAGATAAAATCCTAAAAAAAAAAAAAAAAAAAAAAAAAAAAAAGAATAGATGCATGTTGGAAGCTGGCAGTTAAAACAAATAGATTCCTTTGCCAATTGGTGAAAAATGGAAAGTCAAGAATGAAAGCAGCTGTGGATAGGACAGGACATGCCAAAGTGTCTCAAGGTGTAAATGGTTGAATGTAAGGGACCTCAAGACAACAATGAAAGATCTGCCGTCTTAGGAAGCTGAGCCACCTTGCAGAGTAACTTCACTCCTGAGCATCGCAACCTCCTCTGGACACCCGGACAGTAGGGCCCACCAGGCGGGCGTGCCCGAGGGCAGAGACGATGTCACCTCTCACATCATCCCATCACTAGCCAAATGGGGTTTCCTCTGAACGAGTTCACAGCTCCCCCAGCCCTTCCCAGAGCAGGTGCCATGGAACCCTCCCATCCCGCCTAAAAGGATCCCAGATCAAAGCTGTTTTGGGGAGAGAAGGTTCTCAAAAGTCCTGTGATACAGCAAACTTGTTTAACTTTTTTTTTTTTTTTCAAATTGGCTTTTTCTCCATGTGTGACCACATAAATCCCCTCCTGTTTTCCTGGAAGTACTCACAGGCCCTTCAACCAGAATTCCAGAGAACATGCATGGGAATTCTGCTTGACGAATAAATGATGTCAACTTTGTGGCGATATTCTTTTCCTAAACTTTGAGAAATAGGTCAGCTGCATTTCTCATTTGGGCCAGATTTGACTCTTCAATCTCTTGCGCTTTGTTTCTCTTGCAGGTGGAAGAGGCGTTAAGTGAAGTTGATTTTCAGCTCAAGGTGGATCTGCACTTCACAGACAGTGAACAACAGTGAGTGTCCTGAAATCTCTGAATCGTGGTGGTATGGATTCCTTCCTCCAACCCTACTCTACCCCTGGGGCACCTCGTGGCCATGAACCCCAAAACATCTCTCAGAAACCCAGTTCCTGAGACACTGCAGTGCCCTCCACTGCCACAGCCCACCCCGCCACGGGGCTGGGAGTGTCTACGTGGTCATTTCAGACTGCACGCATTTTAGGCAGATGGCCCAAGTGCTGCGCGCACAGAAAACACCTGCCTGCTTGCCCTAATTATCTAGCACCTTCTCATGCCTGACACCTCCATTCATTTTCAGTGCAGCATTAATTCGGTCTTTAAATTAATGACCCTGTGAGGTGGTAAGTCTCAAGGCTCCTTCTGAATCACAGGAGGTTTGGCCAAGATTCTGCATCTTTGTACTAAATGCCTGCTATTGTGTTTCGACTCTCTGAAAAAGGAAAACCCATTTATTTTGTAACCTGCTGATTAAACAGGCAGGAGACAGGCACTCTTCTTCCCCATAACTGCTTCCTCTCATCCTGTTCTGGGGCCTCCGCCTCCTCCTACTCTGGGTGAGCTGTCAGCCGCAGGTTCTATCAGGTCAGAGATAACTAGGCCCTGTTTCAAGGATTATAAGTCTATTCGAGGATATTTCCAAAACTGCAACCTCTCATCCAGTTTATGACCTCTTCCTTGCTCCCTTCCCTTCCTGTTTCTACCACCACCCTGAGCAAGCTCTGGGCTTGCTCGGATCTGGAAGCCCCCAGGCCAGGGGCAGTGTGGTGGTTGGGGCAGCACGGTGGGTGGCTTCATATTTGCTCCTGGCCCCATCTCTGCCCAGGTGTGTGGATCTTGCAGGGTCAGGTGCGGTAAGGAGGAAGGAGATTGCAGAGGGCAAGGTTCATGTGGGATAGGTTCCTTAGCAAGCAGGACTTTCCATATAGTAGAGGCTGAATTGCTAGGTTCTTTGCTCTTGGGGTATCCCTATACATTGTGTGGGGATCTATCCATAAATTAGGCAAGCTCCCTCACTACCCCCTCTCCAATCCTGCAGTGCTTTGATATAGTGATGCCTCCTACGGCTGGTTCATTCACCCCTTGCAGGAAGCTCTTCTGGCATATTCTTCTCCAAAGAACCCATATCTGATCCTTGGGAAATGAACAAAGGCACTTGAATCCTTCACTGATGGGGCCTCCCTTCCCCCTGCAGTCTTCTTCACTCTTCCTTTGGTCATTGCAGCCACCCTCAGCTTCTCTCCTGAGGACTTCTACAGGATGAGTCAGGTACAAGGACCTATGTTCCCCTGATTCTAGGGGACACAGGACAAGCCCATTCAAAGATCTCTTTCATTAGGCTTACAGTTATGGGGAAGACACTCCTTTTTCCTCTGTGCTGTTAGCAGAATCTCAGAGAACTGTTTTGACCACTCTCCACAAATTAATCTGCACTTCTGGTGTCTGTACTTCTTCAGCAGTTGCTTCACGTTCTACTATGGAGAATGGAGAACCAGTTGGCCAGGTGGTCTTATGTTGGCAAGACAATCCCTCAATCCCTTCCAAGTCCAGACTCCCTATTGGAACTTTCTCCCTTTCCTCAAGGGCTGTCTCATCCCCAAGATGTGTCTGATTGTTATGGGAGTTTCCATGACACGAGGAATAGAATCAGATGGGATTCTCTGAGTTGCCCATGACCTGATGTTTCTGCACATTAAGAATGGGCATCTGCTGATGTGCAGATGGTCATGTCTAGTCTCTGGGCAGTCAAAGTATCTGTCCATGGTCTTGCCATGGTGTCTGGGCTCAATATCACAGATTCCTCATTTTTGTCTGGACCCAAGCCCCTCTGGCCACCTGCTTCCCTCATCCTTGCTGTTTACTCCTTTGTGAGATGGTAGATGCTTGGAAAATCTCATTTTCCTCATACGATTCCCAGGATTTGCTGTTCTAGCGCCATATTGAACTCAGCCCCTGTAGGAGGCTGGCTTTCTTCCTAACCTATAAAATCAGAAGTGAAGCCCCTCTGTCTGGTCTCATATGCCCCCTCCACCATCTGCGACTCCTATCATTCACCCACTTCATTAACCCACCCTGCCTTACCTTCCTCTGCCTGCTTCCTTCGGAGACATTCATCCATTACTCCATGGTGGACGTTTCTAAGGCATCAGAGAACTCTGCAAGTCAGCCTTGAAGTCCTTTGCCATCCATTCCACCAGGCAGGCTGAATGGTAGTCATGGTAGACCCAGAAGATGAGACTATCTTGCCATCAAAACAGTAGTCGACAGAGATAGGCCCAACGTGTATGAAAATCAGCAGTGCAGGCTCTGTGCTCATCAGCCATGAGATGCTGGTCAGGTCCCTGAACATCTTAGCAGCCTCATTTATAAAATGGACATTGTTATACAATCATGCCTCTGAGGTCTGTTATGAAGATTAACAGAGACAAAATCTCAAGTGTGCGGCCTGCCAAATCAATGCCTTCTTCCTCTCTGTGGCTTCCTAAATGCACATGGGGCCAGGCTCCCCTGTGTCCCTTCCTCGCTGTAATGCAGAGTGCTTAATAACAATCAGAGCAGGGGGGCTTCATGGAGGAGAAGATTAGCTAAGAGGAGCAGGAAGCCAGAGGCTGCGGAAGAGTTCATAATGCCATATTTTTTCATTTTCATAAATTGGGTTTAAGGATGATACAGCGTCTGTAGCCCATCCTGGGGACAGACATAAGGCTTTGAAACATGCCCCACACAGATGGCTTCTTTAAAACCATGCAGGCCAGAGACCAAACTAGAGAAGTGTGGTGTGGAATATTAGGGATTGGGGAGACCCCTTGACACCCATCTCCTCCAGTGGTCCTCACTGTGGGTAGGGCGATTCTATGCCCCAGGGACATTTAGCCACATCTGGAGACATTTTTGATTGTTACACTGGGGGTGGTGCTACTCGCCTGTAATGGGTGGATTCTCTGGATGCCGATGAACATCCTGCAGCACACAGGACAGCACTCCTTCCCCAACAAAGCATTATCTTATCCCCAAAGTCAACATCACCCTGCTCTAGTCTACCCTTACACCTGCACCTGCTATGTGGTACAGGCCCATGAGCGTACTCCTCCACGGACACAGGTAGCTCCCTCCTTGCCATCTGATCCCATTCCATCCCTGGACAGTTCTGCCAATGAGGAAATTCTTCTTTATTTAAGGAACAAGTCCTTTTGGTGTGCCTTCCCTCGCTTGCCCTCGATTTTAGTCCATGCCACCCCTTAGAAAAATTCTCAATCAGGATGACCCTTTGAGATCAGATAATAAGACTCTTCAATAAAGTCATCTCTTCATCTCCAACTAAATATCAGGGCTCTTTCTCCGTGTTTTGTGGGTTTGTTTGTTTGACTTTTTTCTTTTTGAGTTCCTTTATAAGAACACAGACAGTGTCTTCTCAGTGCTCTCAGGTTTATCTCCATCCTTTCTAAACTGAGAAACCCATGAACTGAGTTTTAGCTCCATTGATTGGCTCTAGCCATTTTAGAGAACAAAACAGCTATCACCTCCTTTATTCTGAGGTCTTTACTCCTATTAATGTGGCTTAAATTCTTCACATTTTTGACACCTTTGCTACCCTGACATGTACTTCCCATCCTGTTGTTGTTTGAGCCTAAGAATATTTCTGTGATTCCCACAACGCTGTGACCAAATGCATTCTAAGTAATAGAGTCCAGTACTGCAGAATGGACTGCATGGTTGGCTTTATCTTATGACTTTGAACAAGTCAGTTAACTCAGGCTGGCTTTACTTCCTTATCTGTAAATACTAGAAAAGACCTCATACGATGGTCATACGGGTTGCAGGAAAAGAACTGGATTCAGTTCCTAGTAAGACCTCAGCAAATTGTTGTCAGAATTAAAGTGACTATAAATAATAATGACTTTCTGAGGCTTAGAAGGTGTGCTCTTAACCCCTTCCCCATCAGGTTTCTCCCAGGTAAGAGAGGAGGCCCTGTTTATGGTCTTTTATGGAGTCACACTGGGCTGCAGCGATTTATATACTTGGCGTCAGTTTGCACACAAGCTGTAAGCAGCAAGGATTCCAGGAAGCATAACCTGTTGTGCTGGGTCTTGGGAGTTTGCTCCCCTTCTACTCTGTGTCTCATTTCCCCATCTACGGAGGAAGGAGAAGCCTGTCCTCTGACTATTCTCTGAGCTCTCTGCTTTACTCATGGAAGTAGAGCTTCCCAAGTCCCAAGTGCTCTGGTTCAGAGAAACTTGAGAGAAGCTGAGTGACCGGTTTCTAGAGCTTGGGATTAGCACTGGAGGAGCTTCATTTAGAGCAGAATCAACCCCGTTTTTATCATCAGAGGCTCGGTTGGACCTTGCCTCCCAGCCAGATCATCTGTTAGGAATCAGACTCACACCGAGGACAAAATACTGGAGCAAAGGTAGAGGAATCCTTGATGAAAGTGGTCAGACTGTTTAACAAGTATGATTTGGGACTCATTTACTCATTCGGGCAGACAATTATTCCTTTTAATAAACAAACATTGAGCCAGACTCTGTAGTGTGCTGGATAGGATGCTAGATGGTGGAGATAGAAAGGCGAGTCAGTCACATTTCCTGGTCTCAGGAGGCAGAGATCTCGTAGAAAATACAAACTTACAAAGGGAGTGCTGTCCTGGCTGTGGGTGGAGAGAGATGAGCAGGGAGGGAGGCAGGCAGGCTGGGAGGGAGCTCAGGGTGGCTCCAGTGTTGAGATGAGCCTTGAAATGCATCTGGGAGTGTCTCCACCACTGGCCCGACAAAGGGCTTGGTGTCCGTGGCAGCAGAGCCTGAGCCCCGGGGCTGCCCAGAGGTAGCTGTGTGATGCCTCCTGAGTTCGTTTTCTTCTTGGGTGCTTAAATTCTTCAGCTGCCTGATCATGGGAGAAATGATTTCTACCAGACAGGGTGATTGTAGGGATTGAATAAGATGATGTGTGCGTGGTGGTTGGCCCCGGGGTGAGGCTGTCACGCAGACCTGCCTGGGTGACAGCAGGGATGGCCTGCCATCACTCACATGCGCTCGCTCACTTGCCTTCCAGGCTGAGGGACGTGGCGGGGGCACCTCTGATCAGCAGCCGCACGCTCGGCCTGCACTTCCACCCCCGGAGGGGTCTGCACCACCAGGTCCCCGTCATGTTCGACTATTTCCACCTGTCAGTGATCTCGGTGACCATCCACGCTGCCCTGGTGGCTCTGCAGCAGCCCTTGATCAGGTATGAGGTTATGGATAGCATCTGAGACCTGCGGGGGTGCCGCCCTGTATTTCTTGTTCTGCTCGGTCCCCGGTATGGTCCAGGGGCACCGGGCTGGCCGGGATTAATGGGCACAGACCAGAGGAGTATCTCCCAGGCCGACAGTCTAGGCTCTGGGCCTCCTTCATGAGCAGAGGAGAGGTGAGCAGTGGGTGGGAGCCGTGGAGAGGGCTTCAGGAGGGCACAGGGGTGGGTTGTGCTGAAGACCTGCCAGCGGTAGATCAGATCCAGATTCCATAGGGGTCAGACCCACGCACCTGCCAGGCTTTGCTTTTTCTAGCTGTGCCTTGTCTGAGAAGTCCCCACATGTCCCTGAGATACACAGTCTTCATCTGTAAACCAGGAGTGCTCATGTATCCCATGACTCTTAGACGAGGATGTGGCCAGGCCCCGGGGCAGGGCTCTCTTTTCTTCCCTCTCCCCAGCTTGCTCTTTGTTCAAAAGCAAGACCACCTGTGTGGCCCCATGTTTTCTCCAGTCAGTGAAACCCCATAAACCACTGAGGTTTCCTGAATCCTACAACTGCAGGAATGGAGCTGGCACATTGCATTATGCACCTGACATGGCCAGATGTGTACACGGGATCACTTCAGAACCTTGCCCATGAACTGGGCATGGGCTGCTCACATGTGCAAAGGGCCATTTGGGGAGACAGTCTTGCAGTGTGACATCTCAGGAAGGAGCTGATTTTCCAGTGTCCCCTTTCAGGACAGCTTCTGGGACTCCCCAACTGGGAGTTCAAATGACTGTGGGAGAGACTCCAGTCCCACTGAGTGTTGGGTGAAGCCCAGGCACTGATCGCCTGCTGGAGTCACCGAGTAGGGAAGGAGGAACCGGGATCCTAGCCAGGTGATGTGGTCAAGAGGTGCTGTTCCTGGCGGCCTTCACTCCATCCTGTGGCCCTCGGCCGAGCTCCTTCCCAGGCTGCGTTTGTTGATGGGGTCAATTCAGACATTGACCTTGAATGGTGGACCTGATGGCTATGTGTCAGATCAACCATCATCCCCAAACTGAGAAGTGTCACGTGGAGATCAAGGCTCGGTGGGCTAAAGAACATGGTGTCTGGGAGAAAGGGGCACTACATAGGGCGAGCCTTCAGCAGTATTGGGTTTTGACCTAGGGAGAGCCCACGGCAGGGTGTTAGTTCAGAGCCCATGAATGGAGCCAAGGCCACTGAAGTTGAAGAGAGCTGGCGTCATGGGTTGTGCATGCGGAGTGCCTGGCTTCCAGCATTCTACAAGTGAGTGTAGACATTCTCCTGCCCATCGAGGATTGAACTCCTCCATGAAAACCAGACCCTGAGGGAAAAGAAGGTGCCTCTGTAAGGGAGACCATAAGACTATTCACTGGTCTGTCTGAAGGGCTGTATCAAAGGCCTGCTGTGCCCCAGGAACAGCATTAGGACATGAAGAGTATACTAGAGAGACACTGTGATAGACGATTCCCTCGAGGAGTACAGACTTGGATGGAGGGAGCCCATCTGCATTTATGGCATCATCATATGGCAAATGCTGCGTTTGACAGGAAACATTACAGAATCAGAGGAAAGCAAACCTGGATTTGGGAATTTGCAGGAGACATAGAATCCAGAAAGCCGCAGGGTGTATGATGATCCTGCTAAGGATGTTCCCTGGCTGTGTGCTCGCTCTAAGGCTTGGCAGAGAGTGGCCTTGGCGCAGACGTGAGGACACAGTCTGTCTGCTGTCAGCGACACAGGGTTGATGGCCAAAGGTGGTGTCCTGTGAGTGGCTGGCTCTCCACTGCTAAAGGTGAGCTGAGAGCCCAGCTGGGAAAAGCAGAGCTCCCTGCAGGCAGTTCTGGGTTCCAGAGATGGAGCTCTTGTGCCTCAGCTGCATCAGAACCCATCCTGATGTCTAGCACCACCAGGTAATTGCTGGAGATTCTTGGAGGGGTGTCTAACTTCTCTAGACATCTGGTTCAACATTGAAATAAAGGAGGAAGGAAGGAAGGGAGGGAGGGAGGGAGGGAGGGAGGGAGGGAGGGAGGGAGGGAGGGAGGAACTTACCAAAATTAGCAGTGATACTAACCCAACAGAAATGAAGGGGGTGAGATGAAGCACACAGTCAGTGCCAACATATGGTGAACACGTGCTTGATTAGTGGTGGGTATTAAGCTTTAGCCATTTCTGGAAAGGCCGAGCCAGGAAGCTCTGGGATGAATGGATCAGATCTGGGACCCTAAAAGGCTTAGAGCCCAGCAGGGCAGAAACACATTTAAGTATTTAAGTCTAGATCAGTATGCAAACCACCCTGGGAGCACGATGTGGGATGGGCTTAAAAGGGTTGGCTTTGGGGTGCAAGGGATCTGGATTCTGGGTTCCATTTTGAGTCTCCTGCTGATTAAGCATCTTAGCTCAAACAGGTGACTTTTCACCTCCCGGGGCTTCTGTGTCACTACATGCCAGGAGGTTGTTAGAAGGGTTAAATGAGATAGTACACGTCGTTGAGACCCTGGCCATGCATTCAGTTGATTAAAATCTACACAGTGCCTACCGTGTCACAGGCCCCGATCTCGGCCTCCTGGCTAGCACCCAACAAGCACGTTCTGAATTGAGAAAACTTTAAGTGTGGGGAAAAAATAGTTCTGCTCAGGGGAAACCAGGATGGGCTTCAGAGAAGAAACAGCCTTTGAGTTGGACACAGGGAGATAAACTGGGGTGGGTAAAGCTCACATTTAACAATGTGACTAATAACACATTACAGACTTGAGAATCCATTTACTGTCGAAGAAGGAAGCATGGGAGGTTTTGAGCAGGAGCATCACCTCCTGAGAGCTACACCATGAAGATCCCTCTGCTGGCCAGAGTGGGCTGGGCTGCAGGTGACATCAGGGTGGAGGCAGGAGGACCAGCGAGGGTCCAACTAGGAGATTCAGTGTTCACACTGACCTAAACAGCTGTGAGAAGCAGGTGTCACTCCTCCTGCTGCTGGGAGCCTTGATACGATCTAACGAGGAATTGGGATCTGGAAACTCCTCGTAGAAAATGTAACCTGACGGAAAGAGCTCCTTGCAAATCTGATGCAACAGAGAGGAGCCCACATAGACATTCAACATCAAAGCCTGCTTCTCCAGGGATGGGGGTAAAAATAGAACTGTCTTCTGTTCTCTGGATTCTACAGGAAGGATTTCTATTAGTTCGCTCACAGTGGCTGAGAGCAGAGGAAACCCTTTAAAATTATAGGAAATACCTGTCAAATAGGGCAAGCTCTGGTTTTTCCAGAAAGGTGAGCTTTGCAGTGTCAGTTAAAACCAATCAGGAAGATGCAGGTGTGAAATTAAAATGTAACCTCAAAAGGCCTCCCGCCTTTCCTGAAACACCCCGAAGAAGAGAATCTACTTTTTAATCCTTAAATGGGAAGAGCTGGATTTCGGCGTGAGGGGTTCAGATCGACTGGGAAAGCCAGCCGAGCCCACAGTTAAGTAAAATAACCAGTGACTCCAGTTATTCATTTGCATCCTGCCCCTGAACGTGCCCTGAGCATCGCTGCTCATGGCATGTATTCTCTGTTTACCCCGAAACGTCCCTCTTACCCATTTGTAGCTAAACTGCACGCTCGCTTTACATCGCTGCTCCAGCCACACGAGAGTGATGATTATATCACACCCGGTGATATTTGTGCTGTTATCAACAGTAACTATCTAAACACGGTAATGATGGCGTTCGATTTTATTATATTTGTGGCATGATCGACAACAGCTGGAGCATTTATGGAATCATTACCGTTTGCCTGATGCTGTACTTAAAGCTGTGTTGGGCTCATCTCATGGGATCCTCAGGGCTGCCGGGGAAGGTGCTGAGACCAACCCTTCCCACGTCTCAGCCCCTCAGAGGCACCCGGAGCTTGTGGGTGCTGCCCCTGGGCTTCGAGCCCACCAGGCCGTTCTCCACAAACGGGTCCTCCTTCACTTGGTTGGTTCCAGACACTGCTCTTCTGTGCTCACGGCTCGGAGTTCACCTTGCCCCTACTACACCTGGCTCCCTCCCTAGGCCACAGTGTCTTTGCAGAGAGGCCCATGCCTGCTGCATCCGCTGGCCTCCCCGCCACCGAACACGCGCCAGCTGTGTGCCACGCACCTAGCACATATTTGAATAAATGAATTAAGCAGAAATACAACAGGAGCTTAGGGAAGGGGGGAGGCTTGAAGGAGCTCACTCCAGATTGTACCCCAAAGGGAGTAGAAGCAAGACCCAGACGGTACCGGATGGAGCCCCCCGTCCTTCTGGCCTGGAGCCCGTCCCCTTGGAGCCCTGCCTCAGTGTCTCTCGGCAGGCACGTGGTCAGCCTCTAGGATGTGTGCCATTTTCCTGCCAGGATCTCATGCCAGGTGCACCACCTAGGCCGGAGCAAACTACGCCTCCTAAATGCCTTAGCTCCCAGTGCCCCACTGACAGCCCCGAGGGGCTGAGCTCCTGGCACCATCCCTCTCTTGACACTGTTTTTCTCCCTCTCCAATCCTCGTGCCTTGCAGTTTTACCCGTCCGGGAAGAGGCTCCTGGCTTGGTAAAGGCGGGCCAGACACAGGACCAGAACAGTCCAGCCTCTCTCTGGAAAACCTGGTCTTCGGAGCCGGATACTGCAAGCCGACATCCTCAGAGGTAAGGTCCACACAGGGACGTGGCCCTGAGGCCACACTCGGCTTTCCAGGGCGTGGGGTGTGTGTCCCTTCCTCTCATCTGCCCATCCATCCCTGCCTTCTTGTGAAACCTATCCTGATGCCGGCCTTGGGGCAGACACTGGCCCTAGGGTCCTCACATGCGTCTCTTCTGTGTGGTCCCCTGTGAGGGGCCTCCCTTGGATGTCATCATAACCTTAAAAGCCTATTGGCCTTGAGCTGTTTTCAAAACCTGGCCCCGTCTCTCACTTGCTCACTTTTCTGGGTCTTAACTCTCCTCCCTGCCCCGCCCCAAAGGGTGAGGTCATGAAAACTTAATAATCTTCTGGGGTCATGTGTATACCCGTGGCTGTAATGGATGTAAAGTTCCTAGCCCAATGCTGGTACTCAGTAGGTACTCAATAAATATACATACCCTGACCTTTCCTTCGTTCTTTCTTCCCCATCAGCACCCATCCCTACCCTTCTGTAAGGTGCATGGCTTTGGCCACACTCAGCATCACTCTGCCCCTGTCTCTCCTGAGCCAACACAGGAGCATTTGTATTAGGGACCTGCTCAAAAATACCCAGCCTGCATTAGCCTGGCTTCTCCAGAGAAACAGAAACAGCAAGAAATAGATGGAGGAACAGATTAGAGTATTTCCAACGAGCATTGACATATTTATGTCTACACTATACATATACATGAAGATCTGTTGGACAGAATTGGCTCATGTGGTGAAGGAGGGTGACAGGTCCCAAGACCTGACCCCCTGCCAGCTGGGACCCAGGAGAGCCCAGCTGGTGGTATTCCAGCCTGAGCCTGGATGTGCAGGCAGGAGAACACTGGTGCCCCAGCTGGAAGGGAGGCAGAGAGAGGACATTCTCTGGCTCAGCCCTTTGGTTCTACAGTCTTGGCTGGTTGGGTGATGCTCACCCATGTCAGGCGGGCGATCTGATTCAAATGTCAGCCTCATCCAGACAGTCACACCCAGGATCAGGTTTAACCAAGTGTCTGGACACCCTGTGGCCCATTGGGTTGACACTTTGAACTACCATCCCACAGCCCATAGTATAAGTGTGGAAGGCTGTCTGCACTCAGCCTGCCCCCCTCCGCCCCCAAAGAGGCACCCCACTGTGCTGTGCAGCCCCACTCCTGGCTCACAGGGTCCAGCATATCCAGTCCCCTGCTCTGCTGGCTCTCCTATGACATCACCTCTCCTAGCCTGAGCCCCAGCCAAGGAGGCCAGGCTGCAAAAGCTGCCCTAAGTCACATGTCCATCTGGGCCAGGCTTCTATGTCACGTGTCCTCATGTGGGGAGCTGAGGAGAGAGCTGCTGTGAGCCTCCTGCGGGACAGGGACTGGTCCCAGGACAGGGCTCTGTGCTTTGAAAGGAGGAGACTTTAAAGCCAAATAGCACTTCGTTGAAGGTGGACTCTAGCGACGTGTGGATGTAGGATCTCAGGCAGCCACTGAGCCTCTAGAACCCATGTCCTCGGTGATGACACTGGACCCAGCAGGGAGTGGAGGCCAGGGGACCAGCCAGCCAGGCAGGGGAGGTGGGTGTGTCTGTATTACCTCATGCACACAGATGGCTTTAGGCTCCGGCATAGGACTGGGAAGGAGTGGAAGGCCAGGACTTCCTGTGCCCTCTGCATCCCCAGGGCCACCCACTGACCCCTCCTCCTTAGCAGATGCTGTGTGCTTCCCTGGATCGGCCCCGACCCCCTGCTGCAGGCCTGGCTCCAGACTGCCTGTGGGTGGGCTGAAACCTTTGTTGTGACCACATCACAGCCCTGCTGCACCCTCAGCTGGGTCCTGCTTCCCTCTCCCGTACATGTGCTGGCACAGAGCCTCCCCAGAGATGGACCTGAAAATCTCCAGCTCAGACCATTTTCCAGGTAATTGGCATAGGACATTAGGGAACATCGGAGGCCGTAGGTCAATTCAAAGCATTTTGACGCATATTCCAAGACAGGCCTTTTGCTGGATCCATAGGAGCCTGTGAGGACGATTATGATAATAGTGTCTCGCAGAAGGAAGTCTAACGCACATCCTCTGAGAAGCAGTCTCTGATTTCCTTGGAAAAGGTTCTCTCTCCAAAATACTTCCTCCAGGCTTGACTCTAGGCAGCTCAGACTCTCCTCCCCTGGTGTCTGAACGTCTGGGGACAGAGACCAAGCTCACTCAGCATCACAAGCCCAGGCCCGGCACCAGGCAGGGCTTTCCTTGGAGGCCTTTCAGAGCCCTAGACCTGGGGTGGACTGGGGCAGGGAACATGGACCCTGGCATCCGAGAGGCTGAGCATGACCCAGCCAGATCCCTGCCCTTGAGAGAGTGTGATGTGGGAGAGAAAAGATTATGGTCTCAGGCGCCTGCTGTGCTCCTCAGCGCCATGTGACTTGGGGAAGTTGACTCACCCCTGGAAACTCAAGTTCTCAACTGGAGAATGGGATAATACCTGCTTTTAGAGAGAATCTCAGGAGTTAATATGTATCAAGACAGTACAAAAATAGACCCATAGCAGGCACATGATACAGTATAGTTTTTCCCCCTTCTATTTCTTTTCTTGGCTATTTTTGGGGATGTGTGTCAAAGAAGACATCCCTGTCTTTTACAAGAGTCAGATAAAATAGCTTATTTGTGGGTGCTCAGCAGTGAACTTGCTCATGGAGCTTAGCTCAATGGGTTATTTTCAGGACCTGATTCTTTTCCTGTGTATTTTCCATTTGGGTCCCATCCAATTATGCAGGCTCAGTGCTGCGCACCCACCCCGTGCCTTCCCACCAGGCAAGGGCTGCCAAGCAGAGAATAAAATCCACTCCCCCTTCCTCCCCTAGGAGCTGCGCATCCAAATCCCCAAGAAGCCCAGTGCATTAGCAAATAACATGGGAATCCACGCAGACTGCAGCATCAGCTGGAAGGATTAGAGGCCAGGTGTTCCCTTCAAAATAAGCCTTTCCGTGCAAAGATGTTTGCAGAAACTAGAGTTCCATAGCAAAACGAGCTGACCATGTGAAAAAACACGGGAGGCGAGGGTCCCTTCTCCAGTAGCCAAGCTCCTCCCTCCACGTATGCAGCCTCGCTGGAGGTGGAGCCTCTGATGTAGACTTGGAGCTCGCATCCCCTCCCCATCACAAGCCAGCAGCTTTGCCCTGTTGAAATTATTTTCCTTCTCTGATTTGAAGCTTATCTGTCAAAAAGGGACACTAATGCCTGCCTTGCAGGGTTGCTGAGAAGATTAGTGACATAAGCATATAAAAGCCTGGAGCCTAGAGCCTGGCACAGAGTGATCAATAAGACCCTCTGTTGGATTATTTTTTCTTTTGGTTTATCCACATAATTAAATTGAATGTCACTCCAAGAGCCCCCATGGAGTCTCATGGGTAGGACATCGAACAGAGGGTCTTAGGTGTGCTTTCGTTCTTGGCTTCGGCACCAACCTGCTGTGTGACCTTGAGTCAGACACTTGCCCTCTCTGGCTCTCTGTTTCCCAATGTGTAGAACGAGGATTGGATGAGATTGTGCTGGGCCCCATCTCCCCACGCAGCATTCCCTGTCCCTATCTGGTGCAATTGGGGGCATTTGACACATGCTTGATTTATTAGTCCAGATTCTCTAGAGAAACAGAACCAGGAGGATGTTTCACACAGATTTATTTTAAGGGGTTGTTTCGTGTGATTACGGAGGCCAGCAAGTCCGAAATCATCAGGTTAGTCCTGATGGAAGGAAGGAAGTCGCAGAAGGAAGTCTAACGCACATCCTCTGAGAAGCAGTCTCTGATTTCCTTGGAAAAGGTTCTCTCTCCAAAATACTTCCTCCAGGCTTGACTCTAGGCAGCTCAGACTAACTCCAGCTGGAGACCAAAGTACAAGCTGCAGTTTGAGCACAGAGGCAGTCTATTGACCCAATGACCAAATTATTTCTTCTTGTTGGGTATGGGAGAGGGGGATCAGTCCTTCTATTAAGATCTTCGCCTGATTAGATGAGGCCCACCCATGTTATGGAGGATAATCTGCTTTCTTCAGAGTCTGATGACTTAAATGCTAATCTCTAAAACATAACTTTATAGAGACATCTAGAATAATGCTTGGCCAAGGAGCTGGGTACTGTGGCCTGGCAAAATTGACACATAGTAGTTGCTATCACACTTAATAATGTTAGGGCTCTGGCGGACGCTCGTTGAAGATCAAGAATCCAAATCCAAACCCAACAAATCCCTTTTTCCCTCCAGGTATGCCACACCCTCCCAGTGTGTCACCGAAATCGCTGGGTCACTCCACTGCCCGAGGGCAGGATAGCAGCCTGGTGGAGAGGCACACAGGCTTGAGGACTCTCCTTGTCCTCAGAGCTCGGCCTCCCCTGGCAGGGACATCAGTGTGCTTGTGCTCATGCATCAGTCACATAGTAGGCCCCAACTGTGTGCTAGCACCTGTGTGCTGCAGGGCTACAATGAAAGCACCTCTGTCTCCCCTGCAGTGGGTCCTGGGGTCTAGCGCATGAGACAAAGCAGGAGCTGAAGCTTTAAAATTGTGCAGTGGTGTGTAAAGTGATGTCAATCATTTCACATCAAATGTCTGGACACTTGCTCTCTTAAGTCGTGGGTGCACATGCACTCCTCGACCACCAAGGTGCATTTCCTTTTATAGAAAAAGGACCTGGGATAGAGGTTAAGTTCGAGCTCACAGCCTTGCAGCCTCTTGCGATCTTGACACCCATTCTTCAGCCCTGAAGGGTCTCGTGGGGGACCAGGGAAGGGGCACTGACTCCTGCGCTGCGGGGCCGGCTGTGGTTCTGCTCTGTCTGTGTGCATGCCTGGGGCAGGGCACATGCACGAGTGTCAGAAACCCATGGAATCCCAGAACTTCCAAATGCAGGAGAACAAAAGCCCTTGCAAGTAGACTGTCAGGCCTTTCACTTTCCAACAGACGTGGTCTAGCTGGCACCTTGAGTGTCCCTGGTCCTGGGCTCACTGTGGAAATCCCAGAAGTCGTGCTAGGGGCGGGCTGCGCTCTGCAGAGCAGATGAATTGTCTGAGATGCATGTGGTGGCTGCCAGTGGGAAACCCCTCCATCCTCAGCGTGACTTCAAAGGTGCTTTCCAGACCCAGGAGCATGGCACTGAGAGAAAATTCTAGATCGTAGCTCTGGAGTCACTTCCCTTTTAAGTCGGATTGCCAAGAATTGCAAAACGGCATCTTCCTGGGAGGGAATAACATGCCCACAGAGGTGAAGCACTGAGCTTCACGAAGCCTCCTGTGCTTAGCAGCCCCTCACTCAAGGCAGGCATGTGTCTGGTGGGGTTTGGGGTGTGGAAACTGAGGCACAGGGCTGACTTCCAGACAGACGTCTATCACCTCCTAGGCTCGCCCTTCTTTTTACCTCTTTGCCTCGCTTTTTATTGGGTTCCTTGTACTTCACCCTTGCTTTAAACTTACCCTTGCTTGTTACTGTAAACATCCTCATATTCCTTTCAAGGGGATCCAGAGTCCCAGAGCGAAGGACAGACATTCATTATTGCCATTAACACGTCACTGTATTACCTCTGGATTGTGACGTCTCTATGAGCAGAGATCCTGCCATTAGTCCATTTGCTCATCAGATATCCCGCAAGCACCTATTAGGTCTCGAGCACGAGACAAGGAGTTGGTGACAAGGTGCTAATGGGGAAATGCAGCCTCAGCCCCCACCTGGTGGGGCATCTTCATTTCTGTCACCCTTGGCACCCACTTGAGTTGCTTGCATGCTGTAGGTGCTCCCTCAGCATTGGAGGTATAGATGAGGTGAGATGGTATAGCATTAGGTTCTTTTTATTTTTTTTCATTTTCATTTTTTTTTAAGATTTTATTTATTTATTCATGAGAAACACAGAGAGAGAGAGAGAGAGAGAGAGAGGCAGAGACACAGGCAGAGGGAGAAGCAGGCTCCCTGCAAGGAGCCTGACATGGGACCCAATCCCGGGATTCCAGGATTATGCCCTGGGCCGAAGGCAGGCGCTAAACCACTGAGCCACCCAAGAATGCTCCCATTAGGTTCTTTTTTTTTTTTAAAGATATTTATTATTTATTCATGAGAGACACAGAGAGAGAGAGGCAGAAACACAGGCAGAGGGAGAAGCAGGCTCCGTGCAGGGAGCCCGATGTGGGACTCCATCCCAGGACTCCAGGATCATGCCCTGGGCTGAAGGCAGCGCTAAACCGCTGAGCCACCCAGGCTGCCCCATTAGGTTCTTTTTAAAAAGATTTTATTTATTCATGAGAGACACACACAGAGAGAGGCAGAGACAATAGAGGGAGAAGCAGGCTCCCTGCAGGGAGCCTGATGCAGGACTCATCCCAGGACCCTGGGGTCACGACCTGAGCCAAAGGCAGACCCTACCACTGAGCCACCCAGATGTCCTTATCAACGTAGCCCTCAGACACAGTAGACAGGACACGGGCATCACAATACTTGAAGGACCAATGAAATGTTTTAATTTCTTGGAAAATCAAGACAAAGTATGTGTGGATGGACAGATAGATGGTATGTAATTATATCAATGCAGTCATGAAAGTAGAATTTTAAGTTTATATTTCTTTTATATTTTCTAACAGGTGAAAAGTGCCTGGGGCCCATCAGAGGCATAATTTGGCTCTGGGAACAATTACGATTAGCCCTCATTTTTACTTCATGATTAAATAAGGTCTTAAATAAGACCTAAATAAGCAGTACCCCGTATACCTAGACAATTTTCCTGTGGTGGGCAGGTGCATGCTTAGAACTCAGCTGCCTCCTTGGCCCCAGCGTGATGCCTGCATGGGGAGTGTGTGGCACGAACACTGGTGTGGTGGTGAGATGCTTGAGCGCAGAGGAACAACCGTTTGAAATTTGTGAGCAACACGCTGTCAGGTTAACTACCTGGGGAAGAATCAGAAGTCATCAGGGAATCCCAATAGTTATTTAAAGAAAAACATGTTTTATCGCTTAAAAAAATGGGTTTAATGATGTCTGCTATTTCAGCAATTAAGATGTCAAGCATGGTCGTACTTACCTTCTCCATGAGAATGAGATCCTCTAACGCTTTCTCATGTACGTGGTGATCTGATTTACTATTTTTTAAAAGATTTCTTATTTTTTTATTTTATTTTATATATTTTTAAAGATTTTATTTATTTATTCATGAGAGAGAGAGAGAGAGAGAGAGAGAGAGAGAGAGATTGAGAGGCAGAGACATAGGCAGAGGGAGAAGCAGGCTCCATGCAGGGAGCCTGATGTGGGACTCGATCCCGGGTCTCCAGGATCACGCCCTGGGCCAAAGGCAGGCGCTAAACCTCTGAGCCACCCAGGGATCCCCTAAAGATTTTTTTTAAATTTATTTATTCATGATAGACAGAGAGAGAGAGAGAGAGAGAGAGAGGCAGAGACACAGGCAGAGGGAGAAGCAGGCTCCATGCCGGGAGCCGGACGTGGGACTTGATCCCGGGACTCCAGGATCGTGCCCTGGGCCAAAGACAGGCGCTAAACCGCCGAGCCACCCAGGGATCCCCTGATCTGATTTACTAAAACCTTGCAAAACAAACAGCAAGTTGCTACCTGGCACAGAGCTATGACAGGCTTTGACTCCCTGGCACGTTGCATTCGTGTGTGTATGAAATTCCATGGGTCATTTCCGCAAAAGAATATAAATCCGTGAAAATGGGCTTTTCATGCAAAAGTCTGCAGTATCGCTTATTTATGCCCCATCCTTTTCATTAACGAAAACCGCCTTTATCATCACCTGACTTCGGAGGCCTTCTTCCTCTCCGGAGTTTCTGGGCGCAATGGGATGTCAGGGGGCAAGGATGGGCCAGAGGTATCCCTTCCCAGCCTGTCCTGTGTCCAGTGCAGTTGACACCCCGTGGACACAGGCTGAGTGGTCACCAGGTGAGGGGGGCAGCAGGGCACTCAGGCAAGAACACTGGGCTCGAGTACGGAAACCGGCAAGGCAAGGTCAGGTTCTTCTGTCGATGGCCTGTGAGAGCTCAGCAAGTCATTTGGCCACTCTGAGCCTCTGTTTTGTCTTCTTTTCCTATAGGGGGAGCATGAAACATGTTCACCCTGTAAGGTTTGCCTGGACTCAGGAGGGGAAAGCTCCTTAGTCCTTTAGGGATCCCTCTCTCTCCACTCCCTCCTCCCTGACCCAGGGGTATTGGGATGACATCACCACCCATCCCACTGGCCTTCTGATGTAACTACGTCAGCTTGTCAGCTGCATGTTGAACCCTTACACATGTTAGGCTGTGTGCTGACCGTTTTTGCTGTGCTTCCTCACGGCTCCTGGAATAGATTCACATCATTACAGGTGAGGAATCTAAAACTCTAGTAACTTCGGAGAGTCTCCAGGCATTGGGCAGCTGGTCCCTGGGGGGCCTAGATAGGTGCCGAGGTCCCCTGTCGTCCGGCACTCACCTTGGGTCCCCTTTGAATTGCTTTTACCTTCTCTATCCTGGGACCCTCCCAGTAAGTGGGACCCTCCCAGTAAGTGGGTGGCCATGGGCTGCATATTTACTGCTGAGCGGGCGGGTGGCAACAGGTGTCTCGGTGTCTCTACTGATGTCTGCTCCTTTTGGCAGTTGAGGAACCGAAGCCTAAGCCACACTTTCTGCTCTCATCGAGACAGTGGTTGTATTTAACACTCAGGTGGAAGAGGAAGTGGAACCACCATCAACAAGTCAGCCCCGAACCTACCCTTATGGAGTTGGCAATTTAGGCAGAAAAGAGAAAGAGATTGAAATAGTAAGTTGATGGGAGATAAACATTAAGAAAGAATTCGTCTTGAGTGTTGTAGTTTGCTGGGACACTTGAGACAGGGGCTCACCACCCGGGCTGATTGATGGAGAGCTTCCTGGAGGGAGGGACTTGGAAGAACAGGATGTAGGACTCTGCCTCTATTTCCATCTCTTGCCATGGACTAGCGGTTTCCTATGTCCTTTGTCTTCCAAAGCCACACAGGAGTAGGGGCCTTCCAAGTCCTCTGGCTCAGTTAGGTTTTTCTGTTTTGTTTTGTTTTTTAAGAGAAGGAGGGAGAGAGGTGAGGAGGGGCAGAGAGAGAGGAAGAGAGAGAATCTTAAGCAGTCTGCATGCCCAGCACAGAGCCTGATGCAGGGCTCGATCTTACGACTCTGAGATCATGACCTGATCCAAAATCAACAATCAGATGCTCAACTGACTGAGCCACCCAGGCACCCCTGGCCCATCATTTTTAAAAGAAAGAATATCCTTTCCTTGAAACTTTATTTCTTGCTTTACTTAACATGTTTTCCCAGAGCACCTAACTCGATTGCCCCAGTGATGGAGTGAACAAGCCCAGCCTAGGGAGAGACGCGCAGACCCCAAACAGGAACTGACACGGCCGGAAATCAGCCATTTGCCGGTGGTGCTGGCATCTGCTCGTGAAGAACCAAACAGGGCCAGGTTCCCGGGGCTGGGACGCGGTCCAGAAACACTTCCCAGAGTGAAGGAGCGCTGATGTGAATCAGAAGGGGGTGAATTGTCGGTTGTGGAGGGGAGCGGAGGGGTGAGGAAGGGCAGTGTGAAGGTGAGGGCAGTGAGGGAAAGGGCGTGTCCCTTCTGGGGCTGCCAGGGAGGTGAGTGCGGCCAGACCTGGGGCTGGAAGGGTCACCGGAGGCCCGATCCTCGGGAGCCCCGTAAGCCTGGTTAGCCACGGCAATACTGCATGAGGGGATCCGTGCGATAGGACGTGTTCTCCTGCAGCTCCGTACAGGATTGGTCAGAGGAGGTAGGGCCGGGGCAGAGAGGGAAGCTTGTGTGCTGTTGTGGTGGCCCAGTAGGGAGTGGGCAAGGTGCAGGGGAGGTGAGCAGGGCGGAGAGATGAAGGGATGTCCTGCCTGTAACTCAAGTAGAACGCAGGGAACCTGAAGGATAAGCACAGGTGGTGGTCATCTGTCATGGGTCCGAAGGGCTGGCTGTGAGCTAGCTACCTAACAAGGAGAATTGGCAAATTTTATTCACGCTAAAGTGCGAATGGCTGAGAGCATCCATTTTGGGTGACCCTGATTTAGGCATTTATGGTTTTTTATTATTTATTTTTTAAAAGATTTTATTTATTCATAAGAGATACACAGAGAGAGGCAGAGACACAGGCAGAGGGAGAAGCAGGCTCCATGCAGGGAGCCCAGTGTGGGACTCGATCCCTGGACTCTGGGATCACACCCTGGGCCAAAGACAGATGCTCAACTGCTGAGCCACCCGGGTGTTCCATCATTTAAGTTTTTTTAAATGAGCATTTAACTCAAAGAAGGGGATATCTGCTATTCGTTCTGCCCTAGATATCGTCCTCTGACCCTCTTTCATCATGCTTTCCCTTGCAAGAACTCCTATTTATCCTTCAAAGCCCAACCCAGTGATCGCCACCACTATGACGCCTTCTTTGACCACCCAGGTATCCTAACCCGCTATTTTCTCTTTCGTACATTTATACTTTGGACATGCCTCTGCTGTCTTGTCGGAATGTCTTGTCTGAATAATTGCTTAATGCATCACTCGGCTCCACTTAAAAGCATTCCGTGAGGGCATAGCCATTCATAATGCTCACAATTAAATCCCTCCAAGGACATGTCACCCTTCTATCCCAGGATGAATCACCAAGCAGTCGCCTTGAGGAAGCCGACAGGTGACAGGCTGGCTCAGTCATCAGAGTTTTAAGCAGGAACGAGGACCCTCACAGTGGGCTGACAGTCTCTAGAGCTCTTTGCCACTTTCCTGCCTGTGCCCACCTTATGCATGTCATGACGTGTCACATGGAAGCCTGAACTAGGAGCATTAGGGACTCTGGGAGGTCAGGGCTTTGTGTGCTGCTGCTCAGGCACCAGAGCTGAGCTCTTGGGCCGATCCTGTTCCATATTGTCCAGCACACCAGCAGCCTGCCGGGCGCCCATATGACAATTGCCTCCATTACCCACTTGCTCAAGAGCCAGCAATGGGGTACCATTGCCATGAGGAGGATGTCCCGGGAGAAAAGGCATAAAGTCGAGGGCCAGACACTTGTGTTGAGGCTGGATATGCGTTTGTATGCGTATTTGATCCTTCATTTTATAAACATCGTATTGCATATCTAACCTGCAGCACTAGCCCCTGGGAGTTCAGCTAGGAGCAAGATACACGTGCAAGCAGACACACTGATCTTTACTTAATAATATCGTCACGAATGCAAAGGCACTGCTGTTCTGGGGAACCCAGCCTGGTCTGCATACAGAGGAGCTTCCTTGAGCAAGGGGAATTTAGGCTGTGATGTGAAGAGTGAGACATAGCCAGAAGTGAGGGCAGGGGGTGGTGACTAGGGCTGCCCTGTACAGCTGTGCAAGTTGTATACTACACAAAGACACCTGGAGGAGCAGGTGAGTTGGGATTGACATCCCGCCCACCCTCCACTTGCCAAGCTGTGCGTCACTATAGCCGTTTCCACCTAGACAAGGGCCCTTCCCTCTCCCCATTCATCCACCCAAGAGGGAAACTCTGGTTAGCATAAGGGCACCCTCTGGACTCACCGTGGCCCTGGAAGAGGAAGAATGTTTGAGCTCAGGGTCCGGTGGCCCAGGCCTGGCATGGGAGAAAGCGATGTGATGAGACGCCCGCAGCCCTGGGCCTGGGACCAAGTGACTGAGGTGGGGAGGGAGGCGAGCAAGGCTCCTGAGGTGGTGGTGGGGAGCTGTCACCTGCAGGAACCTGCAGACTGTGTGCTGAGGAAGCCGGCTGAGCTCCCAGGGTGACAGTGATGCACAAGCACGGCGCGGGGGTGAAGCACCCAGACAGTGCCTGGCAGGATGTTCGGGTTGCATTGCACACACTGCAGTGGGGGTAGCCACTGTCGGGCACTGCAGCAAGCTCCCCTGCAGCACTCGCTCCCCCGCAGGGTCAGCTGGGCTTCAGCCAGCACCCCGCACGCAGCCGTGCTAGCAAGGTGGTGGTTAGGAGACGGAGCAGAGTTCGAGTCCTAAAGGCCCGAGTCCTAAAGGGCAGGGGGTTAGATCACACTCTTGTCGAGATGTGTCCCATGTTGTGGGAATTTGAACACCAGGTCTGGACATGAAACCTTTCACCCTGGATATGTGTCTGAAATCTCTGAACCACGTCTTGCTGAATGCCAAGAGCCCGTAACTGACTTTACCCAGAATGCTGGCAATGCATTTGGTTCTCCCCTGCCATCCAGCTGGGCAGACATCAGCTGGTGGATGTAGAGAAGGCCTTTCCTATGCGATGTGGTCTCAGTGGAATGGACACTGACACGGGAGCCAGGATTTCAAGCCTCCAGAGCTGGTTTCCCCCAGAGAGTGTGCTGTGCCCATGGCAGACGGGCCAACTCGGGAGATGCAGAACCTTGCTGTACAGATGGGACAGGTGTGGAGACATCGAGGAGGGGACTCCACGCTCCTCTCCTTCTTCCCAGCCACACCTGCAGCTCTGTGAGGCCATGACACTAGGCTCTGGTCAGTGAAATGGGGGCAGAAATGACATGAGCCTCTCTCCTCCTTGCTCCCTGCGCATCTTACTTGATGCTCTGGGCTTCCTTTCTTCGATGGTGACCTCAGGGGTCTTGTGTTTGGGGACAGCGGTGGTACAAAACAAAAGGACCAGGGCGAGGAGACAGCATTTGGAGGAGAGCCACACAGGAGAGTCACTGAGTGGTGTGGGACTTTGGGAAAACAACAACAAAAAAACATGTTCAGTAACTGAGATTTATGGATTGCTTATCACAGCAGTTAGTGTTACTTTAATAATAATAATAATAATAATAATAATAAAAACTCGTAGTTTCTGTGGTCTCGCCTTACCAAAAACCTGAAAGCATGGCATTGACCTTAGCGAGCAGGAATCTAGAAGTGGAGACCTAGCAGTCAGAAGGTGGGCACACGGGGATCTGCGTTGCGCAGGGGCGGAGCATTTGGTCGGCTCTGCGGCCACGGAAGACAGACCCAAGGCTGCCGAGCTGTGTCTCTGGCAGGCCCTCAGCCCCGGCACTACTGACATTTGGGGATAATTTTTTTGCTGGGGGGGCATAGGGATGGGGGCTGCCCCGCGTACTTCAGGGCATGTTAGCAGCATCCCTGGTTTCTACGCTGTTAGATGCCAAAAGCACCCCCTCCTCCCCTGCAACAACCAGAAATGCCCCCTGGACACTGACACACACCCCCGGGAGGCAGAACCGGCCCTGGCTGAGAACGGCTGCCCTGGAGGAAGAAGCTGGGAGAGTGAGCATCAGCCATGCGTCTGCAGCACCCGTAGCTATGTTTGGAGAAGTGTCGCAGAGGCAGGTGAGCTCAGGAAAAGAATCAGCCAGCTTTCACGCAGACAGCAGGGGGGACAGACAGGGAAAGTCCTTGTGGGCATTTGGGAACTGGCAACCTTGGAAAAGCCTGTTTCTCTTTCTGAACAAACACACGGAGGTTGTTTTCAAAACAACCAACACCCAGGAACTTCGAGAGAACCCCAAGAAAACTTCTTGGTTGAATAAAGTGATGGTGACTTGAGGCAAGAACCAGATTAATGCCTCAGCTCTCCTATGTGTCGACCTAGAAAGCTCCAAGGCAGCTCCTGTTTAGTTTCTACAGAGGCCTGGGGCCAAAAAAACAGAAATGCAGCAGATTTAAGAGCCCAGGGAGATGACTGGAAACAAATAGATTGACAGCCTGCAAAATTTCCCCCAAAAATTGTGTTGCTGAAGAAACCACAAGCTTGGACTGCAAGACTGTTTGGCTGTTCGGGGCTCATCTCAACCCTTGGGGCTCCCTCCTGGTGTGCGTCCCTCAAGGGGCCACACGCCTCCTGCCACCCCAGGCTCCCAGGGAGCAGGAGACCCAGGGACTGTGGATTGCATGGATCCAGGGAGATGGACCGAAGAGTTCCATCATATGCCTCATCTAGAACCCAGCAGATCAATGTCTGCTGTGAATCCTTTACTCTTCTCCATCCGTAATGGGAGCATCCATGTCTATTACTCCTTCCTGTGTCTACCATTCCCCATTGAGAAGGGCAGTTAATTTATATTCTTAGGTCTCTGGCTGTTGGGATAATAAGGCCATATCAGCTCCAGCATCAACAGTACCCTCCACCACCCAGAAATCCTACAGCCGGAATAGGAGGCTGTGAATGCCTGTGACCAGGGCCGCCCCCATCTTGCGTGAAGTGTAGTAGGGATAGGAAGAAGAATGGAGCAGTCTTGGTGGTCAGGATGATGGTGGTGGCCAACTGGCTGTGTCCTCACCAACCTCATTTCTCTTAATGCGCATATGTAAAGACGTTTTGCCAAGCCTCCCTTGCAGATAGTTGAGGGCCATATGAATTGTCCCTTAAAAATATTGTGCATGATGCTCCAGGCTATCTGTCCTTCTGTGGTGTCTTTGAAGAGTACATGGCAAAGGGAGTGTCACAAGATGGGACGCCCTTGGGTCCCTGAGTCTCTGCTTACAGGAAAACTGCCCACAACACTGCTGATCCACGGTGGCCTTTGTGTGGGTGATGACTCAGCTCCCACAGTGTTGTGCATGGATTTCTCAGGCTTATTTGTTACTGCAGCGCTGTCAAACCTACCCTGACTGTAACTATGGGTCTCTGGAGAAAGGCGTCCGTAGATATCAAAGACCAGAAGTCCGATGCACAAAACCTGTTTAGAGACTATAGTGTGGTCTTGAATTCCAGGGTTCATAGTGGGGTTTAACGGAGGATGGGCCAGATCACAGCAGGTCTCCAGTGCCTGGTCCAACGTCCTTGGTGGTGATTCCCTTAGGCTCATTCTAGCAGGTCCCATTCTGAGGGTGCCAAAGGAGGGATACACAGCGGGTGTAATGCAGGGCACACAGGAAATGAACTCAGTGACCCTCTTAAATGACATCCCCCCATAATGAAAGTACCTAGCTGCTAACTGGCTGTTGGGCAACAGAGTTGTCAGCATCTATGAGTGTGATGTGCACACACATACACATGTGAGTGCTTACACAGGCACATCCACTTATGTTAGCAGAAGAAATGAGGCAGTTTCCACCAAAGTATCTCTATTCTGTTGTTGTTTTTTTAAATATTGTATTTATTTATTCATGAGAGACACAAGAGAGAGGCAGAGACATAGGAAGAGGGAGAAGCAAGCTCCCTGCAGGGAGCCTGATGTGGGACTCAATCCCAGGACCCCAGGATCATGCCCTGAGCCAAAGGCAGATGCTCAACCCCTGAGCCACCTGGGCATCCCAGCCATGTTCTGTTTTGAACCCAATAAGCAGAGGAGCAGGATGGAGCAAGCCTATTTTTCCAAGGCTGCTGCTTTTCACTCCGCCATCTAAGATGTTACCTGGCCCAGCGGGGCAGGTGCTGCAGGCAGAGGGTGGGGAGAGGCCTGGAAACCAGGAGGTCATCAGAGCCCCTCCCCACCATGCAGGTAGGACTTGCAGGCCTACCTGACCTCTGCCCTCCTTCCTCCTCTTCCTGGTCTCACCCTGGACTAAAGATCGGCTTGCACTTTTTAGAGGAAGAGAGAGAAATTGAGATAGGCAGCCTCAAGGCTGGCCTGTGTGCCACCTCCCCTCCTCCCTCCCCCGGTAAGCTGGCTCAGGGGAATCGGCTGTTCAGCTCAGCCTATCAACCTACCTTGTCAAACCCAGGTCTATCCACTGCCAACATATGCCTGTCAAGCTTCACAGCTTCCCTGCTGTCAGCGTATATGTTAACATAGGTATAGACATCAGAAGTCCAACAAATTCATACCTCTTAGTAGCTCAGTAGTTCAAGCTCAGTAGCTTGAACATGGTACGAGGTCACCCACAGAGAGACCCTTTCCCTGGGGCTGCCCCTGCAGTTGGAAAGGGAGCAGCAGTTATAAACCAGGAATGCACAGCAGAGTCTCCTGGGGAGCTTTTTTAAAATATGCCAATCTGAGCCCTACTCCCAGGGACTTTTTAAAAATACTTTATTTATTCAGGAGAGACACAGAGAGGCAGAGACACAGGCAGAGGGAGAAGCAGGCTCCCCACAGGGACTCTGGGATCATGACCCGAGCCGAAGGCAGACGCTCAACCACTGAGCCACCCAGGTGCCCCAACTCCCAGGGATTTTGTTTAGGCACAGTTAGATTGGGGTTTAGACCACAGAATTTAAAACATCTCCCCAGGTGGTTCTGATGCCTCCTCCTGTTGAGGGCTCCTGGAATGGACCAACGGGTACAGGCTTTGGAGTTGGACAGAACTTGGGTTCCAACCTAAGATCTATCACTCTAGTCCTTGCACTCATCACCTCTGAGCTAGAGGTAATGCACAGAGCACTCAACATGGAGTCAGAGCTCCAGAACATTCTTGGCTGGACTGGGGATTTGTGTTGTGTCTGTGAAGAAGGCAGCGGAAGCCCCACCACATATATGTCTTTATATTTCCTTAGGGATCCTTTCCACTGAAAGCCTCCCAATTTCTCCCCTCTCCCTTGACCCCAGGCTGGGCTAGGAGGCCCTTCTCTGGGTCCCAGATAACTTCTTGCTTACTCTTACCACTGCAACCTTTGCATTTTGTTGGCATTGCCAGTTTTCTAGCCAGTCCCTCACTAGACTTTGAGCTGTGAGACCACAGGTGTTGGGAGCAGTAACTGTTCCTCCAGAACAATACTTGCCCCCACATGTGGACCCTAAGTGAGTAACCATTGTCATGGGGCTATTGACACTGTCTCTATGTTTCATCCTATTTAATGCCCTTGACAACCTTCTGAGCTAAACCTAATCACCTGCATTTTGGACACAAGGAAACTGAGGCTCAGAGAAAGGAACTTCCTTGCCTTGGGTTACACAGATAGGAAGCTGCAAAGGATAGCTGTGTGTAGCACACTGTGTAACACCTGTGTGCTGTTTGCGTAACCTTAAGATCTACATGTGGAAAGACCTAGTCCACAGTGTAAAGAACCTCTTCTCTCTCTCTCTCTCTCTCTCTCTTTTTAAGAAAGATTTTATTTATTTTAGAGAGAGAGAAAGAGAGTGAGGGGTGGGGAGAGAGCGAAGCAGACTTGCTGAGCAGGGTCCCAATGTGGGGCTCGATTCTGAGGACCCCAGGATCATGAGCTGAGCCAAAGGCAGACGCTTAACCAACTAAGCCACTCAGGCTCCCCAGGAACCTCCTCTCTTTAGCAGCAGCCTCCCACACTAACACGCACTGTCCCTCGGTGTCCTTGCCCTCACCTGCAGCTTGTACGGAACATTTCTTTTTCCTAAATATAGCAGAAATGCTCTCTGATTTTTTTTTTTTTGTGCTTGTAACTGTTCCATCTGAGAAAATACAAATTATAATGTGAGCACAACTATTCACTGAAGAGTTGAAGACTTGGCATGAGTTACCAAAAAGAATAATTTCATTTTCTGGCTCTTAGGAATCCCTGGACTTGGAGCTAAGACATCCATCTATAAATTGGACTCTGCCATTACGAGCTTTTGTCCTTGAGTCAGTCAGCAAAACTTCAGGACTTAGCCTCCCCTGGTCAGTAAAGTAACAATAATACTTGTCCCCTTTCTTCTTTAATGTATTCGCCAACCTGGTTATTCTCTATGTTCTTGGACTGTGATCATCTTCAGTAAAACTGCAGTGAGTAAGACACATGCTGTCCTGGCCTCATGGATAAGCAGGGCACTGGCGTGCTCATATGTTGTTAAATACCTAATTATATAAATAAGTCATAAGCTATCATTGTGATAAGAGTTATAAAGAAGCAGAGTAGGCAATGCTATTCCACTCTGTGTCGTCACATTTATGTGCTTTCTTGTAACTTTCTGGTCCTGCCCCTAACTCTGTCCTACCCTCTTATAACCCGTCTCTCCTCTCATCTCTCCCCTCAAATCTCCCTCTGCTTAGATGACTTGCCCCTCTCACCCCCTTTTCCCTCTGCTTCTACCTCCTTCCCCATCTCCTCCTTCCTCTCCCCCATGTCTCCACCTCCCATCTCTACCTCACCTCCTTTTCCTTGCTGTAACTCTCTTTGCTGAGAGCCACTCTGTCATCCGTGTCATTTTTTTTTTGTATCAGTTTCCACTGTTTTACTTTTCTCCCCCTTATGTGTTACATATCCCTGACTCTGTATGTCTAGTACTTTTGATTCCATGCCAGGCATTGTGTTAATAGTTTCATTTTCATTATGTAAATGAAATAAAAATAAAATATGTATTTATAATAACAAGTACATATAAAACAAATATGTTTATATCAGTGTATATACTTAGGGAGAGAGCTTCATTATGGGATGCATTTAAGTTTTTCTTTTCTTTCTTTTCTTTTTTTTTTTTTTTTTTGCATTTAAGTTTTTTATAATCAGTTTGATCCTTCCAAGGCTTGCTTTTAAGCTTTGCTAGTAGGGACCAGAGAAGTCTTTCCTCTAAGGCTAATTTTATCCAGCTGCTGAGATAGTGCCCCTCTGAGCTTTGCTCATTGTCCCATGAATTGTGAGGTCTTACTGGTCTGTGGATGCACCCATCATGCCCAGTTGTGTACAAGCTCTGGGAATTGTTCCCTGTGCTCTCATCCCTAGCGCGGTGTCTTGTGAACTCTGGGCCATTAGTCTTCTGAATTCTCAGCCCCATCTGCTTGACTCAGGGAGGCTTCTAGGATTTTCATAAGCTCCGCCTTCTCATGTCATGTCCTGGAAAGTTCCTGCAGGCAGTATGTTAGGACAGTAGTAGAACTCACTTCAGTTGTAGTCTGTGCAGCCTGATGGCCAATGTCTGAAACCATTACCTCATGTTTTTATGTGGATTTTTAGTTTTACAAATGAAAGTGTGACCTTGGTCTCTGTTACTCCTTGTTGCCTCAAGCAGTCGCCCCTCCTTCCAGCCCCCCTTTTGGTGGAATCTTTAAATATGGATGTAGGTACAGACACTGTTGTTGCTGTTACTATATTTCCTGTTTCCTTGTAAACCAGGAGCTGAACTCTACACAAGCTAATTGAATAGAGGCCTTGAATATATATTTTCCTAGAAGTCTTTTAGGGGGTAGAGGTATATACACATGGCTTCTTTATCCTTACCATTACCATCACCACCATCACTACCATCATTGTCATCATTGATGTGCCAAATATACTTCTAAGGTATTTACACTGATTTACTCATTTAATTATAATGACAGCTTCTGGGCCAGGTTGTTATTCATGTCATTTTTAAGATGAGGAAAAGAAAACACATAAAGCTCAAGGAGCCAGTTACTGGGCAGCACCTAGAATATGAACCCTGGCTTCAGAGATTCCAGGATCCACAATTGAGGCTATTTGCTTCTTCCTAGCAGCTGAACGCCACAGGGCCTTTCCAGGCTGCCCTAGAGAAAGGAGCAGCACTGCAGCTGACCAAAGTCATGTTTGAACTTCATTTAGAAGGAACCTGGGTCTGAAGGAAACGGCAGGTTGTCTCTGGATTCCAGGCTAGAATGATGATCCAGCCATGAGCCAGGAGGCTCTTGTCATCTTTGGGTAACCCAAACATTTACCACCCAAGTTAAATACCTACTAGAGTGCCTGTGATATCCACCATAGACTCCAATCCCCATTGCTATGTTCTGTTCTAGACTCAGCCACTTCTTGTGTGTGAGCAGGTGTGTGAAGGTGTGTATCATCCTATGCAAGTTGCTTTTTCTTTTCTATGTCTGAGGCAAACTCATCAGTAAGATACAAAACAACATTACTGTGTAAAACTCACAGGTTTGGGGTGAGAAGTAAATGAGTTAACATATTAAAATACATAAGATGGTGGGAAGCACAGGCCAGCCTCCCATAAGCTGTTAACACTGTTCTTGGTTTCTAGTAACTGCTAATCCCTAGCACAAGGGTACCCATGTCTCTCATCCAAGAAGCTCCTAGAGGAAGGGAATAGAACAGGCAGGAGGCCCTTAGAGCAATCCAGGCCAGAACCGAACCCAAGGAATGAAAGCAGAAAGTGAGGCAGGGTAAAGAGTGGGGAGCATTTTAGCAGGAGAATAAGTAGATCTAGATGAAGGAGAAAATCCAAGCATGACTCCTGTTTTTGATGAATTAGGGAATGGTATGGCCTTTCCCATGTTACCTTAAACTGCTCTTTTGATATTTTCTTAGTCTCCATCTCAAATATTTAACCAGATTTGAAGTTCTTTACTACATGATTGCTGAGTGGTCTCCCTGAGTTGATTAGGGCTCTGGGCATTCATTGGTCCCTGGTGGGCGTTGGTTAAATGACTGATGGCAGGAAGTCAGTCCTCTGGGATGAATGCTTCCAGGGGCAGGTTCAGGGCTTAGCAATTCTAGTAATCACAGGACAACTGTATATTGTGATCCCTTCTCCAAAGTATCGGCCTGCTGCCCTAATCATTGTCCTCTTTCCTCCCTGAAAAATGAGCAGGACCAAAGGAATATTCCAGACCCCACACTTTGTATCTCCAATGTTATGCATAATTGAATATGTTTGATAGTTTCTATCCTCTTGAAAAATCAGTTTTCAAATACTGAAATAATAAAAGATCCATCAAAGAACAGTGGTGTGATATTACCTTCTGTTCCCATGGAGACCAAATTGCTGGTGTTCAGCTGTGTGTTTATTAATGGCATTTGCCCATGTAGCGTGTATTGGCTCCTCCTGGTAAGTAGCACATGATATTTATCATCTACCTGTAATGTGTTCAACTCATTTCAACTTCTGTTTATTACTGAGATCTTAGAAATGGTTTTATTTGCTAGTTTGGTTAGATTTAATTTTCTTGAAGGGCATATTACCAATGCCCGGTAAACTGTTTCTGTGTTGCTCTGTAATGAGGAACCATTCTATTCACACATAGTGTGTGTGTGTGTGTGTGTGTGTGTGTGTGTGTGTGTGTGTTCAGGGGAGACAGGTCATTGAACAAGGTCTCAGGAGTGTAGACTCAGTGGCTATAGCACACATTGGGAGGCACTATGTTATACCCAGTGTTCAGTTTCTGCAAAAGTCATTTCTTCTGTGTCTTCTACATCTGCCGACATTTCTAAGCATGAGGCCCTTTCTACAGGTGGAGAAACTAAGCCTTTGACAGACTAGACATCTTTCCTAAGGGCAGTTACTTGAACGGAAATTCTGGCCCAACTCCATATAATTCTGAAGTGATTGTTCTGTGAATTTTGTGTACTGCACTAACTTACTTAGTCATTCTCAATAGAACATAATGCCAGCCCCACGGGTTGTTCTCATGGTTAATGTACTTGCAGTGACCAGCACGTGGTGAAGATTGAATAAGTGGGCGCGCTCGTCTCCTGTTTTTATTTTTTCCCTGTTTTTAGCACAGCTACAAACAGAAGTCACAGAAATAGAATTATTACTGTTTTGGCTCACATGCACAGAAAAAGTTTTGGTTAACTCAAAAGCTACGTTTATATAGATTTGGTTTTTGTTTTCCGCCAGAGTCTCATTGCTCACATCATTGGAAGTAATCTCAGTTATCATGTTTCCATAAACACTAAATTTGCATCCATTAGAGTCTATTGATTATAGTTGGTATGAAAGGATGTAGTTTAAAAATGCCTTCCACAGATATTCCCTCTGTCACTTAGAAGAGACAGATTGTTTTTGTTATAGAAATGAGAATTCTCTCAACTTATAGCCTGCCCAGAAGAAACCCTTTAGGTTTCCTGTCTTCTTCCCATGGCTTTTTCCCTGTAACATTCTATGTCTTATCTTGTTCCCAATATGTCCCCACCACTGCAAAAGCTCAAGGAAGGGACTGTGTCTTTCTTGAATACTGTGTAGCCAGTGCCTTGCACATGGAAGGATGCTCACTCCTTGTTGCTGTGGAAGGCAATGATGAGGGAACAGATGAGAAACCCTCTGGGCAGCAGTAAGGCTGATTTTTTTCCCATCCTGTGGAAGAGGATATTGAGATTCCAATATCAGTTCTTTCAACATTTAAGCTAAGAGCTCCTTCAACTGTACCATGTTATTGTCTATATATGAGTATCCAGATGAGTATCCAGATATATATAGGTAATTCTAGCCAGAAAGCACAGTTTTCCACCTAGTTACCACTTGTGTAAATGTAGATTGCAAAAACACTTTGCAGATTCAACATAAGTGGGCATGCTTGCCAGGTGCCATAGGGCGATGGCAATTTTGTTGATGATGTTAATGACAGCCAACGCTGTAGATGACCCCATGAACCTTCACAACAACTACGAGGCTTCCATAGTTGTAACTGTGGTGTCATCAGGAAACAGGCACTGGGAGATTATGTTATTTGCCCAAATTCACACCACTAGTAAGTGAAAAAATTTGGTAGACTCTATAGGTGAGGGCCTAAGGAAACTCTGCAGCCCACTAGTTATGTGGTCTCAGGTCTCGGTTTCTCCGCTTACAAAACAGTGACCCTTGTGGCTCTCTTCCAAAGACATGGCTTATGCTTATGTGAGCATGTTTCTTGTGTCCGCCAGGACAAAGGTAGTTGTGGATAAATCAGAATTTAGGGAGCTGATTCTCACTCTCCAGCATCCCCTCCATCACCAGGTGTTCAGTCCAGTATAGAAGCAGTGATGGCTTCCAAGAGCCATCTTGTTCACAAACGTAAACAGAGGAATGACCGCCTATATTCCTCCAATGAGTGAAAAAGGCAAAACATGAGAGATTTTTTTTTTTTTTTAGTTTTTCCCCGGCCCGTCTTTTAGGATCCAGGTCGAATGTTCCTTTCCCAAGGAGGCTCTTCCTGACAACCCAGGCTTGCTACAAACCTCACTCTCTCATGCTGCCTGCTTGGTGCAATGCCCACCCCATTGGAGACAGTTGTCTGTCTTCCCTGCTAGAGGGAAGGCCCCAGGGCAGACCATGGCTTCCTTCACGCTGTGACCTCCTGGTGTGGGCCAGCACCCGCACTCGGTGCATGCCATATGCATGAGTGCTCACAAAGTATAATCCAAGTCTGATCCCTGAGTGTGGTAGATCCGGCCTCATTTATTGAAACCCTCCCCCCACACACACACACACCACCTGATGTAATTTTTTTTTTAAGATTGTATTTATTTATTCATGAGAGACACAGAGAGAGAGAGAGAGAGGCAGAGACACAGGCAGAGAGAGAAACAGGCTCCATACATGGAGCCCGACATGGTACTTGACCCCGGGTCCCCAAGATCACGCTCCAGGCCAAAGGCAGCACTGAACTGCCAAGCCACGCGGGCTGCCCCGTTGTTGTAAATTGTATTGCCAGTGTCTTCATAGCCAGTTTTGTTGGAGTCACTTACAGTTCTATTGGCAACCAGAAACTCCCTGCCAGCTCTCACTCCGGACCTCCCATTTCTAACCTAAACACAGCAGTGAACCCCTCCTGGAATCTGGCCTCCAGACCGATGCGGTACAGACAGGGTGCTTGTCTGCAGCCCCAGGGCTGTGCTGGCTGTCCCTTTCACTGTGGCAGTAGTCTGCTCCAGGATTTATTATTGGAGATGACTCTCATCCCTCACTGCCTTCTGCCATTCTCTCTGCCTCACTGGCTGCCTTCTCTGGGTAGCAAAGAATCCTGTTCCATATTGATCTCATTCACTTTCCCAGGAGAACTTTCAACGAAACCTATGCTTGCTCATGGCTGCCAGAAAGTCGGCTGGCGGCTTCAGGGAATACTCTAACCTTTGCCTAGCTTGCCTATGGGATGTGAGCCTTCAGGGGTGGAGGCGGGCCAGGGCGTGCACAGCCCATGCGCATTTCCCGGGATGGCTGACTTAACACTTTTCAAGAGTCAGCACTGATAAGGCGAGTGATGGCAACACTATCTATGAGTTCCTCTATGCTCTCTGTCCCAAAGGCCTTTGGTCCTGATATTTCATTGAATATCATCACAGCCATGGAATTAGTTAACCCCTCTCAGAGAAGGGGAGCCTGGACCCTGGGGGTGGAAGTAACCTGCCAAGGATTGTCCCCATGGTGAGCTTTAGGTGCTGGATTGAAGGCTCCCTATACAGGTGCTCAGTGTGCTACCTAACAGCTGCCTCCAGTGATCATGGGGGTGAATTCAGAGACGTAAGGGATGTGGTTCCGTGGCTAATATTCAGACCATACTCCGTGCTTCCAGTTAATCAATAGAACACTATTAGCTAAACTGCAGAGTTCTTCCCCTTTCCCAGCCCATCATTTTTTTTCCATCTTTTTTTTTAATTATTTATTTATTCATGAGAGACACACACAGAGAGGCAGAGACTCCCTAGGCAGAGGGAGAAGCAGACTCTCTGTGGGGAGTCCAATGTGGGACTTGATCCTAGGACCCCGGGATCATACGCTGAGCTGAAGGCAGATGCTCAACTGCGGAGCCACCCAGGTGTCCCTTTTCTAGCCCATCTTACAGGCTGCATGCACATTCTCTGATTTACTCTTTACTCACCCCCTGTGAAGAAGCTATTAGTATCCCCCCCCCATTTTACAGATAAGGAAACTGAGGCTTATGGAAATCAGTAAGGTGGCCCAAGGTCAGGAAGGCTGTGAGTGACGGCACTGGGATTCCAATCCCACTGGTGGGGTTCCAGAGATTCAATCTCAGATGCTGCGTCTCCTCTACTGGGAAGAAGTTTATCTCCCTGGCAAGCTGCTGCTTGTGGATTGAAGCAAGAGGAGGGCAGGTGCAAGAAGCGAAAAGAAACAGGAGAGCGGTGGCAGGCTGTCTAGAACCGCAGGGGCCATGGGGGGCTCACCGGGGAGCTGGGGTGCACGTAGGGGCCAGCACCAAGCAGGCACCACAAAGAACGGGAGGGAATGACGGCCTGTGCTCTGTGTTGCTTATTGGAGTGAGTCTCCAGGAGCCTCAGAATCATCCCGGGTCCCTTCCTGTCTAGCACACCAATGCCAGGGACGGACTCCCTGCAGACTCTGTAACCTGTCTTCGTTTTCACACCTCTCCTCATCCCCCTCCCGCTGCCTACGCGGATGCTTCCCGCTGCACAACGCACAGCTTCCAGACTTACCTGCTTTCTCTTGATTCTCTTCCCTCCACGCTCTCTCCGCTTGGCTCCCATGAGATGGTGAACCTTAAAATCATCCTCATGACAAAGAATAGAGGCCCTCCTGCTGCCCCGGGCCTCAGAACCGAAACCCTCCTTCATTCAGCCTTGACCCCACATGTACACTCTGCTGACATCATCTCAATTTTATTTTTACATCTGCAAAAGGTTGCTTGTCACATATGAAATTTCCCCCCTCCTACTTTTACCTGCTGATTTCTTATTTTTATTTTTTTTAAGATTCTATTCGTTTATTTGAGAGAGAGAAAGAATGAGCATTGGGGAGAGGCAGAGAGAGAGAGAGAGAGAGAGAGAAGGCTTGTCTCCTGTTAAGCAGAGAACCCAATGGGGGGACTTGACTCCAGGACCCTGGGATCATGACCTGAGCCAAAGAGAGACGCTCAACCACTGGGCCACCCAAGTGCCCCCCACTAAATAATTCTTGAGTAAATGCACAATGAGTGACTTGGGCACCATGTTAAGCATGTCCTCTGTTCTACTTAATTCTAGAATATCACTGTGTGGAGTGACACTAACCATAATCAAGCTCAGAAGCATCCCAAACTCTCCTTGAAAGAGCTGTCTCTGCCTCAGGGTAGCGGTATCACTAGCAGCAACATTGAATAGAGGAGATAACAGAGAAGCTCCCGACAGGGAAGAGGTCTGGTTCACCAGGAGGGACAGCGTGGGACTCTGTCCGGCCATCTGCGACACGGGTGTGGGCAGGTGAAGGCGCCGAGCCTGGGGCGGGAGGACCAGTCTCAGGGCCAGAGCAGCCTGCTGTGGGGCAGTTAAAGCCAGGCCATGAAGCCACGGGGACGGTGACCAGCTTTGGTCTCTGGGGGGTGAGGGAGCAAGGGCCACATTCAGAGTCACTGAGTCAGGATAGGGGCTGACTTCTGGGCGTAGTGTCCGGGGGGATGGGAGTGCTCACGTCTATCATTCCCTCCCGTTCTTTGTGGTGCCTGCTTGGTGCTGGCCCCGACGTGCGCCCCAGCGCGGTGGGGCTTGCTGCCCTCCCTCCGCTCCCTGGTGAGCCCCCCATGGCCCCTGCGGTTCTAGACAGCCTGCCACCGCTCTCCTGTTTCTTTTCGCTTCTTGCACCTGCCCTCCTCTTGCTTCAATCCACAAGGAGCAGCTTGCCAGGGAGATAAACTTCTTCAACATTGGATCCTCAACCAGCTAAAAATCTTATCCCCGAAAGATATTTCTGCCAGATTGGAGAGCCAAGTCTTAAAGATTTGAAGACTCGCTTAAAACAAAAGAGAATTACATGAAATCGAAAACAACGCACAGAATGTAAGCACCCTCTCCCGTCGCTCCATCTGCCTGCCTCCTGTAACTCGTGAGTGTGATCTACTGATGAGAAAAAATGAGGTGACACTCTATTCACACTCTAATGGTACTGATAAAAATAATACGCTTAACCATAATGATAACAATAAAAATTATTATTTTATTCATTGTATCTACTATTTATGGAGTAACCAAACAATGCACTTAATATCTCCCCGGCATTTGATTTGTTGTAGAACAGATCCTGCCAACCGTCGTAGAGATGGCATCTTGTTCCAAAATTGTTTTTAATAGACTCTGTGTGTACGCGTGAGGAACCCTGAGAAAGTTACAGTGTGCAAAGCTAGTGTTTGAGTTTGGTTTGACTCCAATGATGGACCATACGCTTGTTTCACACAACACACCATCTCTCATTTTTAAAATATCACATGTAGTGACTGGTGATTTTTAAGAGACATTGATACAGCTGATAGAGTTGGAGAATAGTTTTTTTTTTTTCCTTTAAATTAGAGCCTTCCTTCAGCTAGACTGTAAAAATACATTCATCAGAAAGGTGTTTGGGGTTTTATGATGATCTGACAACTAAATTGCTTGTTCAGTGTGAGTTGTGTAATGTTGTTCTCAATTAGATTAAATATTAAGAATCCAATTTGCCAACTGCTAACAAAATTGCTGAACATTGCACACAGTTTGGGGAATTGCTTTTAATGAAGAACAAATGGAAGTAAAATACCAGAAACTGGAAGTGCCAAAGCTATAAATGTTTCGATGGATAGATCCAGCACTTTCAAATGTTGGAGTGTTAAGTGTTTTCTGCACTGGAGTGATGTATTGAGTGCCGTCACCTTAGCTAAAGAATTTACTGTCTGCAGAGTTCTTGTTAATAAACACAGCGGTGAAGTGGCCTCTTCACATCATTTGTAGGCTCTGTGTACAATACTGAAAAGCAAAAGGCCAGAGGGTCCCCTGTGTTTGGAAGACTGCAGGGAAGTGGGTTCTGGTCCACTCTTGTTTCCTCTTTCTATACCTCATTCTCCTCGGCTCAGAGAAAAGCGAGGTGGCGTGTGCACAGTGTGGTTGCCAGGATCATGGCCAGCATCCTCACCCTGCCTGCAACCTTCTGACTCGTCCTCTCCTGCCACCTCTGCAGACTGGCTGGCCTGCATCTCTTTTGTGTTCCCCTGGATGCAGTGTTCTTTGCCAGTTGCTCTTCTCAGCACCTTACGTCCATTAGCCTGCCTTCATTGCGCCTCACCATCTTGCTCGGAAATAATTGCCTTTATTATAAGAGAGGCAGGAAAGGATCACAAACACACAATGGGGGCTCTGTACCTCGTGGAGGGTGCCCGCCGTGTTCGACAGAGTACTACCAAGTCATAAGCAGTCGATAGATGCGGAGCAGCATGGACAGCGTGGATGCCATAGCCTCGATTAAGTGTCACAGTGCAGTGCCAATGCAGTCATTTTGGCAGCCATCCATTTAATAGCTTTATCTTGAACCTGAGGCAGATGCAAGTCATAGAACGGCACAGCTCTATTTGATCACAGCCTGGCCAGAGAGGTGATCCAAACTTTACTAAAAATGTGTTCGGATTATTTGGGGGCTATTAATTTTGACAATTTCTTTTCTCATAGGAAACTCAGCTCCTGACACTATGTCTGACAGATCCACCACTGTGCCTCCTCATCCATTGAATGAGCCTAAGAATGACCTGTACCTTACAGGGCTGATTTAAAGGCTCTAGATAGACTATAATTTATTATACACATGCTTTTGTTTTGGTTTCTACTGTTGCCACAATCATTGTAATGGAAGCCATTCTTGCTTTGAGCTGGTTTTCTATAGAAATAAACATTCTAAATGTGGTAATATTGATGCAGTGGCCTCCCATTTACCTTGATAATCTCTCAGAACAGACTTATCTGTTTCAGCAGAGGCCAAGTGAGGGCCCACATTCGCTGAGCATCTTCTACAGGGAGGCAGGAATCGGCAGTGGTTAGAAGTGTGGGCTCTGGGATTAGGCTCGCCTCATTCAAGCCATAGCCATGCTGGGTACTGATCATCTGACTGCAAGACAGACAGTTACTATCGCTCCCTCCACCTTGCTCTTGGACATGAGTCTGGGTGCTCTGTGCATCTCAGATAAGGAGGTTTATGGGGAGACACGTGGGTGTTTGTACGTTTGCTATCAGAACATTGAATCCGTGTTCAGTGCCGGTCTGCTCTGGTCTACTTTCCAGGTTCCCTGCAGAATGAGCCATATAGAAAGAGCCCACCAGATATACCAGGAGGAGAGACAAGGACCAAATCCACAATCTCCCAGTAGGAGAGTAATTGTAGATGCTGAGTCTATGCCTGCCCCAGTGATAGTTGAAGGAATTTAATACCTTTCATAATTAAAATCACAAAAGCATAGAATTTTACACCTCGAAGAGACCATAGTGAACCACTCTAGCTTCCAAAGTAGAAACAGTTATAATGGTCGCAGTAGCCCCCTGCAATTGACAGCTCCCTCATCCTGCAGATACGTTGGAGGTGATGGGTCTCTGACCTCTTGGGAATAAGAGTAATATCCGCTCAACCCTTCACACACTGCATGATTAATCCAGCGTTTCTGATGGCCATTATCCTTGTTCTCACTGCCCTACCCTCAGTTTGGAAGACTTTGATTCTGGTAAATTCAGAATAGTGCCCTGTGGGATGGAAGAGCATGGCTATGCTGTTTTGGAAACCTGGACTCGTCTCTTAGCATTTATGAGATCAAGGGCCATTTACCTCATCTCTCTGGGGTCCTTCTACTTTTGTAAGTTTACATTATGATTTCAACTTCGCTGGAGGTTTGGAGTACCAGATGCAGCAGCTAGGGAGAAGCCAGAGTCCTAGAACAGAGCCTCCACACATGCCTTCCTATCTCCCCTTGGCAAGTGCACTGGCACACATTGTGTACCTTTCTTAGGGTGTCTCTGGGTTCCTGAGAATTGAGTTGCTTTTTGTTTTTGTTTTTTTGATGAACCTGATATGCCTGACCCTCCATGGTTAGATCCCACCTGTCTGTCTCCTGTTTTTCCCTCCTGAACTCATGTGCCTTAGCAACATAGTTCAGATTGTAGTTCTCTGCACTGTATTTGTTCACCCTGTATCTTTGTTAATAGTGGCTCCTATAATTGACATGCCCTCTCTCATCCTTTCTCTGCCTGCCTAACCCTTCAAGATCCAGCTGCAGCATCACCTTTCCTAGGAAGCTTTCCCCGCTCACATCCTTCCACACACTCAACATCCTACAGTTTCTTCCAGTGTGACATCTATCTGTAATTATGCATCTGTGTCCCTGGTTCCTCCAGCTGGAGGATATGTTCCTCCAGGTGGGGCACTGCATGCTAATCTCAGGAGCTCAAGTGTTTATTTTTAAATTTATTTATTTTTAAAGATTTTATTTATTTATTTGACAGAGAGAGAGAGAGAGAGAGAGAGAGAGAGAGAGAGAGAGGGCACACAAGCCATGGGAAGTTTAGAGGGAGGGAGAGGGAGAAACAGATTCCCTGCTGAGCATGGAACCTGATGCAGGGCTTGATCTCAGGGCCCTGAGATCATGACCCGAGCCCAGGGCAGAGATTTAACCAACTGAGCCACCCAGGTGCCCTTGGAGCTCAAGTGTTTATAGCAGGGGGACAGGCACCAGTAGGCACCAAATACAGAGGGACTGAGTTCATGGTGATACATGGAGTTGGAATGACTCCATTGACTTGGTGAAGAATATAAAGAAACCCAATGGGACTCTCAATCATAATACCTACCATGTGAAAATGTAGTTCTCTAAAGTCAAATAGATCAATAGCAGCAATATGTATGCATTTGCCCAAAACTCATCACAGGCATTAAGGTAACTTACAAGACATGAATGATGCCTTTTAAGTGATGAATTATTCAGGGTCATTATATCAACCTATTTAATTACTCATGAAGTATTACCTTCTAAAGTTCAAAACAGGTCAAAAATCTCTTGGTGATACAGGAATTGACCAGTTTACTAAAGGAAATGCCATGAAGTACATCAATGGAAGGATTCATATGGAGTTCTTACCTGTAATGATCGTAAGACTAATGCTGCATGTCTCTTGTACTCTGTGGAAGGTAGAGAACTACCTCCTTCACCCTCACTCTTACTCCATGAGGGCAGCTAAGTCCTCTGTCCAAGGTGTTAGATCTTTGACCAAGGGGGCTCCTGGATACTGAACTCTAGAAGGAACCACTTACCTGGTCAGGTATAGGAGTGTTGGACAGAGGCAAGCCTCCCCAGCTGAGCGTCTCCTCTGCCAGGACTCCTCCAGGGCTGAGGGTGACAGAGACAAGTACCTTCCCAGGGAAGACTTGCTGTCATGAAGAAAGAAGAGGAAGAGTCCAGTTTTTATCCCCAACTCATCGTGTGCCCAGCAAATGGGCAGAGGTGAGCCAGGGGTGTCATGCTAATGGGTGTCCCTGCACATTGAAAACATATCAAGAGTGGAGAAGAGTGTTCTCACCCATAGCTTGTGCCTCTAGACCCCCTTGGTGGGACCTTGTGCAGCTGTTCCCCATGACGACCCATTAGAAGGTTCAAGGCAGCTCTTTGGCTTCACTGTGGCTCTTCCTCTTTTCTCACCGTTGCTTCAGTCATCTGGACATATGCATTGCCCACTATGTGAAGGCCACTGGGAGTAGATGAGTACTATCCTGTCCCCGACTCCCAGAAGGGGAGGTGCGGATACAGCACACACATGGAGGGAGAGAAACACTAAGCCACATTCACTTCTTTTATGGCCAAAGCCACACAGATCTCTCTGTGGTCACTCAGTGGTCATTTGCGGGATCTGTTGGTGCTGGAGCGATGTGCAGGTGGAGGGCGGCCAGCACATAATGTAGACTGGAGACATGCCTCAGTGGGAATGTCTGCACCCTAGACCAGGGTCTGTCAGCCACTTCGCTGACCCCTGTGCCTGAACTGCTCCCTGCTCAGGGAGCCTTGTGGGCTGTCAGTTAAGAGGACCGTAGGGGCAACTTAGATCAAGTCGTATTAATGTGAAATCAGCTGTGATTTCTGTATTTCAACTGTTTTTGGTAAGAGATAGTTGGCATTCAACCCACAGTTAGTCACTGCCGCCCTGTGTGTTGGGGCACCAAATCAGACACTGCTCACTAGGATGGCAGCGGTCTGGTGCTGACCAGATGAAAGAAAGAAAGATAGCACTGTTATCTGGGATCCCAGCTAGTTGGTTGCAAAGGGAAGTGTAGCCCAAGGGATTTTCGATTCCCTTTGGAATTTATAGAGTGAGGTTCCTTTTTAAACCTGGGCCCTTGTCGGTGCTGGAGGCTTCACTCTTCTGTATCCTGAATGTGGGAACACAGGCTAACTATATAAACCTCCTCCAGCTTGGTTCCAAGAGGAAGCTCAGTGCTGTGAGGCTTCCCACCCAGCCCATGCCTAATTACTAACCACCACTTGCTGGCCATCGGACCTGTAGGTGGGTTATTTACCACTCTGGGGTTCAGACTCCCAGTCTACCAAATGGGGATAAATAATTGTACTTATCTTCTAGGTTTGGCATAAGAATTAAATGATTAATACATGTAGAGTGCTTGAACAGTGCCCGGCATGTAATAGGGTCAAATAATAAATGTTAGCTGCTTATTAATGTAATCGTAGTTTCCTCATTGATTAAAAATAAGATGATAATGATAAAACCCATGAATTACTGAGAGCCAGCATCCAGAGACCAAAAAAATAATACCAGGCACACAGCAGGCATCTACTGAACAGTGGCTACTATTAATAGAATTCTAGATGGTGAGGTCTGATAGAGCTGCATTCCTATTTCAAATAAACATCCAGAATATTAAAATCCAATTCCACATATGCATTTTCCCACAATTGTAACACAGAAGATGTACTGATATTTCTGTACAAAAATTATGTCAACTTTCATGGGCGTATTTTTATTAAATGAAAAGTTATCAGTGCTTACCACATGCCAAATAAACCTCAGATTGTGTAAGTATCTCATATAAAGCATAAGTAAGTATGTTTGTATAGGACATAAAGATCCATAGCATGATTTTTGTGGCAATCTGGCAAATCCCAATACCAAGCCCCAAACTTTGTGAAAACCCATGGTTCTCAAAAGGGGGAAGGTAATGGTTATTTGGACCTTCTATCTGGACCTGTGTTGTCTTGTATTCTTGAGACTCCCAGAGGATGCTACAGCTCATTCATTTATTCTTTCTTTTTTTTTTAAGATTTTATTTATTTGAGAGAGAAAGAGCACAAGCAAGCATGAAGAGGGTGGAGGGGTAGAGAGAGAGAGAGGGAGAAGCAGTCTCCCTGCTGAACAGGGAGCCCAAAAGGGGCTCAGGACCTGGGCCAAAGGCAGATGCCCAATGACTGAGCCACCCAAGCACCCCTATTCTTTCTTTCTTTAATCATCAAATTCCTGTGTGCTGTTTCAGGTTCAAAGACAAACCGCTTCTATCCTCTGGGTGTTGAGGGGGGTGTTGGGGAGACCATTGTGGTCTAAGGAGGTGCGTGCAGGACCTGGGAGGAGTGAGAGGATGGAGAAGCTTCACAGAGGAGACGACATTGGACCTGAGTCTTGGTGATGAGTTACAGGCAGAAAAGGAGAAAAGCAACTAGAGCTCGGATGTAGAACAAGAGGCAGCAGAGGACCTGGAAATATGTTGGGGACTTACCACTCAAGGCTTTGAGTGGCATCCTAAGGAATTCAAACTTTATCCTGTAGACAGCAGGTAACACTATAAACTAACTTGCATGTGCTGATGCCACAGATGGAAGGAAAGACCAGTGGGATGAGACCCTATAGAAGGATGCTTTAATAATTGAAGGAAGCAGTGTAGACTCAAACTAGGGCAAAAGCAAGAGCATGGTAGAGGCAAAACCTTCAAGACCTTCTTAACAGATTGTGAGGTGAGACAGAAGGCTGGAGTCTGGGACAATGTCCCAGCTATCGGGGATGTGAGGCCAGATGGGTCCAAGTGGTTCTTCTAGAGGGAAGAGAAGGATTGGGTCAGGGGGATGCCAATTAGCCACTTTGACAGTAGGCAAGCATCCAGCCAGCACTCTGGAACAGAGATCTCGAGCCCAGGGCAGTAGTTGCCACTTGATGTGGACCCGCGTTGATATAAGGTCAGAGTTGATGGCCAGCTTGCTTTCTCGATTAGGTGATGAATGAAGTCAAAAAAAGCAAACCTTCCTAACTAGCACCTAGGTGGGTGCTGAATGTCACCCAGGCATTCTTGAGAGCACTTCGGCTCTATTCCTCTCCCGACTTCCCATCTGACACAGACACTTCAGAGGATGGGGTCTCGCCTGGTCACACCATTACTGAGGGACTGACCCACGAGCCAGGGCCAGGCCTACTGGTCTCCAGATTCTAATCAAACCTGCACCCCAGTGGAGCCCCTGAAGTGCTTCACTTGAGTTCAGATCCATTGTTTAGGTTTCTAAGTGGATCCTCGTTAATGTTTGAGCCTCATAATCCGTAGGTGTGTTCCTGGAGGCCATTGATGGATGCATCTTTTCGTGCCCCCTGATGTTACCCTGGGACATTGCAGAAGTCCACATCCTATTAGAATAATCTTGTTTGATCCTTAACAGCCACCCTAAGGGGCCACGTCACGACCATCCCCTCTGTACATCCCTTTGTGGCTGTTGTACTGTGAGCCCTGATCTGGAGCTCACCATGGTGAGTTCAGGCACAACTTTGCTATTCTGCTGGCCATGTATGGGGCCTGCATATCGTTTTAGGGTTTCTGTTCCAGGCTGTGGGAACAGGCAGTGCTCCAGGGGCCTTTCTTCATGCAGGGTGATTTTTTTGGCCCACTCCATGCAGGGCCAGTGGAGGCACACATGTTCTTCTTCACTGCCTCTGCAAGACCCCAGGGGGCGGCTAAAAGGATTTTCTGCAGCAGCTCACTCACTTTTGAAAAGTTGTGCTGTTGACTCTTTTCTAGGGAAAAAGATTTGTTTTGTTCATAATAATCTCAAGCCATGCCTTTTTTGAGGATTTCTCTCTGGGTTACCATTTTGACTTCATGTTGCCTCAATAATCACATTGAATCAGCCTTGCGAAGATTTCCCCAAAGATTACCTTATGTGTCTCTTGAAAAATCTATATGATATTGGTATCTCGTTTCCAAAGTCAAAGTTAATATCAGACTTCAAAGATCCCTTGCCTTCAATAGGTCCTGAAGCATTTTCCATTGGAGGCATTGGTGATAAGAAAATTCGGTTGCTAGCAGGTGGCGGGACCAGGAAACGGGATGCTCAGGGCTGCTTGAGGCAAACAGAAAGGGGGCTCCTAGCTCCTGGGTCTGATGCCTTTGTTCCTCCCGTGTCTGCTTTCATTTCCGCTTAGTCACAGCTCCTCGAGGCTCTGCAGGACTTTAATTAATGCCTCGGTCAAAGCAAGCCACCCTGGTGGAGCATCTGTCCTCAGCCAGGCTCGGTCTCCAGGGCACCTGTGCACACTGAGAAGACACTGCCCCCATTTAGCACCTGAATCGGAGAATCATTTCTTCTGCGGGCAAAGCAGGGTGACCTTGTACGAGTCATTTGATTCTCTGACCCACAATCTTTTGATCTGTGAAATAGAAATTGGAGTTCCTAACCACTTATTATGTAATCAGAAGGAACTTTTAAGGCATGCTAAGTGATAAAAGCAAGGAACAAAGAACCATCCAGAGCATTTTCTGACTTGTGGGTGCGTCTGTGTGTGTTTCCAGGACATATATTCGTATATTAAGTGCACATAAAACATATCTGCACATATGCATATGGAAGTATTCTAGAAAGATCCACAAGAAATTATTGGACTGTGAGGAATGTGGCACTTTTTGTTGTGTTTCCTTGGGTAATATTGTGATTTTCACCATATGTGTCTTCTAATTTTGAAAGTCAAAATTCAAGTATCTGCTTTGTACAGTTTGTTGAGCACCACATGACATCAAGGTAGTGGGAGTACCTAGATGCGCCGTGAAGAGTGGGTTCCTTCTTGCTCCATAGGGCTGTGGAGTCTGACACGCACACCCTGCTATGCACAAGCTCTGCCCGTCTTTCTACAACTCTACTGACTTCTGTTCCTAGCATACAAGGAAGGATGAGAAATGGGAATATAGGGATTACCCTGAGTGTCTAGCTGACTATTTTCTGCTTATGAAATGGAAGAGTCTTTTGATGATTCCAAACCTCACTGAATGTCTCTCATAAGCTCAACTCAAAAGGGACCCTGCTGGCCTCGGAAAGCAAAGCCCGGGTTCAATGGAGTCCCAGGGAGTGGACTCTCCAGAGGATGCTGTGCTGCACCATCCATATCCTGCCCCCGGGCCTGAGTAATTCATTTTCTCAAATTGCCACGGGTGGTGGTAGCCAACAGCCCCTGGCCATGCCTGTTTCTGGAGATTGCTCATCTGAGAGAGCTGCTGACCGAGGTCAAGCCTCCTTCCCGGGGTAACCCATGCTCAGTAGTGGGCAATGCACGAGTGCAGAGACCTGGCCCTTCCTCCAAAGCCACGGGCTCTGCAACTCCAGCACTTCCCATGGGATATGCTGAGGTCTCTATGGTGCTGCATGACCGTGACCGTGAGTGCAGCTCCTCCCCCTGCCCCTTCCTGCGATCCCACAGGGTTACTCCCTACTGCACACCCAGTACCTGACGCAGACACAGCTCTGTCTCAGAGTCTTCTTCCTGGGGAGCTGACTTCTGACCATCCCCGAGCCAGGGTGACAGCAGCCAACCTGACACCTCCATCCCCCTTTCCCGATTTGCAGCACCCCGCGTGCCGCACCCATCACGATGCCGTGATTAGCACGAGTCCAGTGCACCCACGATCGTCTACTCTCCATGGGGAGAGCAGGTGACTTGCAGATGGCCACTGATCCCTCTCAGACCTGCCCCAAGGACCAACCGATTCCTCTCTGATAGCAGCAAGGAAGGAGACCAAATGGGACAGGAGGTTGCCACTTCACCGGCTCGCGAGAACCCGGAGCGGGGAATCGAACCAACTCCCCAGGTGGAGTTTCTTCCCATAGGATGGGCTGGGCAGCATGGGATCATGAAGGGCTGTGTCCCTCCCCCCTCACCTCTGGGTGAGCAGTAGATGGACAGGCAGGTCCCACACCCATGGACTGCTGCAGCCTTGTGCTGGCGCCCCCCTCCTCTGCTGCCCACACCCCTCCTCTGGGGCTTCCTTTCTCTGCCCCCCTAAACAAATCCCCACTGAAATTCACCCCAAGACATCCTTCTCTCTGGAGTTTGCATGGAAGTGAGGCCTGGCCCCTGTCTTCTCTTCCGCCGTGTCTGAGTCTCCAGACACATGGTGGAATTGGCCCTTCTTTCCTCATCGCACAGAGCACAGTTGGGTCATCGTACCGGTGTAGTGCACCCTCCACCTGCAAGCAGATGACATTGTGCAGAGCACCTGATGCTGTGGCTTCCTGTTTGGTGTCTTGCCAAATGCAGCAGCCAGGGTTGAGTCTCTAACCTCACATTTTGCAGCAGAGCATCTTCCTCCCCCTGGGCATTATGTACCACTCACCCAACTCCCGCCAGAGTCGCCACAAATACCATGTCGCCCTGTGAAAGGGACCCCCTCTGTCTGTCCCCGTCTTCTATGGTGAGCCGTGCAGCAGCCAGGGAACGAGGGCTTGGAAGTGGGTCCCTTTAGGTGGCCCCAGACCTTCCGGGTCAGTGCCATCAACCTCATCCTCACTCTTAATATTGCTGCTATTATTATTATTATTATTATTATTATCATTACTTTAATATGAGCACACAAGACAGAGGCTTGGCAGATGGTGGTGTTTTCTCCATGCACACAGGTGGGGGGAGGGCCTCAAACTCTCTTCCCCTGGGGTTGTGAAGCCCTCCACAGCTGTTGTCAGAGCTGGCGTGTGGTGGCCTCAGCTTCTGTGTCTGTCCCGCCCGCAGGGGAGCTTCTATGTGCCGTCGGAGAATTGCATGCAGCACGCGCACCGGTGGCACCGGGACCTGTGCTTCCTGCTCCTACATGCCTACCGGGGGCTCCGCGCCTACTTCCTGGTCATCATGAGGGACATCCCCGAGCTGCCGCACATGGAGCTGGGTAAGGGGTCGGGCTCAGGGAAAGCCTCAGGCCAGCAGCCCAGCTGCCCCGTTTGGGGCCTGGCTTGAGAAAGCTTGCAGTTTTGCAAGCACCATGGTGACAAGTGCCCTTCCAGGTATGTTTTCTGTGCGGTGTCTCGTTCCAGCAGGAGAGAGTTTCGGACGTGCACCTGCAGGAGGAAAGGGCAGGAGCACCTCGAGGCACGTGCACTCATGCATTTGTTCACCCACCAGGAGTTTAGTGCACACTTGCCACACCGCTGGCACCGCTGTACACAATGTCAAGTCGCTTGCTAAGGGGAGTAGTTATAGGATTGCAAATGACAAGAGTATAAAACAACCCCCAAAAGAATATACATAAATTCTCTATATGCTATAAATATATGCATATTTTATACAAATATGTATACAAATACATATTTTATACATATGTTATATGTTTTTTAATCTGGATGATTATAGAGCCCTCTCAGCAGCCTTCATATGTGGTTTTCTGAGGATGAATAGCTGCATGCACATCCTCAGACATCATGGAGATCATTGGGCCTGAATCCTTCTTTGCTGACAGATGGGAAGCCGAAGCTCAGAGAGGTGCAGTGACTGCTCAGGGATCACACAGCAATGCGTGGCAGAAACAAGACGAGAGACGGGGACTCCTGCATTGACTCTTGGGGCAGGGTCCCTTCTGTCATCCCCCTCATTTGCAGCAGGTGACACAGTGTGATTCTGCTCATAGTCCTCTACTGAGGCCCCTTTGCTTCCGGAACCGAGGCCAGTTGCTTAGCCTGGTTCAAGGTTAAGAATAATCCTGCTGGGGTAGCTCAGCTTCCTCACATGCACCCCTGGACCTCACCTACTGGGACAGCCTTAGAGCCTCGTACACTGCCCATTACTGCACTGAACACGCCAGGTGACAATGATTTATTTGCATGTTTTTTTTCCCCACTAGACACGGGGTCTTGAGAACAGAGCCCCCCATCCCCCCAGATCCCTTGCGCACAGTGCCTGGCAGGTAGGGTCAAGGAGTAGGTGCAGTGCTGTTGATGAGTTGTCCTGCCATCTTAGCATCTGGCCTTATCAGCCTTAACACCCCGGACAAGCCAGACGCTACTCTTTGAATCACGTAATAGTGAAGCTGAATTTTTTTCAGGTTCAAATGTTATGCACACAAAAAAGGCACGCACAGAATCAGAGCCAGTTTCCGAAGCTCATAGGGAAGATGGAGATGGTGCAGTGCTAGTTGACTTCTTGCTTTAATTTCTTTTTACCCAAAGGAACTCGGTTTATTTGCTCATTCATTCACGATCATATTTTTACTGGGTATCTGCTGTGTGCCAGGCGCCACGGACAGAGCCATGATCAGTGGGACAAAAGTCCGCTGTGCCTGGTGGGACTCCCAAAGCCGACGAAGGTGCTGGGGGCAAAGGCACTGCACTCATCAGGCCATCAGTGAGGATACAGAGGTGTGAGGGAATTGCTCCCACTCACCTGAGCAGCAGTGCTTTAAGTAAAACCCATGCCGTGGCCTGGTGCAAACCACTGACCACAGCATCATGGGACTGAGGGGGGAATTCAAAGATGGAACTGCCAACATTGAATTACAAATGGCCAGAGGCCAGAGATTCCTGCTAAGAAGAGCTGAGATCACAGGCTTTTCTCTGGGGTGTGATGATCGTGGGTGTCACAGTGGGTGGAGCTGGGCTCAGCTGTGCTGCTTGCTCCACTACTCTCTGTTTCCCAGCATTTATCTATATGATGGAGATCTGAATCCATGCCCCACAGGTGTCACACACAGGTAGGTGCAGGTGTGTGCACGCTTGGATGCACATATTTGCAAAAACCTCAAAAGCTGTGGGATCACATTGAACCACGCAAACTAGTGTGTGGACCTGGGGGCCTTCTCCTCCTCAGAAGAGCATCCATGAGATTATGTTGATCTTTATCTAGTGTGGGGTCACAAGGCTCCAGATCAGGTTTAACCTTTTTTTTTTTTTTTTTTTTTTTGGTAAATATGACCCCTTTAGGAAATTAGAATAGAAAAGGAGGAGAGTCCTCGGGAGTTGTGTGTCTTTCTGTGACTTTCATGCCAACCTGAACCTATGTTGCTTTATTGCAGTTAGTGACTGTAGCATTTCCACATGTCCATTTAATTGTCCGTCTTTCTTTTTTCTTCCTAGAGTCCCTTGGAGTTGAGGAAACGCTCTCTCAGCTTTGCTCAGAGCTACAGGTAATTAGAAAACTGGCCCAAAGGGCAGTTGTGCGATTCAGGACCAACATAGGTCCCGGCTCGATGTAGAAATCAGAGATGAAAGCATAGGGCGTATGAGCTCACGCTAGACCAGAAACTGAAAAGATCCTCTTCTGTCCCATCACTCTCTGTTGTTAAGGGTCCACTTGACCCCTCTGCGTGTCTAGCTCTCTGCTAGATGTTTTGGGAAAAAACGAACAGGTTAACAAGTCTCTATCCCTGGAGCCGACACTGCGTTTGTCTCTTACTTGTCCGTTGAACAAAATGTATTGACTACCAGCTATGTGCTTCTCCTGGAGGGCGATGGAGACCTTGCACCTGTGCCCAGATGGCCTCAGCCATGGCAGGGGTCTAGCAGCATGATGATGCTGGTCCTGAAAACAGTAGCACGCATCTGTCAAAAATTCATTGAGTATCCATGAGTAGCCATTAGGAATAGGTGCTTAAATAGACACCTTGGCAAATTCCTGCTATTGTCCTTTGCAACCTCTGGAACACTTTCCCCCACCTCATTGTGTGGATGGTCTTGGTGGGTACTGCACGTCGTCCTTCTAGAGCAAGAGGCAAGATTAAGATGGAAGCCAGGGTAGCACCTTAGGCTTGGTGACACTGCTAATCAGTGCCGGCAGCTGGACTCAGAAAACTGTCTCTTTGCAAAGTGACATCGCCGTCTCTCACACCAGCGTTCTCATCCCTTGCTGCACAGTCAAAACACATTTGGAACTTTATTTTTTTTTTAAGATTTATGTATTTTTTTTTGAGAGAGAGAGAGAGAGAAAAAAAGGAGAGAGAGAGAGAGAAAGCAAACAGAAGGAAAGGAGAAGCAGGCTCCCCACTGAGCAGTGAGCTATGGGGCTCAACCCCAGGATCCTGGGATGATGACCTGAGCCAAAGGCAGACACCTAACTGACTGAGCCCCCCTCTCCCCGGTGCCCACATTTGGGACTTTAAAGATGTACCTTTGCCTGGGTCCCATCTAAACAGGGTGGAGACAGTATCAGGGAGTGGAGCTCAGGCATTTGTACAGTCATAGCTCCCCAGCTTGATGGAAACCACAGTGAGATATCCCCTCACACCTGTTAGAGTAGCTGCTACCAAAAAGACAGACATCAAGGGTGGTGAGGATATGGTGGGAGGGAAGGGAGCCCATGTGCACTGTTGGGAATGGAAACCGAAGCAGCTGCTGTGGAAGACAGTACGGAAGCTCCTCGAACATATAAAAATACAACCACCCTACGATCCAGCCATTTCGCTGCTGAGTATATATCCAAGGGAAATGAGATCACGGACTCGAAGAGATGTCTGCATCCCCGTGTCCACTGCAGCGTGATTCACAATAGCCAAGCCGTGGAAACAACCTGAGTGTCCACGTACGGGTGAGTGGATGAAGAAGATATGGTGCATCTATGCAGTGGAATTCTACTCATCCATATGAAGAAGGAAATCCTGCCATTTGCAACAGTGTGAACGACGAATCTCGAGGGCATCATGCTAAGTGCAAGAGGTCAAAGACAAGTAATGGGGGATCCCGCGTACATGTGAAATGTAAATCGAACAAAAACCTAACTCGTGGGAATAAAGGACAGATTGGTGGTTGTCAGAGGACAAGGGAATGGGTGAAGGTGATCAAAAGGTACAAACGTCCAGTTTTAAGGTGGATCGGTTCTCGGAATGTAACATGCAGTGTGTGGGGCCCAGAGTTGGTAATACTTGCTGTGTATTTGAAAGTTACTGAGTGTAGGTCTTAAAAGTTCTCATCCCAGGGACATCATTTCAAGTATGTGAAGTGATGGGTTTGTTTGCTAATGTTCTTGTGTTCATTTCACAATATATGCATTTATCAAATCTTGTATACCTTACATGTACACAATGCTATGCGTTAATAGTATCGCAGTAAAACTGCAAGAAGAAAACTTAGAAGAGGCTCCCCAGATGTGTATGCTGCGCAGCCATGGTTGAGAACACCTGCTTTAGAGCACATTATATTTTTTTAGATACTGTATTTATTTGAGAGAGAGAGAGAGAGAGAGAGAGAGAGAGACAGAGCAGAGGGAGAGGGAGAAGCAAACTCTCCACCGAGCAGGGAGCCTGATGCAGGACTCGATCCCAGGACTGTGGGATCATGACCTGAGCCCAAGGCAGATACTTCACCTGACTGAGGCACCCAGGTGCCCCTAGAGCATGGTATAATATCAGCAAAGCTCAGTGTTACATGGACAGGCAGCAGCTGGGCAGGAAGGCAGAGTGTAAAGGTGGTGCCGGGAGCTGGGGTTGGGAGGGTCTAGGGCGGAGGGGCCATGTGATATGAGCCCTGAAGAAACGGTGAGACTTAGCTGTAGGATCATCAAGGAGTCCCCTTGCAGGTGCTTGTCCTGATAAAGGTGGGGACGCGTGAGGGACACAAGAGGTCCATTTAGAGAGTGTGGTGGGGAAAGACCGGCCAAGGACGGAGATGCTAATGTGTGGAGCATCCATTCCCTCAATCCGGAGCAGGTGAAGGCAGTGCTAAGAGGGATGGCTAAGCTGACCTCAGGGCCCAAGACTCCAGGGACTGGAGCTCCCCCTTCCTCCCCGGAGTGCACCCAGGGCAGCATCACCTTGGAAAAGCCCGCAGGCTTTGCAGGTTCAAGTGCACACTCCAGCCCTTCTGCACATCAGCTATGTGATCCCGGGTGTGCAATTTAGGGTCTTCATGGCCCTCGGATTCCTCATCTGTGTGTCGTGGCTGTGGTGAGACCAGGAGAGAGCTCACGAGGGGACCCTATGAACACCCAGCTTTCGTCTCACAGGTCGGGTCTGCTGCGCAGAGCTGGCCTCTCCCTCCAGGCCTGGATACAGCTCAGGGTCCCAAGGAGACACTGATGCAATCTGTACATTATCAAAAATTTCGTGTTCACAGTTTAAAAAAAATGCAGCTGTTGGCAGCTGTTACTCACCACACCCACCATCTTTGCTGCCACTGGCAATGGGATGAGCGGTCCGAGATGGGGTGTCCTGTGGGTTCTCTGCTGGCTCTCAGGTTCCCAGAAGCTTCTCTTCTGAAGCCCAGGAAGGCAGGCTAGCCCCCGGTGCTTTCACCAGAGCATCCCACCACCAGGAGCAAGGACAACCTGCATTTAGCCAGCGTGCGCTCTGAGCCAGGTGCAGGCTTAGTGCTTGTCGTGTAGACTCTCCTCTGGCCTCCCCATAACCACTGAGACTTGGCCTTTATGGAAGCACTTGGCTGGGGCACCCAGTGAGTGGTGGAGGGAGATGGAGCACACACTCCCAGATGGCACAGCACCCAGCCCACCCGCTGCCTCAGTTTCCCGCTGTGCCACACTCCTCGGGGGCAGGGCAGGGGCTCCTCCCTGATTCTTCCTTAGACCTTACTCGGTGGTGGTGGTGGTTGGTAGGTTGGGGGACTGTGGATGTGATGAGGAGTCGTGATGTGTTGCAGATGCGGTCACATCAGAGCCGGGAGATCTTCCGACTTTAGACAAGCTGCTTAAACTTTCTGGCCCTTGATGTTTGTTTTTTTTTTTAATATTTTATTTATTTATTCATGAGAGACACACACACACACACACACACACACACACACACAGAGATGCAGAGACACAGGCAGAGGGAGAAGCAGGATCCCTGCAGGGAGCCCGTTGTGGGACTCGATCCCAGGTCTCCAGGATCACACCTTGGGCTGCAGGCGGCGCCAAACCGCTGCGCCACCGGGGCTGCCCTGGCCTTGATGTTCTTATCTGTAAAGTGGGGGTAAAACCGTTTGGTTTTTATTAACCTCTTTTAATCTGAGTCAGTAAGCTTGCACACTGGCCAGCTGCCGGCGTTGCATTTCCTCATTTAATGAGCCCAGCAGGTGTACGGCCTGGCCTGAGGGATCCTGTTGTTCTCAGGGGACAGGGAATCGGGGCTCAGCTCACAAAGGAGGGGTTGTTTGCCCAGAGTCACAGCACTGGCAGCGCAGGATCAGGCGCTGGTGGCCGCGACGCCGGAGCCCTCTCTCCCCACCGCGGTGCCGTCCGGGGAAGCAGACGCGTCCCCTGCAGGGAACACAGGCCCGGTCTGTGAAGTATCCGCATGCAGCTGGCAGGGCGGTGAATGCAGGAAATGCTAACTTGCATTTGGATCAGTTCTCACTGCGCTCTGGCTTGTCACGTCCCTGGCCACAGCTCCCGCTGCCACACGTGCTCGGCCAAGAATGTGGTTCAGAGGCCACGTTGCTCTCGGTGACCACGAAGAGTCAGGTTTCCGTGGGGACTACCCTAGAGTGTTGGCTCAGGAGCTCTGACTCATTTCAGCAAACACTCTGAGTGCCCAGGCCTCGCCAGGCCGTGTGTTGGGCCCCGGGGGACTCAGCAGGGACAGGACCCCATGCCCTCCGGGGCTCACAGCCGATGGAAGTGACTGGTTGACTCTCGAACCCGCCCTGGCCAGAGGCTTCGTTCCTGGAATGAACAGGTGCACTAATGAGTCGCAAAAACATACAAGCCACCAAAGGTGAGGGAGCGAGGGAGCCTGGAGCAGCTGTCATCCCCCCGAGGCTGTTGGCTCATCTACAGACCGAGGCAGGAGGTGGCATGCTGTTTCTTGGTTCCACAGGCCCCTGGGCAATGCTGTGCCATCACGCACCAAGGAGGAGCAGTGGTCGGAGCCCACATCCGCGTGGACTGTACGGCGTGTGCTGGGCATGCGGGCTGACTGTCCACTTTGGGCAGCCGTGTTCCCTCTGGGTGGCTTGTGGCCCACGTGGGGTGGGCCGTTCTGAGGGTGAAATGAGCTCGCATGAGCACACGGTACCGCTGCAACTTGCCCCTGTCCCAGTCGTCCTTGTGGGCTGGTGGGGATGGCAGATGCGGACACAGACATGCGTGTGGTTGTGGGACCCCGGGAGAATGTGTCACTAACCGCCTCCGGGGGTGGGGGGCAGATGCTGTGGACCCCAGAGGGGAGGCTGAGTGAGGGAAGGCCTCGTGGCCTCCGGTGAGAGGACTGTCTAGGCAGTGGCTCTGGGAAGGGGAGGCAGCGGGAGGGGGCTGAGCCCCGGGTGACAGGGAGCCATGCAGGAGGGTGACAAGCTCGCTGGGGGCTGTGTGGATGGAGGAGAGCATGTCTTGAGGCAGGGAAGGGTGGCAAACCGCATTTACAGCCAACGCCAGTTGCCCTGTGCCGGACGCTGGCTCCCACCTGCGATGCATTGGGCGCTGCCCCCCAGCAGCCCTGAGAATACAGGGGGACCTACAGGTGTGTCCCCATTCATTCTGCCATAGCGGACTCCGAAGGGTGCCTTCCGTAAAGCTTCTGCTGTATCGATGCATCGTCCCCGTGGGGTTCAGGTGGGAGCTCGGGCTGACAATGAGCCTCTCCGATGCATCTCACAAAAAGCTGAGGAATGGGTCACCTTCCTCCTCTGGCGCCGGGCCCAGGGCTGCAGGGATACTGCCCCTGCTTCTGAGTGATTGCGCTGTTGCAGGCTTAATTTTGTACGGAGCAAACCAGTTAGCCCACAGATGCAGGGATACAGCTGGGTGATGGGGAGGGAAGCGGGGGTGGGCTTCAGCCCATCCTGTTGTTTGCTAAAGAGCTGCCCTGATGTTCTCAGTGGAGGAAACAGACCCCCTCCCTCACACCCCCAAAAGGGCGCTCAAAGCCCACCAAGCATTTAGAGGCAGGACATCGCCACCTACTGGGCAGCCACACCAGGGCGCTAACTGTCCATCAAAGAGAATAGATGAGGTTTGGGGGGGGGGTGCGTAGGCATGGAAACGTGTCTGTGATTTAAGAGAATTTGAAAACATCGAGTTCTGTAGTCATGGAGCAATTCGTATGCATCTTTATTCCAAGTGAATCCATCGTGTCAACACTTATTAAGCACCCACGGTGTGCTGGCGGCCACTTCGCTCTTCGTTGGGAATACAATGGAGACACTTTCCCAGGACTCAAGAGGAAGAGGCTTGTTCAGAAGCTGCCAGTAGGGTCAGGGCTCGACCAGGGGGTGTAAGACGTGGGGGTGCCTGGCTGTCTGGGAGGCTCGCCATGCAGGGGTCAGGGTGTGCCCGCTGGCAGGGAGGGAACAGCCACACAATCCCGGAGTAAGGACCCATCGGGCGGCAGCCCCAGAGCCAGGAGCCTGGAGCACGGGAAGCCTGTCCTGGGGGCTGGGCTGGAAGGGTGAGTCAGGCACAGGGTAAGGTCCCTGCGGTGCAGTCTCATCAGGGAAGGGATGCGGTATGCTCTCTACTCCGCTGGAACTCAGCCACCTGCTTGGGCACAACGGACAGGCTTAACATGTGCTGACTACCTACCTGAAGGCAGTTGCCAGTTCTCTTTAAAAAATTCAGCAAAACAAGGTTTCCTGTCACAGAAAAAAAATTCTTTCTGGGTTTCCCCCATAAACTTCTGGGAGATCCTAAATTGCTGAATGGCCTTTCCCTGAGCTGTGCCCTCCTAGCAGGAAATACTAAAAATTAAGTTATGGTGCATAAACAAACAGCTACCAGTTGGGGTGGCCTGGGTTTTCCTTATTTTCTTTACTTAATCGTGTGGATTTTTTTTTTTCAAATTGCCTTGCCAGAGGGTTTTTAAAAAATTATTTCACTTAAGCCTGAAAACATCTTTGTGATGTGGTTCAAAACGATCCCATTGATAGGGATGTTCCATGACTTCTCATTGAATCCTTGCTTGGGTCTGTAGGTTTGGGCATGCAGGTTTTATTAGCCTAGCTCCCTAGCAGAGGAAACTAAAGGTGTAGAGAGTGCCTGTCCCCTGTGATCATGGTGACTTCTTCCCTGGCCAGCTGCGGTCCCCCTGGGCTGAGCTCTGGAAGGAGCTCACAGTTCTGATCACTCATATCCCGTCTAGGGTTGCCAGGGAGCGAAAGAGCTCTGCTAGAGGCGACGCATTTGAGTAACATCCATATCTCTGTCCAATTTTAGAATCTCTCAGACTTGAACATGCATACGAAATACCTGGCCATCTTGCGAAAATAGAGATTCTGATTTGATCTGGGCTGGGGCGGGAGACTGCATTTCTAACACTCTCCCGGGAGGTGTCTATGCAGCGGTGCCGTGAGGCTGAGCACAGTCTGACTCTGCTCAGCCTGGCTTCCCTTCCCCAATGTAACCTCCCCCCAAAACTGCAGGGCCCCCTGAGCATCCCCGCTGAGGAGTGGGGCTTTGGAAATGAAGCCCAGAGTGCCCTTCAGGACCCTCCCCTCGAATGTGGGGGTCCACGGACCCAGAAGGACCTGGCCATGCTGCAGAGGGGACTTCTTCTGTAGCTGCAAGGCTCTGGGTGCCAGGGAATGTGGTTAGTTCAGGAAACATATGGAGGCTTCTCTTTCCCTTGAGCACCCAGCATAGGGATCACCTCCTCCAGGAAGCCTCCATGACCCTCCGACAGCACTCAGTATATATCTCTTTCACAGCACATGGTAGGTGTATTATAGCTCAATACGTGGTTGTCACTGAGCCATGCGCCTCTCCCAGGCCTGGGTTTTTTTACCTATGGCTCCCCAGGGCTGAGCACACCCCTCACATAGAACAATCACTCAATAAGCAAAGTGAGCGGGGCCGAGTGAACAAAGGAGAGCATGGTGAGAGCCCGGATGAGACACGTGGCAGGAGTGCAGAGGTGAGTGGCTGAGCATTCTTCAGGTGGCTTCACTTGAAAGAGCGTTGGGCCCCGTTGTGTCCTCGTCCGCCTGAAGGGCCTCTCCTCATCCTGCGTGAGATGCCCCTCCATGCCCATCATCTGTAATTACACAGGCCCTGGGCATCTGTGCGAGGCGAAGAGTCCTCTTGTGGCCTAATTAGAAGCTTCCTTAACCTTATCTGAAGCCATTTCCGTAATCAACCAAGGGGAAAAAAGATCATTCTCCCAAAGACACATTCAGTGAGTAGCTTTGCTCTCTCTCCTTTTTGCTCTGGCGGCTGAGCTCAGCATTCACGCTGTGTTGGCTGGTGCCACTGCAGTGAAGATGGCAGAGCTCTGGGGGCCGGAGTCAGCAGCCCAGCAAGGGAAGTCCAGTTACTGAGGCCTAGGGTGCCTCGCATCGATGCAGAGTCACCTGACTTTTTCCAATAAAGAGTTACTGAAGCCCCATGAGTGTCCACCACCGTGTAGTTACCAGGAATACAGAGAAGTCTAATGCTCGGAACGCAGGTAGAGGAGGGTCGTGGAAACAATGTGTGGCCAGTGGTGCCATGAGAGTGTGTGTGTGAAGTCAGGTCCGCTTCAAGCACAGGGAGGTTTGACGTCCCCTTGAAGTGGAGTAGACGTTCCTAAAGAATCATCAGAAGCAGGGGGGCTGCGTTGGCTCCTTAACAGTGCCCTGGGGGAGAACAGACATGTCTTGGGTGGTGAAGCAAGGGAGAAGGGAGTCTGGAAGATGAAAGGGGAAGACCTTTCAAGGAGGATGTGCAGTGTGGTCGGAGCCTAGTACTTGGAAGGAGCTGGGTGTGTTCAGGTCACGGTGAGCAGGCGGTGTGGCCATAAGGGAAGGTAGCCAGAGGTGAGGCAGGCCATGGCATCGGGATAAAATGGTGCCAAGTGCTGGTGCGAGTGTTTGGTGCTCATTGGCAAGGGTAACTGGTAGAGAGGAGCCACTTCTGGTCTATCCAAAAACCTCATATTGCAGCCTGGAGGTTCCCCAGAGGATGACCATGTCCCCCACTCTCCCCAACCCACTCCTATGTGTTCTGCTCCTGACATATTTGGCCACAGAGTATGGGGCTGAGCCAAGAGTGGACAGTCCCAGTTTGCCCCCCTGTCTCCCAATAGAGCCAGTACAGGAAGGAAGCCTTCCACCAGGAGAAAGTAGAGCCATTCTCCCCCTCTGGAGCTTTGGAACTGGTGTCTTCATCAAAGACTGACCTTTCCTCTTGGAAGAAGTGGCTCAGAGATGCTCCACTTGATTGATGCCCTGTATCTGGCAGCCAGTCCTTGATCATTAAATAACAATTCCCAAGAACTCTAAGAACTTTACTGACTGCCAAGTTGCTTCTTCCCTCTTTTCCCTCCTCTTAGGTAGATGCCTCACTCTAGCCCAGCTGCCTTCCTCGAGCATCAACCTTTAGCCCAAGACTATCAAAAGGAACTTCCACGGGTGGAAGCAAGCCTTTGAATTTACTTTTCCTATTGTTATTACATCCTATAAGTGGTCACTTGCTCTGCATATGCATTTTACAGATGAAGAAACTGAGGCACGGGGCAATAATGGGCTTGAAATGGCTATGGTTGTGTGTCCTGATGCATCTCTGTGGCAGAGTGATTCCCACCACTCCTAAGCTTTAATTCACCTTTCTGCCTCCTCCACTCAGTGAGGCTCCTGCCAGTAGAGACCCTAGCCTTATTCATTTTCATGTCCCTGTTTATTCAAAACATGTGCCTGAGACATGGAAGATGCACATTAAGTGCTTGCTGAATACATGACGAGATTGAGCACTCAGTGTCAGGTTTTAACACCTGCCTCCCTGTCTCTCTCAGAGACCTGATCTCCTCTCTCCCCTCTGCAGAATCAAAGTCTGCCCCACCCCCTAATGGATGACCTCCCAGTTCTAAACTAAGGCCACCCAAAGGTTCCCCTTCAAAGGCTCTAGGTGTCTACGGCCATACCACCCTGAACGCGCCCGATCTCGTCAAAGGCTCTAGGCCCTCTCTAGGCTGGTGTCTTCAAGGTGTAGTTAAGGCAACCCAGGATCCCCCTTAAGCTATTTGGATTGGCAGTGGTAGGGCTGTAGAGCACCCACCCTGTGCAAATCACCTAACTAGTCAGGTACTCTGAGATGATAAAGGCATTAGCATTTCTCAGGAAGTGTTTTCAACACCTACTATCAAAAGGCAGTGTGGTGTGGTGGGTCTGTGGTCAGCCATGCCACTAAATCCCAGCTCCATGTGGCCTTGGCTGTGCTACTGAATTCCTCTGATTCTCATTTTATTTTTATGTGAAATGATGCACAAGAACTCTATTAAAAGGTAATGGTGAGCGTGAAATGGGGAGCACACACAAAATGCCTAGTGTCCTACCTGCCAAATAGCCCTGAAGACGTAGAAACCATAATGACTGTAGAAGACTGAGCCCAGAATGGAATGTGATACAGAGTCCAGAGAAAGGAGAGATTCACTAAAAGCAGGGAAGTCAGCAAAGGCTTCGGGAGGGAGCCTGCAGTAGATTCACGCAGAAGAGGTCCTTTACTGCCACCATTTTGCCTCTGCAGATGTTGAACAATCCAGAGAAGATAGCTGAGCAGATAAGTAAGGATCTCGCCTGGCTCACCTCCCACCTAATGGCTCTGTGGACCCAGTTCCTAGACACGGTGACTCTACACTCCCAGGTGACCACTTATCTCACCCAGGAACATCACACCTTGAGGGTAAGGTGTCAAATGGTATGAATTCTCTAATCACACGCCAGTGGCCCCTTGAGGAAGCTTTCCAACAGTTAGTTCACTGGGCAGAACAGGAATTGGGGTTGACTTCATAGACATGAGTGCCAGTCCTGGCACTCGACTTTATGAACCGTGAGCTCTCGACTTTATGAACTTCTTCAGCCTCTGAAACCTTTGCCTCTACCATTGATTTAACACCTGCCTTGGCTACCAGATGATAGCATGAGGGTGTTACACGTGCCCTGCAAATGTTTTAGAGAAGTGCTTTGAAATGTAAGATGTTGTTCTTGATGTATTTCTTTGCTATCTATGTGGATGGTACTAATGCATAATAGAAGATGTTGGTCTCCTCATTTACAGCAAGAAGACTGAATATCTGAGCCCACAGAATACTTATCAGTTGCACTTACATGACTGGCTTTGCAAACTCTGGTTCGCCTGCATTTACTTAATGGTCATGGTCTTCAAGTATATTCTTCTAGTAGAAGAAATAAGACCTAAATAAACAAAGTATAGAAAACAATGCAAGAACAGGTTATCATAAATATGCATTAAACTGTGTCTATAACCCAGCTTTGGGCTAAGTGCCCTAGATGAGAGAGGGAACCTGTGGAAGAGCTTGTTTTGAAACCTCTTGGTGGTGGACTTATCTCTCCTTTGTTCCTATCACTTGCCTCTGTGAGTCCCAGTTTCCCTTTGGAAATTAAAGATCATGCCCACCCAGTGCATTAAACTGCATTATCTTATTCCTCAGGTCCGAAGGTTTTCTGAGGCCTTCTTTTACATGGAGCACCAAAAACTTGCAGTCCTGACTTTCCAGGAAAATCTGTAAGTAACCAATTGCATGCCCACATCACACTGTGAAAGTGGCCACCCAAGACATTCTTGTTCAAAGGCGCTTCTTCCCTTCGTCTCTGACTGCAAAGGAAAGAAGTCTGCCCACCTCTGCACATTCAGGCTACATTTTCTCTGCAGGCAAAAGAGTCAGACAAATTGCAGAGGCGGGAGCTGGCAGGTGGCAGAGAAGGTCAATAGCCAAAGTTTTCTTTTGTTGAATGTTATTATGGTTCTATAGACAGAATCAAGACTTCCTAGGTCCCTGAAGACATCTGTGCTGAGTCTTCTTTGTAAAACGAATTAGAAGCAGGTGGCATGGCCACAAGCTATGTCAGAAAAAACACAGAATTCGCTGGAGACTCTGCAGTAGCCTCGAAACGCATTTCGCATAAGAATAAAGACGGAACTACCTAATTAGGAGGACTGATGAATTTCTGAGTCTGCCTTCCTCCAAAATTAAAAATAAAAAAAGGGAAAACATACAAAAAGAGTCAGAGGGTTGACAGAAAATGAGGTCATTCTCTTATAGATCTCCCCAGTGGGCAGGAGCAGATGGGTCCCTCCAAGATGGGTTGGCCTTTGCTAACCGAGTTCAAGGGGCTCTTTTTGTTTCTGAATCATACATTCACCTCAAAGAATAAATGTGGATGGAGTCATTGTTCGAGATGGCCTGGTAAATCCAGCAGGAGAAATACTTCAGGTTCCTCTGTCTCGCAAGACAGACCTGAAAACCTTCTCGCCCTCTTTTTTATGACCTTCTCTTCCTTCTCTGCACACGTCATCATGTTGGAAAAGTATGGCGGCACTGACAGTTTGCCTTGTGGAATCTGGAGGGGGATGGGGCAGAGAAAATACATCTGTGGAGAGGACAGCTTGTCTGGAACCAGGTAGTCTTCCAGTCACTCTCATATTCATTCATTCTGTCCAGCAGCTAAGATGAGAAGAGTTAACGTGATAAATGTGAACAGAACCATGAGGGCCACTGGGCAAGATGCTGTGAATCAGGATCCTGGCAGGAACCTGCTTCTTGAGTCTCCATGATGGGCAAGCCCTCGATTGCAGGACTGTGCTGTGTGCCCAAGGGGCATGGATGGGTGCACATGGAGGGGACAGATACATAGGCAACTACTCTTATAGAGGAGTTTTGTTGAGATGTTGACCACTTATACCAAGTATAGAGGATATGGTACTTGGCCAAGTTGGGATCAAGATCCTATTCCTCCTTTGGCCTACAGCAGATTCTTGAGAAAGTACTGTTCTATTGTTGGGTTATTTTTCTCTTCCCCTCCCTTAATCTTAGTTTGTCTAAAATGGGCAGGACAATAGCTGTAAGGACCAAAGGAGAACATCCATACACGGAACACATTGGTTAAGCCACAGACACTGATCACAAAATGTTAGGTGATGACTAATACGTTATACAATTGTGGATTGTGCAAGTAGGCCCTGCGACCCTGCAAGGGACACGTCACTGATGCCGTCCTTGTGGGTCTCTCATTCTAGGGCAGCCACAGGCAAGATGTAAATCCAGTTATCTCAGGTAGTGACAAGTAAAGAAAACCAAATCAAGGTGAGGACACAGAACATGATGAGAAGGGATATGGCCAGCATCCTCATTGAAGGACTAGCTCTCCGAAAAACAAAAACAACTTAGGTCTGTAGTGCTCACTGATTTTCACTGTGTGAATGCTCCCACCACGGTGGTGTTCAGGCCGCCAATATGTTCTCTCTGAACACGGGGGCTGGGAAGGGATGTGCACAGTTGGCTCTTGCAAGCTGGTGGGACTGGCTCCAACACAGCACTGGGTGTGAGATAAGGACCGTTGTAGCCCAAGTGCTGGGAGGGAATCTTTCTGAGGATGTGACATTTGAATGGAGACCGGAGTTATAGGCAGCCAGACCTTGATATGAAAGAAGGCCAGTCAGGAGGAAAAGCTGGTGTCAAGGCTCTTGTATGGGAACACAGGGTGTTGGAGGAGCAGCTGGAAGGCAAACAAAGCTATAGGATGGAGGGAGCTGGAATGAGAGGGGAGATAGGCAGGACCAGCGAGGTGGACCAGTCTATGTGGGACCTGATGGACCAGGATAGAGAATTCAGACTTGGCACCGTGACAGTTATGATTCAGGCCTTTTTAAAAAGCTGGCAAGTAATATGGTGGAAAGACCTGATCTCAAACTCCTATACATGGTTTGAAATCTTGGTTCCGTAACTAACAATATTTCTGACACCAGATCAGTTCCTGCACCTCTCTTAGGTTGCTGCCTGGAAATGAAAAGAAGAGTCCTTCCTTCAAAGATACTTGCTTAGTGCTGACTATGGGCCTGACACTCTTGTGGGTATTAGTCAGCAGTGACCAAAACAGATGAATCCCTCATCTCATGGGGCTTATATTTTCATAGCAGAAGGTATACAAATAAATAAATATGGTATGCCAAATGCGATAAGTGCCAAAGAGAAATATATGAGTGTGGTCAGAATGAGGAGGTGCTGTTCCATCCAGCTATCACAGAAGAGTCCCCGAGAAGATGACATTCAGCCAGAGGTCTGAAGCAGGCATGAACTGAGCCCTGCAAATACCCAGGAGACTAGAGCATCTGCCTCACAGAACAGCACGAGAGGAACTTAGTACTACTCGCTCGTAGATATTAACCTGCAAGGGAAAGTATACACAAGGCTAGCAGCAATATTATTCAGGAAGAAGTAAAATTTAATTAGATCATTAGGAGTAAGAGTTATGGAACTGAAAGGGGAACATTATGTCAGACTGAGAAGGTTCCTGAAGTAAAGGTACAGAGTGCTATGAACAGAGTTTCATCTCAGGGTGAGGCCGTGCTAGCAAGGGTGTGTGGGCATGGTTGTGCCCCCCTGAGGATCGGAGCCAAACAGGGAGGGTGTACATCAGAGACAGAGCCATCCTCCCAAATCAGGATGGACAAGTGGACAGACAAGATGGCCCCGGTGACACTCATCTGTCAAGACCCGTCTTGGTCAAGCTCAGAGTAGATTGTGTTTCTCAAACACAATCATTGAGTACACTGTGACCTCCACCACCTGCACTTCCACATGAAAAGGATTGGATAGGACGGGCTTTGACAGAATAAGATGGAGTAGAGAGTACGAGACAGACACGTTTCTGAAACTTTCACTTCAGTGTGTGCTTCTGGGAGTGTGCACTTGTACTTGGTCGCCATGCGAAATGGAGATTGTTTCTTGCCATGGTTGCAGGATTTAAGAATGCAATGTTGCAGTGTTTAAAAGTGGTTTAGAGCTGGCTGGTAGCAAGGGTGTGTTTTATTGTCTCTCTCTTCTGCTTTACGAGTGTCTAGCCTGTGCTTTTCATGCAGTAAGGAAGGGCTCAATGAGAGATTCTTGAATGAATGAATGCAGAAGTGTTGATGTACAGGACAACCTGTCTTGGTGATGTAACCTCTGTAACAATGACAATTGATTTATCACTTTGCTTCTTGTGTTTTTCTATAATAATAAGTATAGCACTAAGTTTTAAAGATTACTCATTTTACAAGATGCTATGTCAATAGCATTGAACCCAAGAGGCACTTGCCCTGCCTTCCTGGTGCTTTGTTTATTGAGATGACTCTGCTAAGAAGAGCCCAGCCAAGTGCTTTTCCTGCATTGGCTCATTTAATGTCCACACTAATACCTTGAGCTAGGAACTGGTTGTATCTCCACTTCACCGAGGAAGAAACTGGGAAAACCTGGGCTCAGACAGGTTAAGTAGCTTATCTTAGACCTCATGGCAAGCACGTGATAAACACACGAATCTACTGGAGTCCGGATCCCACATTCCTACCATCCTTGCTGTGGATCTGGTCTATAGTGGTTAACCATTATCCTGAAGAACTGAACGTGGATTCCTCAACCTCCAAAATAGAAGGATCTGTGTGTTGTTGGCTAAGCTCCTGGAGTCAGGAGATAAGTAGGTGATGGACTGGGTCCTGGGTGCTCCAGATAGCGGGTGTCTAGAACCTATCTTACTCCCTTGAAACTTTATGCCCATTGACCAGCCTCTCCCCATTTCTCCACCCAGCCCCTGGCAACCACTCCTTTATTTATTTTTTTTACTCTGAATTTGATTATTTTTCGATACCTCCTGAATGTGGAATCACCAGGATTTGTCCTTGTGAGGCCGACTCCTTTCACATAGCATAATGTCCTCAAGGCTTATCCATGTCATCATGTATGACAGGGTCTCCTTCTTTTCGAAGCCTGAATCCTATCCCATTGTGCTGCATTTTCTTTATCCTTTTTCTGTTCATGGACATTTAGCTTGTCTCTGTAGCTGAGTTGTTGTGAATAGTGCTGCTACGCATGTGGGGGTGCACAAATCTCTTAAAGACCCTGATTTCTTATGGATAAATACTCAGCAGTTGGATCATCAGATCCTAGGGTACTTCTATTTTTACTTTTCTCAGGAACTTCTGTACTGTTTTCCATGGCAGCTGTGGCGTCTTGCATCCTCATCAACAGTATATGAGGGCCGCACCCTCTCCACATCCTCACCAACACTTGCTTTGGTGTTTGTTTTAAGAATAGCCATCCTAGGTGTGAGATGATAGAATTGTGCTCTAGAATTTTTAGTCATTTTTTTAAACATATGCTAAGCACTGTTGTAGGTACTGGGTCACATTCACGAAGCCTGTACGCTCAAGAAGCCACATTCTGGCAAGAGGTAATGCCCTGCATAAAGTAGCCTGGACCCAGCTCTGTAGAACCTCTCATGCTGTGTTATAGTTACTTGGTTAATCACCTCATTAATTCATGACTATAAGCTCTTTAGGTCCAGAATCAGGTTTCCATCCTGTAGGTATATGCCCTAGCTTGTAGACCTGGGCCTCCATACATGGGTGTCCAGTCAGTAGACTTATTTAAGAAATTAAACACTGGACCCAAAGGTCTAGGTTCACATGACAGCAAAGAAGTGCAGGACTTATTGCAACAAAAATCTATTTAAGCATTCAGGAAAGGTTCACAATATTATAAGGTTGCTGCAGCCTTCATGGCTTTGAGGAAGAGAATACATTGCTTATCACTTTTCTTTTTTTATTTTTCTTTTCTTTTTTTTTTTTTTTTTCTAGAGACAGGGAGTGGGGAGAGAAAGCGGGCAGGGGTGGAGTGGGGGAGAATCCCACACAGACTTCCTGCTGAACGCAGAGCCCGACTTGGGACAGGATCTCATGAGCCTGAGATCACAACCTGAGCCAGAACCAGGAGTCAGACTCTTAACCTGAGCCATCCAGGTGCCTCACACTGCTTATCCTTTTTGATCATAGGTTAAAATCCAATTGAGAAATAAAGAAATAAAATATTTGTAGTTCAAATGCATATTCAAAATACGTGTATAAAATATCCTATGGGCATATACATTCATTATATTTGTTCCTGAGAGTGCAGAATGAGAGAATTTTCCCTGGGCTTGTGTGGAGCTCTGTAGCTATGAGCTGTTCTGTGGGAGCAGGTGACCTGCCTACATGGCTGAGGAGTGACAATGGGGGCTTCCAGAAGTCAGGCTACGTTTTTTTATCCTACATGGAGGAACCAAAACACATAGCTCCCAAACTAGGGGTACTTACACCCCAATCAAGGTTGCTGGTGTTTACACAGGAAGCAATAAAACAAGAAAAAAGAAAGCATTTTAGATGGTTTTTAATACTTATGCCACAGCATAGGATTCAGACCCTAACGTCCTATAGGAGGTGAGAAAAGCAAGAGTAGAGGATATGTAGAGCTTGAAGTTTTTTCTCCAAAGGACTAATTTAAGATTCCTAGCCATTTAGAAGCTCAGCTCCTGCTCCACTAGAGTGTTATTTAGTGCATCCCACTGAAACAGAACGTGATACGTGCCTTGATCATACCATCCGTGACCTCTAGGCTCAGTGCCCAGACCAGTTCCCACCATGGCCCTAGGGTCTGGCTGGGTGGTTGGCAGGGAGAAAGGAAGAGGATGGACAGACAGACGGTGTCAGAGCCCGCTGAACGTTTTCTTGGAGTCAGGGGTTGGGGCAATGATTCTTACTGCATTTTAAACTTCCCCTGACGCTAACCCAATCCGTGCGTCCCCAGGATACAAACCCACAGCCAGCTGTCTCTGGACATCCGGAATTCGGAGTACCTCACCACCATGCCCCCACTGCCCGCGGAGTGCCTCGACATCGATGGCGACTGGAACACCCTGCCCGTTATCTTTGAGGACAGATACGTGGACTGCCCTGCAACAGGTTGGTCCTTGCTCGGGAAAGACTCAACACTAAGGCTCCTCTGTGGGTCCCCGGTCAGTTGCCAGCAGTGGGACCAAATCAAGGCAGTAATTTGTCAGGCTGTGGAGGGGAAGCAAAACCTCAGGCTAAGCTTAGTTATTTGGGGTGACTTTGTGTCAGTGCAATTTTCAGATCAGAGTCACAGAAGGACAGCTATGACAGAGATACCCTTCCTGACCCTTTCTGGGGTAAAATCCTGCCAGGGGCCTCAGTATTTTCATCTATAAAACAGGAACCATAGTCTCCCCTCACCAGAATACCCTGAGCAGAGGACAGACATCCTTTCTTATCTCAGAGGCACGACACAAATATGAAGTCATGTCTCGTTGAACTTTGGCGGCATTCAGTTCAGACTCCCATGGAGAGCTTGGTTCATGCCACGAACCAGGCCCGGTATTCGAGAAAGTGGGCTGCCCCAGTGACTGAATTAGTGGGTGAGCTGCTCACTCAGGGAGAAAAGACAGCATGCTTGCGTGGATCTGTGTCTTTGTGTCCACACCACAGTCTCTCTTGCTGTTCTGCGCAGCGTGTTAAGGAACTGGTAGGTTAGCTGGAGAGAGCCTGGTGCGCACGGGGCATTCCGCAGTTGCTGGTCCTCTGTCCCCTCCCGCGGTCCTGCTCATGGAAGCCCACAAGCCATCACAGTCCAAGTAGACCTGTGATCCATTAAAGAGCAAGAAAATACCTGGCTGGAGGTTTTACATGTTTTATCTTTTTAATCCTATTAAAAACAAAACAAAAAATCCCCTCATGCACCCTGTTTCATAGAGAGAAACTGAAGCTCAACAAATTGAAGTATGTATTAAAGATCCTACAGCTTATAAAAGCCAATGTTTGGGGCACCTGGGTGGCTCAATGGTTGAGCGCCTGCCTTGGACTCAGGTTGTGATCCTGGGGTCCTGGGATCGAGTCCCACATCGGGCTCCCCGCATGGAGCCTGTTTCTCCCTCTGCCTGTGTCTCTGTCTCTCTCTGTGTCTCTCATTAATAAATAAAATCTTTTAAAAAAATTAAAAAGTAAGTAAATCAAATAAAAGCCAACGTTCAAAGCAAGTCGCTCCAGCTCCAAGGCCCAGGGTCTGTCCTACCATCTCTTTGTGAGGCGGTTCAAACCCTGATGTTGGGATACCCATCGTTTAAATGATGTGTCACTTAAATTCCAGAGTTTCTGCAGGCAGAGATTTGTAGGCTCTTTTAAAAGTCCAGGTGGACTTCCAAGGACAGTCCAGCTTTGTGGTGGAAGGATGTTCCTGGTTCTCAGCTGTGCCCTGACATCTAGTGTCAATGCTGTGTATGACAGCTGGAAGGTACGCGCCCCAGAGATGGCGGCCTCAGCAGCTGGTCCAAAGAGCTTAACACTTGACCCCAGGCTGCATGTGTATGCGTGTGTGTCCATGTGTGTGCGTGTGCACTCGTCTTCATTACAGTGACATCAGGTAGCTACAGAACCCTTGAATAGGGAGGGAAGAAATTTACAATCAGCCCCAGCGATTGGACCCTGGGGTGTTGCTACTGGGCTTCGTTGCAGGTCTTCCGATCTGTTTTCCTTTCCATATGAATGACACCGCAATGGACGTAAATCTCACTCCTGCGACTCATGCGTACGATTGTATTGTATATCTTTATGTTTTATAAATCTTCATACCAGCTGAAGCCGAAACTTCCCTTCGGCAGCACCAGCCGGGAAGTCAACCTTGGGCTTACGGGGGCTGCCAGGGGCTGCCCTCCTCCTCTGCGCGCCAAGGTGGTGCCCTAGACTTAGGTGTGGCTGGAGGGCCACCTTTCCTAGGCCATCTGCCCCTGCAGGTTCCTCGAAGCTTCGTATTGTCCATCTCTGCCTGTGTCTGCAGAGTGCTTGGGACGGGGAACTTAACTTTGAGTCTGTGACCCCAGCAAAAGGATCCTGTCTTCCCAGAAAGACCCCAAGACAATTGCTCTCAGAGGGGGTTGGCTGTCTCCCCAAGACTCCTCTCTACAGATCTCTCACCTCTCCCTTCCCTTTCCCAAGACTATTTCCCCACTCAAAACTCTTCCTGACCTTTATTCCTTCACCATGTGCTCTGATGACACTTTAATCCCAGAGCAAAAGCATCAGCAGATAAAGAATGAATTCCCTTTCCCTCCAGGGGTTAGTGACCTTAATGTAATTTGCAATGAGGTCGTGCGATTTGCATTCCATTGTTGCAGTGTAATGAAGAAATGGAAATAAGAGTCCCATTTCCACATTAAAATAGGAATATTTATTCCCGGTCTGCTATAGTACTGTGGCTTGATACCTACTGTGTGCCAGGCCCTTGCAAAGTCTGTCTATATGGTCTGTGATCGCTTCTCCCAGGTACCCCCCCACTCCTCTGTCCCAAGGCAATTGAACTTTTTGCCCAAGGGCCTTAACCATTGGCCAGGCTGCCTGAATTGGAATTTTTTCCCCCCGACCATCAGTGACTGTGTAATTGGACAAAAGGAATTGTAATTTATATTCCGCAGGCCTGCCATGATCAGTGGATACATCCATCCACAGGACACTTAGGAGTGACCGGCACAAAGGAAGTGATGAATGGATGTCAGCTAATGCCATTAGCTAGTATCTGACTAAAGCCATTCTCTTTGAATTAGACCCAATGCCACTCTCATTTTCCCCATAGTTGTGGTAGTGAAACTAGTGTTGCTATTTTTGACAATCCGCTTCCTTGCTGGGCTTTCTGTGTCCTGTCTTGAATTGTCAAGGACAAATCAGAGGCATCTTTCATTTTTCGTTCAAGAATCTGCCAATCTTCCTGTTGCCTATAATGTAAAGACCAGACCCCTCGTTCATAGAGCATTCGAGTCCATCCATATCGTGGCTTCCCTATACCTCATGCCCACTTGACATCCTTGTTCACTCTTGCTCCAGCCACATGGGATCTAACTGATGCCTGACTAGACTATGCACTAGTTTTCTGGTCTTTGCCTTTGCTGTCTCCCTGCCTCCTATGACTCATAATCTCCTTCTCTGAAGAACCCAATTCATATTCTCTAGGATACAACCTACGTGCTTTGGGTGGGAGAGCCAAGTGCACTGTACTTTGTATGCTTCCCAATATTTTGAAAATCCCTTAGAGACAGAGACTAGTTCATTGTTATAACCGATCCCACTTGCCCTCTCCCTAACCCATGGCCTAGTATAGGGCTTTGTGCAAAGCTGTGCCAATGTTTTATTCATGGATTAAATAACATTGACACTGTGGTTTTTTCAAACCAACATAAACATCTAGTGAAAGTAATAGTCTTTGTTCTACTGCATTTCTGTTCTATTCTCAATTCATTTTATGAATACAATTCACTATGTGGCAGCCCATGGTGTTAGCTGTGGGCGCACCAATATTCATACATTATAACCCTTCTCTCTATTGGAGACAGGAAATGCACAAGTGGATCGTTGTATGGTGGTGGTGATGTGATAGTCCATGTGTGTAGAGGGGATGCTGGGAATTTGCTCAGGGGACATCTAACCTGCTGTTAGCTATGGGGAAACTCCCCCAGAGGAAGGGACATTTGCTCATCTCTCAAGATGCAAAGAATATATCCACATAAGGAAGAGACCCGTTTTTTTCCCAATCTTTGTTCTAATCTTTGACCCAGTCATAAATATCATCCCAAAATGTGAGCTGGAGATGTGGTTTGTAAGTGGTTCACTTCATAACATCCAAGAATGGTTATACTCTTTTAACTTCTATGAAAACCATTTGAAGGATTTAAAGGTTTTATTTTATTTTATTTTTTATTTTTTTAAAGATTTTATTTATTTATTCATGATAGTCACAGAGAGAGAGAAAGAGGCAGAGACACAGGCAGAGGGAGAAGCAGGCTCCATGCAGGGAGCCCGTCGTGGGATTCGATCCCGGGTCTCCAGGATTGCGCCCTGGGCCAAAGGCAGGCGCTAAACCTGCTGCGCCACCCAGGGATCCCGATTTAAAGGTTTTAAATGAAATAAAAGCCCAGTCCCCTCTTTTTGTGTTTGGTGTGCATGGAAATTGAATAACATATCAGATGGCTTTTTCAGGAGAGATATGCTAGAGATAGACATGGGAGACACTTGTTTTCTTCCAGTTATGATTTATTAGAAGGGAGAGAAAAAGAAAGATTTGGCGAGGAAGAGCTGGAGGAGGAGGGGCAGGAGGGCCAGGAGGAGGAAGAGAGAAGAGGAGACAAAAGAAAAGAGAGAACAGATGGAGAGATAGGATGAAAGAGGTAATAGTTTACCCTAAAGAAAAATAAGAGAAAGAAGGTCATGCTTTGACCCCCACCATCCTACCAGGAAGATCAGAGTGATCTGGGAACTTCTGTGGTCTGAATGCCGTGCAGGATAATTGTCCTGGTGACAGAGCTCAAGCTTGGAGGGTTTCTCTACAGAAAGCAGGACTCTGTCTTCTCCATGTGTGGCAGTTCATATCATGACTCTCCTGTGAGCTGTGTCTGTGAAGCCTGCTGGTTGCTATGAATTTGCCCATCTTAGAGTTGAGGAAAGTGAGCTTGAATGGGGGGGAAAAAAACTTAAGTATTTAAGTTCCATCATTGTCTAAGGCCTCACGGCTGGGGGTTGCCAGTGTCAAGATGAGAAAGCAGGCCTTCCTAGCTCCAAAGCTCTTTCCACACTGTAAATGCTACGTGATGTAGAGAAATTCTTTAATATTTATAAGAATTGTTAAGAACTTTTATTAAGTAAAAGACACGGGATCCCTGGGTGGTTCAGCGGTTTGGCGCCTGCCTTCGGCCAGAGTATGATCCTGGAGTCCCAGGATCGAGTCCCGCGTTGGGCTCCCTGTATGGGGCCTGCTTCTCCCTCTGCCTATGTCTATGCCTCTCTCTCTCTCTCTTTCTCTCTCTCTCTCTCTCTCTCTGTGTCTCATGAATAAATAAATAAAAATCTTAAAAAAATAAAATAAGTAAAAGGCAAATCATGAATTACAGTATTTTACAGTTTTGCATTAGTGCAAGACGATTCTGACACTGATTACCTAGTGTTAGGTCAAATAGGTTAAAGGCACAGCCTCTGATAAGACCACCCTCATATCAGACAGAAGCTTGGGGGTTCCTAGGCCATCTGCTCTCCTGACCAACTGGCTACCAATTCAGAAGGTACCACCACCCCCTCCGGTTTGATGACTTGCTAGAACAATTCCCAGAACTCAGGAAAGTGCTTTGCCTATGATTACAGTTTTAATATAAAGGATACAAATAAAAACCAGCCAAAAGAAGACACCTATATGGCAAAGTATGAAAGGGTCCCAAATATGAAGATCCCATGTCTCCAGAGCTGGTCATCCTGGTGAATCAATGTGTATTGCCCAATGGAAGTTTACTCAAGCCCAACTATCCAGTTTTTATTGGGGTTTCATTATGTGGGTATGGTTGGTTGAATCATTGGCCACATGATTGAACCACTCTTCCCAGATGTTGTACTGGTACCACCTGGCTCAAAGCCCCAACCGAATAATTGGTCTTTCTGGCATGGCAAGCCCCCATCCTGAGTCATCTCCTTAGTACAAACTATTAAAGGACTCATCATGAGTCACCTGGTTAGTATAAGCTTTTAAGGCTTGCCACCAATAACAAAGACATTTCCATCAAATGGGAAATTTCCCAAATTCAGAGGTTGTCCCCCAGGAACCAGGAGCAAAGTTCAGCCAATTTTTTTTTTATTTTTTTATTATACAGTCAGGCTTTGGGATAGTTTGTGGACATAGTTTCTTAAACTACAGTACATTTTTCTTTCTTCTTTTTGTAGGGTGCAATTTGAGTGTTTACCCTAATTTTGATGTTCCAACAAGTCCTGCAATAATGAATCTAAAAGACACAGAAGAGAACGCTATTATAAATAGAAAATCACCTTTTAGGGAAGACCTTGTCTTGCCCACCATGAAACCACTTCAGATGGACTCTGATGAGGAAGTTACTAGGTGTCCAGAGCCAGACAATAGCATAACCACACCAAAACATGTGGATGTGTGCTCCAAATCTCAGGTGTATCTGACAATTGGTGAGTTCCAGAACAAGGCAGATCTGCCTGAAGATGAATGTTGGACTGGCCAGAGGTCTGATGTTGGAACACATCCACTGGCAGATGAGGACCTGCCCAGAAGGAGTCCAGGTCCAGAGGATGGCCAGGCCCCAGTACTCACCTACATTGATGTGAAATCTAGCAATAAGAAGCCTTGCAGTGCTGAACCCACAGTGGTCATTAGTGCTCAGCATGAGAGTGGGCACTCTCAAGATAACTATGAATCAGACAGAACTGTGCCAGGCAAAGACATAGCAGGTGGAAGTCGTCCAAATGCCATCATTTTGGAGAAAACAACACTCCATGAGTTAAGTACTCTAGGAAAGGTTGCAGACCAGGAGGGCAAGGTGGTGCTGCTAAGTCTAAAGCTCATCCCCTCTGAGCCCTGTGATCCACTAAACTCCACTTTGAGGGATCCCTTGGATGTTAGGGCTTCCCCAAAGGACCCTCATGCAGAGGAACAGGAGGAAGTGTCGGTGCTCTCTGGGGTCATCAAGAGGTCCTCTTCCATCATCTCTGATTCAGGCATTGAGAGCGAGCCAAGCTCTGTTGCCTGGTCCGAGGCACGAAGCAGGGCCCTGGAGTTACCCAGTGATCGAGAAGTCTTGCACCATCTGGTTCGACGACATGCCCTGCACAGGAACTCCTTAGAGGGTGGACACACAGAGAGCAATACGAGTTTGCCAAGTGGGATCCAGGCATCTCTCACCTCCATTAGCTCTTTGCCTTTTGAGGAGGAAGAGCGGGAGTTGGCCAACACCAAGTTGACCAAGTCTGTGTCTGCACCCCAGATCAGTAGCCCAGAGGAGTCCTCTGAAGACACGGACACGATGCAGCAACGTGGAGGTCTTGCTGAAAGGTCAGCCATACCCATCAAGAGCATAGACTCCCCAGGTGCCGGGACAGACTCTTTCCCTGGGCAGGTGGTTTCAGGTGCTGACAACCAGCAGGGCCCTGGTTACATAGACATCCCCAAAGGTAAAGACAGTCAATTTGATCCTCAAGGACCTTGTTGTCTTGATGGCAGGACTGAGAACCCTCCAGACATTGAAACCAAAGGTCTTAATTTAGAAATACCACGTGTCATAGCACTTGAAAACCCTCAGAATGGATCTTGTCCTGGAGTACTAATGGAGACTCCAAAGGGCATGCCTGAAGACTTGAATGTGGAGAAAGGAGCTCTTTCCGACAGCAGCATCTCAGATGATGAGACTGTCGCCCACCATAAGGTGCCTGAATGGAGCTGTACAGCAGCCGCTAATGCCAGTGACCTGGGTTCAACAGGCGAGCAGAGCAGCTCACCTTGCATCATTGATGATGCAGCATTTAGCAAAGGATCTCAAGCTCCTCTGGAGGCCGGACATGAAGCAGGCACTGTGTGCTCCACTGTGACTCACTCCATTAACTCCCAGCTTTTAGGAACCCAAGAACCAAGGGCAGTCACTTCCGTCATGGTGTCCCACCTGACCCCTGCAGAGACCTTCACTCTGGACAGCCTGAAAGCCGTGGAGGTCGTCAACCTGTCTGTGTCTTGCACTGCCACGTGTCTTCCTTTCTCCTCCGTGCCCAAGGAGACCCCTGCCCGGGCTGGATTCGCCTCCAAACAGACCCCGTTGCCCATCACTCATCAGCCTTTGGGTTCCTTTGGAGTTGTTTCTGCCCATTCCAGCAAGTTGGAGGAAGAAGTCAGTGAAAGGATGTATAGGTAAGCTGATGGCTGGCTTACCCTCCCCAGCACAGTTTTACATTTCCCACATATTTCTCAATTTCATGCATACTATTTCAACCTTGAGATAGGAGTTATTTCCTGGTTCAGATAAAGTAATATACTTATGTCCTACAAATCAGAGATACAGAATAGTATAAGTAAAAACTATCAGTAAGCCCATCTCTCAAATACAGCCACTGCGTAAGTCGTCCTACACTTGTTTCTATTTACATCTCTATCTAGTCCTCTTATGCAAAAATAGGATAGTTGTGTACAAACTGTAAGGTTTTTTTCAACTTAATGTATTGGGAACATTTCTTTACTTGTAAATTTATTTTTGCGTTATCACTTTAATGTTTAAACCATATTCCATCATATAGATGTACCATGATTTATTAACAAACTCCTTTAAAAAGGGACATTTGAGGGGTTTTTTCCCCCAGTTTTTGTGATGATAACTCTGTTTTGAGTGTCATAATACCTCTGTCTTTGCACATTTTGAGAGGGCAGTTCTCTAAGGGCCTTTGGGCCCTTAGCAGATTTGTCTGCTCGGCCCCTTTGTGCAGGTCTTACGTGTATCAGTTCTTTTGCCATGCCAAAATCCATCCCTTAATCTTTGCCTTACATTTGCATTCATTATCGCTCCCTCATCTATAAACTCTACATTTGATTAATTATGTTATAGAATCATTTTATTACTTTTCTGCAAAATGCTGAAGAGGTACATATTAATGATACCCATGAAAGAGATTGCACAGGCAGGTAAACTTTGGGTCCCTTGCTTTATAAAGAACATTAAGTACCTATTATGCTCATGGGATCAATTTAATAATTGCAGTAGACTGCAAGCACTGCCCAATGCTTGGCTGTGGGGTCTTGGCTGTTACTGTACTTCCAGCCTAATAGGGAGACAGAAAGTGAGAGAAGTGAACAAGGGTAGTTGGGTAAACAGGAGGGTTCTTGTGTGTGTGCAGCTGAGCTGGAAATAGAAGGAACCGATCTGGCTGGGGACACCGAGTGAGCCTAGAGACGGTGGCCTGGGGGAACCTTTTAGAGGTGGCTGCCTAGCAAATATGAGACACAGTGGTGAGGATGATGATGGGGATGGTAATGGGATGGTGATGATGGTGAGAATGATGATGGTGATAAGGCTGGTAACAGATAATTTTTTTTTTACTATTTAATCAGTTTTGAGTACCATTCTAAGCATTTTTGCATAGACTATATCAATTAACACACAAAATAACTTTGTGGATTAGATAATGGTGTATTCCCCTTCTACAAATGAGGACATTCAGTGCAGAGAAGTTAAGTGGTCAGTCCACAGCTAGTAAGGGTCAAAGCTGAGATTCTAACCTTAGCAGTCAGACTCCTGAGTCTGTGCTCTTACCACCTTGTCCAATAATCAGGCAAAGATTGTGGTAACCCTGGGGAAAACGCATTTCAGAGAGATTTGAATGCACAAAGGCACCAAAATAAGCAAACTGAATTCAAGCAGGGAATCATGAGAAATGTGTTCTCTTTGGAGGTGGGGAGATGCTGCTGGGAAGTGGGTGGAGGCCAAGCCATGGTAGCCTTGTGGGCCACTTTAAGAAGCTTTCACTCTGGGGAGATCTTTTTTTTAGGATTGATGGATCCTGGGAGCTGAATGGAATCATAGAAGTCCTGCTCCATGCAGGAACCACATAGAAATCTGCAGAACCCAAACCAACAAAACTTTTCCTGGAATGCTTTCCTATCTCCTTGTTGAGAAAATGCTTCCCTCACCAGCATCTCCTGCAGCCTCCTATTCTGCCTTTGTTGCTCGCAGATACTTCCTTGTAGATATTCATCTCTCCCGCATCCCAGCCACCTCAACTCATCTCCTGCTCAACACGGCATACACAGTGTGGCTTCTGATTAATTAGTGTATTCTCCAGTTTTTATCAGGCCAAAGAAAAATTTAAAAAAGAACTGAAGATTGATGGATTTCTGTACAGTGACTTATCTGTACTAGCTTCTGATATACCGTATTTCCCACCAGAGGAAGAGGAAGAAAATTTGGAAGATGGGATTCACCTGGTAGTCTGTGTCCATGGCCTAGATGGTGAGTGCCAAAAAGGTTTCCACCTCAAAATTCTGTATTATACACAGTTTTTAACATTTATAAATTAAGTCAGGTATTCACTTAATAGTGTTATTAGCAACCATGGGATGGCAGCGTGCTAGGTCTAGGGAAATGGCCTGGCCTTGTTCCCAAGGAAGATATCTCTCTGGCACAATAATCTGTTGAGTAAATGAAATTCATAAATGAATGCAATAAAGCAGTGAAGGAATATATGGAATAAATAAATATTGGAATGAATAATTAATGAAACTAATGAACAAAAATAAAATAAAGACTGGAGTGGATAGGTGGATGGATGGATGGGTGGGTGGGTGATTAGGTGGCTGGATGGGTGGATGGATGGATGGGTGGATTATTGGGATGAAAATGTTAATGGGAGCATGAATAGAGTGTATGGGTTAATGGAACCCATGTGTCAAAAGCACAAGGGAAGAAACAGAGTGGAATGAATGCATGAATTCATTTGGAAGGGACGTGGGTTAGTGGCCGAAACTGTTTCGTTGCCTATTTTTATTCATTTCTCACTTATGAGGCAATTTTTGTATGTCAGATACTGTACCAAGTTCTGGGATTGCAGAGACCCAACATGGTTCCTGACCTTAAAAAATTCTTAATTTTGTGAGATCGGCAAATATGGACTGAGAGCTGAATGCTACAAAAGAACTATCTACCAGTCCTGTAGAGGTCCAGGGGAGGAGAGAAGGGAGCAGGAAGGGCTCCTGCTTGTCCCACTCTCCAAAGGACCTAGTCCCCACTGTCAGATTTCTTAGGGTTTCTCAGTCAGTCCAAAATCTCCGTAAGATACGGAACTTAGCTCTGCCAGAAGATCTTGAGGTCCCAACTCAGCCTGGACCAAAGTCAAACCCTTAGTCCTCTTTCCCCTTGTGAATTCCAGCCTCACCCTAACTGGTTAAAGACAGCAATCAGAGCAGCTGGAGATACAGGGCATCTGAGTTCTCCTCAAGCTCAAGTTTACATCATAATTGATCTGCAAACTGGAATGTGGAACATGATTTCTGGAAAAGTCTTCACATCCACTTTATATGGACTCCAATGCATAACTAATGTCAGATAAAGGAAAGGACTTCTTTAGGCCTTCCTGGGTGATGAGTGGCAAAACCTGTGGTCACAGTCTTCTGGTGATAAGTTATTAGGGAGTGGTGGTGTGCTATGCTTCCAGGACACAATGTTCTTAATTCCCAATCCAGGGGCTAATGCATGTAATTGTCTGGCTTTATGCCTTGGAAACCGGGACACTCAATCAACAGGTCTATTTGGTCAAGTGTCAAATAATCCAGTGGTAAATAATACATTCTAGATGAAGAAGAGGAGGAAGATGAGAAAGAGCAGCAGCAATGGCATATCTGTCACCAGGGGCCAGGCACCATTCTAAATGCTTAACATATATTAATGTCAATGATCCTCACAATAGCCCTGCAAAGTAGGTGGTATTATGGTCCCATTATAACTGGGGAAACTGAGTAAAAGGGCAGCTAACTAACTTGTGTAAGTTCCCTTAGTTAATGTGGTTGAGCCAAGGTTAAAACCCAACTGACAGACTCCCAAGACCAGGGTTTCATTCTGCCTTATGCCAACAAATTCATCTCTTTCCCCATCCAAACCTTCATCCCCATCGCTGTTTGAGTCATCTGTTAAAAATCTTACCAGATCTGGTCATGCCAGTCTGTTACCAAAAACCTTTTTTTGTAGCTCTCAGAAAATAAAATAAGCCTTTTAGAAAGCTCCTGTATTCTAACCTTCCCCACTATCATCTCCTCCCCTTTCGCTCCTCTCATTATATCAACTCTGCGTCTTTCTCAGGGACGTTTGCCATCTCACACCATTGTGCCTAGGGACCCCAGGCTTTCTCTCTCTGGTGAGTTGTCCCCACTCAGCATTGACATCAGTGCTTCCAAGGCCCAACAGTCCGCATATCTTTCCCTAATTTTACCCCACCCAGGTACCAAGTACTAGGATTTCAAAATTTGTACTGAAATTGGAATACTTTTTGAATAATTTATTTAAAAAAAAAAGAAACCTCAAATCACTACCACAAATGAAATACTAGAACCAGTTGGCCAGCAGGGAGTGTAACACTAAAAATAATTACAGTGATATGAAAATAATCCTCTTGAAGTTTGGCCCAACTGTCAGAAGACTGGGCTTGAGGCTCATTTTCTTTCTTAAAAAGTAAGAAGCTAATGAAGACATACCTGTGGAGTTTGTTTTTGTTTTGATTTATTTATTTTAGAGAGAGAAAGCAGGGGGAGGGCCAGCAGAGAAGAATCTCAGACTCCTCACTGAGTGTGGAGCCCCATGTGGAGCTCCTTCTCATGACCCGAGCTGAAATCAAGAGTCAGATGCTCAACTGACTGAGCCGCCAAGGCGCCCCTGAAAACATACTTGTTTTTAACTGGGACTTCCAATCAGCAGTGCTGCAAGAAAGACAAAGAATGACCTTCTCACTCATCAGCGTGATGTACTTTCAATGTAGGTGCGATGGAAAACTTAGCATCATGTCACTCATGAGTAGTGTGCTCCTCCTACTTATCTGATATTACATTAAAATGAGAAAGACTCTCCATTTCTTCATGAAAGTGAGAAGTCTTGTCAGGCCATGGACTTTTATTTTTGTCCACCATGTATGTTGAGCAAGGAGGTTATAAAGATGGAGCAGCCTCATCCATCTCTGAGCTGTGTCAGAAAACAGAGCTGTCAATTACGGCATTATCACCTGGGCATAAAGTCATCAAAGAGACAACCAATATCACGCGTAGGTGCTTTTGAAGGTTGTTTCTCTGGTTCAAGGTACATATATATCCAGACTCTATAGAGTTGTACTAGACCCACTTGTTCTGATGTCACTTCCAAGGATATAACTATATTAACAGAGAACTAAAGAAGTTAATAAGAGTTAATGAATATTCACACAACTCCTCATGATGTGCCAAAATCCGAAGATTGGTATTCTTGTAAATGGTCTCAATGTAACACCTTATCAAATGGTATTTTCTGAGAAAGTTTCAAGTTGCAGAGCGTTCTCTCTTGCTCAGTAGCTGAAGGAGAGGGGCCACCAATGCTCCTTATTTAGACTCACTATGCTAAATATAAACACTCGCTACTTTTCTTTTAAGGCCAGGTCCTGGAAGGTCAGTAGGTTGCTTTAAATAAGAACAACAGCAGGACCAAAGAGCCTAATTTATTATCAGAAATGAACAGAAAGAATAAAATTTAACTTAAAAACACAAAATAGAAACCTTGCCCATAATAACACGAGCATTTTGTGACTGTGACTCCACAAGTTTTGGGCATGTGCTCTACTGGGCCACCATCGCATGAGGTGTTTGGGTATATCGGGTCATCCTTAATGGTTAGGGATACCCTCAAATGCCTGTAGTTCTCCCAAATTCCATGTGGCATTTCCACCATCTTTTGAGTCAGTTGTTAGTTTCAGGAAGAATGATAAAAGTTGTTTGTAAATGATATCACTTCTAAAGATATAGCTTATGGTTATAGCACTGTAAGTAATATTGTTTACGAACTACTTTGAAACTCTGGTTGTTTGGTAAAGTAGGTTCCCTGTCTGTCCAATAAGTAGCTTCTAACTCTTGACTCTACAGGGATCCATCTGAGGAATAGGTCAAAAATTCAGGAGGATGCAACTGAACCCTAGAGCCTACATGAAGTGTACACTTAACCATCCTTGAATAAGAAGCTTTTGGGGTTATAGCGGATCCATTCTCCACATGATTTTTACTTCAGACACTACAAGGATGCTCTTCTATGAGCAGTGGCCTCTTAGATTCCTCAGCTGTTACTCCTCCATCCTGGTGGTCACTGTGGAGCAGATGGCATCCATGGAGCTGGCACATTCATAACTCCTGGTCCTAAGGGCAGTTATTTTATTGCACAAACCTGTGCCCTAACTGGCCCATCTGAGGGGCTTGATGGCTGCTTGTAGGTAGCAGAACTAGTCTTTTTATTAATCAGGAAATTGAAGATGGGACATGACATGTCAGTTACGCCATGTCAGCCATCAAGTGGTACCATATGCAGAATGTCCTCAGTGAACAGAACTGGCTGTGGAAGAGGAGGAGGCAGTGTGCTTGCAGCTGTGTGTGGAATGTTCATGAACCACATGTTTGTAGATCAGTGAGTACGTCCAGGGAGATAGGACTACTAGAAAGGTCCTGACCTTGTGCCAGGGTGCCAGGGGATAGGGCTTGAGGGGGTGGAGCGTAGGACCACTAGGTTGGATTTGTTTTCATTGTTTTTATTATCTGCTTAACTAAAAAAAAAAAAAAAGAAAGAAAAGAAAAGAAAAGAAAAAAAGAAAAATGGGAGAAGAGGGAGACCTAAATCCCTCATGTGTCCATTTTCATATAAGTAACTATGGGTCTGGGGTGGGGTTATCTGTTGTTTTTAGGGAACAGTGCAGACCTCCGCCTGGTAAAGACTTTCATAGAACTGGGGCTTCCTGGAGGAAAGCTGGACTTCCTAATGTCAGAGAAGAATCAGGTATGACGACAAAAACATCAGAATTGAGAGAATCCCTGAGTTGTGTCTACAAGAGCCTCCTAAAGCCACCCTGATAGTTTGTGGATGCTCAGATAGAAGGGGACCTCGCCAAAGAACACTCTTCAGGCACTTAGATGGTCTGGAAAGAAAAGACTCATTGTTTCCTTTTGGGGAGGGTTAAGAAAGAGTAAGATGTAAGAATATGTGGGTCAGGTGGCCGGGGCCCCAGGGTAGGTGGAAGCTCAGAGCATAAATGATCTGGGTGTCCATGCATCTCTACTAGGTTAAGGGCACTGTCATAGGCATCATCTAGCCCCTGTCATGCAGCTCCCATGGCAGAAGGATATGACTGAGGTACCATAGGGATGACTTGACTGGGTCTTGACAGAGATAATGAACTGATGTCTGTGTGTGTGGAATGGTCACTCAAGAATGATTACATTCCACAACATGTTGTCATTACTGCTTAAAATTAAACCTCATAAACATGGATTTCTAGTACATCCCTTTAGAATTACATCCCCTGGCTGGGGAGTTCTTGGTACCTTTTTAAACCTACTGTGTCTTCCAAACATTTCTCATTAAGGTCAACTCAGGCCTTAAAATGACTACCAATTATTCAATAAATCGTGTTAAATTCACAGAAATGCTGAAGAGACAGCGTCTGAGAGGCTAGAGGGTAGTGAACACAGCAGCATCTGTCTTAGATGTGTTGTAAATAGTTTACCCAAGCCTTACACTGGTGTGAGGAGTAGGCTGCATGCTTCTCTGCAGGGCTCAGGAGGAGGCAGGCTCGCCCCAGGGAAGAGAAGCTGCCCTCACAGGGCCTGCTGGTCTGCAAGCACGGGTCTCTCTAACTCCATGGACACTAAGAAAGTGACCAGTGCTGCATCCCTGCAGTGCCCTCAAGGACCACTGTGTGGCAGGTGACAATGAGCCACAGGCCTTCTTTTTGCTCCTTCTTTCCACCCTCATGAATATTCATGAGGCCTCTTGTCCAACTTTGTAGCTTGGCTCTTGGCATAGTTCCAGGTAGCCCACAACACTGTAGGACAACTCCACTTATGAGAAAGTGTTTTTTATCTTGACCCCAAATCTCTCTCCCTGTGGTTTCGGTTTCCAAAAGTTCATCTTTGAAGTTATATACACCAATGCAGTATGTCTTTCCCATGTCTGCCCTTTCAGATTTTCAAAGTCATATATGATGTTTCTCCTCATCCTTTTATGCCTGTATCCTCTGACCACCCCTGCTGAGTTACGGATGGCTTTGGATCCTTCTCTGGACATGGCCTGCTAGTGCAGTCCCAAAGCTGTGCTGGAGGAAGAGCATGGGCATGGGTGTGAGTCCTGGTGGCATGGGCTTCCGCTTGAGCCTGTTTCCTTCTGGTGCAGTGGGGCCAGGAGTCCACAGGCACATGAAGCCCCTGGCACATTATGACCTGTTGGTAGATGCTGTGTGCGTGTTGCTCTTGTCCACCTGCTTCTCCCATTGGTTTCCAGCCAGCCTCCTGACTGAGGATTCTCCAGTGTCTTAGAGCCCCTATCTATGGGCCCCTCTCCTTGGTGCCGAACCCTCATCTGTTACCCCAACATCAGGCTCAGGTGTCCTCCCAGAATGTTCCGCCATGGAAGAAGGTGGGCTTGTACACAGAGCCTGGTCTCACTGTGACCCCACCCAACACCCATTCCCTCTCTCTTCTTCCAGATGGACACATTTGCAGATTTTGATACCATGACGGATCGGTTGTTGGATGAAATCATTCAGCACATCCAGTTGTACAACCTCTCCATATCCCGAATTAGGTAAAAGGAATCCACAGGTAGTTAATGCTGGGGGAACAGGGTGATATTTCTGGGTGTTGACTATATACAAGTTCAGCGTGATGCCTTCTGTCTACCACCTTCCTAAGCTAACTTGTTGCTTACTGGTTAGGTGACTTTCAGAGCAGAAGCAAGTGGAGACAGGAACATTTCATAGCTCAGTAGGAGGGGATTGGACCTCAGAAATCCTGAGGTTTGGATTGCTTTTCAAATACTCCTGTGTTAGAGTCCGAGGACTGACTCCACCATGCAGCCTGTCTCAGGCTTTCCAAACCTCTGAGCCTCCATTTCTGCACCTGCTGGGTGAGACGAGCATTGATATCAGTCCTTCTACTCCAAAATTAGCTTGGCTGAAATGTTTCCTGATTAAGGTGATAGTCTATGGCTTGCATTTTCTTTAGCATGCAGTATGTGGACATGGTGGTGAGTCCACATGTATCAGTTGTTTGAGGCCCCCAAGATAAATTATAAGTTCTTTATTTTACAAATGAGAAGTCAGAGGCCTATGGAGATGAGGTTGAAAAGCGAGGTAAAACAATTTCATAGACAAACGTTTGTTTCCTTTCTTGGCCTGTTTTGTGTTCACCATGAGCAGAGCTATGGACCTCTCATGTGGTAGGGTTTCCATAAACAGGCACTCAACTTGAAAATAATGATGTGTTGGATCCTCAGATGTGTGAGTTGTTGTGACTGAAGCAGAGCATACGAGGGCGTCCAGCAGCGTGGGCTGGCAGTGGGCAACTCCATACATTTGTAATGATGATGGGCAAGGAATAAAATCACAGAGGGAGTCAGAAGTCAGGTCATGAACAGCCAAGGAAGTGGGGTTTCACCCTGTAAATGACCAGGACCCCCAGGTGGCCAGAGATGAGACACAGAGCACAGGCAGGGCTGCTCTAACAATACAGAGCCTGGCCACACACCCATGTTTCTTCTGATCACACTGGGTGGCAGAGGCCTGGTGCCCCGGGTCTCCATCTCAGGCTCACTGTGACCAGAGTCTGGAAACCCAATGAGGGTGGGTTGGAAGCCCTCTTTGTCAGATCTCCCGAGTTGGGGTGGAGGAGGGCGGCGACCCCTCAGTGCTCCCGAACATAGCAGCTGGCCTCCCGCAGCCACACTCACGTGTGTGACTTCTGTCCTAACAGCTTCATTGGCCATTCCCTCGGCAACATCATCATCCGGTCGGTCCTCACACGGCCCCGGTTTCGGTATTACCTCAACAAACTCCATACATTCCTGTCGCTGTCTGGGCCTCACCTGGGGACCCTGTACAACAACAGCACGCTGGTCAGTACAGGTAAGACTCCTCCAAGCCCATCACTCATCACAATCCATTTGGAGTGGAGAAAAGATGAAAGCAGAAGCAGGTTCTTGGTGGAATCCTATGGCGTTGGAGCCTCTCCTAGCGTGGGATGCTAACCGAAGACCTGGGTCTTACAAAGAGGGCCTCTCTTGTGTGAGTCCAGTGAGGTCAGACTAGATGTCACCCAAGACCTTGTCTGGGAATGGAAGGCTGATGCCCTGGGGTCCTGGCTGGACAAGACCACATAGGTGGCACCTTCGCTCAGCCCGTAGCAATGGGCTTTGAATCATATCATTGCCAGGGCAAGCCTGTGGCCAAGTTCTGACCCCACACATGTAGGGACAACTCTGGACAAGATGGTTTAATCTCCCTGCTACTTAGTTTCCTTATTTTTAAAACAGAGCTAATGTCTGTATGTATGTCTGTGTATATGTATGGATACATTTATGATTTTTAAGCATAGGTATGTGTGTACCTGTGCATGTCTATAAATGTGTCCATCAGATCCGTGTGTGTATCCGAATTGTTGAGGATTAAGCAGGAGAAGGCAGAAAGAAGTTGACTACAGTTATGAGACGTCAATCATAGCGGGATTCTATACTTCTTGCTGGAACGAAATGACACGACCCATAGCTTTGAGACTTTCAGAATTCCCTCTGTCAGGTTAGGGACACTATGGAGTGTAAGGAAGCAAAGCTCAAGGAATCTTGAGCAATCTCAGACAATGAACAGAATTTCCAAGACAGTGAGTTGGTGGGACAAGTTTTTTGTGCAGAAGAAAACAGTAGGTGTGACAACATAGAAGCGTGGCATAATCGGTAGACCACAGGTGGCTCTTTGTGACAGAAATATAGGATGAGCTAGAGGGGCAGGAGGTAGCAGTGAAGCTCTCAGCAAAAGCCTGATGATGAAGGGCCTCATGTGACGTGATGGGGTTAGAGGAACCTGCAGGCCGCATGGGTACTACCCAGGTGCTGGTATCTGTAGGAGCACCATGGCTGGCAGATGGCAGCCCACCGGGGGCATCAGGTCACATATAGTAAGAACTGGTTTCTTTTTTTTTTTTTTTTAAGATTTTATTTATTTACTCATGAGAGACACAGAGAGAGAGGCAGAGACACAGGCAGAGGAAGAAGCAGGCTCCCTGCGGGGAGCCTGATGTGGGACTCAATCCCAGGACCCGGGGATCACGACCTGTGGCAAAGCCAGATGCACAACCACTAAGCCACTTGGGTGTCCCAAGAACTGGTTTATTGAATCATACTCCTAACAAAGACTTCAGTGGTCCCCGGTTGCCCTAACCACCTTTCTGTTATTTTAAGGACATCATTTGAAACGTTGATCGTAATGAATGGAGGACCGTCCCTTTGCCAGTGTCTCTGTCCTCACAAACCAGGGAAGCCATCGTTGGGCAGCTTTAAATGATTAAACCACACTGAACTTTTTTCACACTTGTCATCTTGCGACATTACAAAAAGTTCTGTATTATATCCGTTTCCTTGCATTTTTATCAAGCTCACTTTTGTCACAGTGGCGCCATACTCGTCAGCGTTTCTGAGATCCAGATACCTCTTGGTCATATCCAACCGAGGTCAGGTTGGACTCTGACTCAGAAGTCTGCTTTCGGTTCTTCCACGCACTGTGTGGATCTGTAAGGAACGTTCATACACTGGCTTTATATTTGGGATTGTTTCCTTAGGCTAGACTTATGAGAGGACGTCGAATAGGTCAAAGGGTACAGAGGTGTCCTGACTCCTGAAGCCAGCCGCCGTGTCATTTTGCAGGATGATTTTATATCCTTGCCACAAATACATGAGACAGATTTTCCTCCAGCTTCCCAATAATTTGCCCCAGCGTCTACTAGTCTCTTATTTTAAAATTAACTAAAAAATCTCAGTTTCAGATCAATCTCTCTTTTTGGCTTCCTTTATGTTATATTTTGATTTTTGTTTTGTTTCTTTTTGGCCTTTCTAGGTTTGTGGCTCATGCAGAAATTAAAGAAATCTGGGTCCCTTCTGCAGTTGACCTTCAGGGATAACGCTGATCTGCGCAAATGTTTCCTCTACCAACTAAGCCAGAAAACAGGTGAGTGCCCTCCTTGGCAGCAGGCTGCTGTGGCCACGAGCATGAGCTGGAGGTCCAGCCCTGAGACCCAGAACCACTCCATCAGGGCGCCGATGCACGCAGGGAAGGGTAAGGTCAGGGGGTACTGCGTGCCCAGGCTCTTCAGCTCCTAGGGAGGCACCGGCTACCCAGGAAACCAGCTGCTCCCAAGAAAGGGTGTCACAGATGTGCCAAGGTGTGCGTAGAGGTCATCTGCCCACATGAAAGCTGTAGCCTCTACTTCCTGCCAGGCTTTCCATGCCCTGATCGTGAATGAGCCCTGGGTCTGCGAGCCCACTCACTGCTCCTTCCCAAGTACAGATCCGCCCACTGAAAGGGCAGGTGAGCACCGTCCATTTAGGTTGACACCATAGCAGGGAGACAGGGGTCCTTCCCAGCAGGGCAGAGGTCACGCTTTCATGGGAAGTGTCGGAGCCCCTGCCTGTGTTGTGAAAATGAGCAGAGGACAGCAGGGGTCTGTCTGTGTGTCCACTGAGGGAGCAGAGAGGTGACCGGCCGAGCAAACCCACTGGCCCAGCCTCTGTCCCATGTCACCCTCTCCATCATCCCGTGAACACCGCCCCTGCTGACATCTCTGCACCTCTCTGAATGTGAGGCTCCGGGCAAGCCCTGACCCAGCATGTCCCTCTGCACCAAGCTGAGCTTTCAGGATTCCCCCACCTAACCCCAGGCGGATAAGAGGGAGGAGGACTATGCAGAGAGGAGTCTGGAGAGCACTGTGGTCACCACCGAGAGCTTGGGAGCTGGGGCAACCATGCAGAGCTGTCCTGGCATGGGGAGAGGGCTGGTGTTTAGAGCCCTGGTCAGTGAGGCAGCCTGGACCCCAGCAGGTGGTCTCGGGATGTGGTGGAGAGGCACTGGGGGCAGTGTGGGCAGCAGGCCCAGGGTGGGGTGCAATGCAGGGTCTCTGTCTGTGGCCAGTGCTGGGCTCTGAGGACGTGGGAACACGCAGTGCCCTCCAACCCCTCTGTCTCAGCGCCGGGGACGGGCTGCAGACAGGGAAGCGCGCTCAGGGGCTGTTTTCATCCAGTGGTGACGGGAGGAGCACTGCAGTTAGGAGCTGTCCCCATGAGAAGGAGGAGCAGAGTCCTGGCTTTATTCCTTGGGGATCCTTAGCGCTGGCCACGCAGAAAGGCCCCGTCATCAGCTGCATGTTGCTCACCTCTCCCTCCTGAGAGTAGCTTGCTCCTGTGTCCTTAGCTTCTCTGACGGCCTCCCCTTCTCCCTGAGGCAGGGACAGCAACAGTGTCGCAGCCAGCTGGGCTCCCCGCCTTTCCCCTCTGCAGGATGAGTCCACACTGCCCTGTGCAAACCCGGGGCTGCACCTGGTTTGCACACAGGTAAGGACCTGGTGAAAAGCTCCCTCCTGGCTCGTTGCAGGTCTGCAGTATTTCAAAAATGTCGTGCTGGTGGCTTCTCCCCAGGATCGCTATGTGCCATTTCACTCCGCCAGGATCGAAATGTGTAAAACTGCCCTCAAGGACAGACACACAGGTAAGCCACATTTCATGTCTCCTTTTTAACCGACTTTCTGATAAAAAAAAAAAAAAATGAGTGCTGGGTGATGGGCACGAAGGAGGGCAGCGATGGGCCGAGCACCGGGTGTTACGCGCAATCTAATGAATCATTGAACGCTGCGTCCGAAATGAACCATGTACTTGTATGTTGGCAAATTGAGCTTCAGGAAAGAAATACAAATAAAGAAAAATAAAAAGCACAAGTAAAATTCAGGAAATTGCCGATGCCCACGAGGGCGCCCGGGGACAGGAACCGGGACACCCCGGGCTTTTCTCTAGATCCCGCTGGCCTGACTTCACCTCCTCCCCTCCCTCCCTCCTCCCAGGGCCCGTGTATGCGGAGATGATCAACAACCTCCTGCGCCCTCTGGTCGAGGCCAAGGACTGCACTCTGATCCGCCACAATGTGTTCCACGCCTTGCCCAACACTGCCAACGCGCTGATCGGCCGAGCCGCCCACATCGCCGTGCTGGACTCCGAGCTCTTCCTGGAGAAGTTCTTCTTGGTGGCGGGGCTCAACTACTTCAAGTAGCGGCCTGGGGGCTGGGCCAGAAGCTCTGCGACCCCGGGAGCGCGTTAGCGGAGACATCCTTGGTGGCCCTCCGCCACTCCAGGCGGAGCTCAGAGAGGAAGGCGCCGTGGCCGGGAGGGTGGGGTGGGGCCGGCCATTCCAGGTGCTTCCATTTCGGAGATTTGGGAAAAGCTGAACCGGTCCGGTAGTGTCACCGACAAGACTTTGTCCGAACCTGTCCAGCCACCTGGAGTCTCTTTCAAGATGCTTTCTAGGGAAAATATGACAAAATAAAGAAACAGAATACTTGGACCTGGTGAGCCCACCTTTTACCTACCCCTGGCTCACAGAGATTGCTCCAGTGTTACTAGGTCTGTCTGGTATGTTCCTAGCTCATAGCTTTATCATTCTGATTAAATTAAGTGCATACAAGCATTTCAGAACTCAGGTTAACCTCTGTGTGGAAGTGGAACGTCTTTGTGTAAATATAATCCTTACTAGATTCAAATGTGCCACTTGTGCAAGACAATGTGATGCCCACACGATCATTCTCTCTCATGTTTTCTCAACAAGGGGCAAAGGAATGCTTTATAAACTCCGATTCTCTTTCATTAACAGCAGTGGGTGGGGTAGGGTATGGGATTTAAGGTACGGGGGCCGGACAAAGGCGATGCTCTTGGGAAATGCAGGTTTGTTACAAAGAAAAACAACTAGAAGGAATGTGGTGGGGATGAGTTGCTTCACCCACTCCTCCAGACTGTCTATGCAGAGCCCTGGCCCACAGATTATTTCTGTGATTGCTTAAATCTCTGTCTGTAGTCGGGAAAACGGACTTAGATCAAACCTAGCAGAAGGGGGCACTGAGGTTGATGCATGCATGTGAAGCTCCTGCTGAAATTCTTCCAAAGAAATGCTACGTTAGCATCTGATGCAATTGCAAAAAAAAAAAAAAAATACAAATACAAATAAAACCATTAACATGGCCAGCTGCTTCTCCTCTCCGTGGAAGGAGAAACATCTAAACGGAGGAGTGCTGGATTAAACCTCAGGGGAGCTCTAAGAAGGTGCTGGTTATCTTTCAATAGAAATGTCTTCTTGCCTTAGGAAAATAAAGGGCTAGGAGAGGTCACCATTGATAAAAACCAATAAATGGCAGGGACGACAGTGAGATCAGAGAGGAGGACAGCAGCCAGATTGAGGACCCAGCTCAAATTGTTACTGGTAAGTCACATAAGGGAAGTTTTGGAAATTGCCAGGGTATTTGATAGGGTTCCAGAGACTGAGCCCACTCTTGGCCTAAAGGAAGCCTGGAGAATCACCTAGTCACACTGAAGGAATGGGTGAACCAGGAAGGTAGGGATGACTCACCCGAGAGACCCATCTTCAGGAAGCAGAAGCTCCCATTTCTGCAGACTCCCCTCCTAACCTGCAGAAACTAATCTGCCACCAGGTTCCTGGTCTCAGCGCCTGGACCGAGCCCTTTGGTCATCAGTGCCATGGTCTTAAAACCAAGTAAATCTTGGCCCATCTGAGAATTTCAGTCCTCCCGTGTTAACAATGGGACTTTGCAGAAACAAGCGCAGACCGTGAGAGACCAGTGCAGGTAGGCAGCTTCGCAGGATGGTAGACTGGTGGGTTTCTCATGAAAGAAGGTGGGGGCGGAGTTGAATGAGCCCCAAAGGCAGACTTCCACACGGTGGAGTCAGAGTTTCTCTGTGGGACTTCTGCAAACTTTCATTTTGTCCTAGGCCTAACCCATATGGGATCAGTTAAGTCCTGTGGGTATTTTTCCAAGTTCTCGATGTGCGTAGACTGGTTGCTCGTGAACACCGAACGCAGTATAACCCAGGAGGAATGGGTTCCTGCAGTGGAGCCCATGACGTTGTGTTTCCTGGTCCAGGCGAGTGTTCATGCTCAGTGCGGGACCATACGTTTGTAGCAACTTCTCCTTTTTTGGCCAAACGAGGAGCCCTGCCCCTCTGATGAGAGCATTTCATTTTGTGTTTCCGATACCCATCAGCAAAGTTTGTCATTCCTCGGTCACTTGAAAGACCGTGTAGCCGGTGGTTATGGAGCCAGGGTGAATCCAATGACCATCGTCTTTTCCAATAACCGGATGCCATTTTTAACTTCAATATGCTGTCTGGACATAGTGAGAACTAATGGCAATAAACGTCCAGCTGCATGGTGCACCCCTTTTTTATGGGGGTGATCTGCTGTCTTTGTAAACCCTCTCTGGCCTCTGAGCATCTATTCTATTGTGTAGAAAGTACATCTCTATATTGTAAATAAGAGTGTCCAGTGTTGCGTGTCATGCCTCATTTGAAAAGGCTTTTTTATGTCTCTTTCTATTGAAGTATAGATATCTAATATATATACATAAATATATATATATATAATGTAAAACAGGGACATTATATTATTTATTATAAAATTATAAACAAAATGCCTGCCAAGATAATGGTCTAGTATGTTTTCATTCTTAGCATAACTTTTGTGGGGTTTTTTTTTGTTTTGTTTTTATGGTTAAGTTTCTCAGAAGTAGGTAGAAATAAAAATTGCTACTGTTGAGATTGATTGGAATCCATTGTTCACAAGCCAAATTCATCCAAGAAGTGGATGTGAACTTAAAGTCACCTGGTGGCTAATCTAATGGCGCGAAGGCAGGTTGAAAGCGCTGGAGTGCTATGAGCCTGGGGAGAGGCTGGAGAGAGGGGAGGCTCCTGCTGGCACCCACGGTCCACAGGTGTTTGCCGAGCGACTTCCCTCCATGCCAGATGGGAGCACAGGGATGGAGGGCACAATCCCCGCCACAAAGATCACAAGGGAGAGGCAGCCTTGTTAGGACGATCTGATGGAAGGAGGGCTTTGGCGAGGCCCCGGGGCAGGTGCAAGTGCTGCTGGAGGCCCATCATCCATGCCCTGCAGAAGGCTGTGAGCAAGATATTTGCTTTGCATAGCGTGTCACCACCAAGGGCACTCGTCCATCAGTTCATCAATCCATCCATCCATCCATCCATCCATCCATCCATCCATCCATCCATCTATTAATTCATTAGTTCATTCATCCATTCAGCAAATATGTATTGAGGGACTGCTGTGCCAGGGATGTACAGGTAAGAGTGAGTGGCTTGCAGCCCAGTCCCAGATGGGAAAGTGAAGGAGGTCGGCGCCACCCAGGAATAGGGATCGGAGTGTGCTCAGAGGAGAGACACCCAGCCCACACTGGAGATGTGCAGGGTCAGGAGAGGCCTCTGCAAGAGAGTCCACGGCCACACACCAGGACTGAGTCAGGGCTGGCCTGGTGAAGGTCGGTTGTGGGGAACTCCAAGAAGGAGCAGAATTATTGAAAGGCTCGAAGGGGGGGAGCCCTGACCCTCGGCTCACTGGACAGGCTGATGGAGACGGCGCCGGGCTCCGGAGTAACGGGGCAGAGGAGTGAGCAGTCGGCCAGCCTGCGGGGCCCTCTGCTCTTCCAGGAGGAGATCCCATCGTTCACACTAGGAGGAGAATTTCCTCTTGGAAGCGGGGGCTCTCCCAACCCCCTGTGTTCACATCCTTCTCCCAGGTTAGCTCGTAAGACAGACCCGATCCCCCCCCAACTTGTTGGGGAGCCCAGAGCCATGTGGGCTCACCCTCCACTCACTTCCAACGATACAGGTGACGTGTCTCCCCGGCTTCTCATGGAGGAAAGCTCGAGCAAACAGCATCATGTAAACAGCCACGAAGAGGGAAGGGCTGTTTGGTTAAAATTATTGCAATTGAGCATTATTGTTACCATTTTCTTCTTTTTCTGCTTGTGGGTGGAAGCGTTCAGGGGGGAGTCCTGCCGTGGAGGTGGGGGTGGCTGCCCTAACCGCTCTTGAGCACAGTTTATGTGGGCAAGCGAGGGCCCGGGGCTCAGTTGACAGCTGGCCGAAGCTCCTGTCCCGGTTCAGTCGCAGCCGGCCACGGGCCAGCTGTCGGTCACAGAGCAAACGCAGACATGCAGAGAGAAACACAGCAGCCCGTCCTGATGGAGGATGCGTGGGGCCGGGGCTCGCGGAAAATCACAGGTGCGGTGAGGTGGCGAAGGCCAGGTTCGCAGGGAGCCGTGGGAGGAGCCCATGGGTGGGGGGAGGGCACCAGCACAATGTGCAAATGGAAGGGACAAAGTGGAAATGGCGGCCTGGGACCCAGGTTTTCCTGTGTTGGGACCATGACAGAGTATTCGATGAACCCTCACTTGTGTGAGACAGTGGCATCTCTCCAAGACACGTCCATTGAGCTGAAAAAGCTGGGTGTTTGCAAGCCCCCAGACCTAATTGTCACTTTTTTTTGCCATGTGATTTGAGCACCAACGGTAACACCATACCCTGGTGTTTCATTTCTTTGTTTCCTTTTTTTTTTTTTCTCATTTGCTTATTCGCCCCATGGTTTATTGAGCATCTATTTTTGTGCTGAGTTTTGTACTAGACTATAGAGCTATTAACATATGTCACATAATCCTAAATACTAAAGGGATCTCGTGGGATAATAACATTTAAGATTTTATTTTTAACTGTTAGTTATGAAGTTAAAGCTATGAAACCTCAGCGCCGTAAGAGGAACCATGAATGTTTATTCCAGACTCTATGGTTCACATCTTGAGCTTTGCTCTTCCAAACTCTGTGCACACGTGTCTCAGTCCACATATCACAAAGTAGGCGTGCACTGCAGTGACATTACAAGTCTATGTTCCACCTTTTTTGCTGTTGCTTTTTTTTTTTTTTTTTTTTGCTTTTTCCATGGTACCTCAGCATTACATACAATACTAGGGATGTCTCAATAGAAAACACCATTGAAAACCTTTGTAAGCAAAGCTGAGCCCTTCCCACTTCTTTTCATGTGAAATGGTAACAATACGCTCTACTTTCCAATGGGCTAAGCTCTGTGCACCAATTTTAATTTCAGGGAGAAGGGCCCCAATGGCTTCTGTCACACGAAGGAATGTCCCCAGTGTGTAGAGCTGGACTTCCAGTCGAAAGTTAACGTGTGGAAGCTGCTGGGTCATGCTTCACTGATCTCTAAAGCAGGTTATGTCCCATATTTGTAAAGTTCAGAATGTGCTTTTGTTTTCATTTCATGGAAGTGGTTATGATAATATGGCTTTGAAACCATCCTCAGACTCAAGCCTTCATGGTTCATCACAGATTCAGAACTTGTGGAGGTTAAACAAACCTCAGGCTCATTTGCTTCCTTTTTCTCAAATGAAGGAGCAAATGAATAGAAATAGCACTCTGTGTTCAACGTCTGTTGGCAAGGTCTTCTGCATGTGTGATTTCATTTCATCTTTAAAAGCTGAAAAACAGGGACATCTGGATGGCTCAGTTGGTTAAGAGTTGGGGGTCTTGATTATGGCTCAGGTCATGATCTCAGGGTCATGAGATTGAGCCCTGCATCAGGTTCCTCACTCAGCACAGAATCTGCATGACCTTCTCCCTCTCCCCCTGCCTCTCTCCCCACTCCTGCATGTCCTCTCTTCCTCAAATAAACAAATCTTGAAAAAAAAAAAAAAAAGAAAGCCACACAACATACAAGCAATGCTGGTACAAGTCAAGTTTGACCTGATGAAGGTCACACAGCTCGCCAAAAGTGGAGTTAAGGCTTGATCCCAGAGCCTCCATTTTTTTAAAAGAAGATTTTATTTATTTATTCATGAGAGACACACACAGAGAAAGAGGCAGAGACACAGAGGGAAAAGCAGGCTCCCTGCGGGGAGCCCGATGTGGGACTTGATCCCAGGACCCCGGAATCACGACCTGAGCTGGAGGCAGACGCTCATCTACATCTCCCCGAGCTTCCATTTTGTCTGTTAGGCTATGATTTCTCCAACCCAGAGAAGTTCATAAATCATAAAAGTCAAACATCTTGTTGAAATCAATGCCAGTTTCAGTCTTCATCATCTAAACCACCATCTTGTGAGCTTTCTCATACAATGTGTTGCTATATAAGAGACACCTTCCTAACCAGCAATCAGATGGTGGACAATTCCATGACAAAGGTGGTTTTAGGAAGCATGCTCTGGAAGCATGGTCCATGGTTCGCTGGCATCTATGCTCCCCAATCACTGTGTCTCAAGGCTCTCTTCGTCCTGCTAACCCAAAACCACTTTCCCAAAACCATGACACCTCTCCTCCCACAGCTGCCCTAGACCACCCTTCCATTTACAGCTCCTGCCTCTTTCTGCTACCCCCACGTTTGAATATTCACCCAGGAATTCGTGCCCTGTGCCCATGAGCTTTGAGCATGCACTAAATGCTTTGTGGACTGTTTGTTCCTGCTTCGGGGTGAGTCTGGGCTCCTTGTCCTACCATCAGAGATAAATCTTCTTAAGGTTCCAGGAACCACTCCTTTCTCAATATGACAATGTTGTGTGTGTCCTCGTAGGTCTCCCACATGGTGCACATGTAGTTTTTTTGAGAGCAGAAACCAGGTGTACATTGTTAGTGTTCCCTGCTGCTCTCTCCATGGCCTGGCACAGAGTTGGGGTTCGGTGAGAATCTTCTGGGAGGGTAAGTTCCTCTTTGAAAGCTCACATTTTCTTCTCCATGGTAGCTGATTCTGATGCAGGAAGGGTTTAACCTTGATCTATGTTTTTCTTGTAACCTTCTGAATCTGTAAGAGGAAAGTAGTTTCCTGAGACCAAAGATCATACGGGTAGGTTTTCAAATGGGAAGAGCCATTCTATCTCCAGGGCATGCTTTGAAACCAGCGAGACAGGGTTAAGTTACCTTAGCCATTAAAAAAAAAAAAAAAGTTGAAAATACTTCAAGAAGTAGTTGGTACCTACAGATGAATGAGGGGGAAATAGAGGTTCTGGAACTGTGCCTGCATAGAGCAGGTGTTTTAAAATTGGCTGGTGGGTAGCCTAGGAATACTTTACAGCAAAAATTTGGCTATAGGAAATTTTCTTTGTAATAAACTAAGAAGTTGTCTCCATGGGCCTCAAAGAGATTGGTTCCTTGAGGGGGATCACCTTGAATGAAACTTCAGGCTTAAGCTTCCTGCATTCAGAACATTCCACTGTGATTCCAGGAGCCACCAAACTGGAGCTTTTCAGCTCATTTCAGTGCATAATTGAAATATCTATGGAGTGAAGCTGTTTTCTTGTTGCTCAGGGTATAGTCGTTTTAATTTGAGGGTCAAGAAAAGGCAAGAACTTGACACATCGCCAAGAACAATACTACATTTCATTAAGGCGTTTGGAAGTTCAAATTCTGTAAACATCATTCAGAATCTCCTTATTGCATGGAACTGAAGAGACCCCTTGAAATGTCTTTTAGCTCAAGGTTAAATTTTCTGCATATGGGAAAAATATGGGAAAAATAGCCTGCTTCATGCTTCTAGTTCCAGAAAGTTTAATAACAATCCAGGTATGTCTGATAGCTTGTGAATACGTCTTTGCCTTTTATTTTTTTTTCCTTTTCAAGAGAGCACTTCACTCTGTTCCATCTACTGTCTTGTCTGTATGTAACTTAACATGAAAGTTTGTAATTTTTTAGCTTCATTCACCAATTCCTGTAACTTATTCTTGAATGCATTCCTTTTTAAATAGTGTTTCGTCTCTGCCCAGTTCTATGCTAAGCCCTGCTGGCCACAGTAATTTGCCACAGAAGACCCTGCCCTTCAAGAATTTATAATCTAGTAGGGGGAGTGGATACCCACATAGAGGAATGTTCATGTACATAAGATAATAAGCCAAGAGAACAGGTTGGAAACATTGAGAATATCAACATCCCGATGCCCCTTAAAACAAATCACCCTTGGCATTGGGGTTTGGACATCCTTTCAGGGTCTGGAGGCAGAAAACCAGCCCAGGTGAGAGGCCATTATGGCCTCAGCCAGGCCACTCAGGACTTGAAAGCTTCACTTGAAAGCAACCCTTCCCCAGATCAGTGTCAAGTTAAGGAAGTTACTAAAGGAGAAGCTGAAATTTGCATGTACTACAGCCCAATCTGTCAAGAAACACGACCACCTGAGTGGCCTATCACTCCTTGACTACTCTTACTAGTTCTTTTCAAATTAATAGACCAACACAGCTTATCAAGTTTAAAAGGCAAGGCAGTAGTGTCTGTAAGCGTTGCCATGCTCAGATTTGACCCCAAGAGCTAGCCTGTGGCTTGTGTCTATTCTCAGACAGCAGAGGGTTCTGGAACTTATTTTATTTTATTCCAGTTTTCTTTAGTTTTCAAATGTGACCTTCTGTGTCGTAGAAGGTAAAGAGAGGCAGGGTCTTTCGCATGGTCCCTTTCTCTGAAAAAGAACTTGAATGTACAGCTTGATGCCACTGTGAATTCCTAATGTGTATCTATTCTGGTGACAATATCTGTATACAATGATCACCACCTCCCGCACACCCCTGAACACTGTCTGCAAAACAACAATAGTAATAACCAAGTTGATAGTGCCAATATAATTCTACTATTTTTCTACACTTGCTCTTCGGTTGGCATTTTGTGTAGCTTGTGATGTGTATAAATGATCAACAACAACAATAATAAAATCCTTTGACTTTGTTTTGCCAGGACTTTGTGTTTATGGGATGCACAGTAGCCACTCTCCAGGAACATATTTAGGGCTGAAGGAATGATTTCTATGTGTGTTGAGAGGACACTGGGAGCGTGGTGGTTCTTTCTGGGATCCACACTGTAGGGGGGAGCTGGGATATTCTCACATGGCTGAACGGAGCAGGGAGGGAACGCCAAGTAGGGACCCTGGGAGGGTGGGGTCAGAAAATGGGAGATGTCATTTGGTGAACAGGCCACCCTGGTCTTCATCCCTCTATTCAAGGTTCCCCGATTAGTTGGACTTTTTAATAATCAGAGTTGCTCATTCAAAGTGCCTCTGGAGGGATGCATTCTCAGTCTCTGCACAGCATGGCTGGGCCTGTCTGGAGCCCAGAAGCAGCATGCTAAGGGAGGGAAGGTCCATTGTTTCCACAGTACTGAAAGGTTGGCTGTGATGAAAGCCATGCCCAAAGTCTGGTTCCAGTAGAGACCACCCCTGACCACAGCTCGTGCTGATAAAGGGGCCCCTGGGCGGTCTACAGTTGGTGTGGTCTGGTGTCCACACCACTTGGCCCTACCCCACCGGCCACAGATCACAGGACTGGGGATGGATGATGGGACAAGGACAGAGCTTCTGTAGACCCACAGACAGGCAGAACAGGGGTGGAGAAAATTAGCCAAACCCATAAGGATATCTCTGAAATCTAAACTGGGGATTGCAGTGAGCCTCAGGCTTCTGCAGTAGGAGGAGAGGAAAGCCACCTGCTCAGGCTGGGTCACTGCAGAGCAGGGCGCTAATGGGGGAGGTGGCTCATCACGCCGAGGGCAGCAGAGCGACCAGCCCCTGGACCTGCCTTGGATCCCTGACCCCAGTCTCTGTAGGATCAGAGGAGGCCAGGGACCTGGGATTCCCATGTGACACTGAGGGTCCTGCATCCGAGTGAGGGTCAGGACGCCCAAAGGAGGGGTGTTCAGAACCCTGTGAGTCAGGGCCACAGCTTAAACACACTTGTCCCACATTTATGTTCTGTTGATACTGCCAATATCAATTGGCAATCAATGTTCTGTGTGTTTTTATAGGTTCTTTACATTTGTGGTTCCAGACAAGCCTGTAAAGGAGGGGGAACAGATAGGATTGACCCCAACTTAGGCAAAAAGAAACCATGACTCCGGGAGACTTATGAAATTAACCCTCTGTTTCCACGATAATGAGTGATGATGGCAAGACTTACATCCAGCTTAGATATTATGCAAATATTTTATGAGTCTCTGGAACCCGAACGTGTCAGAAAAGGGGGCACTGCAGTTATCACAGATGACACTGGTGCTCACGCTCACCTAGGGGACCCTCACCAGGTTCCGGAAGGCAGGAGAGGGGCAGATGCAGATTCAAAGGTGCAGAGAGTTCTAGCATTTGACCAAAATTATGTCACTGATAAATGCAAAGAATGTGCCCAGTCTCCCCTCTTGTCTGCTTGTCCTTTCCATTACTTTTTAGTGGGGATACAGCTGAAGATCCCTTTCTGTGGGGAGCACCTGGTGGGGGAGCAGTGAGTCTCGAAGGGGATGTGGGAGGACACCCAGGGGCTGAATGAATGGGAGGTGGGAGCGGAGGACAGTTTGAGCCAATTTCACCACATGCCTCAGGCTTCGATTTCAGAGATCCCAAGTCACTGTACAGATGTGATGTGTAGGGGAACATGGGTGGGCGGCTGGGGACAAGCGGGTCCACGGGACACCCCTTCAGTGTCAGACAGCCAGCCAGGCACTTCCTTAAACCTCAGGGCCAGTGTCCCTGTCCACATCTGATGGCAGAGGAGACTGGTTGGGCAGCGTGCTTGAGTTCACCCTGGAGCTTGGCATTGGTCTCTGGGGGAATCTTCATTTCCTCCTCATAGTTACCTACAAGACCTTGCTTCATCTGGCCCCTTGTGCTGCTCCTGCCTAATCTGCTCCCTCCCCTGCACTCGTCTTTCATCCTTCCTTGTTCTCACCTGCCTGAGCTCATGGGCTGCTTCACTGTTGCTTCCTTACACCAGCAGAGCACTGCCCCAGGCCCGCCATTGGCCACCCAATCTTCCAAGTTTCCCTCCATCCCTCCCCTCTGGCCTTTATTACAGAGTCGCCCTGTTCATGAGGCTTTCCCTGTTTCCCCGCTTTGGGGCCTCCCGCCTCCCCACGCAGCCTAGGACCCTTCACACCCCACTTCCTGCTCCACATTTTCTCCTCTGCGCTTAACCACAGTCAAACGTGCTACATGTCTTCCTTACTTATTTATTGCCTTTCTTCGCTGGAATGTCAGCTCCCTGATGGAGGAATTTGTTTCTGCTTTCTGCCCTGCTTTCAACTTCTGGATCCCAGTACCCTGGCACATAGTGCAGCTTTAATAAAACATTTGATGAGTCAATGAATGAATGAATGAGCATTTGGACACGGGCTAACCAGGGCTGTGCAGCCCTTTCTGCCACAGGCGGCTCCCTCCCTGGGCATCCTTCACCAGCTCTGTGGCCTTGCACCTGGGGCCTCTCCAGTGTTTTCCCATTATTACTCTCTCCTCCCAGGGGGGAAATAGCCCGTGGCTGCAGGGATACAGCTGTGGGGAGACCCCCCCGCCTGGCTCCCACACTGAGGCAGGCCGGTGGGCAGAGATGGATTCATACCACCTGCAGAGGGCGCCCAAAGACCAGCAATTGGGGCACCCATGGAAGCTTGGTGATTCCGCTCCTGGTTGCCAAGCTCCCTTCAAGGCTGAGCAAGAGAAAGGAAGGATGGGATTTATTTGGGGGAACAAATAAATTTATTGTTTATTTGGAAACACGGAAGTCAAGAAACTAGAACCAGGGAGGGACAGCATGACTTTTTAGGATTTTTAGCTAGGATTAACAAACAAGGTGAATGAATTTATCCTGGTGCAGTTCATACACCCTGAGAGAGGCATGGGGGATGCAGGCCATGGTGCCAGGAAAAGACATCCGTGTAAGGACAGGCTGCTCTCCTAACTGAATCAGCTAACTGTTCAGTGATGATCTGGAGAGTTGCCTTCTCAGACAGGGGCTCCCCAGTTCCTCTCTGAAAGATGGTATTTGCTACTTCCATTTTGAAGGAGCCCCCTGCCTCCTGCAGGGCCAAAGAAATCCTTAGGAAGTTGGAAATCATGATCTGATTGCACAAATATTTATTGAAGCCAACACTGTTCAGTCTCTGTTTTAAGCACTCAAGAGAATCGTTTGCCAAAGCCGGAATCATTGGCCTGTCTTAATGAAGCTTGCATCCTACTGAGGAAGCCGACAATGACAGCAGACATAATAGATGAGGGAAGATGATATGTATATTGCTGCCTTCTTCAGAAACTTTTCCCCGGGGGGGCCAGAGATGGAATTATTTTTCATCTCCTTTCCTTGGAGTATTTTTTTGGCCTGGCTCTGAGTGCACATCATGTTATATAATAACATTATTGATTATTTAGAACTATTATTGCTAATAATAATTAATAATATTATTAATGTCCCATCAGATTGGAAACTTCTAGAAGGAATGACCATTGGACATGTCAGTGAGAAGTAAACATGGGTGGACTTTTCTAGGTTTCTAATTCCTCGTCTTTAAAACCATGGCAATAACTTGAATATGCCACATACTTCCAAAGGTTGCAGGGAAACCAGGTCAACCCTTCCTGGCAATGTGACTTTGTCCTTGTCCTACAGCTTTCCTTCTGGGACCCCTGCTGATCTGACCCCCATGAGAGCCCAGATAAGCATCCAAGGCTGCTCCCAGGGTGCCAAAATAGAGGTGGGACAGAGGGGACAGCCTTTTCCCCAGGCTCTCAGCTCAGGTTCAGGGGACAAATATCTTGCCTGAAGCAGCTACCTCATGTCTCCTTCCTGGACTTCAGCTCCTACAAGCAACTTGCACCATTTCCTTTCCCATCGAAACAAATGTATAAATTAAAGCAGATGAGTCCCTTTAAATCTAACCCCTTCACACCTCTATTTTCTCCCCCATTAAAAATACCAAACAATATGTCATTTAAATCTCAGAGACAGCTCCAGGCTAATCTAGCTAAACAAGAGCTGAGCAAGATCTCTTGGCTCAACATTCCATTTCTGCTGAGGCAGGAGGGGCACCAGCTCTGTGCTCGTACAATATGCTATAAAATAAAGACATATGGTAATCCCTTCTCTGATCCCATCCCCCTGTGTCCCACCCTAGGTAAATCAAGCTCCATCTGCAGGGCTAGGACTGCTACGCTTTGCAAGGACACTTTCTGAACTCCCTCTACTGCCAGCCCTTACCCATGCACATTTCTAGAATCTTTGCATATGTAAATCATTGCTGACCTTCTTGTCTCTTGAGGGAATCTGTAAGTATTAGTGCTTCCTCCTTACTGTCCCATTATTCATGTAGAGGAATAAACTTAGACCCAAAGATAATCTAAGGTGAAATGATGTGCAAAGTGCTCTAGGGACACAGAGGCACAAAAGATCAACGATGCCAAGGGCAGCTGGGTGGGGGAATTAATAGTGAGAATGAGGTATGACTGGGTTTTGAAAGTGGAGGTTGTGGAGGACAGTGTGCAGTCACAGAAAATGGTGTGTGGAGATCCACATCTGGAGATTGATGAGGGCTGTCGTGCAACAAGAAGAGGAGAGGGCTTGGGATGAGGTGCTGGCTGAAGGTGAGACCCAAAGAGCCTCAGAATCCCATGTTCTGAACTGAAATGGGGAAGTGCATGCATATGATGGGCAATGGTGGAACCAAGCTTGTGCAAAAAATGCTTAATATTCAATTATGCTCTAAGTAGCACAGCAAAGAGATGCAGTAAGTTTAAGACAAGCTGCATGATATATATCCGTGCTCAACCATAGTGAGCATGTCCATCAGGCTGACAGGTGCTGGATCGATGCTGGTCACCTCTGGAGTGGTGGATTGTCAGGAGACTTGGCCTTTCTCTAAAAACAACCATAATCTAGTTGGTAATATTTTTCTTACATGTGTATTTTTTTAAGTGATATGAATTGTGCTGACAGATGTCATTATATGCCAATAATTCTCCCAAATACATTGCATGGGATGCAGTGTGGTCCATTGAACATCTGGCTGGCTGACGGTGGCCTTAGGCTGACTAACCAGGCAAAGGCAATTGCATGCCATAGTCCCAAGACGGAAGCTTGTCGCATGCAATCACTGGCCCAGCACCTATCAGCCCATCAGCCCACATACTGTTTTTAAGGGCAGAGACTCGTATTAGCAGTATTAAGAGATTTGGTTACCTAAAGTGGACACAGGTAGTGTGTGAGGTCACTGACTTTAAAAGACATACTCCACTTCTCACCCACTGACCCTCATACCACAGAACTTTGCTTCTGCGCTGGGCAGGTCCCTGTGGGCAGTAGAACTTTCTATGGCACCTGCTTGTTGCTCATTTAGTCTTTCTCTTTTTTCAAAAAGCTGAATACAGGCATTATGCCATTTAATCCTCAAAACTCCATGAAATATAAATGGATATTATTCCCATTTTTTTGATGATGAAACGGAAATTCAGACTGTATCTTGCCAGCAACACACAGCTGGTCAGGGGAGCGAGGATGCCAGGAAACCACCTCAGGGCATCTGGGAGCAGAGTCTGTGCTCTTAAAAACCACACTCCTGGACTCATTTCAACTTCTCTTTTTCTTGTCCCTCTTTATTTACTTTTATGTTAGATGAATAGGCTTATTCCAGAAAGTTTATTAGAGGCTCTGACATCTGTTGGATGGTGGGGAGGGAGAGTACTTAGATGGCCACAGACTGCAGCACCTGCTGGCCAGTGTTTCCAAAAGTGATAAGAATCAGCTAAGGTATTCTCAGGCTCCAGTGCTCTTGGCCACACTGAAACCAATTCCTCTTTCCTGATGATACAGAGGCATCAGTGCCTTTGGAACCAAGTTTCCCTTAAAAGCATCTATTCAATGACCCTATTTTACAGTCGAGAAAATTGAGATGGAGAAAGAGTGTTTCGGTTGCTCCAGGCCACACAGTGCATCCTTTTGGCCCGGGTACAGGTGGCCAGGAGGCCCATCCCCCGCCCTGTGCTGGCCCCAAGGCCACCGGAGTTCCCACGTGTCTGTGGGAGGTGTGTAGTGAGCCTGCTAAACCTGATGGCATGGTCACTCCAGGTGCTTCTCCATCGGTGGGTGATGCCATGTAGGGCAGAGGCTTGTATTTGGGAAACTTCCTGTCCCAAATGTCCTTGCCTCCACCCTGTCCCTTAAAAAATATACATATGGCTGAAAAAGGAAGAGTGGCTTTCACTCATACTTCAACCACAAAGATGTTCTCATCCCCTTTACTCTGAGACTAGTTGTTGAATGAGTTCTCATTAAGTCTTGGGCTTGTAGGTTGAACATCAATATTTGCTTTCTGGTGTCATATTATCTTAAATTCTTCCAATAATATATTTTTCAATAAATTAATTGGAACTTTCCAATAAATTAAATGGAAAAGGCTTTGGGCCATGTTCTCTTCTTCATGCCTTTTTCCAGTCACCCATGGTGACAGGGCCCATAGTGGCCTGTCCTCTTGGATGAAAGAACGATAATTAGAAATGAGTCAGAGTAATTGAAAATGGATATTGGGCTCAGAGCACCATCGGAAGAAAAAAATTCAGCCCTTGCATTTGTAAAAAGCTCATTTCAGAGACTCACCTTTTAAAAATACAAATGTGATATGTCGCCACCTGTTTAACATCCTGCAGTGGTTCCCAGCTGCTCTTGGAGTAAAAGCTAAATTTCTTATAAGACCTGACCTGATCCAGCCTGCTCTGAACTGTGCCTCTTTTGCTCGTCGTCAAATCTCCAGAACCCGGCCCAGGGGCTGGATATGGATCGCAGAGTTTCATAACGGACCCTATCCTTCCCTCATCCACCATGTTCCGAGAACCTGCTTTGGGGTGAGCATCAAGGATGTAGAGGGGGAAAAAAAAAAAGGATGTAGAGGGGGCATCTGACCATGGGACTTGCCTCAGTCTAGTGTACACATCCTGGATAAAGGGTTGAGACTTCCAGAAGGGAGCTCAGTGGACACTCTTCCCAGCACAATAGCACTGTAACTGGTAAAAAGTCAGACAGGAAACAACCATTCAAAGTGTCAAAGCAGAAACTGCCTTGGGTCAAGTTACCCAGGCAAGTTAGCCTTCCTTCCGTGCTACTGCAAAGGGGAGAGAGACCTGTGGATGATGATGGCCTAAACCAATTCTAGATGGGAACATCATAGATTTCTACATCTGGGATATTTTAAAAAAATCCTCCTTAGTCTCCCATACAAATTCTATCAATGCCTCCTTGATTACCATTAAAAAAAAAAAACTGAAGAAGAAAAATAAGAGCTCATTGTAACACGTGTACTTAATTTAGATTTTAGGAGCTACAGATTTGTCCTGCTTGTAGTCCAAGAAACCATGAAGTGTTCCTCTGTTCCTGCCAGTGCATGTGGCAAAATGAATTAAAAAGGTAAAGAGATCTTGCACCTGAGTGGGTACGCTTGCAGAGATGGAACTGATAGAGCCCCAAGGACAAGAGGAGGGAGGCCCATGCAAGCTCTGCATGCTCCCTCCTTGATTCCTGCCTCCACCCGGGGAGAAGAAAGTGCTCCAGCTCTGCAAAGAGACAGACCCCGTGTGAACACTGCACCCTGGCCCCAAAGCTACAGGAAGTGGCCTCCGTTAGAATATGAAACCAGTACCCACTACTGAGGGCAGGTGGAGAGGTTCCCATGAGATGCTTGCTACTCAGTAAACGTGGTTAGGCTGAACTAACCATTCCTTTATCTAGCACTATGTTTAGCAAAATGATGTTCCTTGTCACTCTTCATCTTGCTTCTTCTATACATTCTTCTGTCAATCAGAATTTGGGGTCTCTGTCCTCAGAGCTGTTCTCCCCAGCAAGCACCAAGGACTTCACATGCAAGTCCCAATCAGGCATTGCATCCCCCACCCCGGACCTTCGCCTTCCTCACTGGCCAGTGCCCGTCTCCTCACTGAGTCCTGTGGATGCTTCCATCACAGCACACCCCCCACTGGACTGCGTCTCATCATTTTTGTGGTCCCACTTTTGTTCAAGCGACCACCATCATCTGATCACTGCAAATTCTCCTTTCTCCCCAACTTTCCCTGCTGAGCACTACCACCTGTTCTTCCAAAGCAAAGTCAAGGCTTATCAGGTCACCCTGTAGTGCAGCCTGAAGGCTGAGTTTCCTTTTTCTGTAATGCAAGTGCCTGACTTAACCATAATTGCCAGACATCCACTTCAAAATAGCCATCTCCAATAAACACCTTGCCAGCCACAGGGCTGGGTCAGAGCCAACCCTCCCCCTTCTCCCCCCCATCTCAGTTGATTTCCATAAGTGACCACGTGGGCCACTTGCTTTCCCCCCCCATTCCTTTCTTACATTTTAAATTCACCACTAAAGAATGAGCCCTGAAGATTTAAGCCCCCCCCCCAACCCCAATAAAAGCAGCTCCCCTTGGCCCTGCGCACCTGCTTTCTCTCTGCCTACAACCTCACGGTGTGGCCCTCTGTGTGCTCTGTGCTTTCCCGGACCTGCAATCCGTGAGCTGCTTCTTCTTCTTCTTCTTCTTCTTCTTCTTCTTCTTCTTCTTCTTCTACTTCTTCTTCTTCTCCTTCTCCTTCTCCTTCTTCTCCTTCTCCTTCTCAGCTTCGCCTTCTACTCCTTCTCCTTCTCCTTCTCCTTCTCCTTCTCCTTCTCCTTCTCCTTCTTCTTCTTCTTCTTCTTCTTCTTCTTCTTCTTCTTCTTCTTCTTCTTCTCAAAGTTTCCTGATGATTATTGTAGAGAGCTTCCTGCAATCGTAATAAGAACCACAAATGCTAGTCCTGCCACCACGTTGGTTATGGATAGGCTGAAACTAGCACATGGTTTATCTTCCTCCTTAACATCCTCAAGTGGCTTCATATTTTAGTTGGACTAATGCCCCTTACCCTGGCCCTGTGGGTCCTCCACGATCTGGCCCTTGCTCAGCGCTGTGCCCCGCTTCCTCTATGTGCTCCAGCCACATAGAACACATCCAAGGCCTTTGTCCTTCTCCACCCCAGGACCTTTGTCCGAAGGCTGGGGCCTTTGTATGGTCTGTCCTCTGCCACTCAGATTAGCTTCACCTTCTCTGAGAATCCTCCTTGACCACCCTAATGTCATCCTCTGGGGCCTGTAATTTTTCTCTGCCAACACTGACAATCATGTGGATTTTTTTTCTGCTTCATTGAGGTATCATTGACAAAATTGTAAGATATTTGAAATGTAAAACATGATGATTTGATATGCAGATACAATGAGAAAGAATTTCCTCCTTCTATTTAATTGTCACATCCATTACTCCATATATTTATGTATTTGGGGGAGAGAGAATGTGGAAGGTCCACTCTCCTAGCAGATTTCAGTTATATAAAACAGTGTTATCAACTATAGTCATGATGTGATATGATAGATCCTTGGAACTTGCTCATCTTATAACTGCAACTTTTTATCTTTTTATCAATCTCCCTATTTCCCCAAATCCCTAGCCCCTGGTAACCACTTTTCTGGTCTATGTGTCTACGAGTTTGATTTTTTTTCTTAGATTCCACATATAAGTGATACCATGCAATATTTGTCTTTCTCGGTGTGACTTATTTCACTCAGCATAATGCCCTCTAGTTCTATCTATGTTTTGCAAATGGCAGGATTTTCCTCTTTTTAAAGGCTGAATAATATTCCACTGTAGGCCTAGACACCACATTGTCTTTATCTGTTCCTCTGCTGAGGGACACTTTGGTTGTTTCCATACCCTGGATACTGGTAAATAATGCTGCCATGAACAAGGGGGTGCAATAGCTCTTAGAGATTTGTTTCCTTTGGAATCATACCCAGCGGTGGGATTGCTGGATCATGTGATAGTTCTATGTCTAATTTCTTGGGGGAACCTCCATACTGTTTTCCACAGTGACTGCAATAATTTATATCCCCACCAACCGTGCAGGAGGATTTCCTTTACTTCACATCCTCACAACCCTTGTTACCATTTATCTCGTTGATAATAGCCATCCTAGCAGGTGCAAGGTGGTATCTCATTGTGGTTTGATGTGATCTCCCTGATGATGAATGATGTGGAGCACCTTTCCATGTACCTGCTCACCATCTGTCTGCCTCCTTTGGAAAAACCTTTATTTAAGTCCGTTGCCCATTTTTAATATGGATTTTTTTTAATTGTTCACTGTCTTTTTTTTCTCCAAGTAGAATATAAAGTTCATGAAAGCCAGGGTTTTGTCCGTTTCATTCATCTCTTTCTAAGGTATTTAGGACAGGATACAGCATAGAGAAGACCCACAGTGAGCCCTCCAAGATGCCTTAGGTGATACTGAGTCCCTACCTAGCTCTCTTTCTCATCAGAGGTGGTGACTCTGACTGAACACAGCTCGCCTCCAAGATTTGTGTTTTGCATGTGCGTCTCTGCAACTAGACTTTTCTCCACTGGAGGGCAGGGTTCACTGCTTTTTAAAAATTTGTCTTTCAGAAAAGGGCCTTCCTTACTTTCTGGAACAGTCTCAGGGCGGCTTTTTAGTCTAGAAGCAATAATACATGAGGGGCTATCAATATCCACAGAGCCAACTGTTTGATATAACATGGTGTCTTGCCTATCAAAGTTGGAAATTAAAATGACTGAAAACAAAAATCAAAATAAAAACTCGCATTTTCTATTAAATGGTTTTTCTTCTTCCTAAATGCTGGCACAGCAATAGCATGTTCAAACCAAATAAACACATTGTTATGCCTACATTTTGCATTAATTTCAGATCAATCACTCCAAGCCCCTACTAAATATAAGTTACACAAATATTCAGAGACCTTCAGTTTGGAGGGCAGGATATTATTGGCTTCTTTGGGGCATCTCCTGTACTCTAGGCAGCTGACTTCCTCTTGCCTGTTGTAGGTGGGGCCTGGAGTCTTCTCTCTCCTCACCCCCTTGCAGAACCAGGCCTGATCCTACTGCCTGGGCAGTGATGCCCAAACTCGCTGGAAGGTGGGAATCGCCAGCCGTAATTGTTACAGACACACATTCTTGGCGTCCATAAATAGCCAGCATGAGCCCAGAGGTTTAACCTCTTCATCAAGCAGATAGGTCCAACGAAGAATGTCCTTCTCTCTAATGAAGTGGCTCTTAAAGTGAGTGTCCGTTAATATCATCTGGGAGCTTTTAAAAATCCTAATGCCCACTCATCCCCTGAATTCAGTCAAATTTTCTGGGGCAGAGCCTAGGGATAGATATTTCTAAACAGTCACTTAGATGTGCAGCCTGGGTTGAGAATCACTATGTCTGATCCTGATGCGATGCTCACGCCTGGTAACTGGGTGTTTCATACATTCCTTCACTCAATCACTGACTCATCCACTTAGGCAATCCATTGTCCCTTCATCCAAAGTGCTCTCTTTTTTAATTTTTGAGAGGAGAATCTTAAGGAAGTTTCCATGCTCAGCACAGATCCTGACACGGTGGGAGGGGACAAAAATCAAGAGCTGGAAAATCAAAATCAAAATGCTTAACTGACTGGGCCACCAGGTGCCCCGGAAGTGCTTTGGTTTTTCAAAGCCAACAGTGAGAACTCAGAAAAGTGATCTCACCTCTTGAACTTCAGTTCTCTCCTGTGTATTCTGGAGACAAAGAAACTTGTGTACATCGCCAGATTGTTGTGAGGCTTAATTGAGATCATACAGGAGAAGTAGTCGATAAATAAGTGTTCAATAAATTGTAGGTGTTATACTATTCATTTATTCTATAAAACATATATTATAAAACAGAGCTTGGCTAAGTTCTGTGGTTATGGTAGACCTGATATTTGCAATGAAAATGTCCCATGGCCTGCCCAAATTTGCTGATTCAAGACCACATGCTATATCAAGACAAGATCATAAAACATAACGAGAAAGAATGATCTATTCAAACCCTCTGATGATCCTTTTAGCTCAGAGTTAAAACTATTGGTGTCTGGAGATCACTCCTGTATGGCTCAGAGATGCTGTGCCAGCTCTGTGAGTGAGGACTGTGGTCAGGCTTGGTTGGACCAAGTGGCCATTGCAAGAGTGTGACTTGGGGAAGCCAGACTCAAGCCAAGTATAAAGTCACCCCAAGTCATCCATCCAAGATAGTGATAAAACCATGAGGTAGCAATCAGAGGCCTCAAGGATCCCAAAGAAACATCCACTCTGGAGAGCGGGTGGAAATTGAAGTGCTGCCAAGAGGAAAAGAAAATCCAATGTAGCCATGTCTTCAGATGTTTTCTTTGTAGAATAAATAATTATGGATTCCTATATGAAATCTTCCATTTTCCAACAATTGATACAGATTTTTAAAAATTAAATATACCGCAGCACAAATACTTCAGCCCAGTGGGTCACCATTCTGTAAACTCTTTGGTCTGTGGGACTGGTAAACCTAATGAAGGGCTCTGAACTAGTTTGGAAAATCAGAATAAATGTTGTCACTAAATTAACCAAAACACAATACTGAATCCTTTTTTTTTTAAAAAAGCTTTTATTTATTTATTCATGAGAGACACAGAAAGAAAGGCAGAGACATAGGCAGAGGGAGAAGCAGGCTCCCTGCAGGGAGCCTGGTGTGAGACTCAATCCCAGGACCCAGAGATTACGACCTGAGCTGACAAGGCAGGTGCTCAACCACTGAGTCACCCACGTGTCCTCAACACTGCATCTCTATAGAAGTTCCCAAAACTATTTGGTTTGGCCTCCAACACTCTCCTTGATGAGCTCCCTGGACTCATAGCAGGTGCTCTCAAAGCACTGTGGACAGTGTCCTAGTATTTCAGGATACCCCCCTCTCCTTTGGGCCATGGAAATGTCCTCACCTCCTCCCAAACCTTTTCCCATAGAAAGTGAAGGGCCCTCGGTGTACGGCAGCGCCACCTCGCAGGTTAACCATTTTCTGGATTTTGTCAATTAAGAAACTGTTTTTTTTTTCTCTGACTGAAATGTTTACTTGAACAAATGGTGTTTGTGGATTTATTCCGCAGGGGAATGCAGACTGCTGCCAAGTTCGTTTTGCTCTTTAGTGAACTGTTTCCTGGAACAACTTGCCCGGGTCCCTGTCTTCCCAGTTCTCTAGACGCATGCCAAGGATGACAAGCTGAGGGCTGTTGAGCAGAGGCAGCCGCCGGCCTCCCCTGCTGAGGCTGGCCCAGGGCCCAGGGCTGAGCACAGCTGCTGTTCCCACCGGCCTCAGGATGAGGGGCATTCACTGTGCTGAACATGAGTCCCGTTGAGGGGCTGACTCCCCACCCTCGCCTCCCCCTCCAGGCCCACCTGCCCTGGCCCTGCCCAGAGTCAGCCTCCCTTGTCCCCAACGGCAGTGGCAAGGGGCCACTTGCCTCCTCCTGGAGTATCTGCTTCAAGCCTAAGACACCAACTCCTCTCACGCCTCTCTCCTGACTCCTTCTCTAGGAAACGTCAAAAAGTGCCTAGAAGGTCCAACTTAGACCTCACATCCTCCTTATCTTGCACTATTTCTTTATTCTTATAAATCTACATAATAGCCTATTTCTATCCTCACAAATCCTTGCTCACATCCACAACAGCTCCGAAGACACAGCAAATGTACCCCATGAGGTTTGTGCACCCTCCCAGGTGGTGAGGAGGAGGTCTGAGGAGGAGCATGAGTGACTGTCCCCATGTCCCGGCTTCCTGAGTGCCACTGGGCCTGACGCACAGAGAGCATAGACTCATTTCCTTTTCGTTCATTCATTCAGAACATCTTTACTAAGATGAGGAGGCTCAGGGCAAGGCTGGAGATGCTCAATAAATAAGACTCAGGCCTGCCTTGAAGGCCCTTGGGGGTGTGGAGAGGAGACACGCTTGGGGAGGATAGATTGCAGAGCATTGTGAGATAAGATAGAGGAAGATCAAAGGCACTAAAGGGCAGAGTGGAGGAGGTAGGACGACGCTGGGGCAGGAGGATCATCTCAGAGAGGTGAGGCTTGCATGGTAAGTAGGGCTTGGCCTCTTCAGCGAAGAGGGACTGAGCCATTCTAACAGCAAGGGGGCGCTTCATGCACATCTTGGGGACACACACTGAGCTCTGTTCTTTCGCTCACCCATCCAGCAGTTAGTCACGGAGCACCTCTGGGCGCAGTGGTGAGTGACACAGGCAAAAATACCTGCCCCATTCTGGTGGGATTCATGCACTCTAATGTTTCAGACATTATACACAGAAGGAGGGCACTGAAGGGCTTGTGAGGGGACCAGTGCTGCCTGGAATGCTGAGAGCCCATCCAGGGCCAGACCACAGGAGAGTCTGAAGGGGGACACATGTCTGCTTTCAGCTCAGGTCGTGATCCTGGGGTCCTGGGATCAAGTCGCACATCAGGCTTCCCACAGGGAGCCTGCTTCTCCCCCTGCCTATGTCTCTGCCTCTCTCTCTCTCTCTCTCTCTTGAATAAATAAACAAAAATCTTAAATAAAAGAGGAGGGGTCTGAAGGACACACCTGGCACCATCGTGCCCACTGCCTTTCTTAGACTCCGCACTCCTGACCTATGTGCCTGGGTAACCTTCATCATGAAGCATGTCCTGTGAGCTGCAGGGTGCTTAGCAGCATCCTGGGCCTCTACCCACTGGTGGGTATCCTCTCCCTCAGTTATGACAACCAAAAACATCTCCGCACGTTGCTAAATATCATCCAGGAGCCAACGTTGCTCCTGGGTGGCATCAACTGCTGCAGGCTTAATCAGTGACAGGTTCTACTATGGAAGGAACAGCTACAAGCTTATGCATGTGGGCTTGTGTGACACCACTCCACGCACACACCACACCAGTTCATTTATTTGGAAACAAATGAGTGCGTGGCATGGAGACTTCTGAATCTTCCACGTACAACTTAGAGCAGGCTAACATCCATGCTAGGAGTCCCACATTCACCACAGCAAAATGCCAGCCTCTCACAGGCCAATGTCTTCCTTTGAAAGTCATACCATTTGTTGAGATATGACCAGGACCTGCATCCTCTGCCCCAAGTAAGGGCGAAAGACAAAAGTTTGGGTCCTCTCGCCAGAGACCAGTGTTCCTCATTGCCCTTTTGGATGACCTTTCACTGGCAAAGCAGAAAATTTAAGAGAAAAATGGAAAGCAGAGACACTTTGCAGACTCATTCAGGGGATTTCAAAGCCTAGACTCCATCATGATGCTTTCAAAGGCCTATAAAAGCTACAGTTATCACTCATCATTGGGCTTTCTCTTCACAAAAGGGCAAAATATATATATATATATATAACAATGGTCTGAAAGGGCTAAAAAGTAGATGTTTAAAATGGTTCAAAATGACCCCTGGCTTTTGAGGTCTCCCAATGATATGATTAGCAATGGGGGAGACCTTCCTTAACCCTTTCTTTCTCTCTCTGAGGTCAGCAAATGCCAATCAGCCTAACTGAATGTTCCATTGAACATTCTGAACACTTTGTTGGTAGCCACATGGTGGACATCTCCTTAATTGACTGGGCAGATGAATCTGGTTGGAAAATAGGCAATGGGAGCTCACCCAAGCCTTCAATTACCACCATGACTTTAGTTATACCCTGTTAAAGCCCGCTTCTCTCCTTGGGAACTCACTAGTCATGGTAGAGAAATATGCAGAGGAAGCTGGCCTGCTAAAAGGGATGGGGGCAAGATGTAGTCTCTGATTAAGTCCCAGACAACAGATGCAGACAGGGCTTCTTGACCTCAGCACTACTGACATTATGGGCTAGATCATTCTTTCTGTGTGGGACTGTCTTACATGTTATAGGATGTCAGAACAAGCACTGGCCTTCACCCACAAGATAGTATGTCCCAGTAATGACAACCAAAAATGTCTTCAGATATTGCTAAATAGCCCTGGAATAGGATGGGGAGTCACCCCAGCTTGAGAACCACTAGACTCAGAGGAGGTTAGTTCTAACGAGGATAAAAAGCTTGCACTAGAAAGTAGTGTTTTGTTCCCATGGGCACATCTGGAAAGAAAGAGCACATGGGATATGGGGTGGGAGGGTCATTTGTTGAGCAAAGATGGAGGATAAAAGCTGGAATGTTTATTTGGGGAGATATCCTGGAGTCTGGTGTGGCTGGATAGGGGTGATGCTCTGGCAGAGGTAATCCCTCGGGTCCAAACGTGAAGAGGTTGAAAGGCAAAGTTGATGATGGACTCTAGGTCCCTTTCAACCCTCAAAGCTGACCAGATAGCAGTTTATATTTTCCTATTTTTCAGGATGGTAAACTGAGGTATAGAGTGGCTCTCTCAGGGCCATGAAAGTTAGTAGTGGCATTCTCTTATGTCTCTTCCATCCAAGGATAAAGTGGTCACCTTCAACTGGAGCATTTGTGGTCTTGGATGAGCCAGATGTCTGGTCAGGTGACAAGAAAGTGAGGAGACTCCACAAGAGCTAAATAATTTAGGATATGATAACATGGCAAACACCTCTCATGTTCTTTTTTTTTTTTTTTTTTCTCACACATAAATTGAGGGAACAAAATTACGTGGGATGGTGCAGATGTGGGATGGCTCTGTCCAAAGCACCCTTTGATGTCCCCAGCATCTTCAGAACAAACACTTGCAGAGTGGAAAGGGTTGGGGGAGGAGAAGGAGGACCCCTTTTTACAAAGCTTATTTTCCAAATGTCTCCACAGGATGCACATGCTGCTAACTGTCTAATGAGGCACAGATTGAAAATGGCTAAAGACTCTTGTAGTGAAACCAGGGTGATGGTACCCAGAGGCATTGTGAAGAAGTTCCTCTAATTGCAACTTTTAGTTATGACCAACATGGTCCCCATACTTCAGGGATAAGTGCTAGAGAGCTGTTCTTACATTATTTTTTTTTTAAATACCATCTCCAGGAGAAACAGAGATTTGGCACAGTTGTCAGCTTCAAGACCAAGGAGAAGCCAGCCTGATTGCCTTCGAAATTTCAATGCCACTCTTGCATATTCATATTAGAAACTTGTTAGAGAGTCAACAATATGCAATAGGCATTGGGCTAAAATGATGTCTATGTTGGTTTTGTTAATACTCTTAATGGAATGATGGCTGTTGACATTGAGTGCTTACCACATGCCAGATGCTGTCGGACATCATTGATACACATTGATAATTCCAGGGACCATTTTGGGGGTATATGTGGGGTCAGGCACTGCATTAGATGCTATGCACATAAAATATATAAAATATATACTATGTAATTTAACCTTGATAAGGATTCTATGATATGAATATTATTGTCACACTCTGTATGGATGAGATACAGGTTTGGAGACTACACAACTCGCCCAAAGTCACAACAATAAAGAAAAGGGTAGAGAAGCCTGGACGGCTCAGTGGTTGAGCATCTCCCTTTGTCTCAGGTCATGATCCCGGGGTCCTGGGATTGCGTTCCACTTTGGGCTTCCTGTGGAAGACTGCTTCTCCCTCTGCCTGTGTCTCTGCCTCTCTCTGTGTGTCTCTCATGAATAAATAAATAAAATCTTTTTTTTTTTTTTTAAAGAAAAGGGTAAACATTCAAAGTCTGGCCCTTTTGGCTCCAAACTCTGTGATGTTAACCTTGGAGAGCTACCAGAGGGTAACAATGCTTTGTAGTCGTCTTGTACAAAGTTTAATTTTGTACAAAAAGGTGCACAAGTCCTGAGTGAATGGTTCAATAAATTTTACAGTTTTGTTTTGCATCTTTTAAAATAATTTTTACACCCATACACTAAATGCAAGTCTTTAAAGACAACAGAAACTCTTGTTCCTTTTTGTAAGTATATATTCCTAAGGCAATCGCTGTTCTGAAGGCTGCCACCATGAATTAGCTTTGCTTGATATTATACTTTACATAAATGGAATCAGACTTTATTACTCCTTTGTGTCTGGCTTCCTTCACTCAGCATTATGTATGTGAATTTCATTTTTATTGTGATTTTTTTTTGGAAAACAGTCATTGTCACTGTATTCCACCATATAATTATATGGTAATTTTACGTACCCATTTAATTTTATATGGGCATCGAGATGTTTCCCATTTTTGAACATTAAAAATATTATTGAGTGTTAAGGATATAATATTTTGGATATTAAGACTATAGACTCGTCTATGTGTTTTGGCGCACATATGTGCACATTTCTGTAGGTACATACTAGGGGTGAGCGGCTGGGAAAAAGTAGGCATGTTTTCAGGTTTTGTAGATACTGCCAACACTTTTCCAAAGCTGTTGTATAGTTTTTCACTCCTTCTCTAGTATGTGTAGAGTCCAGTTACTTCGTTACTTCACTGATGAAGATACTGCCATTATTTTGCAGTTTTACACATTAGGTGAACTGGGTAATGAAATCTCATTATGGTTTGAATTTTAGTTTCTCAGATGGCTAACAGTGTTGAGCATTCTTCCATTTTTATACAGGTCACTTTGATATTTTCACTTGTATTTTTTGCCTTTAATATTTGTGTTAACATTTTTTTCTCATTGATGTCATCAAGCATTACATTTACTGTATGTACTCTTGGTAGGATATCTTATATCCATCCCAACATCTTTTCATTCTCTTAGTTGTGTCTTTTGATTAAGGATGGTTGGCTAGAGTTGTTTTATGGCTTTAGCTTACTATGTCTTATGTGAGAACTCTATCCTATTCCAGCATCAAGAAGATACTGTACCTTTTCTTCCAGCAGCATGGCTGTTTGCACTTTCACAGAGAATTTTTTAATTTGTCTTAAATTGATTTATACCAGTCATGAGGTGGAAATCAAAGTTCATTTTTTTTTTTCCCATTTGGGTATCCATCAACAGCACAATTTAATGAAAAATCCATCCTTTCCCCATGGTCCTGGGAGTGTTATCTTTTTTGTGAATTAAGAAACCATACATACGTAAGTCTGTTTCTGGTCTCTGCCCTGCTCTGTAGTTTACACTTTTACCAATTCTACAATGTCATAGGTATTAAAGCTTTATAATAAGTGTTATTATCTGCCAATACCATCTGATTCTGTTCTCATTTAAATTTGTCTTGACTTTTATTGTCATTTTGAAACACCATATATATTTTAGAATCAGTTTATCAATTTCCACTTTAAAAACTTTTGGTATTTGATTAGAATAACCACAAATCTATGGTTTAATTTAAATAAAATTGACATATTTACCACAGTGATTTTTCCAATCTATCAGAATGCATCTCCCCTTTCAGTTAAGGTTTATTTAATTTTTCTCAGTGTGTTTTGTAGTATTGTGAATATAGGTTTTGGATGTCTATGATGAGATTCACTGCCAGAGATTTGACATTCTCTTGCTATTTTAAATGGCATTTTAAAATACATACTTTAAAGTTTTTGATGGGATATAGAAATGATAATTGAATTTTGTATTTCGATCTGCATCCAACAATCTTCTAAATTGATTTATTAATTCTAAAAGATGACTGGTCAACTTTATCACATTTTCTACTTTTGCAAATTATAGCATCTGCAAGTAACATATTTTTCTTTCTTTCAATCCATATATGTTCTCTTTAAATATTGGGTTTCATTGCAATGGTTACAAAAGAATCTGTGGGTAATACTTATTAAGAAAGTTTGCTTCTATTCTTTGCTAAGAGTTTTTCCTTTATATTGTGAAGTGATGTTGGCATTAATAAAATGATATCCTTCCATCTACTGTGATGATCACATGATGGCTCTCCTTTATTCTGTTAATATTGCCAAATTATATTAAGTTGCAATTATGAAGCCACCTGTACTTTTAAAAATAAACTCAACTTGATTGAAAAGCATTTTCTGTGTGTTCTATTTTAGATTAGCTATTCATTATATATTGATATTTTAAGATTTTTGCATTTGTGTCTGTGAGAAAGATCAGTCAATAGTTTTCCATTTTTGTAACTTACTTTTCAAGTTTCCATATCAAAAAAGTTAGAATTTTCTTTATTTTCTCATTTTCTGAGGAGGAAAAAGGGAGCACCAGAATAGTGTCATTTCTTCTTTCAAATGCCTGGAAGGGTTTATTGGTCTGGCTGTCATTTTCCTGAAGATGTTTTCATGTACATATTTGTTGTTTTTAATATGTATGATTATTCAGATTCTATTTCACTTTGTTTTGGTTTGGGGGAGGATGTATTTTTACAGCACTTTTTCCATTTTACCTGCATTTTCAAATGCAGCTGTTAATTATTTATTATATATTTTTAATGTCTGTAGGACTTGGCATGCTCTCTTGTTTTATCATTCTTGTTATTTCCTTGTAATCTCTCCATCTCTTAGGTCAATTTTACAAGGGGGTTCTGCTGGTCTTTTCACAGAACCAACTGGGCTTTGATGATTTTTATCTTAGGAGGCTTGTTTTCTGTTTAATTAAATTATATTCTTATGTTGATCATTGTTTTTTACCCATTCCTTTTGGGTTTAATCTGCTATTCTTTTTCTAATTTCTGCAAACATAAATTCAGATTATTGATTTAGAATATTTCCATATTTTGTATAGACACCTTTTTAATTCAATTATTTCATAACTTGTAATGAATTCAGCAATCTGTTTCTTTTTAATTGACCTTTTTTAATAATAAATTTATTTTTTATTGGTGTTCAATTTGCCAACTTACAGAATAACACCCAGTGCTCATCCCGTCAAGTGCCCCCCTCAGTGCCCGTCACCCATTCACCCCCACCCCCCTCCCTCCTCCTCTTCCACCACCCCTAGTTCATTTCCCAGAGTTAGGAGTCTTTATGTTCTGTCTCCCTTTTTGATATTTCCCACACATTTCTTCTCCCTTCCCTTATATTCCCTTTCACTATTATTTATATTCCCCAAATGAATGAGAACATATAATGTTTGTCCTTCTCCGATTGACTTACTTCACTCAGCATCATACCCTCCAGTTCCATCCACGTTGAAACAAATGGTGGGTATTTGTCATTTCTAATGGCTGAGTAATATTCCATTGTATACATAAACCACATCTTCTTTATCCATTCATCTTTCGATGGACACCGAAGCTCCTTCTGTAGTTTATGCCTTTTAAGGAATTTGTTTCTTTTTTTAAAGATTTTATTTATTTATTTGAGAGAGTGAATAAGAGAGAACACAGCGGGAAGAGAGGCAGAGGGAGAGACAGAGAACCAGAGAGTCTAAAACAGAGCCGGATCGGGGCTCAGTCACAGGACCCTGGGAACATGACCTGACCCCAAAGCAGACGCTTAACCATCTGAACCCCCCAGGCACCCCCAGAATTTGTCTATTTCACCTAGATTTTTGACCATAGGACGTAATTTTGTTTATATTTTTTATTATCCTTTCAATGTCTAAAGAATCTATAGAGCTGCCCTCATTTTCATTCCTGATATTGGCAACTTGTGTCTTCTCTCCTTCCTCCTTGTTCAGGCTGTAGTGGTTTATCATTTTTATTGATCTTCTCAAAGTACCATTGTTTTCCATTGATTTTCTATTTTCTTCTCTTTACAATCTCATTGATTTCTGCTCTTTACTTTTTCCTTTCTTTTGCTTGATGTGTTTTCAATAGCTTTTTTTCACCTTCTTAATACGGATGCTTAGATCACTGATGTGAGGACTTTGCTCTTTTCTAATAGAAACATTTAATGCTATAAATGTCTCTTGAAGCCCTGCGTAGCAGCATCCAGATGATTTACCATGTAATATTTTCATTTCCATTTGATTTAAAGTATTTTTAAATTATTTATGAGTGTGTTGTTCAATTCCCAAATAGTCGAGGGTTTTACTCTCAGATACCTGTCAGTTTCTTGTTTAAATCCATGCGGCCAGGGAATATACAATTTATCCCTCACAATCCCATCCTCACAATCAACCCAGAATATGGCCTATCTGGGTGAATGATTCCACCTCACTAGGAAAAAACTCTGTCTGTTGCTGAATGTTCTGTGAATCTCAAATAGATCAAGTTGGTTGACAACGTGTTAAGTTCTTTTATGTCTTTGTTGAATGTCTCTGTTTTGTTCTTCCAATTATCAAGAGGGGAGTATTGAAATTTCTAGTGCTAATTGTCAATTTGTCTATTTTTTTTATAATTTTAGAGCTATTGGTTTTGCCTCATGTATTTTGAAGCTGTGTTGGTAGATGGATATAAAATTAGGTTTGCTATGTCTTCTTGGGAAATAACTCCTTTATAATTTTATAGTGCCCCTCACTATTCCCAGTAAAACTCCTTGTTCTCAAGTCTTATATGTGTAATATTAATGCTGCTGGAACAGCTTGCCTTAACAAGCCTTTGCAATGTACATTTTCTTCCATTCTTCCTGGTGATCTGTGTATATTTTTTTATTGTTTGTTGTCATGTATATATGTGTGTGTTTTTTTTTAAAGGGTATTATATAGTTTGGCCTTTCTTTTTGTCCTCCAAACTGACAATACCTGCCTTTAAACTATTGTGTTGGGAGTATTTATATTTAATTGGTTTATATTATTTATTTACATTCTGAGGCTTAAATATATCATCTTGTTGTTTTCTATTTGTTTTATCTGTCCTTTGTTCTTTTTTTTTTTTTGCCTTTTCTTCCTGTTTTTGGATTAACTGGATGTATTTGTGAATTTATTTTATCTCCACCATTGGAATATTCTCTGTTTTTAAGTTTGTAATGGTTACCTTAGAATATGTATATATATAACCATCCAGATTTCTGAATATGAAGGTACATATCTCACATTAATTTAAGTCTACATAAAGTAGAGCCTCTATACTAACATATTGAAATTTACTTTCTGCTTAGCCTTTTCTGTTATGTAAACAATTATATATTTATTTGCCATTCTAAAATTTCAGGATCAAATTTACACAATTTTGCTAAATTTCCATGTTTGCTCAGAAGCAGTTTACAGTACTAAAACCAAACAGCCAAAGAACAGCTTCAACAGAAAGTTACGTCCAAAGGGCAAGAGAGAAAGAAAAAAAGAAAAATGATAAGAAAATGCTAACTAAGGTAAAATGGATGATGGCGGGGAATGAGCAGTCACAAATGTTCACAGATATATATGTATCTAATTTGTCACAGCCAACCTCCGAACAATGGAACAATGATATACCGTTTTATGTAAACTATTGTAAGCTCATGGTCTTGCAACAATATCAGTTCAGTCTATTAACTAGTTCTATTTTTGTCATGCATTGTTTTACTTTACGTATATTCCAAAGCCATAGTACATTGCTACTGTTTTTGCCTTAGACCATTCTCTTTTAGAATCTCTTTTTAGAGAGAAATGCATTTATATATTTATATTTGTCTTTTTTTCCAGATCCTTTAAATTTCTTTGTGCAAATCTGATTTTTGTATCATGTTATTTCTTGCTTGACAGAAACAACCTGTATGTCAGAGCAAAGAAGTCTAGCAAAATAAATGGAATCCGATGTTTCAATTGTTTACCATGATATTGTCCCTCATGTACCAGTTCTGGACAAGGGTTTATATTGGTAAGGAGGGTTCTCCTGCACACAGCATTCAGCGCCTGGGATAACAGCCTCTGTCCCGTCTTCAGTGCTTGACTTCTAACATTGCCCTGCATATTGATAACAGGCATCCAAGAGGAAGACAGTGGGCAGTTGTTATGTGCGAGGAAGGCTGGAGGTAGCTCCCCTTCTTCTGCCAGCACTCCAACAGCTAGAACTCAGACTCATGGGGAAGCTGAGAAATGAAATATGGCTTCGTGTCTAGAAAGAGAAGGAAATTGTGTTAGATGAGAGCTAGTAGTCTTCTTAAAGAGATATGGCTGAGGCACATGTTAAATGTTACCCTACTTTCTCCTCCAACAACCCTGCAAGAAATGTTATCATGCAGATGGAGATAAATTTTTGAATCCAGATAAGCCAAATGGTCACCTGTCTTATGGATAAATATGACCTTGGAACTGGAGACTAAGAAAAATTTCAGGAACCAGGCAGCTCTGGAGAAAGAGTATGAAGAGCAGAATAAAGAAGGCCTGGCTAGAAAGCATATTGCTTAGACAGAGCTGAAATTCTTATGGGGGAGGATTAAGAGGAATGTGATGATGTGGCTTAGGAAAATTCACAGAATCTGCCTTGAGAAAAAAACTATACATGGAAAGCATCCAGAGAGGAGAAAAGTGGAGGCATTTCTAGATATGCTATTACTTAGGAAACTCAAAACTTTTATTTTATTTTATTTTTAAGTAGGCTCCACACCCAGTGTGAAATCCAATGCAGGGCCTGAACTCGTGAATTTGAGATCAAGACCTGAACTGAGATCAAGGGTCAGATGCTCAAACAACTGGGCCACCCATACGCCCCATGAAAGATAATTTTTAAATATTTTTATTTATTTATTTGAGACAGAGACAAAGAGACAGTGAGAGCACAAGCTTGGGGAGGGGCAGAAGGAGAAGGAAAAGTAGACTCCCCACTGAGCAGGGAGCCAGATGTCGGGCTGGATCCCAGGACCCTGGGATCATGACCTGAAACGAAGGCAGACACTTAACCAACTGAGTCACCCAGGTGTCCCATGAAAGACAATTTTTAGTGGTGAAATAGATCATTTCCAATTTTTTGAAGTTCTCATGTGCAAGAATGTTCTGATTTGATATCGTTGAAAAAGTGCCCAAAATGAATGTCTCCTAATGCATGTTATTCTCTTTGCTGGAAGAAAGATGTGCAGCATGAAACCTACTAGATGCTGCTGAGCCCTCTCTGCATCTTATCTGGTAGCTATGCCAGGCACCTACTCCTGCTGCTTTTTACTGCATTGCCTCTAGGAGCCACATCCTCTTCCAGTGGAAAAAAAAATGGTGCTGTGGTCTCAATGTTTTTATCCAACCCCATCAAATTCATGTGTCAAGGACCAAAGCTTACAGTGATGGTATAGGAGGTAGGACCCTTGGGGCATGGTGGGGGAAAGTGATGAGGTCATGAGGGTGGAGCTCTCACAGATGGGTTTGGTGCCCAGATAAAAGAGATCCTAGGAACCTCCCTCACCCCTTCCACCGCAGGGAGAGGACACTGCAAGAGGGCTACAGCCTAGAAGGGGCCTCTCACCCATCTATTCTGCCCCTTGATCTCAGACCCCCAGTCTTTAGAATCATGACAAATAGGTTCCTGTTGTTTATAAGCGCCACCCCCCCACCCCAGCATGTGGCATTTTGTAGATAGATTGAGTCCCAACCAGTCGGTGGTAGGCTTGGAGAGAGTCTGCAGTGCCTTTTACTTATATCTGCATGTCCTCCAAGCCTTACCCTTTTGTTGCCATATTTATACCATTTTAGTTCTAGTTATTGCCATCATAATTACTATAAAAACATTTACTAGGACATACAGAAGGTTGTCTTCACAGTTTTATTACCACTAAGACCATGTACCTAGCTCATGTCAATATTTATGTCCCCTTTGCATAACTTCAACCTCCATACATGCCTACATTAAACTATATGACTCATTTTTAAAAACTCTACATAACCTTACTACCATTTTATTAACTTTTAGCCACATGCACAAGTAGCAGAGTTGAGATTTGAGTCCAGATATCTATAGCTTAGAGATCTTTTTAAAAATGTATACTATCCTATGTCTCTAAAATATTCCATTATACAAAGTGCTTGATTTTTTCCTTAGATTCAATAAAACTTGAATTTCAGCTTTGGCTTAGCTATAAGCACCAACCACAGTTCCTTTTGCAGATAACAGAGTTCCCTCCAGATGATAAATTGGAAAGAAATTTAACAGGTGCAAGGCTCTGAACCATTGGTTAGGCTGGAGAAGCAGGCTTCAGTTGGGGAGTTCTGGAATGACTTCCAAAGCCACACTGCAGAAGTGCACCACCCAGGGAGCTGCTGCTTCTACCAAGGTTAGAAATCAGGAATCTTTGCCTCATCTTCAAATATCTGAAATTATGCCACTTTGGTCATGCAAATGAAATGGGTGCCTTAGTACTCTACCTCTTTCCACTGGAATCAATTCCAAATTGAGCCCCACACAGGTGTTCATGATTCTGATTGGTGGATTTTAAATTTTAGCCTGTGCTAGCTGTAAGGGAGTCTGGGAAATGTAGTTTTAGCTTTCATTCCTTTGCAAACCCAGTGAGCACTGCAATGAGGATTACATGTGCAGACCCACTGCTCCCTCCTACTCCAATGAACAGATTTGCTTTTGACAGATCTGTTGGCCTCTTTCATCCTTTGTCTTACTCTCTAAAGTGAGATCTTAATCCTGTACTGACTGTTTCTTGGGGCTCTGAGGTAAGAAAGAGATGCTGAATGTCAATGCACTTGGAAAAGAGCAGATATCTGCAAGATTTGTAATCAATACAGACATTTGAGATTGTGTGACCTAAACATGGAGGTTATTTTCTAGCAAAATGGAAGCTTGAATACTGCCTTATACATGTTAATAGAAAAAGAATATATAAAACTATTATTTATCACCTACTGTGTGCTGGGAATTTTCACAGACAACTTCATTGCATCTTTTATGATTGCAAATCATAATGATGTTGGAGATTAGTAGCAAGTACTTTCTCCACCAAGATTATTTGGTTTTGTTGACTACTGTAGCTGGATGGGGCAGTCAGAGGGAAGTCACCATTGTTCTTCAAAAGAATTGGGTCTTTTATTTATTAAAAATACCTGAAATTCTATGTTGTGTGGGGAAAAAAGACCAAACAATGGATTTCAAAGTGAAAAAAAAGACAAGTCTGATTCTTGGTTCCTGAAGGATCTTGTTCAGATGCTCTCTGCTGTTTTGATATATGTAAAAAAACCACTGTATTTCATTTGAAATATGGAAACCAAGGAGAGAAAGTGCTTGGGGCCACCAGCACTGTAGCACTGTGGAGAATGATTAAATAGATAGAGAAAGATGACTTGCAATATAAACACCCAAATGAATTGATTAGATGAGACTCAAAGTCTGCCAATTAAAATTTTTAAAGGGGGTATAATGCTTTATCTAGATCTATCCCATCTCCTTCCCAGTATGTAAACAAGAATAAGGAAAGATGGAATTGATCCAACACAAATTGTCTTGGATCATTAGTCCTAATTCAGCCTTTTAAAAAAATTGGCTATTTTAGAAGGAGGGGTGACCAAGGGGCCAGTGGCTGTCTTTATATTAATCTGGGTTTTGATTTACCATTGTCACTTACTAGGTTGAGATGCGGCAATTTTTTAAAGATTTTATTTATTTATTCATGAGAGACACACAGAGAGAAACAGAGACAGAGGCAGAGGGAGAAGCAGGCTCCCTGTGGAGAGCCCAATGTGGGACTTGATCCCAGGGTCCTGGGATCACGACCTGAGCTGAAAGCAGACACTCAACCACTAAGCCATGCAGGTGTCCTAAGATGTGGCAATTTTATTAGACTTCTGAGGTCCCAGTTTCCTTTATGTTTAAAATATGGAGCATAATTCCAATACCAGAGGTTTTGTTTTTTGTTTTTTTTTTAATTTATTTTTTATTGGTGTTCAATTTACTAACATACAGAATAACACCCAGTGCCCGTCACCCATTCACTCCCACCCCCCGCCCTCCTCCCCTTCTACCACCCCTAGTTCATTTCCCAGAGTTAGCAGTCTTTACGTTCTGTCTCCCTTTCTGATATTTCCCACACATTTCTTCTCCCTTCCCTTACATTCCCTTTCACTATTATTTATATTCCCCAAATGAATGAGAACATATAATGTTTGTCCTTCTCCGACTGACTTACTTCACTCAGCATAATACCCTCCAGTTCCATCCACGTTGAAGCAAATGGTGGGTATTTGTCATTTCTAATAGCTGAGGAATATTCCATTGTATACATAAACCACATCTTCTTTATCCATTCATCTTTCGTTGGACACCGAGGCTCCTTCCACAGTTTGGCTATCGTGGCCATTGCTGCTATAAACATCGGGGTGCAGGTGTCCCGGCGTTTCATTGCATTTGTATCTTTGGGGTAAATCCCCAACAGTGCAATTGCTGGGTCGTAGGGCAGGTATATTTTTAACTGTTTGAGGAACCTCCACACAGTTTTCCAGAGTGGCTGCACCAGTTCACATTCCCACCAACAGTGTAAGAGGGTTCCCTTTTCTCCGCATCCTCTCCAATATTTGTTGTTTCCTGCCTTGTTAATTTGCCCCATTCTCACTGGTGTGAGGTGGTATCTCATTGTAGTTTTGATTTGTATTTCCCTGATGGCAAGTGATGCAGAGCATTTTCTCATATGCATGTTGGCCATGTCTATGTCTTCCTCTGTGAGATTTCTGTTCATGTCTTTTGCCCATTTCATGATTGGATTGTTTGTTTCTTTGGTGTTGAGTTTAATAAGTTCTTTATAGATCTTGGAAACTAGCCCTTTATCTGATATGTCATTTGCAAATATCTTCTCCCATTCTGTAGGTTGTCTTTGAGTTTTGTTGACTGTATCCTTTGCTGTGCAAAAGCTTCTTATCTTGATGAAGTCCCAATAGTTCATTTTTGCTTTTGTTTCTTTTGCCTTCGTGGATGTATCTTGCAAGAAGTTACTGTGGCCGAGTTCAAAAAGGGTGTTGCCTGTGTTCTTCTCTAGGATTTTGATGGAATCTTGTCTCACATTTAGATCTTTCATCCATTTTGAGTTTATCTTTGTGTATGGTGAAAGAGAGTGGTCTAGTTTCATTCTTCTGCATGTGGATGTCCAATTTTCCCAGCACCATTTATTGAAGAGACTGTCTTTCTTCCAATGGATAGTCTTTCCTCCTTTATCGAATATTAGTTGCCCATAAAGTTCAGGGTCCACTTCTGGATTCTCTATTCTGTTCCACTGATCTATGTGTCTGTTTTTGTGCCAGTACCACACTGTCTTGATGACCACAGCTTTGTAGTACAACCTGAAATCTGGCATTGTGATGCCCCCAGATAAGGTTTTCTTTTTTAAAATTCCCCTGGCTATTTGGGGTCTTTTCTGATTCCACACAAATCTTAAAATAATTTGTTCTAACTCTCTGAAGAAAGTCCATGGTATTTTGATAGGGATTGCATTAAACGTGTATATTGCCCTGGGTAACATGGACATTTTCACAATATTAATTCTGCCAATCCATGAGCATGGAATATTTTTCCATCTCTTTGTGTCTTCCTCAATTTCTTTCAGAAGTGTTCTATAGTTTTTAGGGTATAGATCCTTTACATCTTTGGTTAGGTTTATTCCTAGGTATCTTATGCTTTTGGGTGCAATTGTAAATGGGATTGACTCCTTAATTTCTCTTTCTTCAGTCTCATTGTTAGTGTATAGAAATGCCACTGACTTCTGGGCATTGATTTTGTATCCTGCCACGCTACCGAATTGCTGTATGAGTTGTAGCAATCTTGGGGTGGAGACTTTTGGGTTTTCTATGTAGAGTATCATGTCATCGGCGAAGAGGGAGAGTTTGACTTCTTCTTTGCCAATTTGAATGCCTTTAATGTCTTTTTGTTGTCTGATTGCTGAGGCTAGGACTTCCAGTACTATGTTGAACAGCAGTGGTGAGAGTGGACATCCCTGTCTTGTTCCTGATCTTAGGGGAAAGGCTCCTAGTGCTTCCCCATTGAGAATGATATTTGCTGTGGGCTTTTCATAGATGGCTTTTAAGATGTCGAGGAATGTTCCCTCTATCCCTACACTCTGAAGAGTTTTGATCAGGAATGGATGCTGTATTTTGTCAAATGCTTTCTCTGCATCCAATGAGAGGATCATATGGTTCTTGGTTTTTCTCTTGCTGATATGATGAATCACATTGATTGTTTTACGGGTGTTGAACCAGCCTTGTGTCCCAGGGATAAATCCTACTTGGTCATGGTGAATAATTTTCTTAATGTACTGTTGGATCCTATTGGCCAGTATCTTGTTGAGAATTTTTGCATCCATGTTCATCAGGGATATTGGTCTGTAATTCTCCTTTTTGGTGGGGTCTTTGTCTGGCTTTGGAATTAAGGTGATGCTGGCTTCATAGAACGAATTTGGAAGTACTCCATCTCTTTCTATCTTTCCAAACAGCTTTAGGAGAATAGGTATGGTTTCTTCTTTAAACGTTTGATAAAATTCCCCTGGGAAGCCATCTGGCCCTGGACTCTTGTGTCTTGGGAGGTTTTTGATGACTGCTTCAATTTCCTCCCTGGTTATTGGCCTGTTCAGGTTTTCTATTTCTTCCTGTTCCAGTTTTGGTAGTTTGTGGCTTTCCAGGAATGCGTCCATTTCTTCTAGATTGCCTAATTTATTGGCGTATAGCTGTTCATAATATGTTTTTAAAATCGTTTGTATTTCCTTGGTGTTGGTAGTGATCTCTCCTTTCTCATTCATGATTTTATTAATTTGAGTCTTCTCTCTCTTCTTTTTAATAAGGCTGGCTAATGGTTTATCTATCTTATTAATTCTTTCAAAGAACCAACTCCTGGTTCTGTTGATCTGTTCCACAGTTCTTCTGGTCTCGATTTCGTTGAGTTCTGCTCGAATCTTTATTAACTCCCTTCTTCTCTTGGGTGTAGGATCTATTTGCTGTTTTTTCTCTAGCTCCTTTATGTGTAAGGTTAGCTTTTGTATTTGAGTTCTTTCCAGTTTTTGAATGGATGCTTGTATTGCGATGTATTTCCCCCTTAGGACTGCTTTTGCTGCATCCCAAAGATTTTGAACGGTTGTATCTTCATTCTCATTAGTTTCCATGAATCTTTTTAATTCTTCCTTAATTTCCTGGTTGACCCTTTTATCTTTTAGCAGGATGGTCCTTAACCTCCACGTGTTTGAGGTCCTTCCAAACTTCTTGTTGTGATTTAGTTCTAATTTCAAGGCATTATGGTCCGAGAATATGCAGGGGACAATCCCAATCTTTTGGTATCGGTTCAGACCCGATTTGTGTCCCAATATGTGGTCTATTCTGGAGAAAGTTCCATGTGCGCTTGAGAAGAATGTGTATTCAGTTGAGTTTGGATGTAAAGTTCTGTAGATATCTGTGAAATCCATCTGGTCCAGTGTATCATTTAAAGCTCTCGTTTCTTTGGAGATGTTGTGCTTAGAAGACCTATCGAGTATAGAAAGAGCTAGATTGAAGTCACCAAGTATAAGTGTATTATTATCTAAGTATTTCTTCACTTTGGTTAATAATTGATTTATATATTTGGCAGCTCCCACATTCGGAGCATATATATTGAGGATTGTTAAGTCCTCTTGTTGAATAGATCCTTTAAGTATGATATAGTGTCCCTCTTCATCTCTCACTACAGTCTTTGGGGTAAATTTTAGTTTATCTGATATAAGGATGGCTACCCCTGCTTTCTTTTGAGGACCATTCGAATGGTAAATGGTTCTCCAACCTTTTATTTTCAGGCTGTAGGTGTCCTTCTGTCTAAAATGAGTCTCTTGTAGACAGCAAATAGATGGGTCCTGCTTTTTTATCCAGTCTGAAACCCTGCGCCTTTTGATGGGGTCATTAAGCCCGTTCACATTCAGAGTTACTATTGAGAGATATGAGTTTAGTGTCATCATGATATCTATTCAGTCTTTGTTTTTGTGGACTGTTCCACTGAACTTCTTCTTAAAGGGGAATTTTAAGAGTCCCCCTTAAAATTTCTTGCAGAGCTGGTTTGGAGGTCACATATTCTTTTAGTTGCTGCCTGTCTTGGAAGCTCTTTATCTCTCCTTCCATTTTGAATGAGAGCCTTGCTGGATAAAGTATTCTTGGTTGCATGTTCTTCTCATTTAGTACCCTGAATATATCCTGCCAGCCCTTTCTGGCCTGCCAGGTCTCTGTGGAGAGGTCTGCTGTTACCCTAATACTCCTCCCCATAAAAGTCAGGGATTTCTTGTCTCTTGCTGCTTTAAGGATCTTCTCCTTATCTTTGGAATTTGCAAGCTTCACAATTAAATGTCGAGGTGTTGAACGGTTTTTATTGATTTTAGGGGGGGATCTCTCTATTTCCTGGATCTGAATGCCTGTTTCCCTTCCCAGATTAGGAACGTTTTCAGCTAGAATTTGTTCAAATACATATTCTGGCCCTCTGTCCCTTTCGGCTCCCTCGGGAACCCCAATTAAACATAGGTTTTTCTTCCTCAGGCTGTCGTTTATTTCCCTTAATCTATCTTCATGGTCTTTTAATTGTTTGTCTCTTTTTTCCTCAGTTTCCCTCTTTGCTATCAACTTGTCTTCTATGTCACTCACTCGTTCTTCCACCTCGTTAACCCTCGTCGTTAGGACTTCTAGTTTGGATTGCATCTCATTCAATTGATTTTTAATTTCTGCCTGATTAGCTCTAAATTCTGCAGTCATGAAGTCTCTTGAGTCCTTTATACTTTTTTCTAGAGCCACCAGTAGCTGTATAATAGTGCTTCTGAATTGGCTTTCTGACATTGAATTGTAATCCAGATTTTGTAACTCTGTGGGAGAGAGGACTGTTTCTGATTCTTTCTTTTGAGGTGAGGTTTTCCTTCTAGTCATTTTGCTCAGTGCAGAGTGGCCAAAAGCAAGTTGTATTGGGAAAAAGAGAAAAAGAGAGGAGAGAAAGAAGGAAAGAAAAGAGAAAGAGAAAAAAAAGGGAAGAGAAAAAAAAAACGAAAGAAGAAAAAAAAAGAAGAAAAAGAGAAAGAAAAAGAAAGGAGAAAAAAAGGGGGGGGTGGGGGAAGGAAACAAATCAAAAAGCAAAACAAAACAAAACAAAAAAAAAAAAAAAAAAAAAAGAACCACCGGGGAGTATCTTCTGATTCTGTGTACTTTAAGTCCCTTGGCTTCTCCTGGAAGTTGTCCGTCCAGCTGGTCTTCTGGGGGAGGGGCCTGTTGTGCTGATTTTCAGGTGTTAGTAGTTGGGGGAGCTGCTGTGCCCCTGCCTGGTGCAGGGCTCAGTAGGGGTTGTTTACCCCGTGAGGCCGCAGGAGGAACAGCCCCAGTGGCGGGGCAGCTCTGGAAACCTGGATTCAGCTCCGGCAGGAACTCCGTCTGCAGGGCCTGGAGGCTCCGGGGCGGGGCCGCTGATCTGCTCAGCTGGGGCAGGAGCGTCCTCGCTGTCCTGGGCCCTCCCGGCCTCTGCCTGTCCCGGGGGAGGCCGGATCCTGGGCTGTGTCCCGGCGCCCTGTGCTCTGTCGCCTGCGCTGTTGGATTCGCGCTCCCGGGCCGCGCAGCCCCCTCCGCAGAGCCGCCCCCGAGCCCCCCCGAGCTGCTCCGGGTCCCGCCGTGTGCGCTGCAGCCCTTAGGGAGCTCGGCGCACTCTCCTGGGCGCTCAGTTGCTGTTACTGTCCCCGGGAGCCCGAGGGCATCCCCGCCCTCCTGGGTCCTGCTCCAACTCCCCGCGAGCCCCTTTCCGCCCGGGAAGGTCGGTGCAGCTCCTGCGTCTCCGGGACGGGGCTCTCCTGTCCTGGGGACACTCGCCCCGGCCTCAGCCCGGCTCCTCGCGGGCCCCTCCCCCTTGGAGGCCTTTGTTTCTTTATTTCTTTTTCCCCGTCTTCCTACCTTGATAGAAGCGCGAACTCTCCTCACTGTTGCATTCCAGCTGGTCTCTCTTTAAATCTCAGGCCGAATTCATAGATTTTCAGGATAATTTGAAGGTTTTCTAGGTAGTTTGGTGGAGACAGGTGATTTGGAGACCCTACTCTTCCGCCGTCTTGCTCCTCCCCCTACCAGAGGTTTTGTGAGAACTGAATGAGACAGTAAGTGTGGAGTGTCCAGCCCCTATAACACAGAGCCTTCTAAGTGCAGAATGTCATCTACAAAAAGGTGGCTGGTAATCACATGGTCATGATATAATAGATTTGGAACGGATGGCACAGAAATAATGCCCTTTCATAGCCAGGGTAGGTGGAGGGTAACATTAGCACAGGTACCCAACTATGACCAGAATGGCAGGGTGAATGTCTGGATGTGATGAATTAGAGATCAGATGACATCCAGAAAAAAGAGGCAAGGCAAATCCTGTACAAATGCCCTGTTACCTACTGAGTGATTGTTTTGGTGGGAAATACTTGGATTCTGAGACTTCTCTGTTAAGACAGAAAGAACTGGAGGCAGGGATGGGGGTGCATATTATCTGATAGGTGGGAGGGATCATATAACAAAGCTATAATCCAGAGGCAAGATTCCAGGGGCTAAGCAAAAAAAGAAATGTGGAATAAGGTCTAGAGAGATGTATATGTATTTTTTTTAGACAGACTATCCATACTATCCATATGGATATTTTTACAGAAGAAACAAGTGGATAATCTACAGGCTGTAGGAATCGGGGTCAGGGAAGGGAAATCTGAGATAAGATATTCATTTAGAACTGGAGTACAGGATCGGGCCTGGGCCAACAGCTATGGGGACAGGAGATTGAATCCTAGAAAAAACTGATGAGAGCTCTCCTCTGATAAGTTCAGTGGATCCCAGTAGAGTGGGGGCCGTGAGCTGGGTATTGGGTTTGACACATGAGGCCTCTTATGTTAACCCAATAATTATAAAAAGCAGGTGGGTGAAGAGTCAACTCCAGTCCGTTTTTGTGGAAGGTGTCAGGTATTTCTCAATTGACTTAAAGTTACATTTGGATTAAAAACACCTAGGGTTGGGGGAATCCAGTGTCATAATGTCCATGAAAAGACGGGTACATCATTATCTTCTTGCTCTCAGCCCACACTATCTATAGAGTGGCAACATGGGCCGTTCAGCACCTGAAATGTGGCTCGCTCAAATTGAGGTGCTCTGTAAGTGGACTTCAAAATCATAGTACAAGAAAAAAAAGAAAAGAATGTTGAATATCTCATTAATTTTTGATTTGATAGTATTTGTGGCATGTTGAGTTGTCATATATATTAATTTTTCTTGCTTCTTCCTTTTTAATAAAACTACTACAAAATTTTAAATTACCTATGTGACTCACACTGTATTTCTTTTAGACATGCTACTTGGAGCCATCATCCTCCATCTTCAGGCAGTACCATGGATGGACCCCAGGCCTGATGATGGGACAGTTTAACTACACCGCATCACTTAGAAGTGAGCCTTGGTTTACTCTAACCTACCAGGTAGGGTACAATGACCATGGCAATGTAGAATTTAATCTGTACAATTCCACTTTCACAGTGTAGTGTCTAAACTTCTAGATGCTGTAAGGTAGATCCTGAGAATGAAACCAACCAGAAGAAGCAGAATCAAGAACTAGATCCAGAGAATCACTCAAAGTGGATCATTTTTGCAGCCAGAGCTATACCTTGGGCTTTTCAGTTTCATGAGCCAAAGCACCTTCCTATTTAAACCATATTAATTTGTTTTTCATTTCTGATGTAAAGAATACCAGCTCTTCCTAAGCACTTTTCAGCTCTAGAGGGCTGTCTGCATATACATATACTCCCTGTTCTGTCATTTCTGCTGGGGATGATGAAATCTGAGAATGTTCAATGACTTTCCTGAAGCTACGGTGTAAACAAGTACAGGTTCTGAAGTAGCACATCAGGGTCCTGACCGCCAGAGCCCTCCAAGCCCCCTGTGACACCCCCAAGAGGAGTGAGGATAATAAGTGCACAGAACAGCACAAGGTCTGTCTGAGCCCTTCTGTCCCTCCCACCCTCTGCAGCCCTGTTCAGTGTAGGCCAGCACCCAATCCCAAGCCAATCCTGGTGATTGCTTAGATTGCATTAGAACCTTCCAGACTGCCAGCCAGGCTTTCTTGCAATAGTCCTATTCCCCTAAACCTAAAACTAGTTGTTGAACGAGGCCTGGACACAGACTTAACTACTGTGCACAGCGTTCTCTCAAACCTTAAACAGTGGCCCTGTGGCATTGTATTTTTCCTTGCTCTAGTCATTGGCATCACCAACAATTGGCACCAAAAACTGCCAGTTTTGCACTGATTCTGGGATCAGAAGAGGAGGGGATCAGGAGAGGGATGTTATGCTGAGACATGCCACATGGAATCATGAGAAGGAGAATAAAGATTCCTCCACTAACAAGAAGATCACAGGAAAAGAAATAACCCAGGTGTTCAGAAGGATGTTTCTTCTTACATCTATTGTTTTAGCTGCTGGTTTAGCTTCAGAAGCGAGTTCACAATTCTTTACTTAGACTACAATGGCCTTTTCTAAGTTATTCCATAAAACAATATAGTGGTTGGTTTTTCTTTTTTTTTAAGATTTTAAATATTTATTCATGAGAGACACAGAGAGAGGCAGTGACATAGGCAGAGGGAGAAGCAGGCTCTATGCAAGGAGCCCCATGTGGGACTCGATCTCGGAACCACAGATCACACCCTGAGGTAAAGGCAGATGCTCAACCACTGAGCCACCCAGGTGTCCTATGGTTGGTTTTTCTTCATGTTTTTCTGTAGCCTTGAATTTCCTCTCTCTCCCCAAATGAGGATACCTTGAATGAAGATGCCCAGAGAAGTCCAGACCTCACTTGTGTGTGAACCACTTAATGCTTCAGGCAAACGGGGGACATGATGATGCCCGTGAGAAGCACACCGTTTTGTTACACGGGAGAGAGAAGTCATTGAGTGCCTGGATGCTGCTGGGACATTTCTCAAAAACTAATCACCCAAGAGATACTGGGAAGTGTGAGAGTGAATCAGGTCTTTCTAAAGTGTAATTAACAGCCACTCGCAAGGACCATCTTGGAGCTCACTGAACACAACGCAGGAGCTCCAAACTGGAGAACACCTGTTTCCAAACATCAGCCTCCTCGTTTCTTCTCAGCTGGCATTGCATGCGATGTGCTCAAGGCTGCATGGCGGGTGAGGAAGAGCATTCTCTTTCAGAGAATTTTCTCTTCCAGAACCCCACTGCTGCACTGCACATGTGCCCCATAAAATACCATTGTCCTTTCCCCAGACTAGAACACATAAATCTCTTCGTAGAAAGATGAGTTTCTCATTTCTTTATTATGTATATGTGATTTCCTGTTTTCTGTGCTGAATAATGAAAATTTAAAAGAGGAAAAAGAAAGAAAAGTAAATAATTCTGTTTTTTTTTTTTTTTTTTTTTTTTTTTTTTTTTTTTTTTTTTACTTCAGAGCATTTGAGGCAAATACAAAAGCTGCTTGTCGTGAATCTTGTGGTTTGGTCAGATGATATGCACTCTAGTTTCTTTCTTCTGTGCAACCCTGTCCTACTGGGGTCAGAAACCTATTTGCCACATTTCCCCATCTTTGCTTGTTTCTAGAGTTCCAGATGTGATTTAGGGCATTTCAGTTAAATGCATCTAGTTGGACTCAGAACAGATCTAAAGCAAGGGGTGGGGGAGCTGTTGGGGAGGGAGAGAAGCCATCAGCTGGGCCCCCAAGGATGGTTCTGTCCTGGGAACCATCCTGGGACAGTCTGAGGTTCCGTCCCGGGAGCCAGGCTGGTCCTCTGCTTCTCCCTAATGATACTATTACCTGCTTAATACGCTCTAATCAATCCCCTGAAAGTAGCTAGATGGGCTTCTGTTCTCTGCCAATGAGCCCTGATTAACATATCATTCAATTTATATGCTTAAAAATAGAAAAATTGGCTTCAAAACAGAATATAGGAGTCCAAGTAGGGGAAGATTGACATTACCAGTCTTTGTCTGCAGACGTGATATTCTTATAAAGGCTGCCAGAGCTTGGTGTATGTGTGTCCCCATATAATACTATTGACTCATGCTGAAAACAGTACAAGAAAAAGCCCCTAAAACTTCTAAAGCACTTGTTTCCCCCCCACCCCCCATTAACCTCTCCTAAGAGACTTCTAGCTGCTGCTGATCTCTTGGAATGAACTACCCCCCATATACTTTAAGGAGAGCCAGGCAGGGAGTGGAGAAAAGGCCTTCTGGATTATTTAACAAATCCAAGAGCTGGTGCAATGTTTTCTCTCCAGAGAGAGAAGAAAAGGGAGGGTGAATATTATAGAGTCGCATGTAGTTCTGGGTCATGGTGCTGAGTGACCACAGAGTTCCCAGGTCCTGCAGTGAAACCTGCTCCAGAGACACCCTGGCGGCCAGGCTATCCTATAAACAATGCCTTGTGCCCAGCTGCTTAGAAAGAAAACAGCTTTGAACAGCAGATGCCCTGTTGAGAACCACATGGGTAGTCTGTGGGTAGGAAACCAAGGTACTGAGAACACTTGGCTCATTTCCTTAAAGACTCATGAGCTTCAGAGGCAAAAGTTTGGATTCAATCTGGTTCTATTTTTTTGTCCTTTTAACTTTTAATATGTACCCAGATGTCCAGTCAACACCCTAGACAGACATGGGGCTGCCTCCAAGGCACAGTGCACACCACTATGTTAGTACACAACACTGGTCTATAATTGTGCATCTATGCAACTTCCTCCCCCACCGATGGGCTTCTTCAGGCAGGAGCTGGACGTGTCCAGGTGGTGAAAGCATGGATTTTAAAAGCAGACCAAAGCAGATTGAAATCCCTCCTTAATCAATTTTTAATGCTCCTTTATCCAGGAATTTTAAATTCTCTCTGTCACAGTTGCTTCATTAATAGAATGGACATAATCATGCCTCACCACCCAAGCAGCCAGAATGAGATTGAGCGCATGGAGCTCCACAGTGTGTCTGGTTCCTGGGAAGCAGCCCAAAGCATCAGCCAATAGGTGCCATTTTTATTTTCAGGACAGAGTCCTGGAGGGCCCAGTGAATGCTAACAACCAATAAATGCTAATCACATGTGAGGACATGCAGGAAGGAACCTCAAGCCAGAAGGACCAAGTTCAGGTCAGTGGTTTACCAAGTACCAGCTCTGGGGCCTTGGACACCAGGGCCTCCGTCCCATAGCCTCCACCCCGGCCTGTAACCCACAATGACAGCCTCCTCACAGGGCTGCAGTGGGTGATAGAAACGGAGGGCATGCAGGGGGATGTTCTTGATGAGTCTGTATAAGGGGCCCCTTGTCACCACCCACATTCCCATCTGCTGCCTCTCAAACCCAGAAGCTTTCTCAAAGGCCAGGGCACTTTGTCCTGTCAGTGTATCCAGCACATAGGTGGGGAACCAACCAGGAGGGGCCTCCAGGACAGAGGAGGGTTTGTGGGGCAGGAGGAGGGTCTCCTGCTGGTGGGAGTGTGGAGGCAGGAGGGGCAGCACCTGAGCCTCCCATTCTGGGAAGGGGCACCTGAGGGTGTCCCTGTGCTCTCCAGGGACTGTCCTTCCTAGTGAGGCTGCTTGAGGGCTGCAGGGGGCATGTGTCCCACAGAGAGGTGACCTTCCATACTGTAGTTCTGAGTCACACTCTCACCTGTTTGACCTGGTGGCCCAAGACACTGTCTTCTGGCAACATGTTATTTGAGGCTCTCAGTAGATATTCCTCTACTACTGTTATTTCGTCTCTACTGCTTATTTTGGATTTGATTGACTCCTATTTTTTAGCTTTCTAAGGTAGAAATCTAGAGGATTGATTGTAGAGTTTTCTTGTTTTGTAATGTGGATATGTGGTGCTATAAATTTCCCTCTAAGCACTGCTTTCACTGCAACCCACAGATTTGGATAAATCACGTCTTTGTTTTTCCATTTAGTTTTACAGCATTTTAAAATTTCTCTTGGGATTTCTTTTTTTTTAAAGATTTATTTATTTATTCATGAGACACAGAGAGAGAGAGAGAGAGAGAGAGAGAGAGAGAGAGAGAGAGGCAGAGGGAGAAGCAGGCTCCATGCAGGGAGCCTGATGTGGGATTCGATCTTGGGACTCCAGGATCATGCCCTGAGCCAAAGGCAAACGCTCAACCACTGAGCCACCCAATCATCCCTTGGGATTTCTTTTTGACACACCTGGTGGTTAGGAGTGTGCTGTTCAATCTCCAGGTAGTGGGGGGATTTTCCAGTCATCTTTCCATTATTACTTTCTAGTGTCATTCCATAGCATTCTGAGAGCAGACATTGTATGATTTCTAACCTTTTAAATTTGTTTAGGTGTGATCATGGCACAGAACATGGCCTATTTTGGTGAACTCGAGAGGAACATGTATTTGACTGTTGTTGAACTAAGTGGTCCTCCGATGTCCATTATGTCCAGTTGATTGACGCTGTAGATGAATTCAACCAAGTCCTTACTCATTTTCTGCCTGTTGGATCTGTCTAGTTCTGATGGGGGGGGGGGGGTGCAAAGCCTCCACCATGGCAGTTGGGGCTTCTGTTTCTCCTTACAGTTCCAGTAGCTTGTTCTTCACCAAGTTTGATGCTCTGTTATACGTTGCATATAGGTTGAAGTTTGTTATGTCTTCTTGGAGAACATGTGATGCTTTTCATTGTCCCTAATAACTTTATTTACTTTGAAGGCCGCTCCATCTGAAATTGATATAGTTACTCCTACTTTCTTTTTTGATTAGTGTTAACATGGTATATTATTCTTCACTGACTTTTAATCTACACATCTTTACATTTAAAGTGGATTTTTTTATAGCCAAAAAGTGGGTGGGTCTTATTTTTTTGTATATGCTTTGACAATATCTTTTATTTATTTTATTTATTTATTTTTAATATATGTCTTTTAATTGGTGCATTTAGCCCACTAGCATTCAAAGTGGTTATCGATATAGTTCGATGGATACCCACCATATCCATTACTGTTTTCTATTCATTGCCATTGTTCTTTGTTTCTGTTTTCATCTTTCACTCTTTTTCTTCCATTTGTGGTTTTAGCTGAGCCTTTTATTATTGAATTTGCATAAGAAAGCATATGCTTTCTTAGCATATTGCTTATATTTCTTTTTTTACCCTTTTTAATTGTTGCCCTAGGGTTAGCATTATATCACTAATTCAAACCTACTTTCAAATAACACTTCATGAGTAGTTTGAGTGCCTTATAATAAGAAAATAATCCTATTTGCTTCTGCCCTTTCCTGTTATAATTGCTCTTGTTCCTTGTACTTATGGGTAAACAGATATAAGTGTGTGTGTGTGTGTGTGTGTACACTCACACAATCACATGCATTGCTGCTATTATCATTTAGAACAAGGTTTTGTCCATTAGCTCAATTAGAAATAAGAAAAATAAACATTTTTGTTTTACTTTCCCTATTCCTCCTTTGGTGTTTCTTCCTTTATGCAGGTCTGAGTTCCTGACCTATATAATTTTCCATCTCTGGGACAAACTTCTTTTTTTATTTTTCCTAAGGCATGTCTACTGGAAATAGATTCCCTCAATTTTTGTTTGAGAAAGTCTTTATTTCTCCTTCACTTTTGAAGGATAATTTTTCAGGGCACAGAATTCTAGGTTGGCATTTTATTTTTCTTTCCACACTTTGAATATCTCACTTCACTCTCTTCTTTCTTGCTCAGTTTGTGAGGTGAGGGTCAGTGTAACTCTTATCTTTGTTCCTCGATAGATGGGGTGATCCTGCAGCCCCAGCTGCTTTTTGGTGTTTATATGGCTTAATGTTCTGTGGGATTCCTGTATTTGTGGTTTTCTGACATTAATTTGGAAGAAATCTCAGTCATTAGCCTTTCAAATATTTGTTCTGTTCTTTCGCTCTCTCTTCTGATACTCCCATTATGAGTATGTCATACTCCTCATAGTTGTCCCACTGGCCTCAGATACTCTGTTCTGTTACATTCAATCATTGTACTCTGATTTTCAGTTTTAGGGGTTTCTATGGGTATATCCCCAAGCTTAGAGATCCCTTCAGGTCTACTAGTATGCCCATTGAAGGCATTCTTCATTTCTGTTCCAGTGGTTTGATCTCCAACACCTTTTTATCAGTTCTTTCTTATAATTTTCATCTCTGCTTACATTTCATCTCCTCTTGCATGCAGTCTGCTTTATCCAGCAGAGCCCTTAGCAGGTGCATCAGAGTAGTTTTAAACTCCTGGTCAGATAATCCCAATATCCCTGCCATATCTGGTTCTGATGATTGCTGTCTCTTCAAATTGTGGGTTTGTTTTGTTTTGTTTTGCCCTTTAGCATACCTTGTCATAATGTACCGACTAAAAAGAACTGCTGTGAATGGATTTTTAGTAATGTGGTGGTGAAGTGTGGGGGAGTGGAAGTGTTCTATATTCCATGATTAGGTCTCAGGCTTTTAGAGAGCCTGTGGCTCTGGCCTTGAATTTCTCTAGAGTTTCTTGTTATTTTGCTTCTAGAGTGATCTGGAGTTGAGTATTTTCCTTGCCCCAGATCAATAAGACTCTGACAATACCCGAGCCAACGAGGCTCTGGTTAACTAATTTCTCCTGAGGGTAGGCCTCATTAAGAAGAACTCAGAACTCTGGCATATTTCAAGATGATTCTCCCCACCCCCTGCTGGAGGCACTAGGGTGTTTTCCTCAGATATGTACTGTGGGAACCTGGCCAACATCCTGGAGGTAGGCCTCACAATACTGTGCCCCCTTCCCCAAAAGACTGGGTATCCTTGGAGTTTGTAGGTCTCAGAGATGTCCCCACTGAACCTCCAGCAATTTGTCATTTACAGCTCAGGCTTCCCAGCCTGATTTTACCCTCATGAAATGGGTATAATCACTAGATTCTTCTCCTCAGTGGGTTTTCTCAAAGGTGTTTAAGAGTCTGTTACAACCACAATGATGGTTTTATAGGAAGTTGGGCCCATAGGCTGAAAAACGATTCTTCATCTTGTGCCTTCTATCTTTTCCTGTGCTTTCCTAGAAGTAATTCACTCTTTCTTTCCCCTTCCTCATACCTCTTAACTTGTGCCTTGTTTTCACTGCAAGTTTCTCTCAGGCTTCTTCTGGTTTGCTTTTCCTGCTACCACTCTCCCATCCCTTCTCCTTCCCCCCTCCCTCCCTCCTTTCCTCCGTTCCTTCCTTCCTCTCTCCCTTTCTTTCTTCCTTCTTTCCTCCCCTCCATTCCCCTCTTATTCTTTCTCCTCCTTCTCCTCTACTTCTTCCTTCCTCCTCCTGCTTCTCTAACACCTTCCACTCACCAGCCTCAAACACCCTTTAATGTTTCCTGTGACCAAGTCCAAATCTGAGATAGAAGAGAAGTCTCAGCATGGACTTATTTGCAGGTGCGTTTTTTGGAGGTAAAGATTGTCTTGTGATCTAAACTATCTCCCAGGAATAAAGAAGGTACACCAAAACCCTTCTTCCATATTTATTTTCATCACTTTCTTTTTTTTTAAGATTTATTTATTTATTCATTCAGAGAGAGCGAGAGAGAGGCAGAGACACAGGCAGAGGGAGAAGCAGGCTCCATTCAGGAAGCCTGATGTGGGACTCGATCCCGGGTCGACAGGATCACACCCCAGAATGCAGGCGGCGCCAAACCACTGCGCCATCGGGGCTGCCCTATTTTCATCACTTTCTTAAGGCCATCAAAAACTGATTGCTGTGATGGTCCTTAGCAAGAGTCTGTGCTTCACTTGGTGATGACAGACAGAAATGTGTGGTGGGAGTCAATGCAGGATAGGTGAAGCCAGACTGAGGCTGAGGTCGCTCTAGATAAAGTCATAATCAGCTCTGTGCAAAGCATCCATCCTGTACTTCTATTTGAAGTGGAGGCTGAGGACATGTTAAGAGTTAAAAAGGAGGACCTCTGATGGCAGAGAGCTGTTCCATGGGAAATAAAACAAACTTTCATTTGAGAAAAATACTATATTAAATCATCCAAATTATCATATTCATTATTTTTCAATGTTTCTTTACTGAATGCCTACTGTCAACCAGGTATACTTGTAGGCACAGAGGTTGTGGCTGGTAATAAAATTAAAATCCTTGCCATCATGGGGCTCTGTATTCTAGTTGGGAAGACAGGGCGAACAGAAAGTGAACAGATATATAGGAAGTCATACTGTAAGGTAGTGATAAATCCCAAGAGAGAAGGAAAAGTCAGTGAAAGGGGATAAAGAGTAACCAAAAATGCAACTCCGGGCAGTGTGGGTGGGAAGATTGGTGTGTTAATCAACACTGGAATGATGTAGGGAGTGAAACACAAAGGCATCAGGAAAAACAGCATTATAGGCACAGAATAAAGTAGATGAAAATTCCCTGGGTTGGGAGGGAACCTGGCACCTTTGAGAAAGAGTAAGGAGGAATAGCTGAGGGGGAGGTTGGTGGGAAATGAAATGTGAAATTAAGTAGCTAGGGTCTGACAATATTGGTCCTTGAGGTCCATGGTAAGGGTTTTGAGGTGCATGGTAAGGATATTCCAAATAGGAAAAGAAGCCAATGGAAGGTTTTGAGAGACGGAGGAGGGACTGACCTACTGCATTTTTAAAGGATCCACTCGGAGTTCCAAGTAGAGCACAGACAGATGTGTATCAAGACTCAGAAGGAGGGATGCCTGGGTGGCTCAGCAGTTAAGAGCATCTGCCTTCAGCTCAGGGTGTGATCATGGAGTACTGGGGTCAAGTCCCACATCAGGATCCTTGATGGAGCCTGCTTCTCCTTCTGCCTATGTCTCTGCCTTTCTCTTTTTATGTCATTCCTGAATAAATAAATAAAATATTTTTTAAAAAGTCTCAGAAGGAGGGGGACCATTTACAAGTTCCTATAATGCTGGCTAGCAGTGATGGTGGTTTGGACCAGATCATTTCAGGTGCTTTTGGGATTTATTTTGAATGTATGAAATGGCAGGAGTTGATGGTTGCTTTAGTTTTATATCTCAGATGTCAAAGATAAAACTAAAGGTTTTGGCCTGGGTGCCTAGAAAATAGTGTTGCCAGTCAGAAAGACTTCAAGGAGGAGATCAAATATCAGGGAAGGAAGAGTCAAAGGTGTGTTTTGTCCATGTTGAAGTTGAGTTACTAATGAAATATTCAGACAGATTTCAAATTAGATGTACTATTAAGAATTTAGGGGGAAAATTTTAAAAAAGAACTTAGGGAAGAAATCATACATATAAATTTATATGTAGTTTAGTAAAATCTGTAAGACGTCCTGCAGTAAAACAAACTACTTTATACATTTTTAGACCAGCATTTTCCAAAGCAATTTGACTACGAAATCGTTTTTTCTTATGACACATATGTGTGTTCTGGGGAAGGAGTGTCCCACGGAACATATTTTGAAATATGCTGGCAGATAAAGCATAGAATGGAGACCTCATAATTATATGTCTTGAAAGTTCACTGCTGAATTTAAAAAGAGAAGAGAATTGTTCTTGTTCATGCATAAAGGTAGCTTTGTGGAATCACTGCTTATGCAGTGTGTCTCTTTGTGATCATCACACTGAAATTAGTGAAAACTCTCTGTTGGAGGGAAAATATGCTTAAATCCATTGAAAGCTAGATAACAGCTCTCTCCTGCCACCTTATAAATAATGTCAAAACTCTCAAGGTCTGAAGCATTTTATTCTGAAAGTGGGAGGGGAATAACAGGAGAGCACTTGGCAGGTTGTTTCCAATCTGTCACACTGATGGAGGTTCATAAAGCATGTGGGCATCACATCCAGCACAAGTTTTCAAACTATGAATAAAAAGTCATTAGTGTTTGGTATATAGCGAAATGTATGTAGTTTCAAAACATTGTTTTTAATTCAACAAGCTAGAATGCTCTGGCATGGAAAGAAATGGAATGGGATGGATGCAAATGTGAATAAGCAATATCAGAGCACATCCCAGTTAGATGGTGAAACATAGGTTCCTGTATTTTTGTTTCAAATCTGTGCTCTGTATGTGTGTGTATGTGCACATGTGTGTGTAAACTCCCATACCATGGGCCAGATTGTGCTGATGTACAATGTATTCTTACAGAGGGCTGTGATCAATCAGTTGGAAAGCTAAGATGATAGACGGATGACTCCCTCCATGACTTAAAAGATAGAGAAGAAGATTAAAGAAAGCCAAATTCAAAAGACTGTCAGTGGTGTTTGCCACTGGGGCCCACAGTGGATGACTAGTGAATTTACGCTCCCCATCCATTTGAGCGCCTTTTGAATTGTATGTCTTATCTGTCACCCTACTGTTCCCGTATTCCCAGCTACCTCCTGTTCCAAGCTTCACACTTGCTTGAAACGAACTATCATATTACCTGGTTGGCCTTCCACTGTTGCATTCTCCAATTGGTTTAAAGACATAAGTATGATAAAGTCTCTCTCTTACCCCTTGGCTGGCTTGTCATCACCTTTAGAATAAAGTTCAAAATATATAAACTAACATAAAGATCCCTGGTTTCTACCTCTTATTTAGGATCACTTATGTTCAGTGTCAACTTAGTCAATCCCACAGGTCTCACAGTCCACCTGTGACGTCCTTGCCTCTAATGAAGCTTTATTGTCTCTTATAATTCTGTCAATCTGTGTCTTTTAATGTGTATATTGAAATCTTTTTTTTAAAGATTCATTTATTTGTGTGTGTGTGTGTGTGTGTGTGTGTGAGAGAGAGAGAGAGAGAGAGAGAGAGAGAGAATGAGTGGGAGGGGCAGGGAAAGAGAGAGGGAGAGAGAAAGGCAAGCAGACTCTGAGCAGGGAGCCCAATGTGGGACTCAGTCTCACAACCCTGAGATCGCCACTTGAGCCAAAACCAAGAGTTAGATGCTTAACAAATTGTGCTGCCCAGGTGCACCTGTATTGAAATCTTTTAAATCTTTTAATTTTAAGGTGATTATTGACATATAGAGTTTGAATGTGCCATTTTATTATTCGTTTCAGTCTGCTGCCTGAGTTTCTCATTCTTCTGTTGTCCTTTCTTGCCTTTCTGTGGGTTATGCAAACAACTTTTTACATCTTGACTTATTTATAGTAGTTTCCAATGGATCACTTGGTATAGTTTTCTTTTTTTTAAATATTCTGTTTATTTATTCATGAGAGATACAGAGAGAGAGAGAGAGAGAGAGAGAGAGAGAGAGAGAGAGAGAGAGGCAGAGACACAGGCAGAGAGAAGCAGGCTCCTCGCAGGGAGCTTGAAGTGGGACTCAATCCCAGGACGAGAATCACGCCCTGGGCCGAAGGCAGGTGCTAAACTGCTGAGCCACCCAGGCATCCTAAGTTTTCTTGGTGTGTTTTCTCACTATTAAGATATACGTACTTAGCACAATCTACTGCAATGTTGGTGTTTTCCCAGTTTGGGTGTATAATCTCCTTTCATTTGGGACCTTTTATATTCCCAACCTTTACATAACCATGTTAGGTGTTTCCTCTCTATTTGTTGAGCACCATACTGAAGGGTGGTATAATTTTAGCTTCAACCATCAAATATGGTTTAAGAAACTCATGAGGGTAAGGATGCTCAGTTATGTTTCTATGTGTTTTTACTCATTCCAAGGTTCCTTCCTTAATTCCAACCTCTTAACATGTTCTTTCTGTTTAGGGAAAAATTTTCTAAAATTAGAAGGTGTTAATGGCTGCACAATGCTGTGGGTCTGCTAAAACCCACTGGTCTTTATATTGGTGAACTATATGGCCTATGGATTTTACTCAGTGATACCGTTAGAGAGTTACGTGTGTCCGATGCTCTTGAGTGGCTGTACTTTAGTTAGAACCAGCTGGTTGTTGGTTTTGTTCAGTCTTTCTATATTCTTGCCAAACGTTTTCTGCCTACTTAATTTTTGATTATTCAAATAAAAGAGATTCAATCTCCAACTATAATTTTATGCTTTTTAAAAAAGATATTTATTTATTTATTTATTTATTTATTTATTTATTTGAGAGAGAGAGAGAGAGAGAGAGAGAGTGACCAGGCAGGAGGAGAAAGAAAGGGGAGGAGGGAAAGAGAGAATCTCAAGCAGACTCCCCACTGAACATGGAACCCAACACGGGGCTCAGTCTCACAACCCTGAGATCATGACTGGAGCCAAAACCAAGAGTTGGATGCTTAACTAACTGAGCCACCTAGGCACCCCTGTAATTTTAGATTTTTCTGTTTCCCTTTCAGTTTGTATGATTTGTTTCATGTATTTGAAGCTCTGTCAATAGGTGTATATACCTAGATTGTTGTGTCTTCATTGTGTCTTGACCATAGAATCATTCAGTGATGTCCCTTACTGTCCTTAATGATCTGACTTGCTCTGAAGACTACTTTATCTGAAGTTAATACAGGCACTCTATTCCAGGCTTTTTTTTTTTTAACTAGGATCTACATGGCAAAGCTTTTCCCATATTTTAAATTTTAGTCTATTATCACATTAACTGGAATTTCTTGAGGACCTCCTATAAATGAGTTGTGCTTTATAAAAATTACTATTCACATGATGTGATGAGTACTGGGTGTTATACACAACTGATGAATTATTGAACACTACATCGAAAACTAAGTATGTACCATGTTGACTAATTGAATTTATAATAAAAAAATATTATTCACATTACCAACCCCTAGCTTCAGTTGGTCTATTTAACGTAAATATTGATATGTCAGGATTTAAATTAGGTTTTTCTCTTTCTTTCTCTTTCTCTCCTAGTTATTTTTAAATCTATTCCCTCTTTCTTGCCATTCTTTAGGGCACGTTACTTTTTTTTTAATTTTTTAAAAATTTTTATTTATTTATGATAGTCACAGAGAGAGAGAGAGAGAGGCAGAGACACAGGCAGAGGGAGAAGCAGGCTCCATGCACCAGAAGCCCGACGTGGGATTCAATCCCGGGTCTCCAGGATCGCGCCCTGGGCCAAAGGCAGGCGCTAAACCACTGCGCCACCCAGGGTTCCCCGGCACGTTACTTTTTGAAAAATATTCTGTTTTGGTTTATCTAAAATATTTTTTAGTATATCTCGAAATTTGTATCTATCTATCAGTTATTGCTCTAGGGATTACGTATATGTATAAAACTTATCATGATCTGTTATTACCCACATTTTACCACTTCAGGTGGGATATAGGGAACTTACCACAACTTAAGTCCCTTTCTCCACCCACCTGTGTGATATATTACCTTAAATATTACCTCTATTACACTGAAGCAATATTTGTTAGGTGCTTATTGTGTGTTAGCGGGTACTAAATGTTTTCCCTGACTATTTTTATATCTACCACATGAAATAGTCATTAATACTGTTATGCTATTTTTATAGATGATTAATAATACTTTTTTTTTTTTTTGCAATGTTATAGCTGCAGAAACTCAGAGATAGAGATGTCGAGTGTTTTACCTAATGCTACTCCATTGAGTGGCTGAGTCAAGATGACACTCAGGTTCTATACAGATATCGAATCTTAATTCTGCATTATTGCCCCTTTCAATGGGAAATGATTCACAGAAGCTACCAAGCTGGGAAGTAGGGAGAAGAGGAAATCCTAAGGGACCAGGAGTCCTGGCCTGGACTTGCCAGCTCTGAATTTAGGACAGGTCTCTGAACCAATCTGGAGCTCATTTCTCATCTGCAAAAGCCAATGTTTACATTCAATAAACTCCAGTATCTTTGCATCTCGTGTCCTCTGAACTAGATATTGGTCAGCACATCTGGTTATGATGACTCTAGTGTTAATATAAGAAAGACATATTTGTGTCACTGACAAAACATAGCCTTTTGCCTTAGTTCAGGTCTTAGTGTCACTAGAACATTCTAGAAAACATTAACCCCAAAAGATCCTGTACTCAGGAGTCAATGTGGTTGGGAGGACAATACCCTACACAACCCTTTGGAGATTCAAAATGTGCCTTAACCCGCAGAATCTTGGAAATCATGATCCACTTTATTTTCTTTTAATCCAGCATTTTTCCAACCAGAGTCCATCTCACAACATACCCTTTTAACCAACTTTGGGCAAAGTTGTCTTGGATTTCTCTGGCTTGAATGCAGTGGCCAAGACCGAAGACTTCTCAAACCATCCGTCTTGCATGATTACGCAAAGGTAGACCTAAAATGAACAGTTGTCGGCTGGCTATTTTATTCTTGCCTTATTCGCTTGACAAGAGTAGAGACGCTGTGATCTGTATAACAGATGATCATCACTTAGGGGCTCCTTCTGACTCTTCTTCCAAACACACTTCGTATTATTTTGACTAATGAGAACCTACTCTGCACACCTACTGCGTGCGAGGCTTTATGTTAGTGGGAATGAGAGAGAAAACAACAAACACGTGAATTAAGCAAATCACTGCAGCCAGCCTGGCCTTCTTTCCACCCTCCGAACCTGAGCTTCTGTCAGCCAGGTTCTAGGAACTAATTAGGAGGCTGCACATCTACAGGAGTAGGATGTATTTATTCAGATGCTCAGCTGTGGTCTGCAGCTCCAACCCACTGATGTGATTCACAAGGACAGGACTCTCCAGACCCACAGGACTCTCCACAAGTTCCTGCTTGTGTGGGAGAAATAGTTTCATTTCTAGCGACCTCAGCTTCACACTTCAAAATACTTGGACATGATATATCCAGGGCAGGGAAGAGTTTTTAAGAATTCCTTCAATCCTCCACCAACAGGGCCTAGGGTAGGTCATTATGTGGGCCAGAGAGACTCATCCTTCTGTCACCAGCAGTGGCAGCATAACTCTTTGGGCTTCTGAGCTTGCTGCTCTGAGGCAGCAGGTGAGGTATTCTGATGGTAGGGAGAGGCCCGATGTGGAGGACTCACGGAGGCTCTGCTGTGTCCCATTCCTGCCTCTGTGTGAGCTGCACAGCCAGCCTGGGACCTCTTCTTCCCAACGACGCAGCTTCAAACTCCGAGCATTACTCCAGAACTTGCTCAGGTGTTCCTCTTCTCTAGAGCATCCGGATCCCCCCAGGTGACGTGACTCATCTTCCTCCCCCCTCTCAGAGCACAGGATAGGAGCCTCCTATATGTCTGAGTTACCTTCTGTTCACATCGTACCCCTACCCCTCCTAGACTCTGAGGCCACCATGACCTGGCTCTGCGAGGAAGACACATGAGGCTGCTCATCATGAGCCAGCATGCAGTGGGCAGGATAGAGCTGTGCACATCTACGCCGCTGGTGCCTCGGGCAGCCTTCCCAAGGGAGAGACCCTAGATCTAGACCAGGAGCGCACCAGACTAGTGGCATTGGAGGGAGACAAAGAGTGGTGTGCAAGGGAGCTCTCAGAAGTCAGGGTGTGGGATAGGATTGCAAAGGACAGGTGATGCTAAATGAAGGTGGAGGGTTTGCAGAAGCCACCTCACACCACACCGCCCTTTAGCCCATGACCAAGCGTGGGAAAAATACTTACCAAGCAGTTAAATATGAGGCACACAGCACTCCAGACTTTGTGCATATGCTGGGAAGAGTAGAATCCCTGCTCTTGAGCTTATATTCTTGGTGGTACGATAGGCAAGGAGAATAAACAATGCAAATGAGAATATAGCTGAGGAGCTTGGGAAGAGCTTGGTAGGTGATCCAAAGATGAGCAAGGTGAGCAGGGCATCTGCAGCAGGGTGATGGGAGGGAGGGAGGAAGGAGAGCGGGGACATAGGCAGGAAGCTGCTGCTGCAGGAAGAAGCTGCAAGGTGGGGGGTGGTGGTTAAGTAGGGAAGGGTGATGCTGTGCTGCAGAGCTCACCAAGCTCTGGAAGGAGGATGGGTCTAGATAGGGGAGGTACAAGGACTGAAGGACATGTTAGAAGGAGAGGGAGACCTTCTGGCTTGCAGCAGGTGATGATGGAGGTGGGGAGAAGGAACCTGACCACTCGTGGCCACTTTCTGCCACATAACCAGGTCCCAGGCCCCACTGTCTTGCCAGGATGGCTGAGTTAGCACCTCACTGGTCCCCTGTCTATTTCTCTGCCATCTCTTACCATATAGGACCCCCAAGAATATTGACTTTTGAACTTTTTTTAAGACTTTATTTATTTGAGAGAGAGAGAGAGAGAGAGAGAGAAAGAGCATAAGCAGGGGGAGGGGCAGAGGGAGAGGGAGAAGCAGGCTCCCCACTGAGCAGGGAGCCCAACTCAGAGCTCAATCCCAGGACCCTGGGATCACCATGCGAGCTGAAGGCAGAGGCTCAAGCGACTGAGCCGCCGAGGCGCCACACCTTTTGAACTTTTTGTTAGCATATAAGCTACATACAGAAAACAGCACATACAATTAGCACATGGCTCGAGGAACTTTTACAAACTGAAGCCTCCCAAGAACTGGCCGTCCTCAAGCTACCCTTGCTGGTTGCCAGTCACCGGGCTGCTCTGGGGGTCTCTCCACCGCTGTCCCGCCCACATAGAAGCAGATGGTCCACCTTCCCACTTAAGGTAAATAGAACACAGTGCGTGTCCTTTTGTGCCATGCCTCTCCCCCTCTCCACCGTGGGATTCGTGTACATGATAACATGTGAAGTCGTTTTGAGAAGGTGAGTCATCCCATGACATTCCTCTGCCCCAACCTTGGAGGATTCTCTGTCACATTCAGAATCAGACCCTTCCATCCATGCACAAGGGCTTACCTGTTCTGGCTCCTCTGTCTTGCCCTGCTTCCTCTTCTGCACCCCTGCTGCTGTTCCTGGAACCCACACCACGACGCTCCCCATGTCAGAGAAACCATTGTCGGAGGTTCTAAATGTGACTTAGCCCAGGCCACAGAACTTAGAAGATGAAGAGCCATCATACAACCTTGAATCTACTTTTCAGTGTCCAAGTCTCTCCCCTCCCCAAGGGCCTGACACACGCCTCCTGCTATCCCCCTGAATCCCTCTCTCGGGACCTCGTGGCATGACCACCCTTTCTCTCAATTGTCCTTTACTTCAGCAGTGTATTCCAGCCGATGGGCATTTATCTTGCCCATATTCCTTCTTTGTCCTTGAATGTTTGCTCACCCCGATCCCAGCCCCGCCACCTCACCTGCCCACTATATATATATAAAGTGGTTTTTAAAAATCCTATGTGTTGACCATGGCTTAGTTGAACAAAGGGCATTTTCTTTTCTTTTTTATTTTTTAAAGATTTACTTATGTATTTTAAAGGAGGAAGGGCAGAGGGAGAAGGGGAAAGAATCTCAAGCAGACTCCACATATGAGCATGGAGCCTGTGGCGGGGCTTAATCCCACAACCCTGAGATCATGACCTGCGTCAAAACCAAGCATCAGAGGCTCAATGGACTGAGTCCTCCAGGCGAAGGGCATTTTCCTGATATGAAAGCAGGGAATTGGAGTCAGGGAACGTGAACTTCAGGCCATGTCAGCCACTGCCTATCTCCGACTTGAACTGCAGGTGACTAGTAGCTAATGGTAACCAGCATTTATTTCTGAGTAGTTAAGAACTTGAATCTAGGAGCCCGACCACTGGGATTCAGACACTAGCTTTCCTTCTGTGCCCACTGTGTTTTGCAATGGTTAAATGAGTCAGTACACATAAAGCATGTATAACGATGACACTCGGCCTGAACATGTTCAATGCAAGTCATCTGTGACTCTTGGGATCGGCCACCTCCCCTAGGAGCCCTCTCTAGGCACTCCTGAGGCTCCTTTTCCCTCACTCACTGGAAACACATCCTTTTGTGTTAAAGGGGCTTCTTCTTTTCCTTCTCTTAGTTGTGGGCATGCATGCATGCAAAGCTCTTCAAGTAGGCATTTTGCTTCTAAAGTCAAGAAAAGGTGTTTTAGGAAATTCCACCAATCTCCACGAGATGGTGCTGTGAGTCCGCAATCACCAGGAATAGGGATCCAAGCAAGAAGGACCAGACTAGGACCCCCTACCAACCAGCATTAAGCTCATCCCTTTGGGGGCCAGGGCAACTTATCCTCGGAATTTGCACAGCACACATACAAGTCCTTTCTCAGACAACATGTATTTTATCAAGCTTTCCGATGGTGGGGGAAAAAGCATTAAGGGCCGGGTGAGAAACTTTCTTATTGGACACTGGCTGTATGACCTTCCATGCATATATGTAATTTCATTTCATAGTTTACTGAACGAATAAATCCTTACAATCACTTTGCAAAGCGTGCACTATTTTCCCTGTTTTATAACAAGCAAACCGAGGATTCTGAAGGTCGAGTTCCTGGCCAGGGCTCGCGTCCAACACTCTCCTATACTGCCAAGTCAAGATCCGCATAGTGTTCCTTCCAAATTTCAAGCCTCTGTTCTTTTCAGTCCCAGTCTAGCTTTTCAGGGCTCGATGGCAGGAACTTGGATGGGTAACTCATCCATACGTGGGCATCGTTCTCCTCTCCACAGGGAGAGGGAGATAGAGTGGCCCTCTGTGAATTTGTCTAAAGCTTCTGCAAATGGTCATGGCATGCCAGCTTTTATTGCACAGGTTGTGGGGTTGAAATTACTGGCTTAGGGGCGCCTGGGTGGCTCAGTCGGTGAAGCATCTGCCTTCGGCTCAGGTCATGATCCCGGGATCCCTGCTCAGTGGGGAGTTTGCTTCTCCCTCTCTCTCTGTCCCTCCCACTGTTCATGCTCTCTCTCTCTCACTCTCTCTCAAATAAATACATAAAATCTTTTTTAAAAGGCAATACTAGTTTATACTCTAACTAATCTGTGCTATGGGTCTGCCTTCTGCCTCTTTAATGGATTTTCCAGCTTTTAGGGTGGGCTGGCATGATGCTCATGGGAAAGGGTCAAGAACTGTGCCCCTGATCTCTTTTTCTCTCAAATCTACTAGATGACCCCAGATATATCACGTGCCTTTTTAGAATTCCAATTTGTTGACTCCTAGGACCAGTTAGGCTGGTGAGAAAACTTCTTTTTCTCTGGATATCCTACAACAAAGATCAGTCTAAGAATTTAATGCTTCCCTTGCTATAGATCACCTGTAGCGTCCAGATAGCTTTTATACACAGAGAAATATTTCTCTCTGCCCACTGACACCACTCAAGGAAGAGGAAACAGGTAAGTGGGTGAGATCCCTACCCTGCGCTCTTTCTTCAGATGCCCCAAACTCACATTCAGCCTGCTGCCTGCGGAGGAGCATCTGGACACAGTTCTTAGTCCAAGCTTGGTGGGCAGAGGCAGGTAATGACCAGGGGCTTGTCCTCAGCCCAACAGCCCAGACACTGCACACTCAGTCAGGCTCTCCCATCCCTGGAGCACTGAGAAGGATTTCCTTGACTCTTTTTATTACTCTCCTGAATTAGTTTTCTATTTTCCTGCCATAAAAAATGACCATAAACCTAGTACTGTAAAATGACACAGACCTATTAGCCAACTTCTGCTTAGAAGTCCAGCATGGGTCTCACTGGCATGCTGGCAGGAGGACTGTTATCCTTGCTCAGTGCCCTAGGGGAGGATACATTTGTTTGCCTGTTGGACGTGAGCCCTGGCCAGGAACTCGACCTTCAGAGGTCGAGTTTACATTCCTTCATTCACATCCCCTTTCTCCATCCTCAAGCCCAATGATGTTGTAGCCCTTCGAGTATTATTTTGGGGTCCCGTTGCCCCCTCACTACATCCAAAAAAGGTTATCCACTTTTAAGGAGGATTGTGACTACATCAGGCCCATCTAGATAATCCAGGATAATCTCTCCATCTCAAGGTCCTTACCTTTAATCACATCTATAAGATCCTTTTGGTGATGTGAGGTAACATATCTGTGGGCTCTGTGGATTAGCGACACCATATTTCTACAGCATGTCTTCCCAGGGTGGGGATTGTGGGTTCACGGAGAAATCCTTCTTCTACTTACTTTTGCCTTCTTTGGAATCAAAGAGCAAGTTTCCTCTTAACCTATATAAAAATATGTACTTTAAAAAAATTAGAGCAACACTCATTTTTTTGTTCAGATATGCAGATACTTTATGGAAAGGATCCTTGTGAATTTGATCTGCCTTGCTTAAGAATAGGGATCTTTATTAATATTCTCTCTTTCCATAAGATGGAGGGGAGAAAATCACATGACAGGAGCCTAGGCCTTTGGGTATATTTGGAGAAAAGTTATCCAAATAGTTATTTTCTCAGGTGGCTTCTGATTTCCAAATAGTATCTCTCTGCTGTTAGGTCCTCAGGCAAACTGTATATAGGTAATAATAACAGTTCTAGTTAAATATAAGGTTATAACTAGAGAGATTTGGACAGTTCCTTGGAGGCATGGGCTTTTCTGTACTCTTCCGTATGGGGATTTAAGTAAGAAATTTGAGTCTCCTATTGAAAAAAGAGAATGAGAGAATAAAAGCATTAATTTGTTATTAATGTATGCATCCAACAAGTGGTCACTGAATGTCTTTGTGAGACAGTGCCCAAGGAGTGGAGGATACACAGGAGAAGAACACATACAATTTCTATTATTGGAGAGCATACAGTCCAGCACAGAAGCAGGAAAATTGAAGGAATAGCCCACACTTTATAAGAGATTCCGTGAGGTTGCTGAGAAGGGAAGTGCAGGCAGCTGTGGAGAGACATGGGGATCAGAGCTTGAGGAAGTAACATGGTGCTGTGTGCAGGGTGCCGGGGGGGGGCACAGTGGGCTGAGATCCAGGTCAGAATCCACCACTAATGCATTAAGCCAGTCAATCATCCTAAATAACTTCAATTCAAACTGACTTTAGAGGGTCTTGTCCCCATCCTGGGGCACCTCCTCTGCTCACGAGGAAGTGAGACAATGATCCTGAAGCCATCTAGCCTCAGAAGTGGAGGGTTCTCGTGGTTTGTCTCCTAACTCTGGGAAACACGCGAAGGGTTGCAGAAGGGGAGGCTGGTGTGGGGGATGGGGTAACTGGGTGACGGGCACTGAGGGGGACACTTGATGGGATGAGCGCTGGTTGTTATACTATATGTTGGCATATTGAATTTAAATTTAAAAAATGTAAAAAAAAATGTGTGTGTGTGGTTTCTCAAGTATGGGCAAAAGAAGGCTCTGAGATGTGGCTCGTTGGCCATGGTGGCTTTGGTAGGTGCAGCTCTCTCTTTTGAGACTGATGTCTTTTCAGCCACTGATGGTGACCTCGGCTTCAATGTACACCTGTTGGAAATGATGAAGTCAGTCCCTGTGAAAAATATGCACTTCATTTTCTCATCTGTACCTCATGGAATCATAAGTCATTCTGAGTTTTATGGCCAAAGGGTGGGAGAAGAAAGAAAGAAGGAGCAATGCTATCTCTCTTCCTCACTTACCTGGAAATGGAGCCCCTCAGGCACAGGAAAAAAATTGGGGGGAAAAACAGGCTTGGGTAAATAAAGTTCTTTTAAAATATTCATTGACAGTATATTTAGTCTGGGAGGAAAATCTGCCATTCTTCCCATAAAAACCTATAAAAATAACCAGATTATCAGCATCAGAGAACATTCCATGGAAGAGACCATATGACAAAGATTGTTCCAGAAGGTGGGGTTGTAGAAATGGGTGAGAAATGGATGAGCCTGACCTCACAGAGCTCACAGTCAGGCTAGAGAAGTAGCTAGGCTCATGGACAAGGCATGTCATTACTGTGATGTGTAATAATATGGGGATGTGAAAAGTGTCACTTGAACAAAAGAGGCAATGAGTGTCTTGCTGCAGGCATAAGGGGAGGTTTTGCAGATGTTGGAAATGAGCTTTGAAGGACATGTGGGAAGACTCCATGTGGAATGGACTGGAAGGGCAGCTGGCACTGAGAACAGCGAGTGAAGGCTGGAGGAGCATGAGGAAGCCAAACGTGCTGGGGTTGGGGCAGAGGCGAGCTCCACATGGCCAGATTGTAGGAGCAGGTGGGGTTGGGGAAACCATGTGGTGCCCTCAGGGCAAGTGAGCACGAAGCACTGTCACAGCCTGAAAAGCTTGAAATCGAGCTGGGGAGAAGGAACTTGAAAGACCAACCTGTTTAAGTATGGATACAGGAGGTATTTCCAACAGGAGGGTTGAAGCAGTGGACAGTTATTCTCATGTCTTTAACACAAAACTACTGGTGTGGTGCCATCAGAGGGAGAGCCCCATTCTAGATGCTAAGGATACGTGGAGAGCATCTCTGATATGATGGCACTTCCATTCCAGGGAGAAGTAAAAATATTAAATAAGCTAAAATAAACAAAAAATATGTAAATTAATGAGTGTTGGGAAGAAAATTAAAATAGGGTAATGAGATAGGAAGCTAGTTTTTATCTATTTTAGATAAGAGGTCAGGGAGGACTCATGGAGGAGGTAACGCTGCACCTTGGTTCTAGTTAACAAGTAGGATCTGGGAACACAGAGATAAGAGGGGAAAGTTCTCCTAGAAGAGGGAATGGCTTGTACAAATACATGGCACATGCTCGTGAGAGTTTTCAGGGTCTGAGCTCATGCAGCACCTCTGATGTGGCTGGGCCCTGGGGGAGGGTAAGTGGTTTGAGACGAGGTCTAGGATGTGTAATTGGGGGGCTCGGTCAGGTAGGGCTGGTACCCACCGTGCAATGGGCTGTGAGCCAGGAGATGCTGTAAACACACGTGCTTGTTAAAACCAGTGTGGCTGCTCCATGGAGATTGGATCGTCAACATGCAGAAGTGGAACAGTGAGGGGCTGTCACAGCAGTCTAGAGAAGAGAAGCATGGCTCGGAAGAAACCGTACAAGGGGCAGCAGAGAGAAACCAGCAGGTGCAGGATGAGCTTTGTATTAGAAATGAAGTATTGTGGTGTTGCTGGTAGGACTAATTACAAAGAAGAAGAAGAAGAGAGGGGCACCTGGGTGGCTCAGAGGTTGAGCATCTGCCTTTGGTTGTGACCCTGGGGTCCTGGGATCAAGTCCTACATCAGGCTCCCTGCATGGGGCCTGCTTCTCCCTCTGCCTGTGTCTCTGCCTTTCTCTCCGTGGCTTTCATAAATAAATAAATAAATAAATAAATAAATAAATAAAATCTTTTTTTTTTGAAGAAGAAGAAGAAGATGAACAGAGTCTGCCAGGATGGGGATCCTGCAGAGAAGCATGCCTTCAAGAAGAAAGGAAGAGCTTCATTTTGCCCGTATTTTGTGTGGGGGACATATTGGATGTTTGTGAGGACTTTCATGGAAAGTCTGTAATTCTGGATGTTTTGAACTGTTTATGTAAAACTGGGAGTCGGTATCAACTACAAAGAGTGACTGGCTGTGAGTAACGAGGATGAAAATTACTATCAAAAAGGAGGCTTATTGTTTGCATACATTGAAAAATACCCAAGGGTAGAAAGTGTTAAGCTGGTTCAGTGGCTCTGGGTCATCAGGGACCCAGACTCCTTCTTCTCTTCAAGTGTTATTGAGGAGTTTCAAGCATTCAACTGGCTTCCTGTGCCAAGATGCTTTCTGGAGATCCAGCCATCTTACCTCTGCCCTAGATAGCAGGTGTGCTGGGGAGGAAGGGCACAAGGGACAAGAAGGATTTGCCAGAAGCTCATGCCCATCTGCAAGGGAGGCTCAGAAACAGGTTAAAATTTGAGTATATTGTCAATCTGAATAAAATCAGGATTCTATTATAAATAAAAGGACTGGTTGGCTACTGAGGAGAATAACCAGCCATTTCTACCACCTAGACATTGGCAAATAGATGACACCTACAGCCAAGCGAGTTAATGAAGTCACCTCCAGAGAGTGGGTGGGGCAGAGAGGACAGGAGGAGCCTTGTGCCACCACGTGTGATGCAGAAAGGAGGGTGGCACCAAGGCATTCAGAATGCAAGCTGAATTTGACAGGATCCTGGCCACAAGGGGCTTTACCACCTGAATGTGGAGAAATGAATGATGCACAATGCAGTGAATGCACTGATGGTTGGCACCTGACAGGGAAAGGGACATTCAGTAGAGCATATGAGGCTTTGGAGAAATTCCACCAGGTTCACTGAGGACTTCTGTGTCAGCACTAGTTTCTGCAGGCAAATACGCAACCACAGAAAATAGAAAGTAATGATATTTTATTAACCATTTATGGTTTTTAAGGAAAAGAATGGAGACATTTGATAAATACCTATTTTGGAGGGGTGCCTGGGAGGCTTGGTCAGTTAGGTATCTGCCTTCAGCTCAGGTCATTCATTATCCTAGGGTCCCATGTTGGGCTCCCTACTCAGTGAGGAGCCTGCTTCTCCCTCTCCTCCCTGACTCATACTCTCCATTGCTGTCTCTGTCTCTGAAATAAATTTAAAAAATCTTTTAAAATATATTTTAGGTTTATCAATTTTGAATACATAACTTCTGACAGTGACATTGCCTTCCTTGTTCCACATACAGAAACTGAGGCTCTTGGAAGAGAAATCACATCCTTAAGGTCACACAGCAACAGAGTGGTAGATGGGATATCTAATTCGGGCGTGCCTTACCCCTTGACATCCGTGCAGTTGTCTGATTTGTGTTGTAGAACAACGTTACTCAACCTCAGCACTGTGGACACTTGGGCTGGCCAGTCTTCGCCATGCAATGTGGGATGTTTTGCAGTATCCTTGGCCTCTTCCTACCTGACATTAATAGCATCCCATTCAAACAAAACATCCCTGGACATTGGACATTGCCTGATGTCCTCTGAGGGTCAGAATTGCTGCCTGTTGAGAGCTGAGAATGCTGTTGTAGAGGGGATGTCAATCAATCAGTCTCTCTTTTTCTGGATACATGTGTATGAACACCTGCATGCATGCACGCACGCACACACACACAGGCACTCATGGTCTTCCTCCTTTACTTCATCTCCTCACGTGTGATAGATTTTGCAACATGCTGTTGTCATCCATCACCCAAACAGAAATGTAGGGGTCATTCCAGACTCCTACATTATTTTCTCTCCATGAGATTGGTCTTCTGTTTCTGAAACATCTTTCAGATTGGTCTTTTTCTCTGAAATCCTATTGTCACCTCCCTAGTATAGGCTTATTCATATTTTCCCTCTACCCCAGCAACGGTTCAGCCCCTAATAGGTCTCATTGTCCCATTCTCTCTTCCATCCATGCTGCCAGTATATCAAACTTTCTAAATGGCATATAAAAAGCCAGGAATCTGGCCCTTGTATCTTGACTCCTGCAAGCCTTATTTCATGCAGTCACCCCCAGAGAGTTCCCTAACCATACCTCACCAAGCTCTGATTGCATTGCTTCTCTTTGTTCCTGTTAATAATATTAAAGCCTTTTGAGGACAGAGACATTACTTTCTTCATCCCCAATATTTATTCTTGAGCCCTGCAAATGTGAACTGAATGGATTCCAGTATACAGTGATTTAGAGGGAAAGGGAAGAGCCAGCTATTTTTTAATATTTAATGGAAAGCATGATTTTCTTGATAAGATGTCTTGAGAGTAAACCCATCCTCTGGTGTGGCAACCTGTTCCAGACAAATGAATCAGTTATGATAAATCTGAGTCAGTATCTATCACTGTTACTCTAAATAAAAGAGGCCAAGATGCCTTTCTGCTTCTCCCAAATAGACCTAAGTTAGTGGGTTGGAAGCCGTCATGAATCAGGCTGAATGAGGATAAATCTGGAGACACTGTCTAAGATAGTAACCAAATGTGGCTATTTAAGCTTAAGTTTCAATTAGTTAAAATAAAATTTTGATTTCTTAGCCTCATCAGTCATGTTTCAAAGGCTCAGTAGCCGTGAAGAGGTAATGGTTTCTCTACTGGGCTGTGCCATCAGAACATTTCCATCATCACAGAGTTCTATAGAACAGAGCTAGTCCAGAGGATGAGGCATGAAGGGTAGTGCGTGTGCTTGCTTGCTTCTTTGGCTTCATAAGAAGTGAGAATCAGAACAAGAGAGAAGAAAGGAGAATGTTCTGCTCCTTCCAACTGTGCTTAGTCAACTTTTATTTATTCTTCAGCCATCAGCTCCCATGGGGAAGCCTTCTCTAATCCTAAGCTGGTCTAGATTGATTCTTTTATTATAATTTAATATAGTATCTATTGAACAACTGTGTGTATGTGTGTGTGTGTTTGTTATTATTTAATTATTGTCTCTCTCTTCCAGTAAACCAAAAGCCCACTGATGTCATGACATGGGTTTGAATTTCCCTAATATTTCACATTTCCTGGTTCAAAGTATCCACATCAAAACTATTTTTTGAATGATTTAAGGGGATATTAAACATTAACAATCATAAGACATGGTGGTAGATACTTTATAAAGCTATTTTCTGTTTTCACTGCCATATTCTGAGTGACACGTGTAAGCTTATTTCAGAGAGGAGGAAGCTGGAGTTCAGAGTGGTTCAGTGACTTGTCCTCCCATCGACAGATGACAGATATCAAGACTAGGAGAACAGTGACTATAAGTGAGGCATAGAGGATCTGAACAACAGACACCAATGAACCGAAAGCTGGAGAGAATTTACAAGAATGAACCAAAAATGCTCTCAAAAAGCTTGTAGTAGACCAAGGTGAGAAGAAAAGCAATACCTGTTCTGCCCAGTGAAAGTGTCAAGCAGTGCAATGAGCACAGTGACAGAGGAATCTAGATGGAACTCTGTGGGCGGCATGTCTTTATTACCTGGGAAGTATAAGACAGGCATCTTCCCCGGGGTAATTCTTCTGTTGTTGTGAAAGATGAGCAGAGATTTGGCAGATCAGCATGTAGGCATCCCCTTCGAGGAATCAGCATAGACAAAGGTGCGAGGGACCTGATGTTTTGTAGGAATCTCCTGTAGTTGTGTACTATGTGTGCGTGTAAGGATAGAGGTGATGCTGAGAAGAAAGGCTGACCTCTGCTTATGGGGGAAATCTATGTCATGATACTGACCATCTTATTGACACTGAGAACCACTTACCTGGTTTTCAGCTTTGGGATTTGAGTATGGCAGAGCGGGGAGCAGAATGGGTGAGGGACAGGAACAGCCTATAGTAAATATCAGCCAAGAGTGAACCCATGTAGGATAAAGCAGAAGGGATTTAGGGAGACATATGTCAGGCTAAGCCTTGAATATACTGAGAAAGACATGGCCTTGGGGTGTCTTCATGAAGATGTCCAGATCTCAGTGGTATCCAAGCTTTAATGGAATCAAGTGAAGAGTGACAGCAAACTGAGACCCTGACTGATCCAGGGCTCTGTGTTTGGACGACATCTCTCCTGTTACACATTCCTCCGCTTGTACTGACTTGGCAAAGCTATTCAAACGCTGAACACACAGGGGGTAAGATTCACCCTTCTCAAGCTGCCCTTGAGTCCCTGGAAATATGCCCGCAAGTTCACCATGTAGGCACTGTGTTTTTAATTCTAAAATCACACTTGGAGAGAGTCTGTCTTTCAATTTAATTTGACTCAATCAATATTTACCAAAGGTCATCCAGGTTAATGCAGTCAAGACAGCAGTTTCTTCAGAGAAGAATATTGAAATGGTTGAGGTTTATGGCTTCCAATAGTTTATCATCTATTTGGAGTCCAAAAAATAGAGACAAGGCAGAGAATATACCTATTAGTAGAATATATTGGCAGTCAATGAAATATATTAAAAATAACATCATATTTTATTCTATGAATTTAAAACTTCTAACAAGTGGATCATGTTTTACTCGGGGTTTTCATTATAAAATGACAACATGTACATTTGGGGAGAAGTTCTTGTTGGACTGAGGCAGAAACTTTCAGGAAGATGAAGATTGGAATGTTGTTCTCTGTCCTCCTGGGGACAGCCATCTTTTCAGACAATTTGTCCCTAGGCTTCCTCCAGGGAACCTCTGGAACTCTGATGGGTTTCACCATGTGTGATGCTCCTCTGTGGGCTGCAGAAGTTTGGGATGGGGTCACAGAGAGTCAGGCATGAGCAGAGTTCTGAAGAATGGATGTTGTTTCATGCACATGGGGCCAAACTATGGAGACTTTGAAAGCCAGGGCTTTCATGTCAAAGCCAACTGATTGACATGTCCAAGATCTTAAGATGCTTAAGATGATTTCTCTGTGTATGTTTGCCCTGGGGAGGAAAGAGCTCTGATATTTCCTTGTGCATAATGTGCCTTCTCATCTGGAACACCAAAGGTCAATGTGTGAATGCCAAGTGAGATAAGCAGAGTCTGGGTTAGTGGTTACCAATATCTGAGTTGGGGTTGGGCAAAGTAGAGATTTTAGGAGCGTGAACAAGGAGGATCCTGTTCCAAAGAGTCAGATGCACCCCTTCTTCTGCTAATGAGTGATAATCTTCCATAGCAAGTAGACTGTGAGGCCATTCTAATTAATCCCACTCTGAATTGTTCTGCAGTGGAGCACAGCAGTGAGAAGAAGGTCATTTTCCACCCACATAAAGGAGATAGAACTGTGAGGGGCAGCACAGCCACGCTGCAGAGGGCAGAAGTCCTTCACTTTGAATGTCAGAACTACATGTTTCTGATGATGACCTGTGGTAGTTCACAGAAACAACAAACGGAATAGTTCTAAGGATGGCCAGGAGGACTGTGTCTTATTTATTTAGCCAGGTGTGAATAGAGATGACTTCTTTGAATTGAGAAAACACCCATTGAGTCCTTGCACCTGAGGAGGAGACCTGCAGAGAATGTTCCTTCTAACCATCTGTAGGATTTCTTAAAAAATAAAGATTAAAGAAAACAGCATTATTATAACTGCACCAGAAGCTACTTAAGATAACTAAACTAGTTCCACTTACAATTTTTCTCCCGTCAAACCATGTTAAAACGGTAAATAATATATATATATATATATATAATCTCCACTGATTCTGAGAATAAAATGAAGGTGTATCTCTCCCAGGGTCAGCGTAACAGGAGGACTACAGGTTATCACCGCACCACTAAGGACCATGGACAGCGACACGGTCAGCCAGGCTTCTTCCCTCGCGGTCAGATACTATTTTCACTCTTAGGTGTTGTTCTTGTTGATTGGTTTAATGTATCCTGGACTCTATCTGCATTGCCTATAAAGGAAAGCATAACTGTAGGAAGGACGAGCTATCTGAAATAGCACACCTAATCCCTCTTTGCCTCTCTAACCTTGCCTTAGAAAATCAGAGTCACACTGTACTTGGAAAATTCAGATGGACTTTTCAGATAGATCAGATGCTGGTGGTTCTCAGTAGAATGCTAGACTGAAAAGGATATCTCAACCCCCACATTATGTTTGGGGAGGAAAACTCTCAGGTCTAGAAAGGTAGATATCCCCCCCCCCCCCAAGCATGATCAATTTAGGAATGGAATCAGAGCCAAAACTCATCATGATACCGCATGAAGTAATTGATAAAATGTGTTCTTTAAAAAATTGTATTAAATCCCAAGCATTTGGGGATCCCTGGGTGGCTCAGTGGTTTAGAGCCTGCTACGCCCAGGGCGTGGTCCTGGAGTCCCGGGATCAAGTTCCACGTCAGGCTCCCTGTGTGGAGTCTGCTTCTCCCTCTGCTTGTGTCTCTGCCTCTCTCTCTCTCTCTCTCTCTCTCTCTCTCTTGTGAATAAATACATACAATCTTAAAAAAATAAATCCCAAGCATTTGAGAATCTTTTAGAAGTGTAGGAAATAGAGCTTTTATTGGCAGCACAGAAAAATATTTGGTATTTGCAAACCCATTTGTTTGAATTCGCCTGGACACATAGGTTCAGTTGCAATGAGGGATCTCCACGTATCTTTGTTTTGTAGCCCACATTTCTATTTCCTGATTTGTCTGACTGAATCAAAATTATGTTAAGGGTTTGTCTTATTTTTTAAATCAAGAATTCATTCAGATTTTGAAGAAGAAAGTAAATAATTTTGGAGGCTGGGAATGACATGAAATGCAGACAAATAAAACCATCAATGAACAATTGTGTTAGTTGCATCCTCTGTGTGCCATTGGTGAAAGAGGGATTCCCATCTCAGGGATATGGGGATGGCCAAATACATGACACCTAACACCAGACAGATGAGACCAAGAGCAGTTTGTTAACCACATGTACTCAAAGCCCTGGGGAGAGAATGTCACATGCATGGAAGGCATATCACATACCACAAACACAGCATTTGAGAAGGGAGATAACTAGGGGCTGTGTAAGGCAGGCTTTGTAGTATCAAGAGGTTGAGGTATGGGAGGACGTGATTGGTTTGTTTGAATACTTTGAAACCTCCCACTCAGGCAGAGGCAGAAGCTGTGTCTGAGTCCTTTTATAGGGAGGGTTATCCATGGCAGTAGGGTGGGGAGCAGCATATGCAGTCAGGCCATTCAATACTTTCTTGGTTTCACCAGGTGTCAATGCAGTACATAACACTGAGCCTTTAGATCATGCACAATAAAGATTCTGTATTTCCACACCTTCTCTATTGTTGATTTTTTCCTTCCACGACAAATGGTAGCTACTTTTTCAAAACATTCAAGGCTGTTTCTTTGTACCTGTTTTTGACCCAAATTTAATTTCTTATAGGGCCCTCCATATTAGTAGTTCCCCCTAAATATTTTTAAGGATAAGACACCTTATCTCTTATAAAATCAGTAAGCCTAGACCCAGGATCTCCTGTCTGGTTCTAGGCAAGTACATGCTGGTTAAAGTACCTATGAAAGCGTAGCCCCCTCTACCTTCTTTAGAAGGCTCTCAAATTCCACTCACTGGACAGTGGTATTGGTATTGACATTGGCATTGGGATTGGTAGAGGTCTACTGTCTCTAACCCTATCACGAAAGGAGAATATTCTATAATCTATCAGGTCATGAAGGAGGATCTCGAAGAGCTTAATTAACTTGTCCAAGGCCACCCTGCTGGTGAGAGTTGGATGCAGGACATGTCACATGATACTCATCATTACGAATGCAGGTTGTATTATATTAATTGTTTTCACCCTGGTCTCCTTCACTTGTGACATGTTTCCTAGTGACAGGGACCATATTGCCTTCCTCTTTGTACTTAATGGAGTAGTCTCCTGATGGGGCAAAATACATGTCTGACCAAAAGAAATTATTTTTCCTTGTAGTAAGACTGGAAATGGTTGCTTTTTAAGGAAGGTGGGGGAAAGTATGGCTTACTAAATTATGAAATGGTTATGCTAGGGGTACCCTGAGGATCTGTGTGCATCCCTTTGGGTTGGCTAGTGTCTTCCCAACCCCCTACCACCTATGTAGAATCTGCAGCATTGGTGATATTCAATGATTCAGTCTCCTATCATCCCATAAGTCTTCACTGCTTATAGACTAACTCAAGGTGTCAGATCAAAATGGGAGGAGACTTACAGATATGCATGTAATAAATGTAATAAGTTACATTTATTAATAATAAGGCTATACTGGAGTTTGAAATGAGACCTCCTGTGACCTTCACTGAATCTAGACTTTGGAGAGACATTAGTTCGTAGTCAGACACTCAGCCACTGCAGGGCAGATGGCCATCTGCTTCACAAGTTGACCACTGCAAGAATGAAGAGCCATAGAAGCAAAATTCACGGCTGCAGTGTCTTTCCAACACAGAGAAAGTGTGGATCCAGGGCTATTCCAAGTGCCTGAAGCAAATGATCCCACTAAATCTTCACAACAGCTCCAGGAGTTAAGGACTCTTCCTATCTTCAGTTTATTTTCCTCTGATCACACATGAATTTGGTGACCAAACTAAGGATGAGGGTGAGGGTGGAGCCCTTGTCTTACTTCAAAACCTTTGATAAGGAACCTCTGAGAACCAAAAGGATGTTCACTGGCATCTTCTGAGATGAGATGAAGCATGCACATTCAGCTGATAATGTTCCTCTTCAGAGTGGAATCTCATATCAAGGCTGAGGATCATCTCCCACCTTCCCTTACTTCCACTCCCCAAGTCCATGAGCACGAAGAGATGCCAAATACTGGGTTGTCAAAGGATCACCCATCGGAAGACATTTGTCAGGTACATCTCCCCTTCTGACAATTTAATTGGGGAAATTTGGGGAATTTCAGCAAAATTATTGGAGAGGTTTTAAATGCCTCACAAAAGAGCCCATAATAGCTTTCCCAAATGGCAGAGAAATGAGCAAGCAAGGTGGTCTTTCCACAGATGACATATTCGCAGCTCCTTCCTCCCCCCAGGTACCACCCTTTGCATTTTAACAGAAATGACAGGTGTCAGCTTCAACATTACACATTAAAAGGCAGCCTTCTCGAGAGATGATGAGTCCTGAGTTTGCTTGCTGGTAGAAACTTTCCATTCTGCCTTTTAACTGCTTATAATGTTTCATGTTTGAGGCTCACATTTTATTTCATTGTTGAAAGTTGCATTATGCCCATAGTAGCAGGCTGCTTGGCTCTGTCAAAGAAGAAAGTGACGAATGGAGTTTCCCTTTAGACCAGAGTTTCCCTTTAGACCAGACTGCAGAGGAACAAAGTGTGAGCTGGAGATACGGAATATCTTTCTACATCTGGAGCTCTCCCAAGGAAAAGACAAGTTAATTCTCCCTCCATCCATCCTCCTGGAGGTGAGTAGAGGGGGAACAGAGTTGTTCTAAGTTTCCCCCCAATTAATGTCACCTCTCCTGGAGGTTAGATCATACTGATTCTTTTGATTAAAATGAGATGGAAATTTCAGAACTTCGAAGGACAAAAAATTGTCACTGTTTTATTTTCTAGAAAACAAATTGATCATCAGAGAGGATAACTTACCTTCACCCCGCCTCCCACCTCGCCCACAAGCTATTTTTTACATCTGTATGGAGTACAGCACCCTGGCTCACAGCTTTCTGCCAGAACTTGGCCTTTTCAATCATACCAACAGCCCTGAAGTCCAGACACAGAGTTTCCTCAGAGGCTGGTGGTGAATGAGGGACAGTGACACCCCAAGTGTAAGGTCGATCTTCCACAGGTGCCAATAGGTGTGCATTTCAGCAAGCACCGGGTAGTTTTGGCTCCTTTGATTCCTTTCACAGGACAGAAACCTTGGTCTATGCAGATTTCTACTCAGAGTCCTCTTTGTGTCATGCTTATGATCTATGTTTCTCATATATCCACAGGACACACATGTCTAAAAATACAAACAGGTAGATTTTCATTATGTAAAAAAGAACGGTGCCTGGCTGTTGGGGTGGAAAGACTGATGGTTTTAGCAGGGCATTTGGAGGTTATGTGAGCTCTCCCTTACACAACGGGATGGGGAGCGGTGTCCAACTAACTGAGAACAGTGGGTCCTGTCACTAAGTCCTATAGTCTCATATGAGAAACAGAAAGTGTCATCATTCGGCTATTGCAGGTGGCACTTGGAGATTTTCCAATGGTGCTCATAATAAGAGGGGATGGGTTTTAAAAGGAACAGTTTCACATGATGACTTAAATTGTTTACCTTTCTTCTGAGAGATTGTCCTCATCTCTTTGACACTTGGCTGGGGACCAGCACGAGGACCATAGGAAATTCAGTTCCCCTACAGGATGCAAAGACTCTGACTGTTGGTATCCTCATTTATCAGTTTCTGTTTTCAAATACGCTTGGAAACCTCCGAGGACACCTATATATTAAAAAGCTATTTTTAAAAAAGTCCTCAGTTCTTATTGCCATTTTAAGCACAAAATTGGGATTGATTTGTACAGTCAGGAAGCAGGCAGGGTCAGGCTACAAAACCATGGTGCTTGGTAGGGTTGGAAGAGATGGCTACCAAGGGAGCCCATGTCCTGTTGAAAGGAATGAAATATTCTCTCAAATGCAGCTTGTTGTCAGTTTGATACTTTCAGACTTTCAAGGATGGCATACGGGGCCTTTCTTCACAGAGGCATCACACACTGCTTTGAACTCTCCATAGCGTGGCTTTTTAAAATTTTTTTTATTTTTTTTACCATCAGGTGGCATTATGCCTGTTACAAAAGGGAAAAAAGCAAAGTAACTAACGTACAGATGACTGTGCTCCCCCCAGAGGCTGTGCTTCCATCATGGGGTTTAGTGAACAGGGAGCTGAAAGACCAACTCCCGTGAAGATGGACATCCCACCAGCGAGGGCTACCACGGTAGGCTGGCTTCTGTGATTTTACATCTGTACGGAGTACAGCACTTAGAGGAGAAGCGCATTGCTTACTGGCCCCTCTCTAGAGTGATACACAGAAACTAGCAGCACTGGTTGTCCTAAATGACAGAAACATGCATAACTAGATGGGAAAGAAATTTACATTTCCCTATATCCCTTTTGAGATTGTTTCCCTGTATTTGTTACATTATCTGTTATAAATGAATAATATATATATATAAATATAAATATTTAATTCTGTAAGTTGCCTTGAGAAAAACTGGCGGGTGTATGTGAAAGTGGGGCTGGGCACGTGGGAAGTGCTGAGAATCTGTTAGCAGCCTCTGCCCGAGGCAGCGCCTGGATCCCCCACGTATAAGCTCTGCTTGCACACTTGAAGATCTGGACTCAGTGTAGGAGCCTAGCTGTGGGCTTCTGCTAATATGACATTTTACACAGTACTCTGGCCATATTGATGTAATTCTTTGGCAGTTACACTTGGATCCATCCTCCTACTCTCCAGTTGGCTGGTGTAGACCTCCCCTGTATAAATTATCCATTGCCTTAAGAATGTGGTATAACAAACAACTTGAGATCCTCAGGGTGTACAACTATCAGCATTCTTTGCTCATGTCTTTATGTCACCTGGGTTTGGCTAAGAGGTGCTATAGATTTTCAGTGGACTTATGGGCAGGTGTAGGGTTGGCTGGCTGTGTTTTGAGTGTGGCCACCTTTGACTGAGACAACTGCCCTGATCCAATCTACCTTTCTTATCACTTATCCTCCATCAGGCTACTTCCAACATGTCTTCATGGCAATGACACTGACCACAAAATGGCCAGAGATATATCACATCTCCTAAAACCCCTGTGGCCAAAGCCACTGACCTGGATAAGAAGTCTGGAAGTCAACTTGAGGCCCTTTTCTTTAGGTTATTCTCAAGACACAAGCCTTTCTTCCCTCTCCAGATGCTGCAAGCCATACTGGAAGACCCTAGAAAAAATAATTTATAGTCTTGGACAGTTCCAACCGTAGGTTGATTTATTTTTTTTCTCACCCAGGCATTAGAATCTCTTCTATTCATGTACAAATTTACCCCTGCTGTTCTCTCCTTCTATCTCTTCCAGGAGGAAGAATGAGTTTTGTTTTCACTTTACATCTGATTTGTAAGGAAAAAAAAATCCCTTTCTCACCTCACAGTGTGAGCTCCAAATTGGTTATGATTACCAGCCCAACCCTTGAGCATCTGTGCTGAATTATAAAGGCCTGTGGTAGCAGCCTTGCACGTCTCCTGCCACGTTCCCTTCTAACTGAAACCACTCAATTTCCTTTTGTTCATCCCACTCACTGTCACGCAGTGCGTTCTCTCCTTGGTGGTCTGCAACAGTCCCCAGAAATAGAACAAAAACTGTTGTTTTGGATAAGGCAGGAAGGGCTTCTGTTGTTCTGTATCATGACCAATCAGACAGCGCCTGTTTTCAGGAAAGAAAGATGGCCATGGCCGGCAGACTTAATGGTGAGGTCCCGGAAATGAGTTGAATTGTTCATAAAGTACGTCTCTCTCTATAATGTCTGAGGATAAAGCTCCTAGTTTTATTTGCCTTATAATTTCTGAACCATCCTTGGTGGCAATACTGCACCCTAATGCTCCGCCTGCCAACCAGCCCGATAATGCTCTTGGTCTTGTATCCACTAAACCAGTTAGCATCCTACTGATGCTCTTGATCAGGATCATGCCCTGAACTGAAGGCAGACGCTCAACCGCTGAGCGACCGAGGCGTCCCTAAACTTAGTTTTCTTGTCTGCAAAGTTGCACTTACTAACTCTCTGACCTTGAGCAAATTGTTCAACTTCTGTGACCATCGGTTTCTTCCTGTGTGAAATGGGACTACTAACAGTTTTGACTGTGCCTATTTCATAGATTTCGTGTGAAGATTAAACTAATTAACACATGCAAAGTATCTGCCCAAGACCCTAAACGCTCAACTACTTTTAGCTACAATCACCATTAGGCACAGGCCTGAGGTTTTTTTCATTCACTTTTCAAAACTGGCTGGAGATTAAGTGGCAACTAATGTTTAAACACTACTTTAAGGAATGACTCAGGGATTTTTTAAAAAGGGAAAATGTGCGGAGAGTGTTTCAAGGACCTAGAAAATTTAGTCTATTGAGGCAGTTTGCCTCTGTGATCAAGTTGCCAGCTTGGCCTTGTAGGCTCTGGGAAGCAGAGGCCCCTGGGCTGCAGAGGCCCCTGGGTTACGTCCCCACTTCCCAGCATGCTTCCTCATTCTGTGTCAGCTTCATTACCCCCTCATGGGGAGAGCTCCATTCCAGTTGTCTAGATCCCCAGAAATCTAGATCTGAGAAGGGAAGTCCAGAATTCATTTGCTGGACTTAATAATAAATTGGATATGGGGGTATAGAGAGTGGAGTGTATTCAAGGGTTGTTTGTCAAATTCCGATTTGAGCTACTTAGATTTCTGGTGTTTCCAGTTAGTGGGATGAACATACCAGAGAAGTAGATGTGATGGGTAGAGCTGGTCTCTGGGTCCCAGGAGAGGTGCTGCCCATGGATGGCGGGGGGATAACTTTTCCATCTCAAAAAACAGATGGAGGGACCAGATCAGATTCAAGTTGGTTCATTGGGTTTGTGTCAGGAAATTAATGTGTCTTGTACAGATAAAGATGAGTGGATATGCTTATAGTGAAGAGTGTGTGTATGAGGGCGGGGGTGGGTGAGGGAAGGGTGATGAAATACAGAGAGGCAGGGCTCCACCCAGATTTTGAAACTTCCTGAGAGTAAGGAGAGTCTGGGCTAGAGGATCAGAGGGAGAGCCCCCCCCCTCCTTGGAGGGCAGGCCATTGTCTTAAAGCAGCAACATTATGGGAGTCCTGCTAGGTGAAGCCAGTACCACCTCCCACTTCCTCTCAGGAACCTCCCAGTTCCTGGTGATGTGGTTTGAAATAGGGTGGCTTGAAGGAACCAGTGGCCAAGAAAGAATTCTTGAGATGTTTTCTGTACAAAAAGGTGTTTTTATTAACAGAAAGAGCTGTACTGAGGTTGTGAGAAGTGATTGATTATTGAAGATTTTCTAACCTATGGAGGAGAGGGTGAAATTGCGTCTATAGGTTTCTGGAGATAGTTTTGCTCTTGAAAACTATTAACCCAGTTGCAAAATGATGGAGACTCCTGTCCTGCGGGATGGTGATCTCTCAGTTAACCATATATTTTCCACTTTCCTTTGTTCTAGGGCAGCCAGGAGGACCCAAGGAATGTACACACATCCCACCTGGGTGCGGGGGGGTGGAGGGGGTGGGAAGCGGAGTTGGAGGGTATCCACTTGTGCTTTAACCTCAGCTTGCCTTCTGCTCCCTCATCACCGGGACAGGCATTCTCTGCCACCACCTTTGCCAGGGCTGCCAGGCTGTCCCTAGCTCCACCAGCCTGTTTCAAGGGTCACTGAAGTATGTCCTTGCAGTTTGTGTCCTGACCTCCTGGCTTTAAGTGGCTTCGTTAAATTGACCCTCTCCAAAGAAGGTGGGGACAGGACTTCAGAGCAGTCACTTTGGTGGTTCCTGGGTTCTGGGGACCCAAGACAAGGGTTAGTAGCTCCAGCATTGGACAGGCTTTGCCAGAGAGTGCAGGCTGGTGCCAAGGGAGAGACTCACTCTCCCCAAAGCGGGCACATGGAGGCAGGAGCAGCAGCCCTGAGGGAGGTTCCAGAAAGGATTGAGGTTTATATCCTGGCATTGTAAACTTGGGGTGAAAGGAGTACTACCCCATGGCTTTGAGCTGTGGTCCCTCCTAATCCATGTTGCTTCTAACTGTAAATTCCTTCTTTTGGGGTGAGCATTCTTTTTTTTTTTTTTAAACGTTTTATTTATTTATTCATGAGACACACACACACACACACACACACACACACACAGAAGCACAGACACAGGCAGAGGGAGAAGCAGGCTCCATGCAGGGTGTCTGACATGGGACTCAATCCCAGGTCTCCAGGATCACACCCTGAGATGAAAGCGGCGCTAAACCGCTGAGACACCCGGGCTGCCCTGGGGTGAGTGTTCTAATGAGTAGCATATTAACTTTGAAATCTGGGTTCACATTTCATCATCATCTCACTTTGAGATTTCCAGTAAGTTCCTCAGCTTCTTTAGGTGTCACCTCATCTGTAAAATGGGAGTAATAGTCATCTCACATTTACTCTGACAGTTAAATGAGTTAGAGTGCGGAGATCAAGCAACTGAGATCCACAGGAAGTGTAAGATTGGCATCACTTGCCTTCCCCTGTGCTGCTTATGGTTATAGGTGATGGGCTAATTAGGATTATGTACACTTCATCCCAAGAATCTTCTTATTTTTGCTTGTACATAGAGAAGGGTTTCAAACAAAATATAAATTAATATAAGTATAGATATCTCCAATCCCTCTGTCCTGAAATATTCCACCATCTCCCTACACAGATGATGGCATTCTATTAGGGACAGAGTTTTCAGATCTGCAGGAATCCTTTTAAGTGCAGAAATACCAGAGTGGGGAGCATGTTGTGTGAGACTGCCATTCGGCACTTTCGGGATGAATTTGTAAAAGAAGCAAAGATGGCAAACATGGGCCCCTTCTGGGGACTGATCTGGATGTGGGGGTGGGGACGCAGCCCCTGACTGAAGAGCCCCAGTGACACCCCTGACTCTAAAGCTGCTAAGTTAGGTGGCCGGCTATGCTGTAAATCCAGGAGTTGGATTGAAAGACATGAAGAAACCCCTTCAAGTTGGATTTTCTGTGCCAGAGTGTATTCTGGATCTCCGCAGAGAACCTGTGGGTCAGCACCAAGAGATGAGGGAGGAGGAAGTCTGTCGAAGGGGAGGGTACGAGAACATGCCAGGCCACAAAGGGCATCACAGGGTAGCTCAGAGACAGTCCACCTGCATGTTTCCTCTCTTCTTGAAGAGAAAGTCAGGTTTCTGTCATGGAATAAAGAAGAGGGCTTTGTAATGGAAAATGAGAGAAGGAGGGAAGATGCAGGCAGCCCGGGAACAGTGAGATTGTTGTCTCTCCTCGAATGCACCGACTTACTGGAAATGAATAAGAGGCGACTCTCTGCCTCAGCACCTGTGAGAGGGATGACTGTGGGCCCTCCGAGAACTGGGGGAGTTTACTCAAAGAACATCACACCGGACAGGCGGACTCTGGGCGATGCATAATGGTGTTCATCCATGGCCCCTTAGTTGCTCAGAGTTTCACCTGCAGTTCTGCCTCAGTAATTCTCAACAGTAATGCAGTCCACCAGAAGGAAATCACAAACGTGCCTCAGGAACATCAGTCATCATGCAAAGTGAGAAGGAAAGAGAAGAAGGGACAAAGGGTCCCTATTCCTGATGGTAACTGGTGATTTCCCTTTCCCTGGCATCAGTCTTAAGTGTCTTTCATTCTTCATGGGCAGCAAGAGGAAGTTTGAGTTTGGTTCAGATTTGACACTGTGGATATCTAAGCAGTGATGGATTTGCTCAGGGGTTAGGAAGATAAGAACTTGCAAAATTGCATGCTGTGGCTGGATCCATGTCATGCAAAAGATATGGGGAACACCAGTGTCTAAAAAGGGTCCACAAACAAATCAGCGATAGCCACAATGCCACCAAGACCTCTGGTTGCCATAACTGATCATGACAGCTCACCCAAAGGGACAATAGCAAAGACAAAAAAGCTGGATACTATGAACGTATTTCACATCCCTCTTGAGAATCAGTAATACCTGTCTCTAAATACTTTCCTCCCTGTTGGCCATGAATACTTGTTTTTTCTTTTCTTTTTTTTAATGAATGAATGAATTGATTTATTTATTCATGAAAGACACACAGAGAGGCAGAGACACAGGCAGAGGAGAAGCAGGCTCCATGCAGGGAGCCTGATGCAGGAATCAATCCTAGGACCCCAGGATCACAACCTGAGCTAAAGGCAGACTTTCAACCACTGAACCACCCCAGTACCCCATCTTTTTTTTTTTTTAAGAATTATTCATTTATTTTAGAGACAGTGGGAGGGAGAGCCTGGATGTGTGGAGGGAGGGGCAGGAGAGGGAGAAAGAATCTCAAGCAGACTGCCCACTGAGCCCAGAGCTCAATGCAAGCCTCCATCTCATGACCCTAAGATCATGACCTGAGCTGAAACCAAGAGTCAGATGCAAAACCGACTCCACCACCCAGGCACCATCCCTGGCCATGAATACCTGTACAATCCTTTGGTCCCTCAGATAAACCATTTGGCACATGGAAATAATACATAACTCAGGAGGATATCCACAGTCAATACATCAAATAATCTGTTTGAACAATTGGCAGGGACATTTCCTTGTCTTTCTGGTAAATAATCACAGTGATAACTGTCAAGATAATCATTTTTTACATAATGACTTAATTACTTTACTAATTAAGCATGTGCGGGTCAAGAGGCCAAGAGATACTAACTACTCATTCAAAAGAGCTAGAAAAGAATTTTATTCAAAACATACCTGAATTGTAGCATCTAGAGGCCGTTTACCTAGGAAAGGATGTAGAAAGTGTCAGAGCCTCAGGGCTAATTAGGGAGCCAGACGGCCAGCAGGCTCTGTGGCTGGGGCTAAAATATTCTGAGTATAATCTCTGGAAAGCCATGCCACACCACCACTACACAGCCTCATCCTGTAGCCAGCTGCCACAGACAACTAGTGGAAACAATTTCAAAACCAAATTACAGGGAAAGAATAACAAGAAAGATGGAGGGAGAGAGAGAGAGGAAAAAAACAAAAAACAACCAAAACTGAAAAAAAAATCTTCTGTTCAAACAAGCATGCAAAATAAGAGTCTAAGACATAGAAAATCCAGTGTTAAATGAGGCTGAAATAATCAACACTCAGATTACAAATGTTAATCCTACTCTGACAAAGTCTGTTCAGAAACAGGGGCACCTGGGTGGCTCAGTTGGCTGAGTGTCTGCTCGGGTCATGATCTCAGGATCCTGGGATTGAGCCCTCCATGTCGGGCTCTCTGCTCAGTGGGGAGTCTGCTTTTCCCTCTCTCTCTGCCTCTCTCGATCCCCTGCTTATGCTCTCTCTCAAATAAATAGATAAAATTATTTTTAAAAGACATTCAGAAATAAATAAGGCATAACTTCAATTAAAGAGTGGCAATGAACTAGGGGTGGGGGAAGGGGAGGTGGGTGAGGGGTGGGGGTGACTGGGTGATGGGCACTGAGGGGGGCACTTGATGGGATGAGCACTGGGTGTTATTCTATTGGTTGGCAAATTGAACACCAATAAAAAACAAATTTATTTAAAAAAGAGTGGAAAAGGCACAAAATCAGGCACAAATGAAATATGAAAGCATAAATACAAAACACATATTTCTAGACTAAAAAAATGAAATAAAGCATGTTATAAGCAGATAAACTATAGACTTCCAAGATAAAGTTGAATAGTAATCAATTGATTGACAGTACTGATAAAGTAATTTAGAATCCAGCAGAGAGACAATAAGATAGAAATTTAAAATACCAGTGAAATGAATGGAAAGATAGTTTCAGAGGCTGAAACAGGCATCAGATATTTTCAGAGGAGAATGTTCAAGAACAACAGTTGAAGAGACAATGGCTGAAACACTTCCAGACTTTAACACAGAAGAGAAGTCATTAGACATGAGGAGCCAGGCCCACAGACATTAATGAATGGTCAGTATTGCATTAAGGGCAGGCGCACAAAAACATGCACGTCCTGACCAAACAGCGTATATCCTGGCAACACAAGAATAATTCAACATTGTAAAAATGTGTTATTGTAGCTCACCATATAAAATTCAAAATTACACATTCATCTCAACAGATATAGAGACATGGTTTGAGAAAATTCAGTTCCCTTCCATGGCTTAAATAAGGGATGTTGAAAATTTAAGACAATTGTATTTGTACTAAGAAACAAGAATGACCATTGTAACCATTTTTACTCACTAGTGTTGAGAAGTCCACACAATGAAATAAGAAACATAATTAAAATCCCTTAAGAAATTGAAAAGGAAGAGATTAAAAGTTATATTTAATGAACAATTGTTTCTAGAAAAAAATTAAAAACTAGAAATAATAACAATTAATAATGTAATTTAATAAGTTTTCTGAATGCATAATTTACCAAAAATCCAATATATTTGTAAAAATTAGTTAGAAAATGCAAAGGGGTGAAAGGAAGAGTTCCTGCTTATGATAGCATCAAAAATTATAGGATTGATGGGACTCCAAGGTGGCTCAGCCGTTGAGCCTCTGCCTTTGGCTCAGGGCATGATCCTGGCATCCCCAGATCAAGTCCCACATCCGTCTCTCTGCATGGAGCCTGCTTCTTCCTCTGCCTGTGTCTCTGCCTCTCTCTCTCTCTGTGTGTCTCATGAATAAATAAATGAAAATAAAATCTTTAAAAAAAAGAATTATAGGATTGAAAGAAACCTAAGATGAGATGCCAAGGGTGAGAGAAGAGAGGATGGGGAGTCATTGCTTAGTAGGGTAATGGGGTATTTTGAAGTAAATCTTTTGGAACTTGATAGCAGTGGTAATTGCACAGTATTTTGCATTAGCTACATGTTGCTGAATTGTACATTTTAATTTTATGTCATGTGAATTTAATTTCAATTATATTGCTAACCCTAAAGCTACAAGGGTCAGTTATTTTACTACCTCAAATGGGCTTATTTGAGAAGAATAGAGAATTGCAAGCTCTGGGCACTTCTGCTACAGCAAACATAGCAAGTCTGCAGAACAAAGAAGAAGAATGCTCTTTTATAGAGGAATGGGGAGTTGGGAGGGCTGTTGTAAACTCAAAGTCCATTGGAGTAAATGGGGAGGACGATGTGTAGTGGCTTCTCATTGGCTGAGTCAAACAGTCTCTCATTGGCTGGGCTGTTGCCGGGGAAGGAGAAAATCTTTCCTCCAGGGTAGTAAAGTATAGGCCTCTTCCCCTCTGTAGGGAGTGATAGGGCATGAGAGCCCCTGCTACTGGCCTCCTGGCTCCATTCTAGCAGGGCTTTCATATATATATATATAATATATATATATTATATATATATATATATATATGAATGATACATATGGATGGCTCCGGGATGGAGACCAAATAAATAGTGACATAAGCCAGTCAAGGAAGACCTCTTTGAGGAGGTGGCATTTAGGACACAGATGGGGATGATTAGAAGGGTCAAAGTACTTGAAGATCTAGGGAAAGAACTTTCTAAGCAGAAGAAGTGGCCAGTGCATGGTCATTAGGGAGGAGAACTGAGAAACCCAGTGTGGCTGGAGTCAACTTGGTTTGCTATCAAAGGCTCTCAGGAGAATTCTTTTGGAATTAGCTAGCTCTGGGAGGGACAGTCTCTCCAGGATCAAGGCCCCCATAGTCAGCATTTTCTTAGTTTCTGTATCTTGATGCTCTGGCATTGGGGACCTTGGCTATGCACGGTAAGGAGTGAGAGGCTGGGTATTTTAGAAGGAACTTGGGGACCTGGGATTTGCAGAGATCAAAATCTTAGTCTCACTGCTTTTACTTTCTCATGAGACTTGAAATACTGAATTGTGCCCTGCCTCCCATTCATACTTTGATTCCCTGCCCTCCAAGGTGACTGTATTTGGAAAGAGTAACGTTAAGGAGGTAAATTGAGGTTAAATGAGGTCCTAAAAGTGGGGCCCTGATGGGACAGGCCTGGTGACCTTGTAAGAAGAAGAAGACAGTGGAGAGAGCATGCTCTCTCTCTGTCCATACACACAAAAAGGTCCAGCTGAGGACACAGCAAGAAGGTGTCCATTCGCACACCAGGGAGGGAGGCTTTACCAGCAAACCAGCTCTGCTGGCATCTCGGTCTCAGATGACCAGCCTGCTCATCTGTGAGAAAATAATGCCAACTGTTTAATACCCTCGGTTTGGCATTTTGGTGTGGAAGCCCTAGTCGACTAACATGCATCTCTGACCCTACTTCCTACCCAAGTCATTAAAAAAAGCAAGAGTTACTAAAAAGATTCCTTGAGTTACCCTGACAAGGACTAGGGAGCACTCAATTCACAGTCATTCAACCAATGCATGTTTTAGCACTTAAGCTAAATCAGTGTGTTATTTCCAGTATCCTTTCCATTCTGTGTCCAATCCAAGAGGAAAAAGGAATTTACCGAACCTACACAAGGCACAGTTCTTTTGTGTTTGTCATTTGATTCTTACCTTAACTCTGAAAGTTAGGTAAAAATTATCTGTATTTTTCAAGTTTGGTAAATGTAGCTTAGAGAAGTTAAATCACTTGTCCAGTGGTCGCTGACTACTAGTCCAGACAGCGATCTGTCCCATGGCTTCTGGCAGGCACGTACCTTCTTTTGGGAGCTGGGATCACAGTGTTTGTCTTCCAGGCACATAATAGGGATGAGGAAAAGGGGATCAGTGTCCCCAGCGGTTTCATGACTTCCTACTGCTCAGCCTTGGGTACTTAATGGTGCTTTTTATTTCTATCCCTACGTGTACCACTTCTGTTCTCCAAAAATTAATGATCCGCTCACAGAAAATTTTCAGGTAACATTAAATTCTTAACACTGAACTTCTGAAACATTAGAAAAATTTTTTCTCATTGTAAATCCAGTAACAACTAGATACAGCTCTATTAAGGACAACTCCATTCCACTGTAGAATAAGAATAACAAAGACTAAGCAAATGGTATGGATCAAACCTTGCACAATGATTACACCTAGGATAGTTAATTATTAACACATTGTAGATGTATATTATATATATTTATAAATATACAGAGGATACTGGTAGGATGCAAGATAAAAACAATTATACTCAGGATATTCAGGGTTTAATCTGACTTTGCTACCGAATAACTATATTTACATAAATTTATTGATGTATCTTTATATTTCTGAGTCTAACATAATTCCTAACTTATAGTTCACTGTTAATAATGTCTGTTTGGAACTTGGTTTTTAATCTGCACAATGGGAAGGTGAGAGCTGCAACATTTTGAAGGGATTGGAGGTAAGACAATATATACAACATATAAACCACTTCACCTCTACCAGATGTTTATTATCACTCTCCTTAAATAGCTTATGTGATAAAAATTAAATAGGAAGAAGTAAAAACCTCATGGAATATTTTCCCCACTTGATATTGGAATACAGGACACCAGAAATAAAAGTCATGGCTACATAATAAACAAGATCCATTGTAAATGGAGCCTCAATTACATCGGATGACAGTTCACAGGCACTAAAATTATGCACATTACAACCCATTCACATTCAAGATTCATGGTTCCCTTCTTGGGGGGTACACTTTGCAAATGCCTTTTGGGACACTGCCACTTGGCTTCTGGGTGGGCTGTGGGAGAGCAGATAGGTGAGGTGGGTCAAGGTCAGGTAGTGGGAGGTCTCAGGTGCCATGTTGAGATCAGAGTGATGCTGTCTATAAAGGGAGACTAATGGAAGCTTTCGAGCTGAAGTGTGAGAGCGTGTTTTGTTGTCTAGAAGGAAGGAGATGATTTCTCCTTGGTGCATAAGAATGTCCACATATCAGACTCCATTTCAAAACATGCAGACAGTTTAAGAAGGGAGAGTGTAAAATGTAAGATGTTCTGATGAAAGCCTGGAGCAGAATGAGGGCACCAAGGGCTTGGGGCAGGGAGAGTGGGCTCCAGAGTGAGAGAGGCACTGGGAGGTGAGCAGACACTCTCTCCAGGGGGTAGCATCCCAAGAAGACGTATTGGCACAATCTGGGTTCCCTCAATGGAATGGCTACCATGGGTCTTCTGTAGATGTTAGAAGTAAGTACTTTAGTCATCCCTGGATGTGTGTTTTTGCGGGCTGTTTAGAATCAAGTCAGGAGTGACTATATAATTGTGAAGTCTCATGCAGAGTACACTTTCTTGTTTTTGAGGTGGTGTGGGCTGTTGCACATAATTTCTGGGGCACTGTGGGCTGTGGCATGTTAGTGATTTGCAAACATTCAAGGTCACTCTCCAAATCCATCCATCTTGCAGGATCCCAGGTGGCCCCAGGCAGTAGGACGGGGGTGCCCACCAGTACAGAGCTAGGTTGAATGATGGGGTTAATGTGATGTGACCGGGGCAAGGAGACCCAATGGGATGCATCCAGATGGATAGCAGGAGAAGCTCCACCTTTGCCCCTGGGACTGGTACCCTGTGAAGCTACAAATGAACCAGGTGTACCCAGCTCACTGAGGACATCCCTTTCAACCATTAAAGGACACCAGACAGAGGAACTCTTTCCTCCTGTCCAGATGAGCTCCACTGCCCATATGTGGGCATTGAGTGATAGTTCTTCACAAATAATTGACTGGATTAAAAGAATATTTCACAACATGGCAGAGTGCTCACCTATAGTGTGAAAAGTGTAGTATCCATACCTTTCTGTTATTATAAAGCATTTTGATGTCCATCTCTTTGAAAATGAACCAGTGCTCTATAAAAGCCTCTACCAAACTGTTCAGTCTTTTAAACACAAGATAGCACTGTCTCTGTACCATGAGTTGAGGTGAGTTATGTGTAGTATACCAGTTCTGGTGTATGGTTTCTGAGCATGTAGGATAACATTTTACTCATTTTTGCATCTTAAACTATTTTCATCATACAAAGATCTCAATTCATTGATAACCAGCATCTTGGCAAATATTGCCTCCTGTGTCTCATCTGTATTTCCTTGTTCACATGGGGGATCGACCTTGTACCTATTACCCCATCTGGGCTGGGAGCAGAAGTCCTCCCATATTATTTTTGTTCCTTTTTAGTTACAAGGATGTGCTGCCCCTTCTCTAGTGCTGTGGTCCCCATCACCTCCTACATTCTCCAGATTAATAAAATACTATTATTACTGGTATTTCTTCTCTTTGTTGAGTTTCTAACTTCACTCTGAAGTCAATCCTTTACCTCAGCATTTAAATATGCTCGGGTGTCTCTGCTCTTGAAGGGTGGTAGGGACCCTCTCACCCATTCCAAACTACTGCTACCATCCTCCTCCTCAAATGCCTATTTATACTTATTGTCTCAATTTATTGTTATCTCCTACCTTCTCTTCAATGCACTCTGGTGGGGTTTCTGAGAAAAAAAACAAGTCTCTCATTAAAGTTGCCAATGGCCTTTTTATTATGAAATCCAAACAGCACTTTCTAATTTTCCTCTTTATTAATCTGTCTCAGTGGCTTGCTGCCTCCTCTGGGTTAGACTTTCTGCCCTTGGCTTTCCTGACTTAGTCCTCACATGGCTTTCTTCCTGCATCTGATCATTCCACTTTCTGTGGCAGATTCATACTCTTGAAGTCCAACCAAAGCTCACTGCTGTTCTCAGCTCTGCTGAGGGATCCCATTGTCACTCACTGCTTCAGCGCTGACTATGGCAGAGGATACATTCACTTCTCTCTCAAGTAGAGATCTAGTCTCACCTGGAATCTCACATTCAACTGCCTTCCTCCATCTCCCCTGAGGTGTTACAGAGACACCTACAATTAACCATGTGGAATTAGCAACACCCAGCTCTCCTACACCAACCTGGTTTGCTTTCAAGACTTCCCATGTGGTCGTCAAAGATGTATTTACTAAACAACCACCTCACCAAGTCTACCAATATATGTTTCATTTAACTCTGCAAAATTTACAAGAAATCCTATTGGATGGGCTGGTTGTAGGACAGTAAGACTTTTGCAGGCTTTATTTTGACAGATTTTAGTTTTTTCTGCATAGCAGTATTTTAAAGATAGACAAAGAGCTTCTTATGTTAAATAGAGAAATCAGAAGTTTGATAAAAGTATTCACAGATATATATACATTTCAACCAGACAGCTAAAGGAAAATTGAAGGTTTTTTTGTTTGTTTGTTTGCCATGACTAGATCCTGTACTTTCTTCTTTCTTCTGAATAATTGGGGCAGTTATCTGTGACTCCAACTGTGCTGGTACTGGGCAAAGCCAGCCTTTTCATTATCTACATCTCTTTTCCTAACAAAGGCACTGTGCAGAAAAGGTAAGGTATGTATTAAGTGGATTTAAAGCAAGAACTCCAATATGTAGGTGCTCCTGAGGATTTAGGACAACTTGAGCTTTTACCACACTATTTTAGCGATCAAAAGTCCAATCTGTCTCTTAAAAGTCCTAAAGGGACCATGAAGATTTTGAAGTAATATTTTCATATTGCACTCAAATTCAGTGGCATTAGGATTTATTAATAGTGGTTAAATATATGCTTTCATAAACAACCCTAAGAGAACTAACCCAAATCTGACGTAGATTCACCATCTACTGTTCCCTAGGAATGCTGTGACAAATTACCACAATTTTTTTTTAATTTTTATTTATTTATGATAGGCACACAGTGAGAGAGAGAGAGAGGCAGAGACACAGGCAGAGGGAGAAGCAGGCTCCATGCACCAGGAGCCCGACGTGGGATTCGATCCCGGGTCTCCAGGATTGCGCCCTGGGCCAAAGGCAGGCGCTAAACTGCTGTGCCACCCAGGGATCCCACCACAAAATTAAGAGGCTTAAAACAACAGAAATTTATTCTCTCACAGTTTGGAGGCTAGCAGTCTGAAATCAGCTTTACTGGGCCAAAAGTCAAAGTGTTAAGTATTAAAAGTGCTTACATTTTGGAAGAAAAATCATATTTGAAAGTATCCTAAGAAATCAGAAGTATTTATACAGTTCAGTGGTGAATAAAATGCTTAAATTTGGTTCTAACAAGGATGTTAGGAAGGACAGTTTGATAGCTGATTACAGAATAAATTGTACATGTAGGGGGAAACCGTTCAAAGGGATAGGAAAGGAGTGAGCAGGCCTGGAAGGAGTTACCATAATGGGCCATGTGGTTAGTAAACTGATTTTTATTTTTATTTTTATTATTTTTATTTTTTTCTGATTTTAAATACATTAGTCATAATAAAATTTGTAATAGTTCAAAAGTAAGTTTAAATAAAATTCACAAAAGTGCAAAAATGGAACATTTAACACAATCAATAAGGCAGCACAGCAACTTTGTTATGTGTTAAAATTTAGATACCAATTGCCAGACACAATTTAATGTTGACACGCTCTTTCAGAAATCAAAGAATCCTAAATGTTAAATTGCTAATAAAGAATAGAAAGTGGTATAACATGGGATTACAATAAAATCAACATACATTAAAAGATTTCCATGTTAAAAATAGACATACTGATTACTGATTAAGTTTTTGAATAATAAAAAAAAAAGTTTTTGAATAATATATATTTATAAACAGATTGAGCCACTCATTGATCTTACGTTTTGGCAAAGAGAATGTTCCCAGAAGTGCCACAAAGACACAATGAAAAACAGTCCTTAAAATAGATGGAGAGGGGTGCCTGGGTGTTCAATGTGTTGAGCATCTGACTCTTGATTTTGGCTCAGGTCATGACCTCGCTCCATGTCAGGCTCTGCACTGGGTGTGGAGCCTGCTTGAGATTCTCACTTTCTCTCTCTGTCCCTCCCTACTCTGCTCTCAAATAAATAAATTTATCTATCTATCTATCTATCTATCTATCTATCTATCTATCTATCTATCATCATCTATGGAAATTTTCTAGGGGTGCCTGGTGACTCTTAGACGTGCAACTCCTGATCTCCTGATCTCAGGAGTTCTAAGTTCAAGCCTCACGTTAAATAGAGATTGCTTAATAAAATCTTTCCTTTTTTAAAGAATTTTTTCAAAAACTATTAAAACCTTCCATTCAATACAATATTCTGTGAAATCCAAAAGAGTCTACTAAAAAAAATCAGGTGTTTGTGAATTAAGTACATTTGGCCAATTGAGCTACTCCCTCTTGTAGGATTTCTCATTTCAATAAATAACACCTGAAAGCCATGATGGTCAGGTCATTTTCACAGGAATCCATCACGATGCCCAGTATGCTTTACCTGCTACACATAGCTCTTCAGTTCTAACCCAGTAGCACTCCCATCTGACTTTCCAGCTTCTCTTGCTTCCTGAACAGACTGGTACATACTTCCCTGCTAATTTTCAACACACTTTCCACCTTGCAGAGAGACATGAGGTATGACGATGGTGCACGTACACACAGGGATGGGGTGTGTACATGATAATATTAAAAATATTATCAGTTATGTAAGTACTTATCTGGTTTCACAGTGGTCTTAGGTTAAGCAGAGAAGTACCGTAAGCCAATAGAGACTGTGTGGCCAGGACCTGGTCTGTTCTCTTTCGTTCCCTCAAGCCCTTGGCTTGGATTGTGCTTCTCTTCTTTCTACTTTATGGATTTCTACATGTCTTTCAGATCTCACACGAAAAATGGAAGAAGCATTCCTCTTCTAGCTTTATAAAAAGTTAAAAAATAATGGATTATGCTTTAAACTTTCCTTTCCTTTTCTTTCTTCCTTCTCAAGCATGTGTCTGAGGATGACTTTACTTCTAATACAGCTTTGGTCACCATCTCCCAGGTTTGAGGTAGACAGAGCTCGTTGGTCATGTCTCGTAGTTTATGGTTTGTTTGGATTTCTTCTCCATTCCAAGTTATATGAGCAGGTTTAAATTTGTCTGTGGATAAATATATGTTCTGAGCATTAATTTCTGATTTTTATTGCTCTCTGGCCATTTATATGTCTATCCTAATTACTTTCTAAATGGCTTTTGCCAATTTCCATGCTGTAGCAATACATGACAGTGAGGGCATGTTTCTCCATTCATGAGTAGGCGAGGTGGGGAATTGAGCTATGTCTTTATTTATATATGTCATGGATATACCTATGAATACATTTTTTATTTTTATTTTTTCCTATGGTTATATATTTAAGCTTCTACTTTTAAGGCATGAAAACCATTTCTCAGTATATTAGGTATATTGATTTGTTTTATTAAGTTTGACTATTTAAAATGTTTGATAAATATATATCTTCCACTTTTATAACTTTATTATTCGTGTTTTGTCCATTTTTCTATTTTTCTACTGGAGACATGGTATCATTTTGTATATTAATGCTTGAGCTTTTGTATAATAAAGTTCATAACCCCTGGGAAATTATTTTCTGAAAATACTAGGACATGTTTGCCTATTTTTTTAGAAAGAGTTTTAATTTTTATATATTCAGATCAGTTTAGTTTTTCTTTGTTTTTTTGTTTTGTTTTGTTTTGTTTTGTTTTTTTCTAGAAATTAAACAGCCAACCCTTTCCCCAGAGGTTTGGTAAAATTTAAGTTTATTTTCTTTGTTTTTCTGTGAGTACTGTTTAAAATTTTACCACTGATTGTTGAGGGATTTATTCTGATGCATATGGGGAGGTAAGAACCCAAAGTAATTATATCTCCTCTAAATAGCTAATTATTTTTTCCAATACCTTCCTTGGAATTATCTCTTGCTTTGTCATATCAAATTATTTTCCATGGCAGAGTCCTTGCCGAGTTTATTTTGTAATTCTACCTCTTACCTTAATGGGATTACCTTCTCCTTTACAAGCGAATTATTTAAAAGATCTCAGAATTCACCAGAAAATGTCCAACTGTAATCAATTTCCTGGGAAACCCTCCACAGTTTACTGTTTATAAAATGCACTCCTATAAGATATCTAATCAGGCTACACTTAGTAAGCTTTAAATACTGATTACTAGCTCACCAATGGATGATCTGTCCCTGTATAAGCAGAGCAATTTTACAATTAACAGGAAACATCACAGTGTTTGAAGGTGCTTAGAGAGAGGTCTGGACTGAATGAGACTTGCCTTCTAGTGGAATCTCAGATCTTTCACTTTTTACTGTGTGACTTTGACAGATTGCTTTAACTTCTTGGTGCTTAAGTTTCCCATGTCTATAAAATGAGTATAATAAAAAGTAGTTATCTCATGGGGATAGAATTCAGAATTTAACAAATTGATAAAGCAGCCACTCTAGAGAACAGTATGGAGGTTCCTCAAAAAATTAAAAACAGAGTTACTCTACAATCCTTGTAATTACACCACAAGGTATTTACCCAAAGGATACAAAAATACTGTTTTGAAGGGACACATGCAACTCAATGTTTGTAGCAGCCTTATTTACAATAGCCAAATTATGGAAGCAGCCCAAGTGTCCATCAATGATGAATGGATAAAAATATGCATTGGAGTATTACTCCATTATATAATATGTTCCATTATATATGTGATGGGGTATTACTTAGCCATCAAAAAGAATGAAATCTTGTCATTTACAATGACATGCATGGAGCTAGAGTGTATTTATGCTAACCTAAATAAGTCAGTCAGAGAAAGACAGATACTATATGATTTCACTCATATGTAGAATTTAAGAAACAAAACAGATAAACTTAGGGGAAAAATGGGAAAAAAGAGAAACAAACCATAAAACAGGCACTAAGCTATAGGGAACATTCTTAACTGAGGGATTATGGAGGAAGGTGGGTGGGGGATGGGTTAGATGTGTGATGGGCATTAAGGAGAGCACTTGTGATGAGCATGGGGTGTTGTAGGTAAGTGATGAATCACTAAATTCTACACCTGTAACTAGTGCTACACTAAATGTTAACTACTTAGAATTTAAGTAAAAACTTGAAAAAAAAATAAAAACAAGCAAAAAAATCAAACCAAATACTACAGCCACAGGAGATCTGATATAAACGGATTGGTTGCATGCAGACTGGTCAGAAGGGGATGATTTAAGACAACAATTTGGTCAAAAGGAGAAACTATCAAAGATTCTCAACCATTGTCTACCAATGTCAGTGATTCTGGTGTGCCATAGCCCGAGTTGAAACCTTTGGTGGACACTGACGTGTTTGCTAATGATGTAGACCCCAGCTCATCCCGTTCCCATTTTTCCAGAAGTATCTCTACAGCATTTTCTTGCCATTTTCTAGTTGTGCAAATTTCACAACCGGAGTTTGCATGAAATATCCACCCTTTCCACACACTAGTGATAGTTATGTTTTGAAGGTAGGTGACATCTGAGCACCCAAAGCTTTGGGGAAGGGGTGGGGGTGGGACAGGTATCTACAGGAGTGTGACCCACTCATGCCAGCTTGCCCCCCCCCTTTCCTTGTTGTATCACTTACCTGTCTGGTATTACCCTGCTTCCTCCCAGAAAGTCCAGGACAACTGGCCATGCTGGCACCTGGCTTCTTCTCTTTTGTCCACATGAATCCCGGCATAAACTTTTTAAAGACAGGACAACTGGAGCACCAGAATTTACACATCTGGACCAGTGTTCACACATGGGCTCCTTTATGCACCATATTGCACCTGTGGTGTGAAACCTAGACCTCCCTGTAGGGAATCTCTACCAGGCTTCTCTGTCCCATGCTAGATAGAGCTTTCCACAGCTTCCCCAGTCACCTGTGTTCCTGTTCCAGGTGAGACCTAGAGCTGATGACTGCCCTCCCCACCTGTTCTCTTCCTCAAGGTTGGCCACCCTTACACCCAGGGACCATAGGACCCCAGCTTCCTGCCTGCCCCCAAAGAAACTTCTTCTGGTCTGAGTCCCCAGATAAAATTTTCTACCACCTTCTCTAAACTCAGTGCATTTCCCAGAGAGATAGACCCTCCGGAGAGTCAGCAGCTGCTCTAAGGAGCATGCAAACTCCTAACCTTCTGTCCAGGAAAAGTTCACAAACTCACATCTCACCAAGTTGATGCACAAGCCCCACCCAACTCATTGGCTCATTCCTCTTTGGCTCAAGCCCAGATTGCCCTGCCAGATTTTTATTTAAAGATTTATTCCTTTATTTTAGGGAGAGAGAATGCATGGGGTCAGTGTGGTAGGAGCAGAGACAGAGGGAGAGAATCCCAAGCAGACTCCATGCTGAGCATGGAGCCAACTTGGGACTCTGTCTCATGACCCTGCGATCATGACCTCAGCCAAAACCAAAAGCGGGATACTCAACCGACTATGCCTCCAGGCACCTGCCCTGCCAGAATTTTTTAAAAAGCTGCTTTATTGAGGTATAATTAATGTACAAAACAATCACCTATTTAAGGTATACAGTTAGATGATTTTTTTTAAGATTTTATTTATTTATTCATAAGAAACATAGAGAGACACAGAGGCATAGACATAGGCAGAGGGAGAAGCAGGCTCCATGCAGGGAGCCCGACATGGGACTTGATCCCAGGTCTCCAGGATCACTCCCTGGGCCGAAGGCAGCACTAAACCACTGAGCCACCCAGGCTGCCCCAGTTAGATGAATTTTAATAAATGTAACCATCACCATCATCACAATTTAGAATATTTCCTCCACCTTGAAACATTCTCTCCTGAAAATGTTGCATTCAATTCCCACTCCATGTTTAGCATTACTTGGACCTACTTTCTTTCATTCTGGTTTTTCCTTGGTCTCTTTTTTAAATCCAAGGTGCTAGAGAAACTTTCTAGCTGGCTAATTGTCCTTCTTCTCCCCTCCCCTCTCCTTCCTTCTCCCCCTCTTTCATTTTTCTTCCCTTCCTTCTTTTTACACCTTTCCTTCTTTTGCTCCAAGTGGAGGAGAAACCTGACTGGTTCTGGCCTGAAATTTTTGACGAGACTCAGGCCTGAAAGCTCCAGACATACTCTAGCTTATAAATATGATTGCATTTGATTTTATAGTTATTCTAGACTAGAGGCAGCTAACTAGCCATCATCTGTCTGTCTATATACATATTTGTGGGGAATTTCCAATACCAATTCCAGCCTATCATGGGGAGGATGGTACTTAGAAACCAGAAATAGGGATCCCTGGGTGGCGCAGCGGTTTGGCGCCTGCCTTTGGCCCGGGGTGTGATCCTGGAGACCCGGGATCGAATCCCACGTCGGGCTCCCGGTGCATGGAGCCTGCTTCTCCCTCTGCCTGTGTCTCTGCCTCTCTCTCTCTCTCTCTCTCTCTGTGACTATCATGAATAAATAAATAAAATCTTTAAAAAAAAAAAAAAGAAACCAGAAATGAAGTGTTATTCTGTATGTTGACAAATTGAACACCAATAAAAAAATAAATTTATTAAAAAAAAAGAAATCAGGGAGAGGCAGTTTGTGTGTATCCTTGGTCTGTGCTTTAAATTCTAAAAAGTCTTTCAGATCCTCCAAATCTTTCATTAGAATGATCAATTGCTTGGGTTGTTGAGAGTGGAGAGTAGGCTGGGAGCTGAAAATTAAAGAAAAGTTCCCGAGGGCGCCTGTGTGGCTCAGTTGGTTAGACATCTGCCTTCATCTCACGTTATGATCTCAGGGTTTTGGGATGGAGCCCCACTTGCCTGCTGAGCAGGGAGTCTGCTTCTTCCTCTGCCTCTGCCTCCTGCTTGTGCTCTTCCCCTCTCTCTCACCCTCTCACTCTCTCTCAAATAAATAAATAAAATCTTTAAAAAAATAAGAAAGAAAAGTTCCCGAGAAGTTTTAGCATTCCTTTGGAGTTGGAAGGTTGTCTCCTTAGGATATATAACACCCAGATTATCCTCCCCTCTTCCCCCAATTAATGTTGCCAAGGCAGTTATTTTGATAAATATACACCTATATTGATCAGGCCCAGGCCCAGGCCTAATGTTGTCAGTAATACCTACTTCATTTTTCCTCATATTAGAATTTTCTGGTATTAAACCAATTAAAAATATATTTATTTTAGAGAGAGAGAATCTCAAGCAGATTCCCTGATGAGTGAGGAGCCCCTTGCAGGGTTCAATCTCACAACCCTGAGATCATGACCTGAGCCAAAATCAAGAGCTGGCCACTTAATAGACTGAGCCACTCAGGTGCCCCAGCCCAATGTTTAACTCAGAATTCTCACCTGTGAATAGACTTGCCCAAGTTGACAGGCTACCAGGTCCTCCAGCTGGAATTTGAACCTACACATTTCTGCGCTCAGCATACAACCTGTTGTTCTGTGTTCCAACCTCTACCCCAGTAGATCTGGAGTCTCTACTCTACAACCAGACTGGAGCTTTCCATGATCACTGCACATGTGTGTTCCTTTGCATATTTCCCTTTTAGTTTTAGGTGATGTTTGTTACTTTAAGAAAAATCCAAAAAAAAAAAAAGAAAAATCCAGTTTCTCTTAGAAGGACCAAGGGGAACCAAACAAAGGAAATTTATGTTCAGCCAAAGCACTGAGGGCATTCTTCTGCAAATACAAAATCCTGTAACTCTGTTTTGGGCATGAAGCAAAGGCTAACTAATGTTATGGAATGTGTGTAGGAAACCTGCTCTTTACCAGAGAGATAAAAGGACTTTCATCTTTTATAATAGGACTGCCCGAAAGCCAGAGTTCCTGAAGACCCGTTTTAACTATCAGACATTGTGCTAGCCAAGGAAAGTGCCCAGAGAGCTCATGGTAGAAGGAATTTAATACTTTCTGTAGGCTGAGATAGTATAAAATTAAGCAATTTTCATGCTAGATCTGAAAGGATGAGTAGAGATTTTAGGACAGCGATAGGGAAAGACTTTTGAGGTACAGAAAAGAGCGAGTACAAAAGCGTCAATGAGAACAGATGTGGAGTATTTGTAGAGTATTCAGAAATCCTGTGTGATTGTAGCTAATGACAGGTGAGGTCTCAAGCCCAGGAGGCTGGAGTTTGTCCACCAGGCTGTAGAAAACTAACCATGGCTTTTATATCAGGCTCTAGAGTCAATTATGTTCATTAAATGTTTTACTTTGCACCAGGCACTATTTTAAGCCATTTACATGTATTGATCCATTTAATTCTCATAATTGTGTGGGATTGATGCCACTATTTTCTGCATATCTTTATAGTTAAAAAAACTAATGTACAGGGCAACTAAATAATCCACCTCATCTGAAGTTTCACAGTACAAAGTGGCAGAAGCAGAATTTGGACCCCCAGAGGCTAGTCGTGGAGCCATTCACTTTGTATGACTGTGTCCTTCCTTGCTGGCATCAGTGCCCCTCTTGCTTTACCTGCTTTGGGGAACTGGAGGGTGTGTGTATGTTGTGGGGAAAGCACAAAGGACCATGCTGTAGCACCAGAGTGGCTCCAGACTCATCTGAGCCAGTGAGGGAGAACATGGTCTTCATCCCATTGGGTTCTAAAGTACATCAGCAAAGCAATCCAGGACGGGTGCAATTGGCCAACAGCTAATTTCTTCCAGATAGTTTATTTCCTTCCCTTTGTTTTCTATAAGCCCTCCTGGTGTGCTTGGGAAAATGTTCATGCTGTGGTAAATGGCATTTGTCTAGGAGAGCTCGGGCATTTCCCTCCTGTCATCTCAGATTGCTGTCACACCTCATGTTAATGGCGATCCATAAAGACAGGCTAAGTTTGAAAATGCTGATTGCTAGCCTGCCATATTGGCCATTTTATGGAAAATTGCCAGACAGAGAGGCTCTGGAGGGGCCATGAAGAGTAATTCATGGTTCTACCCAAACACGAACATCTGCTCTGCAGACTGAGAGCTAGTGGGATTCTTCTGGTTTCCCCTCCATGTCTAAGTCAGCACATTGCAGTCTCTAATATTCTACTTCTTCCAAAGTTTCCCTAGGTACTGGAACTTGCAAAGAACTCAGCATATCTTTCCAAAGTCACATCCATGTTTTTCTACCTCTGACTAGACACTATTGTGCCTGTGGGTTGTTATCTGCAGCTTTTCATGTTTTGTGAGGGCAGAGCCTGAGCAGAAACCTGGAGGTGGCTAAGCATTCCCTTCAGGAAAATCCTCCTGGCTGCATATAGCTCACCACGTAAGAATAGCTTTCACACTTTGAAATGATTGAAAAAAAATCAAAAGCATGCAATTTTAGGACATGTGAGAATTATATAACATTCAAATTTCAGTGTCAAGAAATAAAGTTTTAGCGTGCGGCCACATGCTTTCATTTATATATTGTTTATGGCTGCCCCACTGCTGCACTGCTGGTGTTGAGTAGTTGTGACGGAGCCCATGCAGCTCATGGTGCCTCAGATATTTGCTATCTGATGATTTACAGGAAAAAAAAATATGCCAGCCCCTGGCCCAAATCACTATTTTTCTTTTTAAGATGCCAATTCCATACGGCAGATAAAGCTGGGTGCTCAGTCACTTTTTGTTGAACTTTTGTTTGCAGGCTTCGATGGTCTTTCTCTACTCCCAGCGCCACCAGGACTTGCCCTTATGCTTTAGAGACAAGCCCCTGGCTCCCTGTCCGTAATGGGTAGTGGAGTTCGTATACATGTAGATGGCCTCTCCTGCTCTGTGGCTCAGGCACTTGTTGTCTCTGGTCATCCACCTCACGTCAGCTCCCCACTCCCATCGTCCAGCTTCACAGAGACCTAAAGGAAGGCCTCAGAAGGGAAGGGGTGTGGCTGCTCCCTGTCTTCTTTTGGCCTCCTTGTGGTTCCCATCCCCATGACATAATCCTGGCAATGCTTGTTCATCCAGGCGGTGGTGGTTCCAAGCTGCACGTACCGATCCAGTTGTGTCCCTCAGAGACACCAGCAGCAGCTGGCCACTGTCGCATCTTTGGAAGTCCAGAACCCAGCCCTGTGGAGCTCCCACTTTGAGTGTGGAGATACCTGCACCAGGCCAGTGGCATCCCCTCCTGGAATGCCTGAGTTTTTGTGCTTGTGTCTCCTCCAACAAACATCTACATTGATCAATTCGGTCTCTTTGGGCTGGTGGCAGCTTCCCAAAGTTCTGACCTCCCAGATTCTCTAATGTTTTCCTTTTTCAGTTCATAAGTGTCTCATTAATGATTCTTTTAATCAGATTTTCGCTGTTTAAATAATAGTGAGGCTGTCAGTCTCATCTCTGGATCCTGAATATCAGCATTGGAAAATATAATCAGTCCTTCCACTTCCAAGGCCATCAGCTTGGTATCCGAGGCACCACAGGGCCACTCCATTATCTGTTTTACTTTAGTCTTGTTTACTGTTTCCTCCTTGGCCCCTCAGCCACTAAGCTTGGTGCCTTCTGGAGCTCAAGCTTTTTTTTTTTTTTTTTTTTTTTTTTTCTTTTTTACATTTCCTTTATCTGTTATTGACTTCTCCTGATGTCATGGCTTTAAATACCAGGTGGAAGCTGATAGCTCCAACATTGTTGTCTCAGATAGGACCTCACCCTCAAGTCCCAGACTCACATCCAGGTCCCTACTTAGATGTGTAGGTGATTGATAGAAACTTGATGTGGCCAACTAGTCTCCTGAGATTTTCCTTAAACCTGTCCCTCCTATCAGAAATGGCTGTAACATTCTCCTTTTGATGGCCTTGTGGGGTGAGACCTACTTAGTAGCAGGAGACCATCTCTGCTCCAGGTTACACCTAAGGCCATATTCTTGTCTTGCCTTTGCCCTCCTCATTCTGTGCCTCTTTTAGGGGTGGTCAGGACTTAGTGGGGTTGCTATTTGAGTGAGGACCATGGAGACGAAAGTCAAGCAGATTACCCTATGTAAGCCAGAGATTCGAGGGCTCCTGCAGAGTGGAAAGGTGCACAGTGGTGACCTGAGTGATTTCACCTTTCCCCAGCTCCTAGACAGGGCAGCTCATTTGCGTAGTTATTGCCACTACTTACCTCAGGATTTCCCTTTATTTATCTGGTCTTTTTAAATTTTTATATATTTATTTTATTTGTTAAAAGATATACTTATTGGGATGCCTGGGTGGCTCAGTGCTTGAGCATCTGCCTTTGGCTCAGGGAGTGATCCTGGAGTTCCAGGATTGAGTCCCACATCGGGCTCCCTGTGAGGAGCCTCTCTCTCCCTCTGCCTATGTCTCTGGCTTCTCTTTGTGTCTTCCATGAATAAATATATAAAATATTAAAAATAAATAAATAAATAAAAGATTTATTTATTTATCTATTTACTTGGGAGAGAGAGAGAATGGAGGTAGGGGCAGCAGGAGAAGGAGAGAGAATCTTCAAGCAGCCTCTATGCTGAGTGTGGAGCCTGATGCAGGGCTCAATACCAGGACCCTGAGATCATGACTTGAGCTGAAACCAAAAGTCAAGACACTTAACTAATTGAGCCACCCAAGTGCCCCAAATTTATTTATTTATTTATTTATTTATTTATTTAGACTCTAGGCTCAATGTGAGGCTTGAACTCATGACCATGAGACCAAGAGTCATGATCTACCAACTGATCCAGCCAACCACACCACTTATCTGATCTTTTTATTTATTTAACCATCTCCTGATATAAAACTATTTCTACTAAAATTGCTGATGTGATTTTGATTTGTTGACTGGATGCTGATGATTCAGTTGAGTGTAGGAATTCAGGTTCTGAATCTGATTGTTCAGAAATGATCTTCCTGTGTACATGTCCTCCACCTGCTACAATGCAATTTCCCTGAGGGCAGACACCATGTTTACATTTCTCTCCCATGTCTCATAGTATTGCTCAAGTACTATTTCATTTAACAGAAATGAAAAAGTGACATGGCTTGAAAAATATATTATGTAAATTAACTGTTCTAACCAAGCATGAGGCTCTCTTGATATGAGTATAGTATGTGCATTCTGTTTGGTTTCTGTGTGTGTGTGTGCGTGTGTGTGTGTGTGTGTGATGTGTGGGTATGTGGTTTGTGTGTATGTTGTATGTGACATGTATATGTGTGGTGTGTATGTGGTTTTTTGTGTAAAAAAATATGTGTGTATATGTTGTTTGTGATGTGGGGGTATGTGATATGTGTGCATGTGTCTGTGGTGTGTGTATGTAGTATGTGTGTATGTTTTATGTGATGTATGTATGTGCGGTGTGTATGTATGGCCTGTATGTGTGTTTTTTTTGTGTGTATGTAATGTATGTGTGTTGTGTGTTTGCACAGTGTGTGACTCTACCTGCACCAAGGTAAGCATGAAACAGTAGAGGACAGGAGCCACTTTGATTTGGCCCTGAAATTTCTGCTTTCATGATTCACTCCTACTCTACGATGTTTGCAGTAAAATATTGGCTGAAATGGGCAGTAGGAATTGAGATACTATTTCTAAATGCATAATTGAAGTGAAGCATATTGTTTACTGAGACTAATGGGATACTGAGGTGGCTCAGAACGGGGTGTGATTGTGGTGCGTACAGAGGGAGGTAAGCTGGCAAGTAGGAAATGAAGGAGAGCGGGGTTGGTGGCAGGTGCAGCCAATGTAGGGTGAATAATGAAACAATAGACCATGTAATTGGATGATGTGCTATCCTTGCTGCTGTAGAATATTGCTGCAGGCCCAACAATGCACCAGGCTGAACCGGCCTGCTGAGTAAGGAGAACAGGCAGCTGGCAACATGGTGACATTTTAGGGACACTTTTCAAACCTTTTTCTTCTCCCAAAATATGTCTGATATGATCTTACTGTTACTGCTTGTAATGTCTTTCTTGTAATCCTTCTATTTTACATTTAAAAAAGATTATAATCAGAGAGGTATTCTTGATTTGAAATAATGCTAAGAGGTAAATGAATACATTGGTCAAAACTTTTATTTTTTAGCCTAATGCACAGCATGAACCAACTAAAGTCAAAGAAAGACTCATTCAAAAAGTACTGGGGTCTACATTGGACCCCGAATGGAAACACAGATGGGTTTCAGGAGTTCATTGCCTGAGGACTTGAACCTATGCAAGTGCTTTCTTTCTTTATCTCACCTCTCTTTCTCTCCTTAAATGTTTTGTTGTTGTTGTTGTTTTTGTTGTTGTCTCTCCCCTGAACAGCATCCTCCAAGTTTCAAAACAATTTTGGATGATCATGGCCATAAGTAATACCAGCGTTCTATACATTATAGGTTCAGGTACCAGTTAATGAGTTCTGCTCAGTTTCAGTTTCAGAATTCTGAAGAAAGGAGAGAAAGAGGACACTGTTGGATCATGTACACACTCCTGGGTCAACCAGAGTGGCCAGATGGGGTCATGTTGAATAAACAATAGTTTACACACTAGCCATGTGACTAGTGGTGTGGGGTAGTTCCATGGGAGATCCTAGGAAGACAGGCATTAGCTCTCCACTGACATATCAGAACCATCTTGTACATTATGCCGTGAATGGCAATTTGGAAGATGTTCATGGGGGTATCATGCCTTGATGGTTGATAGTAGATCATTTGCTCTGTGATCAGTTGTGGAATGCCTTCCCCGATGGTGATGTTGTGAGCTGCAGAGGGTATTAAGACTTACAAGATGGGAGCTCTCCCTCTAGGAAGCTCGTAATTTGGTGGGGAGACCATGCCAAGCCTAACACTGTCAAACAAGTCAGTCTCTCCTCTGTAAGTCTAGGTTTCCTCATCTGTCACATCCGTGTGGTTGAATGCCATCCCCTGCCTGTCTCACAGAGCTTTTTCTTTTTAATCTCTGAACATGCCCACTCTTAAACTATAACTTATCAGAAATCATTATGCTACCTAAGACATATACTTTTTCTGTGCATGGTGTATATTTCCCATCCATTTACTTAGAACATATCTGTGCCTTTACATATAAAATCTTGGAGAGGGCGATGGTATTCTAGAAGAGCCTCCAAATTTGGAGCTACTAGACCTGCATGCATCGTGACTTGTGAGGCATTGCTAGGACGGTAGCAGTGGAGCCGACACAGTCAACCTGGGGCAGGTGACTGATCACATATGAGTGTTTCTGGAGTGAAAATAAAGTACAAATTGAAATTAGAGAGAAAGGTTTCAGGGCTATACAGGGGCAGGGAGAAGGCATTCAAAAGGCATAATGCAGGAAAGAATAAATCACGGCTCAGGGCAATCCAGAAACGTGCACCAGCTATGCAGTATGGAATCAGTGGAGAACGGAGAGGGGACAGAAGCAAGGGGCATGCAAATACAAGGGCCCTGAAGATTATCGCAGGAAAGTCATGTGCTCCTTCAACTGTGGTTTATCTCTGCCTATTTCATGTTTGAATAACTCCAAGCTTTCTGGCCTGAGGCAGAATCCTCTGTTTGGGGAGTTGTCCATGCAGAGGTGCTTTCAAGAATAGGTCTAAAGAAATAAAGAAATGAGTTATTGGCATGAGATATGGCTATTGAGTGTTTTATTCACTCCCAAGCCAACACTTACAGAACATGGAGGGAAAATATTGCATAAAGAAGAATATAAGGTCCACAGTCACTCACACCAAGGATTGAGCACACTCATGTGTTCTCCCCATGAATGAATGAATTCATTCATTTGAGATATGATATTGTGCACCTAGCACAGTTCAGTCCTTGCTAGGTTCTGTGGATATACAGCCCCACTGGACAGACATGAACTCTGTCCTGCGAGGATCCGGGGATTACAAGGTGGGCATCAAGTAAAGGATCTCAAATGCATGAAAACAGATGTGGCATGCAGCAACACCAGGTTCAGGACGGCTGTGATTGGGGAAAACAAAGCAATTTGTTTGGGTGAGAGATTTATTAAACCATTTATGTGTTGTGCAGATATGAAACGGGCCCTCATGATCCCACTTCCTGATATTCATGCCTGTGCTTAATCCCCTCCCGAGAAGTGAGTCTTGTGACTTGCATCTAACCAATAGAATGTACAAAGATGACAAGGCATGGCACATAGGACATGTCATATTATAGAAGACTCTGACTTAGCAGAATCTCTGGAGACTTCTCTTCGTGGACAAGCAGAAGACAGCTGTCAGGAGTCCAACAGCTGCCAACAATCTGAGTGACCGTGAAGGCAGTTCCCTCCACAGCTGAGCCTCTGATGAGTATCCATCCCTAAATGATACTTCAGGGGACCCAAAGCAGAGGACTCCACTAGTCCTGCCTAGACCCCTAAGTTATTTTAACCTGCAATGTGTATGAGAATCTATACTACAACTATAGAAAACAGATACATAAAAGTAAATCTAACTCTGTTCTAGGCCCTGTTCTAGGGCCCAAGACCCAGAACTCCTGAATCCGTAGCCACCTTGCCCAGTCCTGCTTGTGGCCGGCCACCACAGTCATTGGGTGGGACCATTTGCCTACAAACGCAATGATAGAACCACAGGAGAAGCCCCTGTGGTTTTCCAGTAACTCAGAGAAGATAGCTTCAATCCTCCTCTGGGGGGTTCGGGCAGGCTTATGCTGTAGAGAACACATGAACCAAACCTTCCAGAGTAAGGAAATGTTGATCCTCAGACTCCAGGACAGGGAGAGCACCCAGCAGACAGCAGGGCATGTGCAAAGGCTGCGACTATCCATGTCATCTCGACTTCATCACCTTCTTCAGGCAAAAAGAAACCCTAGTGATCTCTGAGAAGAAAGAGAAAATTCAGACCTCTCTTGATTGAATGGCTGTGTGTATTAAAAACAAATAGAAACTACTTGATTATTTTCCATTCCAGTCTTTCCCCTCCCTGAGTTACACACCTTTTGCCAATTTATGACGGTGTCGGCAGAGTTATTATCTAGCTAAAATTACCACCACCCACAATGGGAATTTCTGCTGTTATAAAACAAAAGCAAATGCCAAAAGGGGGGAAAAGAGCTTGCGTGAGGAAAGGCCTTTTGCATCTCTTTCCTGGCAATGTTCTTTTTATGCTAATATCTCATAGTTTCCTACCTTAATGGCCCCATTAACTGCCATGAGAGTATTTGCAAGAGAAAAGTGGTACCTGGAGATGAAGATGTAAAGTTACCAAGTGCATTTTGAGGAACAGAGACAATTTCTCAGTAAAGGAGTTAATGTTCCAAAGAAAGCTTTGTTTATTCGACAGACTTTATGACTGTGCTGTTTTCTTCACTCAGCACCTTAATTCTCAGCCACCATAAGGCTGTCCAGATGTTTAAAATAAAAAGCCCATTTGGGTATTATCAGAGATTACTGGGAAGAGATAGGCAGACATGATGTTTAGCTATGCAACATAAATTCCCCGAGCATGTGCCATCCACCACACTCTATATTCTCGCCCTGCTGAAAGACTGAACTGGTAAATCATAAAAACGAGACACGGGGCCCCGAGCACAATTTACCTGCAGCCAGCTGCTGTCTCTGGAAAGAAGGGGTGGAGGTGGAGATGGAGAGCAGAGCGGCATGCCTCCCCTCCCCTCCCTGGAGGCCTGGAGCACAGGCTTTCCCCTCCATCTCTTTGAGAATCTCATTCCTGTTCCTCACCTTCCTTCTGGCTTCACATCAGCCTCCTCGGAAGCATGTTCTGTTCCAATCCACCTTGTCAGTCTGTCCATATTTTGCTAGCTGACTTTTCTTCTTCTAAGGCCTTGATTTATTTCATCCTGTTGCCCACTGGGCCTGTCCTGTTTACCTCTGCCAGCTAACATTTCACTTACCCTTCAGGGTCCTCCCCAGACCTCCCCCTTCCTGAAGCCCTTGGGCATCAGACCAGCCCCAAGCGAATCTCTCATGCTCCATAGTCCAAGTTCCCTGCCGGGTGCTTATATGCTGCTTCTTTGGGTATGGACATCCCTACTTAACTCTTCTACAAGATTAAAAGTCTTGAGAATAAGATGCTTGTGTTTTATTTTGTGTGGTCCCCATCAGGAGAGCAACCATCCTTTATACATATGCCTAGCACAGTGTCTGCCTTGGAGTCCAGGCAAATATTTGCCAGATCAGTGAATTTACACAACATTTGCTATACTGTAATCATGAGGTAAGTGCTGTTGGTTTTGTTTTCTGCTTAAAAGCATAGAAACCAGTACATGTAAGTGTTTTCCTTAAAGTCATACAAGTAGGGGACAGGAGAGTAGGGATTTGAGTCCAAGGCGTGGCCCCATGAACATTGCTTGGTAGGACCTTCCCGGACCTAGCACAGAGCCAATTGCACAGCTCTGCAAATTAATGAATAATGCAAGCATGAGTGAATGCATACATGAAAACTTTATGTCCACCCATCTGGGGTGGTATAGCATGCCATCAGTGGTTTCACCACTCCCTGGATAAATTGCTCTTGTTGACAAGTAAACGTTCCCACTGACCATACCCCTTGTTCGGGTTCTAGCTTTATTATTGTCTGGGGCAAGTCACTTTGGGTCTTCATTTTACCAAATAGTAAAATAGGGGCACCCTCCTGTTTATGTGATGATGAATGCACATTGATGCCAATGATAATACCATACCAGTGACGTGGAACATGCCAGGAAGATGTCAAGAGAGGAAAATAAGAGAGAGAGAGAGATAGAAAGAGAGAGAGAGAGAGAGCGACATGCTCTTGATGTTCATTGAAGAGACACATTGTTTCTTGTCAGAGCAGAACAGCAGGACTGATTATTAATTATGAGATGATCTCTGGAAAGACTTGGAGATGAGTTTGTTCTCCTTGATTCTTGGTTAACTTCTTCATGAAGTTGGCTGCTCACTCTCCTGCCTGATGAACAGAGATCTGTTTGAATACTGGGAAAGAATGGTTCTAGAAATAAAAATAAATTTCAAATAAGTTGGCTAATAAAACAGGGTTCTGGCCCAGGACTACTTCTAACTAGCTCTGTGACTTCTTAATCTCAGAGCAACATCTCTTCCAGCAACAAAAAGTTATCCTTCCATCACTAATATTCCATGTGTGTAGACGTAGACCCTCACAATGAGCATTTCTGGGGACTCCTCTACTGCTACTTCTTCATAAACAGATGGCCAATAATGGGAATGTTCCTGTCCCTTACCTGTAATTTCTAATTATACAGCATAAATACAAATTTAGCTTTAATTCAATTAAGTGGTAATGAGGTGAGGAAATAATACTTGAACATATTACTGCAGTTCGGGTTGGTAAGCAATGGACAATAATATTTGTGTTCCATTAGATTCTATGTGGTATTTTCAAAATCTTTAAAAATGCCCTCAAAACACTCTGGTTGTAATAGCCTATTAGAAGCAGAGACAAGTACTCAGAGGAAAGCAAATATATACATTTTGGAGGGAACTGAATTTAAGTCACTGTAGCAATCTTTTGAGTCTCTATTAAGAATAAGGTACCAAAGTATATTTTAGTTTTTAGTATATTATATATAATATTGCATAAGATATAAGATATATATGTTATATATATATATATATATATTCCAAGATCTTCACAGCACATGTTTTCTGTGTGTATATATTTACTTATAAGATATATTATATATATATGTGTGTGTGTGTGTGTGTGTGTGTGTGTATACATATCTCCAATCAGTTAAATAGAGGCATCCCCCATGGTTATGGTGCCCATGAGTGATGAACCTGTTTCTCACTTTTCTGAGGCTCATTTTCTTCATTTACAAAATAAATACAATAAAATCTACCTTTTAGTATATTTGCCTCCTTTGTATCATGAGCAAGTATCCAATTCCAGTTTGCTGCGACAGGCTTTGGGGCACCTAGAAAACCCCAGGACACAGCTTTGACTGACTCAGTACTGGGTGAGTGTCTACCTTTGACTCTGTGACTGGGGTCTGAATGGAGCCATGTGGCAGGGAGGCTGACCCTTCCAGGGGTGTATGTGTTGCCAGTTGAGTTGGAACAAACATTGGATTTGTCTGGGAAGCTTACCAGGCACAGTCATTACAACCTCCATTAAATACTTAGAGTTTAGGCAGATGGTGTGATCATGTATTACTTACCTTTTAGTTAGTGCCCAGCCAAGCACCATGCCCTGTGCCTTGTACAGATGTATGAAAAGAGTAAGAGGTATTGGGGCTGTGAGTATGTGGAGAAAAGACCATGTAAGGGTACAGTGAGGAAGCAGCCACCTGCAAGCCAAGGAGGAGATCTCAGGAGAACCAAACTGCCGACACCTTGATCTTAGACTTCTGGTCTGCAGAACTATAAACAGATAATTTTTTGTTGTGGAAGCCACACAATCTGTGGTATTTTGTTATAGCAGTCTTAGCAAGATCAGATGTTGGGCACAGCCCTTTTGGGTAGGGCTAAATATATTTTATTAACAGAATCTGATCAGGTTAAAAGAGATAGGAAAGAAAAACATCAGGCTAAGATAGAAAAGCTTGATTAATGACTCAATTTAAACAGAAGCAAAAATAGCAAAGATAGATATCTAAAATATGATACATTATATATTAATTTATCCAAGGAATCATCACTGAGCCCCTATACCTAAAGTGATAGGTGAGTAAACCCCCCATGGAATGGTGTAGACCACAGATACAACTGCCAGACTTTGTGACTGTTCCTCCCACTGGCCTTCTGGGGGTCCCAGTCGAGACTGAAGGTGCTCCTTCATATCCACATCTCACAGGGCATCAGTGCCCATATGGGCCAGACAGCCCACATCCTCCCCTCTGACACTCTGTACCTGAATCTCCTCTTGTCTTTGCTCCCAGACTCATTCTATACTGTTTACCTTTCTACCTGATTTAATTTCCTAACCTAGGAGAGTGTAAACTTATGAAATCATAGGAAAAATGTGTTTTTCATTACTGTTATATTCCTTTTGTATTGGACAATGCTTGGAACATAGTAGACTTTCGGTGCACATTTATTGAAGGGGTGAGAGAGAGAGAGAGAGGGAAAGAGGGAGAGAAGGAGGAAGAAAGCCTCTGTCCTGTAGATGAAAACACTTGGGAACAGACTCCCTTCCAGAACAGACAGCAGATAAGTGGTTTTTCTTTTGGTGTTTTGTTTATATAGAGTGTCTTGGACATTTGAGACAGGAAATATTTAGACAACTTACATTGACCTATTAGCTCAGGAAAAATGATGGGAATGTCTCCGCTTGATGCTTGGTTATTACCACAGATCCTTCCTCTTGCCCAGGACTCCTCCAGACCATGGCACACCACGAGGTGGGGAAGTCACACCTGGCTCCACCAGTGTGACTCTCACCTAGCTCCATCTTTCTCCCCATGCCCAGCATGTTGTCTCAGAGTCCCTGTTCTTCTGTAGTTGTACTTGTGAAACATCTTGCTTCTTCTGTTTTGCCATCCCCCTTTGTTGTCCCCCTTTGCTTATGTGAATTATCTAAGTGCCAACTCTTTGTTTCTCTATTTTTTGCCAGTGTGAGGCAACACCATACAAAAGTCCAGGGTGGACATGTTCATAGATTTAGCACATGAGCCCAGCCATGTCCTAGATGCTGGGATATGGAGTGGTCCAGGCAGTAGGATCTCCAACCTCATGTTGCCCCCAGTTTCTGTATTCTTCACCCAGGTGGAGTGTCTTGGGAATGTTCTCTTTTTGTATAACATCAGGCTTTAAAAAATGAATCTAAGTAGGCAGTTCACTGCCTTATGAAGTTAGCTCCATTAGCTATTAGTCTCGCCATATGTCAAGACAGAAGGATTGTTTGTACAGGATTGCTATTGAGTTTGCTGTCACTGGAATAAATCACTATTGACCTTTCCACTTTTAAGAGTTTAATGAACTTAGGAATGGAAATTACCCACAGAAGTAACAACTGTAACCTTGGCTTCTATAATTAAAGCCCATTGTCATTAATGTTCACTCTTTGACATGCCAGGGGTCACTGCTATTAATACTAATGAATCAGACCAAGGTAGAAAAACTGGTGGCAGAAAATCTAACTGGCTCCACTTCGAAGTCAAACAACAAACTAAATGAAAATTCTTTGTAGATAGGTAATAGAGGGAGACAGAATGACATGGAACCACTATAGACTTGTGGGCAGTGAACTAACTAGTATTCATCATTCAACTGTAGTTTTTTTAGGCACTGTATATTCTTCGTATAATCTACCTTCATCATTATTATATATCTGTGAGTGAACAGTCGATATCTCTATGTCAAAGATGAGGAGACTGGGAGAAGATATTTGCAAATGTCATATCAGATAAAGGGTTAGTATCCACAATCTTGTCAAACTCAACACCCAAAAAACAAAAATCCAGGCAAGAATTAGGCAGAAGACATGAACAGACATTTCTCCAAAGAAGACATACAAATGGCCAACAGACATGTGAAAAAATGCTCCACATCACTCGACGTCAGGGAAATACAAATCAAAACCAGGATGATATACCGCCTCACCTTGGTCAGAATGGCTAAAGTTACTAACTCAGGAAACAACAGTTGCTGGTGAGGATGAGGAGAAAGGTGGACCTTCTTACACTGCTGGTGGGAATGCAAGCTAGGGCAGCCACTTTGGAAAACAGTGTGGAAATTTCTCAAAAAGTTAAAAATAGAGCTATGATCTAGCAATTGCACTACTAAGTATTTATCCAAAGGATACAAATATAATGATTCAAAGGAGCACATGCATCCCAATGTTTATAGAAGCAATGCCTACAATAATCAAGTTATGGAAAAAGCCCAGATTGTCCACTGACAGATGAATAGATAGAGATGATGTGGTGTACATATATATATATGAGTAGTATTCCATTATATATATAATGGGATATGGAGTGGTCCAGGCAGCAAGATCTCCAACCTCATGTTGACCCTAGATTCTGTCTTCTTTGCCCATTATATGTAATGGAATATTACTCAGTGATCAAAAAGAATAAAATCTTACCATTTGCAATGATGTAGATGGTGAGAGTGTATGATGCTAAGTGAAATTAGAGAATGACAAGTACTATATGATTTCACTCATGTGGAATTTAAGAAATAAAACAAACTTGTATGGGGGCAGATAAATGAGAAAACAGCAAACCATAAAACAGGCTCTTAACTATGGAAAACGAACTGAAGGTTACTGGAGGGGAGGTCAGTGGAGGATGGACTAGATGGGGATGGGCATTAAGGAGGGCACTTGTGATGAGCACTGGGTGTTGTATGTAAGTGATGAATCACTAAATTCTACACCTGTAACTAATACTATATGGTATGTCAACACCAACTGGAATTTAAATAAAAACTTGAAACTACAAAAAAAAATACAGGTTAGACAGACTGGGGGATCAACATAAGCTTGAACAAGGCATGAAATAATACAATAAGCTAAAATGACAAAAGTGAAACATGGGCCACATGCGGTTAGTGTATGGGCATTTTTCTGTTTCCTGTCGGACAATGCTGAGGATCTGAATATCCCTGAGAGTGACTCTCTTCATGGTCCCAAAGAGCTGTGGAAATCTTTCATCTTCCTAGCAGAAATCTCTTAGTGGATCAAACTGGTCACCCTAGATCAGTCTCTGTGTCCAAGGCAGATGAACATGATAATTGGCTAAGGTATGTCACGTGTTCTGCCTCTGGAACCAGAGATAGCTAATTTACCTAGAATCATGGGGATCCCAAGATGGAAGTCAGGGGCATTTGGGGTTGAGGAAGTCAGAAGTCATTCTGAAGCAACAGCTAAGTCCTATCTATTCAAATACGAATATTCTTTGTAATCTGCATGTATTAGCAATACTGTCCCTTGCTGGTTTTGTTTGCTGTTACCTCTGTTGCTATTATCGATATGATTCAGTTAAAATGTTTCATCTTACAAGTTATTGAATAGGGACACCTGGGTGGCTCAGCGGCAGTGGCGTGATCCTGTAGTCCTGGGATCAAGTTCTGCATCGGGCTACCCACAGGGAGCTTGCTCCTCCCTCTGCCTGCGTCTCTGCCACTCTCTCTATGTCTCTCATGAATAAATAAATAAAATTAAAAAAAACAAGTTATTGAATAGATGCTCAGGGAAGTTCAGTGACTTGTCTCTGTTCACACTGCCTGTTTTTTTTGAATATTTTAAACATTTTTGCCAATATAACATGAAAAAAAATTTTTGTGTGCACTGACCATATGCTAGGAACTGTGCTAGGCATTGATGTCACAGTAAATTGGACTTATTCTTTTTTCCTTTTTGGGTTAAAAATCACCAATGACATTGTTTACTTTAAAATTTGAAAGGAAGGGCAGGGTCTAGTTGCACAAGGTCCCCTGCCTAGCCTGCAAGGGCAATTACTAGATTTTATCCAGGTTTTCCTAAAAGTAAAACACAAGGAAACAAATAGAAACATTTAATTTGTAGGACTGTGACAGATGGTGTTTTTCTAAAAATGGTTTTATTATGTCCCATCTTGCCTGCTTTTCCACACTGTGGCCTGTTGTCTCTCTCAAAAGTGGGGGTCTCTGTATCTACTGCTTGAAATCTAGCCCTGTAAGTGCTCTGGCCAATATAACATTATGGAAGGGATGCTGTGTTGATTCTAGGGACATTTCTTGCCTGGGCCTGGCAAATTCTGCTTTTCACTTCTTGGAAGCCAGCCACAGTGGTGATGTTTTCTATCCAAGAATTTGTGTGAATGAATAACGACATGTATGCACCATTATAGCATCATAGGAGAGTTTCAATTATAAAAGTTCTCTGTGTCCAACTTGTAAACCACTGATCCTATTGCTCCATAGTTTTGCTTTCTCCAGAATGCCACATCATTGGGATTGTTGCCCTTTGAGAAAGGCTTCTTTCACTCAGCTATATGCATTTAAGGTGAGGCCATGTCTTGTTATGCATTGATAGCTCATTCTTTTTTTTTTTTAGAGGTGAATAATATTCCATTGCCTGGGCACACCACAGTTTGTTTAACCACTCACCTACTGAAGGGCATCTTGACTGCTTCCAAGTATTGGTAATTATGACTAAAACTGCTGTCAACATCTGTGTGTAGACTTTTGCATGGATCTAAGTGTTCAACTCATTTGGGTAAATATCAAGAAGCTTAGTTTCTGGATCATATGGTAAGAGGATATTGAGTTTTGTAAGCAATTACCACTCTGTCCTCCAAAGTGGCTGCACCATTCTGCATCCCCACAAGCGCTGAACGAAGAGTTCCTGTTCCATCAGGAATACATCCTTATGCGTATTTAGTGTTGTTGGTGTTTTGGATTTTAGCCATTCCAGGAGGTGTGTAGTGGTATCTCTTTGGTATTTTAACAGTTCCCCATTTTTTAAAAAAAGATTTTATTTATTTTTTTGAGATTGAGTGAGCGAACGAAGGAGAGAGAGGGAGAGAGAGAGAGCGATAGCAATAGTGGAGGGGCAGAGGGAGAAACAGACTCCTCGCTGGCTTGATCTCAGGACCATGAGATCATGACCTGAGCTAAAAGCAGATGCTTAACCAATTGAGCCGCCCAGGTTCCCTCAGTCTCCCATTCTTAAACTGGAGACAAAAATTGTTCTTATCTCAAAGTTTTTACAGGAATATTAAAGCAGAAAAATCACACAAATCACTTAGAAGAGTACTTGACATTTGGTAATTGTTTCACGAATGTTAGTATAGACGACGTCTTACATGGAAATTTCCTAACTCTCTCTGTGCTCACAAGTCCTAATCCCTCAGGATCTGACTCTGTCCCCTTTCACCTTCACCCCCTGGCAATGTTTGTAGCTTTTATTACTATCAGGCTTCTCCTGCGTTTGCTGAAGCTCTCCCCTCTGCATAGAATGCCTCTTCTTCTCTTTCCTTTGCTAACTGTTGTTTCTATGTCCCAACAAAGTAAACTCTCCTCACAGAAGCCTTGACTGCCTCTTGCTCTCTGGGCTTTGGTAGGAGCCTACCTCTGCACCCCTGAGCTGTCCTCTTACTATTACTATCACTATGAATCTGCACCACAAATGCCTAGCTACCTGTCCTCATTTTCCCTTTATAGCAGGGAAGCATCAGCAGAAGACAGGAGCTCTTCTTGTGTACCTTCCCATCTGCTGCATTTTCTAAAGCTTCTGGTACACTGTAGGTGCCAAGTGATACTTGAAATATTCAGGCGTGTGTTCAGGAAGGATGAGGGGAAAGGAGGAGGAAAGTGAGGAAGAATAATAAGAATAAAGGAGAAAAAGAACACAAAACAAATTTACAAATAAAGAAATGAGAAGACATAAAGAAGAAAAAATATCTCTGGAGAAATGGGGATCATCTTACCAGCAGCAGGTGCTCTTGAAGTGATGGAATGTCATTGTCAGAGTATATTAAGCGATGAAGAGGAAGAAGGGCAGTCTCCTGCATGCCTGAAGAATGTGAGGTGTTATTGAAAATCTGGCAGTCATGGAGACTAGAGATAATTTCTTCCCCTTTCCCAAGAGCCCACAGACTCTATGAGAAACCAAACTAAAAGGCATGGTTTTTGTTTCATTTGGTTCAGGCTGCTCTAACAGGATATCATTGACTGGGTGGCTGATAAACAATAGAATTTTTTTTTTCCTCTGGAGGCTAGGAAGTTCAAGATTATGCCATGGACAGATCCAGAGTCTGGGGACAGTTGGCTATTGATGCTGTGTCCTCATATGGCAATAGGCAAATGAGTTCTCTGAGGTCTCTTAATAGGGGTGCTAATCCCATTGATGAGGGCTCCACCCAAAGACTCCATCTCCAAATCCCAACACACTGGGGGTCAGTTTTTAACATATGAATCTGGAGGGGGGGGGCACAGACATTTAGTCTATAGCAGCTTCGATGGAGCATTATATGTAATATGGCAAAATTTCAGCATTATAGAAGTGTGGAGGCAGAAACTAAAAGGAGGGTATTTCATCGAACACAGAGTAGTAATGGGGGTGCCTTCAGATTAGGGTTAACTGACTTGTTAACCTTGAGAGACTGGAGAGGAGTTAAGTAAGTAAAAAACAGGGTATAGTGACCAGTGGGAGAAGGAAACAGTGGAGAGAATATGTAGTAAAGTGACTTCTAATGGGAACATGGAGAGGCCTGCATGACTGAAGGGAGGTCTAGCCAGACCACAAACATGTCTTGCCAAAGGGACCTTGTCTTGAAGTGAAGGGGAGTCATTAAATTTGGATGGAAGATGGTGTTATAGGGTTTATGTTTGAGGAAAACCTACTCCAATAATATTTTGAGGGACAGAATTAAGAGGATAGATTATTGGGAACCATTTATGAGGCTTTGAGCAAACAGATAGGGAATGGTGAGGCCTATGACAGTGAGATGGGGTGAATAAGACCAATAGCTGACACATAGAGAACTTAGATTTTTTCTAATTTAAATTCAATTTGCCAACTGTACAGTACATCATTAGTTTCAGATATAGAGTTCAGTGATTCATCAGTTGTGTATTACTCTCAGTGCTCATCACATCTCATGCCCTCCTTAATGCCCATCACCCAGTTACCCCATCCCCCCACCCACCCTCCCTCCAGCAATCCTGTTTGTTTCATAAAGTTAAGAGTCTCTCATGGTTTGTCTCCCTTTTCGATTTCTTCCCATTCAGTTTTCCCTCCCTTCCCCTATGATCCTCTGCACTGCTTCTTACATTCCACATATGAGTGAAATAGTATGATAATTGTCTTCTCCAATTGACTTATTTTGCTTATCATAATACCCTCCAGTTCCATCCATATCCATGCAAATGTCTAATATTTCATCCTTTCTGGTGGGTAATATTCCATTGTATATATAGACCACATCTTCTTTATCCAATCATCTGTGGGTGGACATCTAGGCTTGTTCCACAGTTTGGCTCTTGTGGACATTGCTGCTATAAACATTGGGGTGCAGGTGCCCCTTCAGATCACTACATTTGTATCTTTGGAGTAAAATACCTAGTAGTGAATTGCTGGGTCATAGCTTCTTTTAAACAACACGAAAAACACATTCTGAAATAATTTTGCCTGATTATGGCTGCTGCAATCAGAACACAGTGAGTCCTCACACAAGGTCCCTGATCTATAATATCTCACATAAGGCATCTTAAGTAGGAAGAATGAAGTTCATACCAGTGTCGCCCAGCGGGGAGGGCTGCACACTGTAGATCCCATGAACTGTATATTGACTGTTACAGCATTTCAGAGCATGGGCTTTGGAATCAGGCCTCCTCATGCTTCTACCTCCTAACACCATAGACTCAAGAAAGGTCCTTAGCTTCATTTGTGTCACCATAAAGTGAAGATGACAATACCGTCTACTTCATAATACTCTTGTGAGGACTAAATAATTTACCATATGTAAGGCATTTAGCACAATACCTCACAGATGGTAAATATTCTATAAATGTTAGCTATTTTTATAATAAATGGATGAATTGATGAATTAATAATTCTGGCAAGAGCTGGAAACATGTAGCAAAGCATCCATGTTATGGAATATCTTGAGATAAATTTGAAGAGTTGAGGTCATCGGGATGAGGTAGATCCATAAGCCCCTTGGGGTAAATTGCCCAGAATAGACGCAGAGTGTCTGAGCAGTGATTGTTCAAGGGGTCTCAGTGATATTGGAAATGATCATTAGCATATACCTGCACCTGAAGGGTAGCTTCCTTCCAAATGCAGAGGTACAAATCACTGGTTTTTGAAGATGACACGCGGAAGTTAACTTGTCTACATTTTGTGGATTTTGAGGAGATTTGCGTGTCATATATGAAGAAGCAGGCTGTGGGTGTTCAGTGAGCTGAATAAGGAGACGTTCAGAGTATGTTCTTCAGGAAAGGTTTGGCTCAGAGTCTTGAGCTTGGAGCAGTGGAACTGGGGAACCCCAGCATTATGTCATCACAAATACAGATATCCCACCTTGATAACAAATGGGGGCTGAATTCTCCAGAGAATGTTTGCTGGTGACCTTCTTTCACTGCTGACAAAGTTTGACTTTATCCAGCACACGTTTCTGAGCATCTCCTATGGAGCAGCTCGTGTGCTAGGTTAGGTTACAACTTAAATGAGTTATATAATTTCTGTTCTCTGGAAACTCATAACTCAGCAGTGCAGGCAAAATCAAATTCAGCCAGCTTTAATGCGTGGGAGAAGTTCCTGAAAGAAGTGTAAATACACACTAGGGAAGAAGAAGGAAGAAGTCTGCAGTCCGTTTGACAAAAGGGGTTTACAAGTTTTAAAACTCTGTTGCTGAGGGTCTGGCTGTGATTCATTTCACATGCTGCTGGTGGCACTAGAAATGGACAGATGTCAGAGAGCACTTTGGTAACATGGATCACGAGATTCAAATGTCCATGCACTTTGACCCTGGCAATTCTCCTAAGCACTGCTATGGTATGTGTGTGCACACATGTACACATACATGTACACAGGGTATGCCAGGCTATTTATTTACAAAGAACTTTATTCCATTGATTTTTACAATAAAAACTAGAAGACATTATGTACCAGTAGGGACTTATCACTGAATTATAGTACAAAGATGACATACCATGTAGCAATTGAAAATGCTGCTATAGAGTAAATGATGATGTCAGAAAATTTTCACTTTATGTTGTTATGATAAAAGGCATATTATGAGGCAGTGTGTAGATTGTGATGCCAGTGTTGCAGAAATGTATGCATGCATACATTTGCTTCCAGGAGCAAATATACCAAAATGTTTGAGATGTTCTTTTATATTTTTTAAGAGTTTATTTATTCATGAGAGACACACAGAGAGAGGCAGAGACATAGGCAGAGGGAGGAGCAGGGTCCCTGCAGAGAGCCCGATGTGGGACTCGATCCCAGGACCCCGGGCTCACGACCTGAGCTGAAGGCAGACACTCAGCCAGTGAGCCACCCAGGTGCCCCCAAAATGTTCTTTAGGAGAAAGGGAAGGGGAAGGAATTAAATGATGGTCATACTTTGCTTGGGTTTTGAGGGTACGCAGGAGCAAATAAGCAAAAGTATTGGCAAAAAATTGAACAAATATCCCTGGTTTTCAATACCGTGTCTCAAAGTGTTTAATTGCATTAGGGTGATGGCTTGGGAATCAGGCAAAAGAAAGTTCAGGTCCTGGCCATGGCCTTTAATTTACTGTGTCATTGGGCAAATCATTTACATTGGACATGTGGTATTTATCTTGTATACTTAGGGATTAGATGTCAGAGTATATACAGAACCTCACATAATTCCTGCAGAGTAGCTGGTTAATGAACCACAGTAGGTCCTACCATAGGGTGGTGGGTAGGAGTAGACTCCAAGGCCTGAATGCCTGGTTGAGTTCCTGACTTCTCTATTTTACTCACTGTGACCTTGGATCAGTCATCAGTTTCTTTCTCTGTGAAATGAGGATAATAAATATGATCCCCCCTCATTTAGTTGTTCAAGGATAAAGTAAGATGAGGCATGTAAATACCCAGAGCCTTCCATTAATGAAAGCTTCATCAGTGTTAGCTATGGCTGTTGTCCTCACAAGTTTCTTTTCACTGAGCTCTGACAAATACATTGATGAATGATTTTATAGGGACTACAAGACAACGGAATTAGGAAAGCACCAGAACTCGAACACGGGCAGGCTGCAGGAGAATGTATCATCCCATGGGATACACTCTGTCTGCCTTTCTGCCAGGCTCCTTCACTCATCAACAACATTTGCTCAGCAAACCTTCACTGAGAACCTATTAATGACTATTGGTACAGAGTTGAGCATCCTTGGGATGCTACATGTTCCCTAGGTGCTTACAGCTTCCTCGAGACAAACCCAAAAGGGTAAACTCACAACAGGCATATGTGCAAACTCTTGGGGGCCTCATGAAGGGAGATTTGTGGTGCCTGTAGAACTGAGGATGGTTCATCCAGGGAAGTCTGTGTGCAGTCATCATCAGGGGACTGTGGGCTCCCTGAATGTTGCAATGATTTGCATGAAGGCTTATGGACCCTCTATTCAACCTCTCCCTGGACACTGATGCCTTCTGCAGGATTCTTGACATAGTTTCTTCCAGAGTAGGGTGAGTCCCCAGTAGCATGAAATCTACTCCTTAGTTGATTCCTTGCTTTGACAGACAGTTCTGACTTTCAGAAGGTTTTCTTTAGTTTGAGCCAAAAGATGCATCCCAAGAACTAATTGGCTCTATTTTATTTCTCTAAACTTTATCAGAACAAGACTTATCTCTTCTCTACAAAATCACCCTTCAAATGCAAGTCCCTCCAGCCACACGCCTACCAGGAAAATAGTTTTCCTTTAGGCTAAAATTATGCATGTGCTTTTATTCCATGAGTAAATGTTTCTTGAGCCCAGTAGAAATTAGTGGTGGAGAGAGTGGTCTCCAGAGTGGGACTGCCTGTTTCCTAATCTTGGCTCTGTTCCTTCTGAGTGGTATGTATGTCCCATCTCTAATGTGGGGGTTGTAGCATCATCCACTTGGGAGGGAGATGTAGAGGATATATTAAACAACCCACTGGAAGCCTCTGGAGTGGGTCATGGCATGTGGTATGTAGCTGTTATTTTACTGTGTGTCCACCTCTGTTGGATGGTGGGGGCGGGTAGCATGGCTAGGCAAATAAGATCGCGTTGTTGTGTTCGAGCACTCATAGTTCCATGGAGCAGAAGGTAAATGAGGAGACTTTTGTGAAAAGCAAAATGCCAGACAAGTACAAGATGCCGAACATTTCAGAGCAGGGACAGCACACCAGAATGGACAGGAGGAGAGAGGCTCATCTCCCTGCAGAGCAGAAGATGGATGGACCAATTATTCAGGATGGAACTTTTTCACGATTGCCCAGTCACTTTTTTCAAAACATACCTCCCATGTCATGCTGGAACTGGTAATTTCCCCCACCAAATTTCCTCTCTCATGCTACACACTTCAAATTAAGCAAGATAGTAAGGATAAAAGGGTAGAAAAGTGGGTTAGTGGCAGATAATGATGATAAATAAGATGATTGTACATATACATGGAGAAACGCTCAGAATGACACATTGTTATCTAGCATTTGCAAAAAAAATCTTTCATTTCCAAGGAAACAGATGTAAGATCATGGTGGGGGGATGGTTGGGAGAGGAGGGAGGCTGATAGCAGTCTCATTTTGTGCCTTGGGTTCCTTGTGTTATTTTAAGACTAGGGTGGTGTTGGGCAGTGTTGGCTGGCTTTGAGCTGCCCTTCTGCCCATATCCCTCTCATGGCTGGATGGAAAGAGACACTGGGCTCTTCAGACGGAGGTGGCTCATTATAGCTGGGGTGTGCCAGCAAAAGTAGTGTTGGGGGCGGAAAAAAGCAGAGGGGCATCAGGACAGGACTGGGGGTCACGCTAATGAGGTGTCAGTAGAGCCAGCAAGTACCTGCTACCACACTTAGTAGCTTCTTGTGGAATTTTGGGTGACATCCAGCTGAACAAGAACATGCCTTCCAGAAGACCAATGGGTTAGGTGGTTTCCAGGCGATGTGAGGAGATGTTTTCTCCTCCTGAGCCCGACCTCAGATCCTGTCCAGTCCACAGGAAAATGACATAGAGAGAGTAGACCTTTCAAGGTGGTGGGCGTCATTTTGACTCAAAGGCACTGTCTGATTGGAAATAAGTAGTTGGTCAGTTGTTCAGTCATTTTGACTCAAAGGCACTGTCTGATTGGAAATAAGTAGTTGGTCAGTTGTTCAGTCATTCTTGCTCCTGATGCTGCCGTTTCCTGCCTGCACTTCAGTCAAGCTTCTGTGCCTTCCCCCTGGTTCTGCACAAACAAATAGTGGGAGGGGGTCACAGTAGTAGGATAAAATCATGCTGTCTCTGCCTAGTGTTGGGAAAGGGGGCTCACACAGAGTATCTCTTGGCTGTGGCTATATTCCCCAGCCCCTTGGTCTCTTCTTGTGGCCTCCGTGCTGCCCGGAGGTGTCTGAGGGCATTGCACACCCTCAGACCTTCATGCCTTTCTCCAGGCTATGTGCCCTATAGCCTATAAGCCCTTTCTCTGATTATTTGCAAGCTGTTCTGGGAAACCTAGTTCAAAGATTTTTTTTTTTTCCTCAGAAGCCAAAGGACAAGTATGCAGTAAGTTCAAAGAGACCTATGTATATGCACCTCCATTAAGACACTCATCACATTTAAATCACCTTTTTGGCCTTTCTCTGTCATAAAATCATCTAAACAGTGATTTTAATTCAGTTTTGTGAGAGGCTTACTTCTCTTATATCCACAGCACTGTGCACTGTATCTAACACATGTACAAACTCACTACAGTCCTTTCCTTTGATTGCTTTGACTGATCAAAAATAGATGCTGTTGCTTGTATATGCATGAGAAAAATAAGCAAAAGAAGTGCTCTGCATTGCTAATCTTTTTGGTCTTATTACAATTATGAGATAGTGGATTTTTAATTTTTTGGCTTCTTTGGTAATTTTTTTTTGTAACAAAAGAAATTTCAAATTTAATATCTTGCTTATGGAAAATTCTCTCACTTGCTCAAGAATAGCATTTGTATTTTAGTGTACTTATCCACTTATTCAGCAAACATTTGTTGGATGCCTGTTTTATTCTCTGCTCTAGAGAATAAAATAAATATAATAAAATAAATGAGTGAGTACCATCCCAGATCACTTCCTGGCACACAGGAGGTGCCAGTTATTAAAACTAACTGAGCGTCTGATGTAGTGAATGAGGTAGTGTTGGATACCTCTGCGTAGAGTGCTCAAGTCCAGGGGAGGAATGACACGTCTGATGTCCAGTTAATGGTTGAGCTGCATGAGACAACACACCTTCTAAGAATATTCTTATCTTTTTCCCATACCATAATGTTGTGTGCTATTCAAATATAAGCCAATACGGATTCTATAAATATTATTTACCAGAGCTATGAAACAATTGGAGGGTTTTGCAGCAGATGGGCATCTTGGTGCAGATATTTCAAACAGAGCTCTGGTGGGGTTGGAGTCAGTGATGTGGGGCAAAGCACAGAGGACCTATGACATCAATCAGTGATGCAACTGTTCTTTAGTATCTAGTTACCATACACCAACCAGTCTTGCAAAAAAGACAGTGTAAGTTTTCTGAACATCTCAGGCAGGAGTAGGTTCAAATGAGAGCAGGAAGGTGGACTGGGCATCATCTGGGCAGAGCATGGACTTGGGGCTGGATTTGCCTGGGTCCAAATTTTGGATTTGCTACTTATTAATAATTAAGACTTGGGGACTTTTGTTACCTTTTAGGGAGAGCCCTGAAGGTTCTTTTATAAAGAAAATCTTTTTTGACATTTAGAGATACCTTTTCCTTGAACTCCAGAATCTTCTTGAGTACAATTCGCAGAGTACATGTTTATGGACTCGAAGGCCAGGTATGAGGTACAGTGTGGTTATGTTCTAAAGATCCAGCTGTCACTGATGTGTCCTCTCTCATCAGGGCTTTTCTTGAAATATATTTTTAAAGATTTTATTTATTTATTCAAAAGACACAGAGAGGGAGGCAGAGACACAGGCAGAGGGAGAAGCAGGCTCCGTGTGGGGAACCCGATGAGGAACTTGATTCCAGGACTCTGGGATCACAACTTGAGCCAAAGGTAGACCCTTAACCACTGAGCCACCCAGCCGTCCCCATAAGGGCTTTTACTTTCTTTTCTTTTCTTTTTTCTTTTCTTTTCTTTTCTTTTCTTTTCTTTTCTTTTCTTTTTTCTTTTCTTTTCTTTTCTTTTCTTTTTTTCTTTCTTTTATCTTCTCTTCTCTTCTCTTCTTTTCTTTTTTCTTTTCTTTCTCTTTCTTTCTTTCTTTCTTTCTTTCTTTCTTTCTTTCTTTCTTTCTTTCTTTTTTTTGCAGTTTTTGCAGTTTTTGTAAGACCCTTTCCCACAGGGCTACCGTTTCCTTGGAAGTAAAGATGATGTCTGTTTTGTTCACCTCTGCATCTTGAAGCCAAGCACTTCAAAATAGATGTTCATTATATATCTAAGTGTTCAATGAGCACTTGTATGTTTGTCTCCACCTCAACCCCTATCTCCAAGGTTGTGTGGAATTGCAGAAAAAATTGAATTTGGAGCCAAGTGTATGGGTGTTCTTCCTGTCTCACTTACTGATGTGACCTTACAAATGTTACTTGTGTCTTGAAGATTATGAGGCCTCATCTGTGGTGGGAGATCCTAATTCTGTTCAGCAATTAGCACAGCAATCCCACATAAATGGGCCCTTCCCCAGGCAAATGAGGGGCTCCCGTCGGGGGGTTAATTACCTTTGCCATTAATTCTCTTGTTCCTCATTGGATTGTCCTCTGTCCTTCACACTGTGACAGGGGAAGTTATGTTGGAGGTTAATCTATTCTAGGCAAGGAGGATAGCATGAGTAAAGTCCCAACGGATTGAACAGAATGGCAATATGACTGTTGGTTCTGGTGCTTCTGGAGTCTGAAATTGAAGCAAGGAAGGGATTAGTCCTGAGCTATAGCCCTAGTCTAGGTCATATCCTGGAGGTTTCTCAGGTGGTGGAGCTTGAATTTGTCCTGCAGAAAATAGGACCTTGGAAGCTGTCATTCCTCAAGAAGCAGCCCCAGGGTGGATCCTGTCCAAGCAGAGCACACAGATGGCCATCTGGTGGTCCCAGGAAGCCCTGGCTTAGTTCTGGGTGCTTGTTACCCCCAGCTCTCCCAGTGTCTGACCTTTGTGGCATTCTTGGCAGGTTATGAAGCAATTTCATATTTGATGTTGGGGAAGCAAGTATTTCCCACTTTGCACTTGTTGACAGTCAGGCTCAGAGAAGTGAAAGAACTGATGAAAGTTAATCAGTCTTCCGCTCAGTGTCACCATATAGGACCTGTTTCTGTGGTTCTTCCTGGGATCATCTCTTTGTGTGCCACTCAAAACTCTTCTAGCTTTTCCACAGTTAGAGTTGCTCCATCTTTACACAGTGGCTCTGTCATGGCTCTGAACACGCAGTGACTCTTGTCCCCAGAGTGGCGGTGTCCCTGACTGATATGCCCCAGCATGGCTCTTCCTATGCTGCTGCAGTTGCATAAACAATCTGTTGGAAGGCATCGCTCATGGCCAGATGAAAGGCACCTTTGTTCTGGTCTCTTACTGTCCCTTTCAAATGTCTTAGTTGGGGATATTCTTCCCCTATCCTACACAAAAACTTGGGAGGGGCCCATGGCTTTTCTGTAACATCTTATGTTATAGTTTTACAGATATTTTAAACCATTTACATAGTTTTAATTCAGTGATTGCAATTACAATTCAGTGATTACAGTGTCATGGCTGAAACCATCAACTCAATAGGGCATAAAATTCCTTGTCCTTCAAATCCTAGTGTTCATGCCCACCCAGCCCAGCAACAACCACCTGATCCCACCACCAGAGCCCTTTTATGGCCTCTAGATTCACCAGCAAGGGTGAGAACCTTTCCATACTCAGATTTAGACTTCCTAGGAAGGAGGCACGCACTGCTCATCCCTGCTTTCCAAGTGCATTGCTCACGCTCTCAAGATGCTGAGTGGTTTCCTACAGGAGTGAGTCTTTCTGTTGCCAACTCATGGGATAAGGAGACAGTGCCATTCTGGGGGAAAGGACTAGGTCGCATCACCACCAAAGAGGCTCTGTCATGGATTGAATGGTGTCTTCCAAAGTTCATATGTTGAAGTCTTAACATTTAGTTCTTCTAAATGTAAACTTGTTTGAAGATAGAGTCTTTCCAGAGAGGATCAAGTTAAAATGAAGTCATCAGGCTGGACCCTGATCCAGTATGACTAATGTCCTTCTAGAAAAGGAGGGCTTAGAGACAGACATATAAGGAGCATGTGAATGTGCCAGGTGGGTAGCCTAGAGTAGATTCTCTGCTCATAGTCCCCTGAAGGAACCAACCCTGCTGACACCTTGATTCTGGACTTCCAGGATCCAGAGCTGAGATACAGTATAGTACACTCTGCTGGTTAAACCCCAGACTGTGTTACCTCATTGTAGCAAACCAAGAAACTAATATAGGTTCTAATTTCCTGACCAAATACCCACCACACTCACATCCAATTTTATATTCTCCAGATGACTAAGTGGGTTTGAGAATCATGAAATAGGTTCATGACCATTTTCTTTCAAAATTTTCATACTAAGGATTCTTCACACTCAACATCTAACTCAGGTAATCGCTTGTTAAATTTCCATTCTAACCTCCAATACATAAAACTGACCAAGAATCCATTCTGTTTGACCAAAGCCTATGACATTATTTAATTATGATGTACAGGACTGGAAAAAGAGTATGAAAATTGAGACTGTTGATGCTTTCATGAAAAATTAGCTGAATGTTTTGGAAAGACTTGATTAAATAAATCACACACACACACACACACACCAATTTTATTGGGTTAGATGTGGTTATAAAATATTGAGGGAAAATGATCAAAATCTAAAAACGATTATACCTTAAAGTTAATTCCCCAGTGTCTTCAGTTCCTACTTCTGTTTAATGAAAGTGGATGTTCCAATTAAGATGGTTCATTTTGTGTGCCGTGTATATGGGAGGACAACTCTGAATGTAATCGGCAAAGTCATTTTCAGAGAAAAGTCTTTGCCACTTTGTAAAAGTTTGACAAATTTACGCTTATATTTTTTATGCTGAAATAAAATAAAATATATGGTTTACCTCTTTCTTTTTTTTCTTTCTCTTTCTTTCTTTCTTTCTTTCTTTCTTTCTTCTTTCTTTCTTTCTTTCTTTCTTTCTTTCTTTCTTTCTTCTTTCTTTCTTTCTTTCCTTCCTTCCTTCCTTCCTTCCTTCCTTCCTTCCTTTCTTTTCTTTCTTTCTTTCTTTCTTTCTTTCTTTCTTTCTTTCTTTCTTTCTTTCTTTCTTTCTTTCTTCCTTTCCTCATTAATGGATGATCAAATGTAGGTTTCTATTGAGAGCTTCATCTACTGATGAAGAGGGCTTATATTGGATATTCCGCTCTCTTGAGAGACACTCAAGGGGTCTGTAGAATGGGTTCCCAGAACACGATCTCTGGGTGTTGTAGGGCGTAGGCTTCTTAATCTGGTCACAAACTGCTATAGATCATTTTTTAAATATTACCACCAGTCAGAACTCTTCCAGGAAAGTGACTCCCTTCTTCCCACTCTTGTGGAGCCTGGACAAATGCCTTATTAAGAGTAATCAATAAATTAATGGAAGGAAGGCAGAAGAGGGTGTTGTGAAAGAGACATAATGTAATGACTATCCAATAGCTAAGAGCCAGGTGGCCTGGAACCCATCCGTGGAATTGCCTTCTACCTGGAGTAGTGCTGCCTCCTTGTCTCAGTTCAGATAACTCCACAAATATCCCCTGTTGAATGATTAAAAACTTTAAATGGTGGCAGAGAGAGGATCTGGCCCACAGATGTATGTGCTAGTGACTATGCCATCTCTTACTTCGAGCAGTGACTTCCCTTGTGTGGCACAGGAAAGACTTTCTACCTTGGCCTTTATTCATCCTAAATGGACTTAGGAAACTAATCACTAAAATAGATCATTCCAAATGTCAAGAACTCAACTCACCTGTTTGTCTGAAATAGAATATTAAGGAAGTTTTATTGACTTATTCAGAGATACTTATGTGAGGTCTCACATGGGGTTTCATCCTCCCCTGGAACCAGGACTCCAGCAACACACAGCTCACAATTCTCCCACCAGGAGGAGACCAAGTCTCAGCTCCATGTAAAAGCTTCATGTAAAAGCTCCATGTAAAAGCTTCTAGGAAAGGATTCACAGTGACCTGCTTTGATTTATATGTGCCTCTTACTCTACGCCCCCCATATTCCCCTCCCCTGCTGGTTTCCTGGGCCAGCCGCTCTTGAAGGACCATCAAAGGACACTCTAACTACACTACTTGTTTTAAATGAGAAGCAGCATTACTTGCTGATAAGAAGAACGCTATTTACAGAGTACTGGAGTGGAGCAGAGCTGACAATCTGAGAGGTATGTAAAGCAGCGTTTCTTCCCTTACTAACTAGTTGTTAATATATTCCAGCCCCAACAACCTGTCTTCCTTCAAACTTGGGTGAGGGAATGAGATGCAGATGCAAATTCCAGTTTTATCATTTTTATGTGAACTTGGGCAAGTAATATAACATCTTTGGGCTCTACTTTCCTCATCTATAATATGACAAGGGAAATGACATCATAATAATTTTATTGTGACAGTTCTGTTAGGCAGTGGATATTAATGGCAAGCTTAGGGTTGGATACAGGATAAGATACTCAGTGCAGGTTAGCTTCCCTTTCTATATCTGGCTATCCCCCCTGCCCTAATAAAACATTTATTTCTTATAACCACCTCGTGAGGTAGGGAAAGCATTATCATCACCATTTAGGGAATTAATAGCATGCATACATGGTAATGGGCTGGTTGATTTATTCATGCAGCCAATTATGTTTTCACGAGATATTAATTGAATGTTGCTGGATATATAAAAGATCAATAAGACAGGGTTCTTCCCACTGAGGAATTAGTAAAAGCAAAGTCTGAACTTGAGGATAAGACAACTACCCTACCTCCCCCTCCCATGTTCTTTCTATGCTACCATTTGCCCTCCTAGATTCTAGAGTTGGCAATATTACCAAAGTAGTCGGTTCCCTCTGGTAGGTTGGGTAATCAGTCCAAAGAAATAAATGAAAGTAATCTTAAAAGTATCAACAATAGATACGACATTTACAAGTTTTCAGAACAAGCACAGAATTGTATCATCCTAATTAAGAATACACTAGGTTTTTAAAGCTTTTTAAAAATGACAAAAACCTATCATTTAGCACCATGGGACTTATTGATGCAGTGTGAAACTTAACATAATTAAAGAATATCAAAGACCTGAAGTTTATTACACATAGTTCATAATGACTTAATGTCTGTGTACCTTTTATCTGTGAACATCATGGTCTAATTCCACATTCATTTGCACAAGGGGTGATACCTTTAGATCAAAGCTGATCGAATCCATTCATTTCCTTAGAATATGCAAGAAGACATTTATGCCTCTGATTCTCAGAAAGAAGGGAAGCCTCCCTTTCTCTCCACATCTGCTTCTTTCCTATAAATTATCCACCCTGCTCTCAGACCAGTGCTGTCAGGTAACCAGCTGTGGTGCTTTGCAAGAATTCAGTGCAGCAGGATGTTTCTGGTGACAGGAAGTTTCCTGTAAGATGGGAGAAATCGCCTGATTGACCAGGGTCTGTTCTCTGATTCTGGGGGCTAAGGACACAGAGAGCATCTAGAATGTGCCCCACTTCGGAGTGTTGGCTAGAGAACACCCCACCATGAACTGCAGAATATGGGGAGTGCAGAGAGGCATGAGGCTACTACCTTTAGAGTTCCCATTGCTGCAGATACCTGTACAAGACACACTACACCTGGGACTCTCATTTACTCCTCACTACGGACTTGTGGCTGGCTGAGAGTGTTATCATTATCTCTTTAACCAGTGATGATGGAGCAGTTTTCAAGAGGCTACAGGGGTTAACAAAAGTACTGTTTCACAACAAAGCTGAGAAGAGTCAAGAATCAGGACCCTACTGTCAACTGCTCGGGACATTCTTCCATTGTTCATTCATTCCCTTTAATCACTGTCTCAGAAAAGAGGGTGAAGACTCAGGCAGAGGGGACAGCTCTGGTCTCCTGGTCAATCCTGCATCAGCATCTTGCAAAATCTCTCCTCATCTAATGCTACAGGGATGTTTCCTGAGATCTCTGCTTCCCTCTCATCCAATGGAGATCAGTCAAGGTCTCTGTCTCCTTGCAAGGTGCCCAAGTGGGAAGAATTCAAGGGCCCAGACACCTGCATTCTCGCTGGGGTCTGGTACTGACACTCCAGTCCTGATGGAGGCAGGCACGGTGCCACTGGACGTTCTGTTTGCTGAACACAGGGCCTGACACTCAGTTTTAGAATTTTTTTTAAAGATTTTATTTATTTATTCATGAGAGACACAGAGAGACAGAGAGAGAGAGAGAGAGGCAGAGACACAGGCAGAGAGAGAAGCAGGCTCCATGCAGGGAGCCTGACGTGGGACTCGATCCCGGGTCTCCAGGATCAGGCCCTGGGCTGAAGGCAATGCTAAACCGCTAAGCCACCTGGGCTGCCCTCAGTTTTAGAATTTTATGATTATTTTCACCTCTGACTAATGCCTATAGCCTCTTCAAGCATTGCCATGCTTTTATTCTAGCTTTCCTAGCTTTTTGTTAGTAAGAACAATGACTTATCAGTTTGGTGAAATCAGGCCAAAACATGTTCAGTGCCCACATTCCAGGTATTTGAACCATGCCTCTTCTTGTGACTACCATATAGCTAGACAAAGAGAATACATCCATTCAGTAAGTAATCATTCAAATTTAATTTCCATTGAACAAATGCACTGAGACCCAACTATCTCGCAGGCCCTCTGCTGGACTTTTTACAGGCATTATCTTTGCGCTGAGAATGGCATTAATGTTCCTTTTGCACCAAATCCAGCTCCAAGTGTCTAAGCTCTGATGCTTAATTAAGTGTCTTAATTAAGGCAGTACTTTGAATAGGTAGCAGAACTCAGGTTCAGATTCCATGGTTTCTGAACTATCTCCACTTGTCCACATCCACATATTTTTTCACTTATGCAGATTCGTTCAAGATCTAATTTTCTAAATATATACTTAGAAAAAAATACATTAGTCTTTCCTCACTGTGTATTGTACTTTGACATACATGGACTTTAATGGATGTACAAAATTTAATAAATTATATTCAAAATTCTTACCAAGAAACACCAAGAAACTTTTGGAAATAATAGAATTTATTACCTTGATTGTGGTGATGGTTTCACAAGTGCACACATATGTCCAAACTCATCAAAATGGCAGTTTTTGTATAGAAGCCATACTTTGTCAAATGACAAAACTAAAGCAATTTAGTAATGAGGCTGATGTCCTTTGTTTAAGGAAAACAGTCTGTGGATTGGGAGAGCCTAGTGCCTAAGAACAGGGGAGCATTGTTCCCAAGGGTTTGGGGCAAGAGTGAGTTTGACAGATGTTGGAAAAAACAACTTAGAAAGCAGAGCATCGTTGGCTAGGGGGTCAGGGATTTCCTTATAAGGTTGGCAGGTCCTATTTCTAGATAAGACAAGCTCTCTAAGGCTGAATTCAGGATTATGATTGGTGTATGTTAATTTTCTTTCATTGGTGTTTCCTGTTAGTGAAGGCTGCCTTAGGTTTGGTTTAGATATCTGATGTGAGCTAAGCCACTGGAGTGGCTCAATTTTGTAGGTCCTGGAATACAGATAAACTTTATTACCACAATAAAGCTTTTTTTTCTTTCTTTCTTTCTTTCTTTCTTTCCTTCTTTCTTTCTTTCTTTCTTTCTTTCTTCTTTCTTTCTTTCTTTCTTTCTTTCTTTCTTTCTTTCTTTCTTTGTGTGCATTTTCCTGGGGAGTGAAAGGATTTGTACTTTTTGTCAGTATTGTTTTAAATTATAAGTTTTCTTTTTTTTAACTTTTTTTAAAGTTTAAATTCGATTTGGCAACATACAGTATAACACCCAGTGCTCATCCCATCAAGTGCCCTCCTCAGTGCCTGTCACCCAGTTACCTCATCCCCCCACCAACCTCCCCTTCCACAACCCTTTGTTTGTTTCCCAGAGTTAAGAGTCTCTCATGGTTTGTCTCTCTCTCTAATTTTTCCCACTCAGTTTCCCTCCTTTCCCTTTTTGTCAGTATTTTGAAGAGATCTGTGATCCAAAATGACCAATTGCCAATACTTCTCCATTCCAAGAGAGGGCAATAAAGTTATTTATAAATGGATTTGTTGGAATCAAGCAAGCCTGGCTGCGTCTTGGAAACAGATTCTTCAACTCCTGACTTCTCGGAGCTTTCCGTGGCTCCTGAGCACTCTGCTCACACATCAGAATGCATGTTCATTTGGCAGTTGGGGCTTTTCTTGTCTTCTTTAGAGATGATACTCAAGCACTTTCATAATGGACCCATGACGACAATGATGGTGTAAGCATGAGTGAGGGTGACAGGTGAGAGGTGAATCCTGTTCGCTTTGCTGAGGCCACAACCTCTGTTTTTCAGGAGATTTGTATGTTAGGGGTTTCTGCCTCCACCTTATTTAAAAAGAGTCCTCACAAGAGAACGAGCATGGGTGATTAAGGGAAAGTGGTGCCCAGCTAATCCCTAAATTGAATAATTGGTGCATCCACTTTTAATGACTCTTGGAGAATCCAGAGCTTACTTATAAAACTCAAAATATCTGGTGTTACTTATAGCATCAAGTGCCCATTGCATCGTCTACAGCAAGATTAGGCTGTAGAGAACCCAATAAATCTGTGCTATTTTTTAAAAAGATTTATTTATTTATTTATGATAGATATATAGAGAGAGGCAGAGACACAGGAGGAAGGAGAAGCAGGTTCCATGCCGGGAGCCCGACGTGGGACTCGATCCCGGGACTCCAGGGTCGCGCCCTGGGCCAAAGGCAGGCGCTAAACCACTGAGCCACCCAGGGATCCCCAATCTGTGCTATTTTGAGTAATTCATTTTACACACAGAATGTCTTTGACAGCACCTGTCCTTTCTTCACACTCTTTCAATTTTTTAGATCGTCTGTGCAGAAAAATCTATTGGCTGCTGATATTTTTGAGAAGCTTTACCTGTTAATTCATTTTTTCCCTTATTCATTCATTCAATATTTATTGGATTCTATGTGAGGCATTTCATCTCTTAAGTCTCTTGCAGTAAGGAAGCTGAGGTCTGACCCTGCGCATCACCAGACATGAGTGAAACACAGATAATGCGTGAGGGCAGGGGTTGGTACACATCAGAGAACAGGAGTCACAGTGGGCTGCAGGGCCATGCAGTGCACATTCACAGTTGAAATCATCATTCTTGGGATTTTTTAATGCTTTCTCTATATGGAGAAAGAATGTAGACATTAGATGTTCGTGGAGATTTTGATTCATAATGAAGGAAAAATCACATTTACAATCACATCATTTTCCTTTCTGCAACTTGATTAGCTATCTTCTCTTTAAATACTGTGGGGTTCATTTTGGGGAAAGGGAAGACATCCAATTAATTTCTACCCAACAGATCAACAACATGAGTTCTTTTCTAGACAATTCCTATTTTTTTGGGGGGGGTCACTTAAACTCACCCAAGAAGTTAGAAACCCCAAGAAATAACAAATGGACACATTGGACCATTCCCTGCTGTTGTCCAGGAGGCTCCTAGATGAAGATAAAAAGTACATCTTCTTTTAGAAAAAGCGGCTTTTCTTTTCTTCTTTAGAAATTATACTGATGCACATTCATCATGGGTGCCTGAAAACAAAAAGAGTGTAAGCTTGAATGAGGACAGAGGCCTTCTCTGTTTTGCTCAACACTGAATTCCCCACACCTCCAGAGCAGCCTGGAACATGGAAGGTGTTTGGTTCTTGTTTATGGACTGGCCAAACAACGCAATCCTCTTCCTCCCCTGTTGTATTCATTCTGCAGTCCCCATTCTGTTCCACTTACTGCAGAGCTTCGGCTTTCACCTCTAGCTTGTTCTGCCCCTGAAACTTCAGGTAAGCCCCCCACTAGTCCCAGCTGAGCTAACTGTAATTTACTCAGACTCAACTTCCCAGGCTAACTCCCATATCTACCACTTAGGTGATCACATAAGCACTTTGGTATTCAGATTTCTCATCTATCAGATGCTTTTCTCTAAATATCTGATGAATAATATGTCAGTATTTCACTTGAGAGATTTATGTTATATACATAACAGTTCAAACCCAAGCTGGATATAGGAAATATTGAGCTGAAGAAGACGCAAGTCTTATCACTCGCTCAGGGTCCAGTTGACCATTGTCATTGTGAGAAAACAAACTGCTGTCCCAATGAACTGTGTTTTTAAAAGACCATGAATGATAACTTCTGTGTATTTCTACTACTTCAGGTTAAATTTCAGAAGACTGAATCATAACTAAGTTCCAAGAAACAGCAGGGCTGGTTGCCATAAACAACTTCATGTGTGAATTCATGAATGGATATTCCCTGGTATTTTTCAAATGTTGAGGTGAGAAAGGGAGATGGCAGCTCTGAATGTGGGGGCCGATTCTGAGAAACAAAAGATGGAAGTGATGAATAAAACCAAAACACCTTTTCTTCTCAAGATAGAACAGACTGTGTAGCAGAGTTTTGCACCAATACGAGGTAATAATAATGAAGACATTGAGGGCCTTTTCTTGTCAAATTTTCATTGTACAAGCCATAAATGGATAAGATAGAACTTTCCCCAGGTTTGGGGAATTTAAACCTTATAATAATTACCACTATTTTGAGTGCCTACACTCTGTATGCATATATGTACATGTCTGCTCTTTCAGGGTATTTTCCCTTGCTTAATAATAATCATTTAAAATAAGAAATCTGAAGCTCAGAGGCTAAAAATGGAGAGCAACTGCCTTTCTTTAGTTTAACATGTCTTATAATTTCAGAGCTTATTAGAATAATATGTTAGAAGAGATACCCAAGAGCCCAGTGTAGATAATAAACCTGAGCCATGTCGAGGGAGAAAATAAGAACCACAACAGATGCCATGGTTGTTAATCTACAGGGTGTGGGATCCAAGGAGGCTGGGGAGGATGAGTGTGACACCAGAGCTAGAATAAATTCCTGTCTATGGTTATCGTAAGTCCACATTTTTTTGTGCACTAGACAGTTGGTTTGTTGAAGTAGGTCAGAAGGAAAATTGATGTCCTTTCCTGCTTCCCTCCTCATCTCTCAAGAATGTGAGCTCCTTGAGAGCAAGGGACCTAAGAACTGAAGGAAAACTGAAAGTAAGAATCTAAAATGTAATTCAGCATTCCAGGCTCCTGCCCATGCACCCAGCCTCCTTGTTGGAGTCTCTGCCTGCCTTGTGAATATACTGTGATTCCCCTCATGCTCATGATGTTTCTTATAATCATGGCTTTGCTCTTGCTGGACTCTGCACCTGGAAGGTGTTTTGGACCATGTTCATCTCATCACAACCTAATCACCCTTTCAGACTCAAGCAGCGTCAGACCACCCTCCTTACTATGGGTGTGCCATGGAGTTTTCACATTGCTTTATAATTGTCCACCAATGCCTCTGTCTCTGCCATAAAACCAAAACTCCTTGGAGGCAATGATTTTGCCCTATTCATCTCTTTATCCCCAGCATCTTGTAGATAGCATACAGTTGTCCTGAATGGATGAGTATTGAATAACCCTTTCCCCTGATGCTTTGATTCCTTTGATGCCATCTCTGCCAATGGCACTCCAGCCCCTAAGAGATACCACATGCTGATAAAGAACTTGTCATTGGCAGTGGCTGTCCACCCCTACCTCCCCCTTTGTCATGGGTTACTTTCTCCTCCTGCCCCTGACAGCCTTAAGAGGTATGGTGTGCTCATAAAGAGTGCATATGACTTCAAATGAGAAAATCGAAGGTCCTAATCTATGGACCTTCAGCATAATACTTTGGGCTTGGGTATGGCTGATTTTTAGTGCTGTGGTATTAAAGTCACACCATCTACTTGCCAGTGTTCATGTGAGGGGCAAGTAAGAAAACAGATTTGAAAGAGCTACAAAGCCTGTAAAGTTATTTTAGGCTTTTAACTGTGTTGCTCATGATACAATTCTGTTCCCCAGAGTCAAGTAGGATGAAAAAGTTCCATTCTGGCTTGATCCATGTCTTTCTTTGAGTCACCTTCAATATATTCGCCAGAAGAGTTGAAGTACATAATAAATGCTCCCAATGCTTTTTGACTTTGAGTTGAAAACCTAATGTTGTGTAATGGACCAACAGAATAATACTCTAAGATACAATGAATTTTGCTTGTGCCTTGATAGTAAAGATTGTGAGGGCTAGTATCTGTGAGGATCTGGTCAGCATACAAAGTACTTCTGAATTAACTATGAAAATGGCTACCATTTTTTGCACACTTATGAGTTTCATGCACTGTACTAGACTTTGTATATAGTCTTAAGTCTTCATAGCTACTTTGTGAAGTGTTCTCTACATTTCCTCTTCTGCATAAAGAAACTGAGAGTTGAAGAAGTCTGGTCCTGGACACAAACTTCACAGGAAGTTGGTGGCAGGGGTAGGATTTGAAGCCTGTGTCCAGGTGCACTACCTTTGTGATCCAGGGCACTAGTACATACAATTAACATCATGTCATCTAATCCTGACTCTGCATGAGACTTTATCAAGCCTCTCATATATAGGAAACTGAGATTCAGCAAGGTTAAGAAACTATTTGAAGAGCCCAGAAATAGGCAGATGAAGAATTTTTAAAAATTGGTATAAATCTCTGTTCTCAAACATCCTCAGCTGGAGCTGTTGGGGAGTCAGAATTCAGCTGGAGTGATAACTTTGGAGACACTCATTCTCTGTGCCAAGACCACAGACCTGGGATGGTCTATTATCATGATATACAAGATGACTCCTTTAATCCATTATTATTTTAAACTACAGAACTCCACAGGTTCTTGCTATGAACCGTAGGGCAAAAGCAGCTGCATGTTCTTCAAATGCTCCTCATGCCCTGCTCCACTCTCTGAAGTCCCAGTCATGCTTAATTTTCAAAAGCACATCACATCAGGGCCCTGGGATTTTTGTATGGCAAAAATCAACTCTTTGCAAGTGCTTTTATAAGCAGTAGATGATTTGTCAGTTTCCACAGTGTAATGGTTTTATCACATACGCCTCAGAGATAGTAGATGATTTGATGACCTCTTGGGCAATGGTACCAATCAGAGACCTGCACAACATTTTGTAAGGTGTGATGGGTCAGAGAGATCTGACTTTCGAGTACAATTTCTTTCCTTAACAGCCAGTGACCCTCTAAACCCGAGGCATGGGAAGTGGAAATGCCCCATCTTACTAGGTACTGAAGCCACCAAGAGGTACATGTTACTGTATGCAACAAGCCTGCATGCAAGCATGAGTTCTCCTTTTCTCTGTTTTTATTCAGACTTACTTTGTAGAATGTTGTTTGCTTGGTTATTTACATTTTTAAGAGATCCTTGGAGGGTTTGAATTTAATTCACATATTTGTTGACAATTATTTCCAGCCTGGCTGACCGAAGGGTAAAGTTCACCAATGAGAATGCATGGGAGAAAAGTCAAGCTCTTGAGTGGTGTTTACTTATGCTCCTGATCCAACTTGGCCCTTGCAGTCTCTAAGGCAGACACAGTCCTCAACATGCCCACTCCCGCCTCTGTGCTGTGCTGTATCCACATGTGGTCAGCTGATGGGGAGTACGGGGTTGACACTCAGGTTTCTGACTCAGCTCCTGCAGTGTAATTCTCTAAGTTAGGACCATAAAGGAGAACCATATTTGGGAGACAAGATTTAGGGACCTAAAGCATACCTGCCCTTGCTAAACAGTACTGACTCTTTGAGACTCCACTCTCTGGGAAGGCTGCTCTTATTCTTTGCCTCCATTCCTGCCCTCTGGCTACATGATGCATCCTGTGCTCTACCTTGGAGTCATTCTGACCTACCTAAACTGTTATATCTCCCATGATGCACCCCCACAGTATGTTTTAGAATCTGTTTCCCAGGAGATTCTGAATTTTTATTCATATCGTGGACCTAGTTGCATTAATTTTGTATGTCCCCAGCACCTGCCGCCATGCCTGACACAGAGTAGACCCTTGATAAAGGGGTACTGAGTGCATAAAATAACTAATGGATCCATTGCTTATGATTTCATGGCCAGTGTACTTTTAATTGTACCACCGTCTCTAAAAGTGGCTCTGACTTTCTGCCAGGCTCCACCTACTGTGATTAATGCCATAGTAAAAAATCCTTTGCTCTGTCACAGAGGTATGCATGTTTGGTGAATCAAAGGAAAGGGCACTAGCTCAGATGTGGGCTTCTCTCAGAGTCCTACTTCAGCAACAGCCCCCATTCATCATCTTCTCCTCCATCCCCCTCCACATCATCTTCTTAGTTTGGTGCAGACATCCAGCATCCTTTTCCCACTTCATCTTTAAAGCCAAATTGACAGCCTGAGAATCCCTGAGCTCTTGGCTGTATTTTTCCAGTTGTGTTATTCTGTCTCTATCTTCATTTTATGATTTCTCACCTTGAGGGAAAAACAGAAAGAGCTATTTTCCCCCCTTTGCCCTGCAGGGGGTAGAGCAGATTCTGAACAGTATGAAATGATCTTGCCAGGGGCTGAAGTCATTCTCAGGCTTCAACTGTCTACCTGTGTATTCAGAGGAGTGGAGGAGTTAAGGACTTCTTTTCCTATCAACGATGTCTTATTTAGGTTCAGTGGGAGAAGTAAGAAGAAAATAATTTAAAAAGTCAGAAATAGGGAATAGTTATGTCCCTGGATCACTTCTCTATCCGTTCAAAACCTCAACACGTACTTTCTTGACCTGACACATGTGTGAAGAAGAATCTCCTTGACCTCAATGGAGTGCTTCTCTCCAATAGCCCCTTACATTTGCATAATCACCAACATTTTGCACAGTGCTGCTGCATCCATTATCTCATTTTATCCTTAGAGAAGCAGTGGAATTTGCAGGATAAAAATTATTTCTGAAGTTAACGCATGAGGGGAAACCAGATCTGAGAGATCGTGCTCATTCAACAGTTGGCCATGGGCTTGTGGGCACAGTGACCCTTCTTGTGCCCAAACCCCCTCTGCCTTTTTTCCCCACATTATGGGACCTTCTGAAATGTATAACCAACACAAATGTCATACATCTAAATCGTGTATTTGCTACAAATATGAGAAAAAAATTAAATAGGTGAGTCATATTTTGTTTCCCGATTTTAACGTTTATTGTTTTTTTAATATTTAAGTTTACTCTCCTAAATGACCGTAAACTGGACGTTTCATTCCTGATGGGAAGGCTGAGGATTAATCTTCAAGATTAAGAGGTTTGAATTATCCCTCATTATCTCTGATGGGACACATACATATTGCTGTCTCTGAAGCTTGATTTTTAATTATTTTCTCACTACTCACGTTCAGCCATACCTTTAAAGTACATTTATAACACACCTACTGTATGTTAGGTTTGCATGTATAAGTCTGCATAAAAATGATGTACTATTTTGATGTTAGAGATGGTAATAGTGGTAACATGCAGCACTTCCTTTATGTACCATATACCTAAGAACTAATAGTCTTATAATTATCCTACGAAGTCAGCACTGGTATTACTCCCATTTTTGCAGATGAGAAATCTGAGGCATAGAGAAGTAAAATGACTTGCCCAGTGGCTTGCAGGAAGTCGCAGAGCTAGCTTTCACACCCTAGTGGTCTCCATTGAAATCTGTGCTTATACCCTACAAAATACCACCTCTCATAGAATGCTATGAAAGCACTAAATATAACATAGATTTGAGGACATAGGAAAAGTAGGTTTCTTGCAGTTAGGAAACCTAAGTGGGAAGGCTGACTAGAAATGTTGGAGACAAATAGGAGGTAGGGGATTGTGGGCAGAGGGACACACAAGGTGGGAGTACAGGAGTCTGACCTAGCCAGAGAATGCAACTCCATGATTACAGGTGCACATAGAGCATTAGACAGGGGTTGTGGTGGGAGATGAACCTAGAAAGTGTGTCAGGGCCAGAACCCAAAGGCTTAAGTGTCATGCTAAGGACTTTGGACTTTTCCTGAAAACATTAGACAGAGAAAAATTTTAAATGAAGAAGAGAGGATTTGTTTTCTTTTTCTTTTTTTTTTATTGGATTAAGGAGTCCACTCAAGGCTGAGAAACTTGTTATAACTCAATACTGGGCCTCCAGGTGAGCATGGAGAACACCTGCACTGTGATAATGGCTGTTGTGGAGAGGGAGTGCCCTTGAGAAGTTGAGCAATAGTCTGTGGATTTCAGGCATGAAATGGTAGTAGGCAAATTTTCTGTGTTGCTTCATGTAGAAAAGTATTGGTCAGAGAGGAAACCAGATTAGTGTAGGGAGGCAGTTCTGGTAATCCAGGAAAACAATTTTTAGATGAATAAGTTTGTGTAGGAGATTGGAGGGATGTAGATAGTTTTGGGAATAATAAAATAGAATGGGCGAGATGTGTATCTGGTTGCATATGGAGGTTGACCCTGCTCCCTGACTTCCAACTTGTGGGCAGCTAGGTGGATGGCGAGGTCATTTGTGTGAGCTCTCTCTCCCAGAAAGAATGGTGCTGGGAAGAGAAGACTGGGGTAATGTAGAGGTGGGGCAAGTGTGGTGTTGTGGAGTCACATTGATGTGGGGCTTTTCTGTGGGGTGGTGGGTGCTACTGAGCCATATGAATTGCAGGGTGAACAGGATTTGTAAATCATAGAAAACCATCCAACCCCATCATGAAGTCATGATATATCTCAGTTTTTTGGGACCTGAGTTGCTAGGCTGGAACTTCTTGGGAGAAAGCAGGTAGGTTATGGAATAGTGGAAGTCAACAAATACAATGAAAGGGAGTTTCTTTTTTCTTCCTTTTTTATGTGCTCTGGAGTGGAAGATATGAAGTTGTCAGGTGAAAAGGCAAGCAGTGTTTGAATGCTCTGAGGTGGGGCTGACATCAATTACCTTGTTCCCATCCCACCATCTTTGTGAAGTCTCTTCTGATGCTCTCCACATTCCTCTCACCTGTCTTTTCTCCAAATTTCCAAAGTAGTCATTTTTTACCATAATCATATTCATTCACTCGTTCATCATCAATTCTGCTCTATTTAATTGAACATCCTGGTACACAAGGCATGGTTCTAGGGGACAGGAAGGCAGCAGTGAACAAAATAGAAAATACCTGTTCTCTTAGAGCTGCAGTTGGAATGCAGAGTGGTAATCAAATATATAAGCATGGGATATTTTATGCAGGTGTTGATGGTTGCTGAGGAGAGCAGAAAGAGCAAGGCAGGAAGCAGAGAGGGAATGCAGAAGCCAGGGTGGTGCTGCTTCACTGCCCAGTGATACCCATGGAGGTCAGAGTCCAGGGAATAATTGATGGCACAATGAGTCCCAGGATTTCTATGGAGACCTAGGTAAGTGTGGTAAAGAACACTCACCTGGAGTTCACCTTGATGGACTCCTGGCAGACCGTGGTGGTGAGCCTCTGGATATTGGGCGAGGGGAGGGAAAATGAGAGTCTTGCCAGGTACATAGGGTGCATGCAATCATGGTGGACCACTATTTGGGTAAGCATAAGAAGCCGATAGTTTCTCTGAACTGATTGGAAACAGTGGTAGTGTATTTCTACAATGCATAATCATTACTAGCATAATCCTCAGCAACCCCATCACTTTCATTAGTACTGTTAATAAAAAATGCACAATGCATCTGACCCAATCACCTTATGTTTCAGAATTCTTTCTTGAGAAATAAAAAATGTGTGTGCATCAAGACAGGTACCTTATGATGCTCATTGTTGAGAGTTTGGAAGGGCAAAAATCCTCCTATCAAAGACTGTCTTTCAAAATTAGAGATAGAATAAGCTATAGAAAATCCATGCTATGATGGTAATTATGATCAAGAAACCTGCTGCTTAATTAATGGTATTTTACATGTGTGTGTGCATGTGAAGAGGATGTGTATGAAGAAGATAGGGATATTCACAGATTTGTGAGAAACGGGAGAAAGCCAAAGGAAAAAAAATGATCAGTATGGCTTCAGCACCATATAGGTGTTGCTACTCTGCCAAATAACCTGTACAGTCTCCTGACTCCATAAAGATCCTTCTTGAAATGATCAAACTCACTCTACTTGCTCTGAACCATGCTCCTCGCCAAGCAAGCTGATGATAAGAATGTAGACTCTTTGATGGGGAACATGCACTGATCAGCCTGCATGAGCCCTCCAGCGGGCCAGATGCCAGCTTTATTTTTTTAGTTTAACCATTAAATTGGCACTTGATTCCCCATCTGTCACATGCAAGTTTGGCCATTGTGAATCACTCCCCTTGTGACTGGTCACCTTTGCATGTTCTTAGAAATGAGATTCAATACCCAGGGGACCTAAAGAAAAGCTACAGAATCAGCAGGATCTAGATGAAGTGGTTTTGAAAGATAGGCTTCTCAGGGGATATTTGTAAATGTCTGTGAACATTTTGGGTTGTCACAATGGACAGGGACAGGAGTGTCCTGCCAGTATCTAGTGGATGGAAGCCAGGAATGATGCTAAGCATCCCACGATGCACAGGGAAGTTTTCAACAAAGAATCATCTGGTCTAAAATGTCAATAGTGTCAAGGTTGAGAAATTCTGAGCTACAGCAATGCCATGTTTGTGTGATGGTATGAGCCACACTGGGCCATTTTCTCTGAATTCATTTTAAAAACTTAATAAAAATAAATGGGCTTGCATATTTATATTCATCAACTTATTCTATTCTCACTGGAGCTTTGTGTATAGGAAAAGCTTACCAGCTCCATTTCTCAGATGTATCAACCGTAGAAGAGATGCCATGGTACTTGTTAAAACGTATGCAAATTGATAATTGCATCATGGATTGGAACCCAACTCTTAGCTTCCTTAATATGATTTTTATTTTGTTTTCCAGCCTGGTACATTCAGACAATCACCCTTGACATTTTTTTCCAGAGTTATACCTAAATGAGCTATTTGGCTTTGGTGACTGTACTGATAAAGCAGATTCTTATTTGTAAAATATGTCAAATGTTTACTGTCAACACCATACATTGCAAAGAACAACAACAAAGAAGGCAAACAATTCACTTTATGTCTGAGAATCTATTGTGCTTTATGTGCTCTGAAGTCCCATTTGCATATAATTTGATACTTATCTCGTGGTGCAAAAATGTTAGTCTCCTAGATCAGCAATGATACAGCTGAGAAATCGGAGCCATCTGCCGAAAAATTTCCTTCTTTTCTTCTTATACCTCTGATTTATTTAATGTGAAAGAGGCAATGCTGCCATTTGGGTGGAGGGTAAGGGAACACCACTGGAAATGTCAGCTATACAAATCACAGGCGAAGTGTGGAATGTTCTTCTCTAATGTGAATTGCAGATAGCTTATCAGCCTGTGGGTCTGAGGGGCAGAGGTGGGATTCCTGGTCTCAGCAGCGATTCTTCTTGAATGTTGACCATTCAGAGAGTTGAACTTTTAGAATCAGTTCTACAACTAATACTTGTCAGAGTCAGGAATACAACAGGAGTTCTGCTACCAGATTCATGTAACATTAGAGATGGGACGGTCTTCAAAGACTGTCAGAGATAGGGATCAAGTTGCACATGATCCCACTTATTTTTGGAATTAATGAATAGGTACATCGTAAAAAGTATGTGAGACCAATGCCTAAATGCAGGAAGGAATTATAACCCTAAAATAAGGCTCAGAGCAGAAGACAGAATGAGAAGTCATGACAGAGAGAGGGTCTCAGAGCTTGTGTGAAGAGGTCCTGGGCTTTGCTGAGGCAGGAGGAGAGAAGCCCAGAGGGTCAAGGTCTAGGTAGGGAGAGTTTTGTGTGATAAATATAAAGAAGGTAGAAAGGGTGTAAAGACGCCAATATTTCAGAGTCCTAGAAACCAGGGGGGTTTATATGAGCTCAAGCCTAGAATAATATCTCATATTCTCTGTGGCACCCAATGAGTACCAGCTCTGAAGACAGGGGAGGCTTCAGAACAGTAGTTCCAAAGATCTGTAATGAGATAAACAGGTGGGAAAAATCTGCCATTTAATTATTATGTGTATGCCTCAACTCCTTGACAGAAGCAATGAGAACACGCATTTAAGTTAGTTTTTTTTATATAATAGTTTTTGTCTTCTGGGAAGATAGCAATCAAAGAAGCTTCTCTACGTGATTTCAGTAATGTGGCATGTAAATACATGCATTGTTGGGAAGGAGAGATTTGATTTTTAAGAGAACTGTTATTGGATGTTATCAGAAAAATTGCAGTCAGACCAAGATCCTCTGTGGCATACTGTTCCTGTTAAAGTCTCTAACCTCATTGCCAGACTTCATCCACATGTGTCTCCCTGCTACTCTCCTCCCACGCTTTGTCCTGTTGAGTCTCTCCTGCCTGCGTGTGAGGATTAAACTTAAATATAATCTTTCTTGATAAAAAGTTAGGCGTCTGATTATGGTGCAGGTCATGCTGTGCTTGACAAAACCTCAGTGTCTCCTTCCTGGAAAATACAATATCCCTACTAATTTATTTCATTTTTAGAGCTCATTGTGTTTTTAGAGGGGTCCTCTTTTTGAGGACTGGAATAAGTTCAGTGGAACAGAGTTTATGAAATTCATTTTCTAAACAGGCAAGTGAGGTAACAACATGATTTGGTGGCCCATATAGGACTTAAACACAGGATTCCTGAATGTTAATCCTGTTTGGAAAGGCAACAAAGTATAGACCAGTGGTCCTCATCTGCAGCCTCCAGTGTGGATCAGAATTGAGTCGACAATTTGTTATCATTCAGGTGTCTGGTTCTCACCTTCAGAGCTTCTGATTTGTCAGATCTGAGTTTGGGTTTGAGAATGAGCTTCTGTAATAATTTCTCAAGTGGCACTGACACGGTGGCCTTGGAAACACACTTTGAGCAGTGCTGGTCTAGCATATAAATGCTTGGATTCTAGAAGTAGACCATTCAGATTGAAAGCCAAGCATTGCCAGTTTTAAGTGTGATTTTGCAAGGTGTCTTCCCAAATCTTGGCCTCAATTTGCTCATCTGTAAAATTGAGAAGATAATATTGTTGTTACAGAGATGAATGAGGTTCTTTATAGAATGCATAGAACAGTGACAGGCCCCTAGTAAGCACTATATATGTTTTTGTTAAATATAAAACTACTAAAATGTTCTAACATATATAAAGCATATGTTATTTTTGTCAAGAAACATACTGTGCTCATTGAAGTCTGAGTGACTCCAGGTAATATGGTGCATAGCTGCCATCTTTGTCTGTGTCTTCACATGACCTTACCCTCTGAATGTCTGTGTCTTCTCCTTTTCTCTGTAAGGACACTCATCATTGGATTTAGATCTTACCCTCATACAGTGCACTCTCATTTTTGACAATGTTATTTCTATCATCAAAACCTTTATTCAAATAAGATCATGTTCTAAGTTTCTGGGTGGGTATGCTTTTGGGGGACCGCAACTCAACTGTCTATCACATTCCAAATATGTAAAGAATAAACCAAAGTTTGAAAGCAGCAATAGCTGGAAATCCAACTAGGCAATTCCTGGGGGCTCTGTCTGGATATATTTAGGGACCAGGAACCCAGGGTCCTAGTTGGGGTTCAGGGGCAGGACTGAACTCTTTATATGGATTTCAAACAAGCATGTCCGTCTGGGCTACAGCCCTAGGTTAGGTACTAGGATTCAAGTACAGACAGTTGATTGAACATGTGACATTACAAAATATCTACCAGGGAGTGAGAAGTAAGGCAGAGAAAGGAATTCAATACGGGGTGAGTTATTAGGCTTCTCAACTTTTGTGCAGCTGGAGCTTAACCCCAATGGGCAAAACTTGGATCCACTATACAGAACATGCCTCAGGCATACAGGAGGTGAGAGAGATGGGGTATTTATACACCACCTTCTATCAGCTATTGCATGAGACCTGTTGGTTGAGAAGGCAGTGCATTAGTTCGGTGGCACCATTGGCTTGTCACTCAGGTGAACAAACTAGGCTCTGACAACTCAAGAAATCCCTTAGGCAAATAGATGTAGATGTTGTCAGTCAATTGGCAATTGGGTCATTATTGTACAACATGAAGCAGTAATGACAAGAGCATATGAGCAGGCCAGCAGTGGCAGCTGCTCCGCTGCTCCATGATACATTTGCAGTAACAATTAGTTATTATCTGTTGTTAATAAAGTACAATGAGTAAGTTTAGGCAGGAAATATTAGGAAGAAAATACATTTGCAAAATGCACTAAACTTGGTAGGAGCTCAGTATATGTTTGTTTTTACCCTTCCATTGTTCCCCTTTACAATTTACATTGTAGTTATTTGCATACATGCCAGTTTTTCCCAATGACTGATTCCTCAGAAATTCCTCAGAACACATCCCTTACAGAACAGACGCTCTGTATACTTAGTGTCTTTACTTCCACCCTTCCTCCCGGCTTAAAGCAAAATGACATGTGCAAAATGGGTGCCAAAGACGACCAGGGAATTAAGGCTATGGTGATGATAATCAAATGGCTTTCTTGTTAAATGTTCATTATTCAAGCCCATGGGCATCTTCTTGGGAGGCTCTGGATACAGTTTAATTTCTATTTGAGACAGTCCCAGATGAAGGCTCCCAGGGTGAAGTCCAGCCAGCAACTGCCTCATTAACATATCTAGCACCACATGCAAATATCTATAGTCTCAGTGTGTTGGACTCCAAAGGGAATTTCTATTACTGAAAAGAACTGTATTGAGGGCGACAATCTTTTTAGTGTCATTAGGGTAAATGAGGTGGTAATGGAAGTGCAGATTATAGCAACTTCAATAATTTATTTCACACTCCCCCATCAGGGTAGCTTTTACAAACAGCCAGCATCCTTAATTGAAATGTAAATGAATGGTAAATTATGAAATATGTATTATGAAAAGTAAAACATGGCCCAAATGAAAGACCAGAAATGAAAGGTTTTATGAAGTTGAGAAAATGAATCTGAAATGTTAATCACTTGGCAGGGAGTAGCTCACACCACCAGGGCACGGGATGGAAGTGATGGGGGAGGATAGTCATTTCTTCCACAGTCCATGGGATTGTCTCCTCTGGAGGAGGTGATGTGTGCAGATGTGAGCCCTGCCCCTATGCCCTCTTGGAGACAGAATTCAAGGGGAGGAGAAGCGGGGAAAATTGAAGTAGAAGCACTGTGTTGGAGGAGCTGGTGGGGCCATGATGAAGGCGACCAGGACACGGTGTCTTCTTTTTTTCTTTTTTTTTTTTTGATCCGTCTTTTGGATGAGCTGGGATAATTCAAAACCACCACAGCCAACAGGAGCCAGCATTACACTTGAAAATTTTCCTTACCTGTGTTGTTCCCTGCTTTGTAGAAAAAAGGCATTGTTGTCCAAATGAGATAGAGGAAGAGGCATGCATGATATTTAAAGGATGAGATATCACAGTGGTTGCCCCCTCCCCTCTGGTTGCCCCCTTCCCTCCAGCCCATCCCATTCCTCCACACCTGGACGGTCTACATAAGGGACAGAGCTGGGTTGGGTTCTGTGTTGTATATGGAGCTGCCATCTTTTCTTTGGGATGTTGTGATTGACAGCACTATCATTAGGGATAGCATTGGCTATGAAGTGGCAGTGGATTAGTTTTTTATTGCTATTACAATGAATTACCACAGACAGTGGCTGAAAACAGCAAGATGTATTATCCTAAACTTCTTCTTTTTTTTTTTTTTAAACTTCTGAAAGTCATCCATCCAAAATCAGGCTGAGTGGGCTAAAGTCAAGATGTTGGCCAGCCGGGTTCCTTTGAAGGCTCTAGGGGAGAATCTGTGTCCTCACCTTGGTTACCTTTACAAGGCTCCCTGCTTTGTGGCCACTTCTGAGAATCCAGCCTGCATCCATCATCAGATCTGACCCCTGACTACAACCTTCCTGCTGCTTTCTTGTAAGGACCCTTCTGACTACCTTGTGGTCACCAAGATAATCCAGGTTAGTCTCCAATTTCAGGATCCTTAACTATCATTGTCTGCCAAGTCCCTCTTACTGTATAAACTAACATATTCACAGTTTACAGGGTGAGGGCATGAGCATCATTAGCACCTTTATTTGGCCTACCACAGGACACTATTTAAATAGTATTCATCAGCGGCACTAATTCTAGGGCAATCCTGAAGTGCCTGTATCTGTCTCAATAACTGAGCAAGACCAAGTGAAGGGAAATGGAGTTCAATTAGGCAAATGCATAGCTATTCCTGACTTCCCTCCCTTGGGAGGCTTCCATTGTGACCCTGGATAAGGAATAGATTCTAAAGTTTTTGCTTGTCTGAGTCGCTTATCGTCCCGTGGCAGGCATCTGCACAGTTCTTGAGACTATACACTAAAAATAAAAAGCTGAGTCAGAATGACCCCTACCTTTATGAAGTTTGGTGCCACCTGAAATTAGAGACTTCTCTATGCCTTCAATGCTGACAAGAGAATGATCTATGGGGAAGAGTGTGGGGCCAGAAAAGGCTGATGAATTTTGCCTTCAGATGGGGGCTGGTGGAGTGGCAGGGCCGATTCACAGAGAAATGAGTGTTGCATCTTAATGGAAAGGTAACAGCTTTCCAGCCAGAAATATAGGGCAAGAACATAAAAAACTCTATACTGTCTACTTCACAAACAGCTTTGTAAACATTTCAAAGGATATACTTTGCTTTAAGTCTCAATTGCACATCTCGTTCGAGTGAGAAACTGTTGATATTCATTAAACAGTGTCTGAGGCAGTAATTATGGACTAAGTTCTGTGTTGAGTGCGTTGTTTGTCATCCCTCGAGATCTGCACAGAGATGTCCACTCTTGCCTCCCAGCCCTTAAAAGTGCTAACTGCACAAGGCAAAGCTTACATTCTAATCGACACGGTTTGAGGCTAGATCACTTCATTTCTCTTGAAGTTCTTGCCAGCACACAGGATTCTCTGGGATAATAAAAATATGGCAAGTTGAGAGCCAGACAACTTTTGTCTGAGTGTGGATTTTGTTAATTACTGACCATGGGATATGGTATAAATCAGCTCGGTGTGTGTGTGTGTGTGTGTGTGTGTGTGTGTGTGTATGATTTCCCAGTTGTGAAATGGAATTATTTTGAGGAGAACATAATACTGTCAGCAGAAACACTGATTTTCACAGACAGTAAGCTGCAGGCATTCGACTAATGTTGGTTTATTGTTGTTGCTGTTGTTACAGTAAAAATGTGCTTCTGGGAATGCAGAAGAGTACATACGACAGTGGTGGTGAGTGACACCAGAGGCCACAAACCTCTGCCAGTTTTGGGGTGTGGCCTCCTTACCAGTGAGCCTGCAGTCTTCTGTTCCGGTGGAGGTGAAAACAGGGCTAAGGATCAGAGGCCAGAAGCAAATGGTGTTTTTAGAGCCTCCAGGCCTTTAGGGCACTTGAAAGTCTTAGGAAGGAGAATTCTTCCTGAGTCAATGGATTGTGATTATGGTGCATGTGTGCATGTACAGGTGTGTGTGTGTGTGTGTGTATGTATGTATGTATGTGTGTAGAGTAGAGGGGGAGGTGGGTTAGGCATTAAGCCCTTATTCCCAGAAAATATTGGGAAGACCTTAGGACCTCTGGGCTGGTGCTAGGTTAGCATGTGTTGATCTACAGGATGCTGTAGCCACTGGACTATTGACTTTTGGCCTTGTACATCCAAGAATCTTAAAGAGAATCCTCTGAAAATGGACCAAGATGGGGTTGGATCAGAAACCAAGAGGACCACACAACCATGGAAGTGAAAGACTATACCGCAGACAGGTCAGGGTGAAATGTGCCCTTTCTCCAAGACTGTCTGTCCCATCAGGCTGGGTCCATGGCTGCAGGAGAGGAACGAGTTAGAGAGGAGGTCAGGTGCCTTTCTGACTGTCACGGACCAGCTCTCCAGCAGCCAGCTGCAAAGCCAGTCCATCCATGTCTGCTTCCATATAAAGATTTTTTGAGGTGTTTTTCCTTGCTTGGACTGGCTGCAGAAACCACAGCTGGCATCTCGCCAGAGCACAAGGATTCTTCCCCACATCTACTACATTTTCAACACAGTCTATTTCCAATCTCAGATAATCTGCAGACCAGAGGTCCTTGGCATTCCCTGACCCCGGTGAGAAATCTTAGCCCCCCTACATGACTCAGGCTACGATTTTGTCACTTTCCAAAGCCCTCTTTGATATGATTTACCTTGGATATCGCTGTGCATATTATTTATTTCTCAGACCGTATCCCTAAATGTTTACTGTTTCAACATATATACAACAACCAAGGCTCCTGACCATCTACACAGTGCCAGGTATCATGATCAATACTGGGAGCATTTTTGTCATATCAGTGAACAGTATTTTTGTCATATTAGTGAACAGTATTTCCAGTGACAGAAGAGAGTGATTTCCTCACAGTGAGGACACTGATGCAGTCACAGATTTTCATTTGTCATAGTTCAGTGCTTGTTTCTCCCAGTGAATACATAGCACCATGTATTTCTCCAATAGCTAATCCACAATGCAGATTTTCCTTAAGAAGCAGAGAGGAGATAGTTCTGCATCTGACTGATCTGGGGACATTCCAACTCCCACCCCACTGTCTTCCTTGAGTTCCCTAAACGTGGATGGAGGAATCCTGCAGTCCATGTCATCATGGATTCACTTCCTGGCCTCAGTTTATGCAGGAAAAGTTACTTCTTTATCCAACAGGTTACTTGATAGTGGAGAGAGGAACTCCAGCTACAAAGAAAGGAGAGTAGATCTGGTTTTTGCTTCTCTAGCTGAGGCCTGGAAAGACCGTCTTACTTAAGCCACCTGCCATCTCTGGTCTGTGCAGGAAGTGACACCAGCCTCTGAGTTCTATCTATTCAGAGGTGAGAATTTAGGGGATCTGCCTGCAATGAGGTTCTTACAAATGACTGAGTCTACATGATTGCCAACCAGTCCATCAACCTTGGCCACGTCAGTCACATGACCTGACCACTCAGGTTTTTTTTTTTTTTTTTTTTTTTCTATAAAGACAAGGTGAATCATTTGTTTGTATTTTCCGGCCGAAACAGTGAGTCCGTTGAGGCGATCTGTACCATGCAGACAAGAAAGAGGGAAGCTATTTTCAGGGGTCACAAAGATTTCACCAGCTATAGTTTTTGAGGTGTTTTCCCCTGCTTGGGCTGGCTGCAAGACTTGCTTTTTCATTTCCATTTCATTGAGTTTTTATGTTTCCCATCTCCACCCCATGTCTCGGCATATGTCCTTTTCTTAATCTTTCATTTTGGTGGATCAGAAAAAGGAGGTACTCGTGATGTGTTAGACAAGTCTCAGGGAAAACAAATCAAGAGAAAAATTAATAAACAGTCAAGCATACTCTTGTATGTCTTGGAAGCATGATGATAATTGCCCATTGTTCCTGTTTGAACGGCCGCCTTCCGCCTAGAGTTTCAGAAAACTGGACCCAACTCCTTCACATGGCATAAACAGATCTTCATAATCCACTGTCAATGACTTTTCTTTTTGCTTTATATGCAGCTCTTCCCTACATAAAACCTGTCGTCCAGACATGCCGATTCGTCCACACTACGTCTGAATGGTCCATAAATACTTTGCCTGGGAAATTTCTGCTCATTCTTTGGAATATGAATGAAAATCCCTTGAAGTCACTTAAAAATATATTGTGTTTATTAAGATTTAAATCACACACTATAAAATTCAACACTTTATACAATTCAGTGAGTTTTAGTATAGTTTCAGGGTTGTGCAACCATCACCACTGTTTAATTCCAGACCATTTTTTATCACCGTTTAAACATTAGCAGTCATGTCCATGCTCCCTCCTCCTAACCTGTAGCAATTACTAATATACTTTCTATCTCTGTGGATTTCCCTACTCTGTACATTTCTTAGAAATGGAATTCTACAAATGTGGCCTTCTGTATCTGGCTTTTTTCACATAACAGAATGTTTTCAGGGTTCATTCCTGCTGCAGTATGCCTTAGTACTTCATTCATATTTATGGCTAAATTATATTCCATGGATGGGATAGACCGTATTTGGTTATTTGTTAATTGATGGATATTTAGGTTGTTTCTAGTTTTTGACTCTTGTGAGTATTGTTGCTGTGAACATTCACGTATACATTTTGTGTGGACATATGTTTTAAATTATCTTTGGTATAGAGTTACGAGTGGAATTTCTGGGTCATATGGTAATCTTAAACTTAACGTTTTGAGGAATAGAGGTCTTTGTGAATGTCTACTTGAGGTCAGCAAGGCTTATAAATCAGGCCGATAAAAGTCTATGAATGCTTCAGTTTGAGGATCTAGAATCTCATTATAATCCATCAATATAGGATTCATTTCTGGTTCTCTTTTGCTGCCATTATCCTTGGCCACAGGGATAAGATTCTTTGGATTTGTTCATAGCAATTAGGACAGCAAATCCAATGGAATTACTGCTGGGGTCTTTCCCATATATGAAATGTAGAACAGAGTTCCCTAACCGTTAGATCATCAAGCCCTTGGAGTTCTTAGAAGTATCCTCACAGATCCTTAAGTCCTACATAAATATTTTAAATGTTTTATTCTAATCAATAATCTTGATATATCAAAGACCATCAGGATAACCATTTTTGTTATAAGGACTCTCTTGTGATTGCAGACTCCACTGTGTTTATGAGAATCATAATCCAGGAGAATCGTCTGCCATTGGGTGAGGAGATGACATACATAGGCAGTTCAATGATATTATAACATAATCTATGAACAGGTTTTGAAAATGACAAGAAACTACTTTGCTCCATAGAATATAGGCAGGAAAGACTCAAAAGAGCATCTTCCCCAAACAGCTAGACTATATTCACAGACAAAAGAATAGCTTTACTTCAACAAATCATCATCTGTCCTATTGCTTTTGTGTTGTTTCTTAGAGTTGGAGTAGTTTACACTTTTGTTTAAGTATAATTAGTAAGTCTGCTTTGGCTATAGGGCTGCAAAATAGCTAGCAGTATAAAGAATATGCTTAAATATTTTGTTTAAAAACAATTAACATTTAAAAATTGTCAATGCAGAAGGTCATACTATATTTTTCCCTTCATTTTTATTTTTTTTTGTGAGGATCGATTGATTATATACTTTTATTTATTTTTTTAATAATGAATCTATTTTTATTGGTGTTCAATTTGTCAACATACAGAATAACACCCAGTGCTCATCCTGTCAAGTGCCCACCTCAGTGCCCGTCACGCATTCACCCCCACCCCCCGCCCTCCTCCCCTTCCACCACCCCTAGTTCATTTCCCAGAGTTAGGAGTCTTTCATGTTCTGTCTCCCTAATTTTTAAAATTTGATAAACAAGTATGAAGATTGTTACCAATATATAGTATCTGTTTGGTTCAAGAAAACATTTTTTTGTCCCTCTGTGGGACATGTACCAAAGAGTTTCACTTGCACCTGCAACCCTTAACTAAATGTTCATCTTCTCACAAAATTCGGGTTGTCCATGAAGTCAATATCACCATTTAAATGTACCAAAACTGATTTGTTAAAAAACACAAGTGGATGAGGGAGGCAGAGGTACATGCCAGGCCTTATACTGTCCTCTTGAATCCCTATAAACTAAGGTAGATGTTTTCAAATGCTTTGTAAATTCCTTCTCTGGCTTTAGTACCTGTTATTACAACATTTTGAAGATTGAGTTACTTTACATGGAGTTGACTGATACATTTATTGTAGGATTTTAAAAAATCAATGAATGTGACAATGTGTCAAAAGGCTCAGGCCTAGTGCACACTATTGCATGCTCCGTTGTAGATGTGCAATCCATCAATTACCTATTCCTGAGTAACAGACCTAACAGACGGCCTCCAAAGTTAATAGCTTTCAATAGCAACTGTTTTCTTTGCATATAACTGTGTGGGTCAGCAATTTGGGCTGGAATCTGCTGGCTGATTTTTCTCTTCATTATCCTGAGGTCTTTCTCTGGCTGCAGTCTCCTGGTGGCTCAACAGTGTAGTTTAAAATGGCCACATCCATATCTCTGGCATTTGTTGCTGGGTGTTCACTAACCTTTCTTAGATCATTAAGTTGACCAACCCAACCTAAATGATGGAATTTAGGAAGCAAGAGTGTGTGAGTGGAATCTGGAAGACTTAGGCTTAGGTTGTAATGCCACTTCTTCCACTTTGGCCAAAAGACCTTCATTGTGTTGTCTGGAAGATCCAATGGCAATGTCTCCCAAGAAATGATACTGGAATTGACCTGCATAGATGAAGAAGAAATTAAAAGCAGTTAACATGGATTGAGTCCTAAATATATATTAGACACAATTATTCTAAGATGTATGTGTATTGTCTCAGTTAATTATCAGAATAACTGGGGTGCTTGGGTGGCTCAGTGGTTAAGCATCTGCCTTTGGCTCAGGTCACAATCTCAGGGTCCTGGGATCAAGCCCCACATCCTGAGTGGGGAGTCTACCTCTACTCCTCCCCCTGCTCACACTCTCTCTTGCATTCTATCTATCTGTCTGTCCCTCTCAAATAGATGAATAAAATCTTTGTAAAAACTATCAGAATAACCCTAGGAAGTAGGTATCATAATTTATTCTAATTTAAGAGATGAAGAAATTGAGGCCTAAAGAAGTTTAAAAGTCTCTCCCAAAGTCACATGACCTGTAAATGAAAAAGCTAAGGTTTAATCCCTAGTAATCTGACTTGACTCATTACTTAATCATTTTATAAGGATTTAGTAGTGGTTGAGAAGTCAGCAAATGGTCACCTGTTCCAGTAAGTGGACAGCCTGTTGAGTGTTAAGAGGCAGGGCATGGATAAGAGGCATTGAAGGAAGCTGGAGATAACAGGGAGTGGATGGAGAGAGGTCTGGAAATACAGATTCTGCTTAGAACTGGAAGGACTATAGATACCACATGGAGGACTTTGGCTTTCATCAAGAGATTTTTTTTAAGCAGGGAAAGGGAAAGGATTCATGCTTGGCCACAGTGGTGATTTTCCAGGCTTTGGGTGTTTTCCATTTGGTCTTGTGCTTTGGACACTGTTGTCATAACGTCTTCAGCATTAGAGATTGACTGTGCTGGATGAGAAGTAAGACCCGTGGCTCTTACTTCTATGCCTTTGAGTGCTCACTGTTCCATACTGATCAAGTCAGATTACCTACCTTGCATTCTTGTAGCAGTAAAAATCTGATTGAAAGACTATTCATGCCTTGTTTGCTTTATCTCATTCAGAAATAACTTCTTTTGAGTAAATTTTTCAAATCAGAAAGTTAGAATTTAGGAACCTTAACATTTAGAAAATGTCATGGATTGTGAGTTGGAAATGTCCAGCCATTAGGAACCTGAACCTGTTTCTTTCTCGGGTTAAAAAAAGAGAAGTCAAGAAACAACCCTAAAACTGGTGATGACTGAGTAAGCAGGAGCCCAGCCAAGATCTCATCTATGTTAAGCTTTTGTAAGTCAATAGAAGAATAACCTCCTTAAGCAAAAGTGTTCAATTTCCCAGAGAGAGGAAAAAAAAATATGTAAGGGTAAAAAATACCAAGTATTTATTAGTGCAAGGCTGTCCTATTTTGAGAATATCTAATGCTGATGTAATGTTAAATACATTTATAGTCAGGCTTTCCTTGGACCAGTAGACTGATTATTAGAATGCCCCTTCTTCTGGAATTTCCAAGCTATGGAAACCCTGCTTTATTTCTGCCTGTTTCCTAACATATGGCTAAATTCGAAGATGAATATGTAAAGAATTAGAGGAAGTCTCATACACAGTAGTGCGAAAAGTTGGCACTGCATGGTAATGCTGGTCCAGGTCAGAACAACTGTTTTGGACAAACTTTAGATGTTATATAAAATCCTCCTTTGAGTAAGAAAATTAAGAAGCAGCAGTCGTCCCCAGCAAAGGACAGACAGGGAGCAGAGGAAGAAAGGGGCAACATCCACTGAGCCAATGGATCATTTGTCTACCCAGCAGACAGGGTATGCTATCAGGGAAGCCTCAGAGTTTGGAGCCAAGCTAAGGTCTAGAAAATAAAGCTCTGTCTAGCTTACCACTTGATTGATTGATTGGGACATGCTGTCAAGGTTATACTCAGCAGTTGGAGAAGATTCAGTTGTATCTGCTCAGCTTCAGGTGGGAGGTGTAGCCAAGCATTGAATCATGACGTGAGGGAGGGTGAAGTTGGGTGGTTGAGCAATGAGAATGAATGGCATCTGCAAGTCAGAGTCGGTGCTGGAGGAAGGGATGAAGGGGACATGGGCCAGCTGGAGGAAACTATTTTGTGGGTTCTGACCACCATGAAATCTTCAGCTCCAAACATTTTCCAACCATTGGCTTTTTGAATAATATTTCCCACATCTTCACTATCCCTCCCTGTATTGTGTCACATGCATTAGACAGATATTGAAGGTCCAATTGCTCTCTTGGTGTTTTTACTTGGCTTTCATAGTTAACATCTGTGTACCTTCATGCATCTCTGTTACGTGTGTAGATATATCTATATATAGTCTATAATGTACTTACAGGTATATCTATATAAATCTTTCTCATATTCTATACATATGCAATATTATCTAAACTAATGCTATAATAATACATGCTAATACTATATATACTAATATATATGCAATACTTTAACACTATATATGGCATATATAGTATTTTGTATATATTATATATGGTCTATTATATATAACAAATATATATAAAATATATGTAATAAATACATGTATATGTATATGGTATTTAATATGTATTTTATATGCTCTATTACATAATAAACATATAATATATACAGTATTTTGTATATATTTTATATAATGAATATATATGAATATTTTATATATATGTATATGTGTGTGTATATACATGTATGTATATAATATAGTGTTTGGGGGATTTTTTTCCAATTTTAAATTCTAATTCACTAATTCTCTCTTGAACTAAGTCTAATATATTTATGCTTACTATGAATATTATTTTACTGACCTATTTCAGTGGATTTACTTTTCAATTCCAACATTTTCTTTTATTTATTTATTTATTTATTTATTTATTTATTTATTTATTTTTATGCTACTTTAAGAATTTACATCGTTTTCTTTGCAAAATTGCTCTTTCCTCCCATTTCAGCATTCTAAGCACATTTACCTTAAAGTCCTTTTATATTTGCCTCACGAGTTCTATTGTAAGCATCTGAGTTGTTTCTGCATGTATTTTTTATGGCAGCTCAGGTGCACTGATCTTTTTCTGTGGCAACCTGAGTGGGACAGACTTTCTCCACATGCTTTCCCTTCCTTGGGAAAAGTGGTTCTGTGGTTGTACGGCTGGATCTGGTGTGTTTCCTCATCCTGCATTTCACAAGTAGAGGGTTTGTGTATTTGGTGTGCCTTGCAGATTGTGGTTCTGTTCAGGCACGAAACAAAGTTCTTCTATATGGGGCTGCTTCTTTTTAGTCTCTATAGCATAGAAAGTGGCATTAAAGCTATTGGGTAGTTATTTCTGGTCCAGTTCAGTAATGTGAGCATGGTCCGAGATCCTCCCTGCAGGCAGAGTTGACCCAGGTTATTTCCTTTTTTTTTTTTTTTTTTAATTTCTTTTTATTGGAGTTCAATTTGCCAACATATAGCATAACACTCAGTGCTCCCACTTGGGTCAGATCTGGCTTTTCTTTTTCTTTTTTAAAAATATTTTATTTATTCATAAGAAACACAGAGAGAGGCAGAGACATAGGCAGAGGGAGAAGCAGGCTCCCTGTGGAGAACCTGATGCAGGACTCAATCCCAGGACTCTGGGATCACAACCTGAGCCAAAGGCAGATGCTCAACTACTGAGCCACCCAGGTGCCCCATATTTGGCTTCTTTTCCTTCTCATATTTGGCTTCTTTTCCTTCATGGGCTCTTAAGGTTTGGTCCCACACTTGGCTCCAGTCTCTTGTCTCTGGAGCTGTTCAGCTCTACTGTCCACCTCCACCAGCACTTGCCCCTCGGAACTGCTCCCTCCTCCTCTTCTACACCAATTTCTCTCTGGTTCTGAGAAGTGATCCATGTCTTTAATTGATTAGGGGGGTAAATGGCACAATTTTGCACTGAGACACAGAGAAGTGGGTTATGAATTCCTTCTTGTTGACCAGAAGTCCTTGTTCCATTTTTATGGCTCCACATTGAGATCTTTCGCCTCCAACAGGCTTCTCCAGCTTGGCGTTCCCTGTGGTTATCAAGGTTCAATGCACAAGTTTTCTATTCTATAGTTCTGTGGCCATGTGCAAGTTACTTTATCTCTGGTATTCTGTTTGCACTTTTGGAAACCAGAGATTAATAATATTTTGCATTGGTGTCAGGGTTTGGAAAGTAAGTATATAAAGTGCTGATTAATCTCAAGTGTTGAATAGATGCTGTCTATAATCATGACATAAATCCTTGCTGTGTACATGAAAGAGTTAAGTGAAATCCATCATTCATGGCTATGTATGTATATACTATAATGAAATTCTATAATATATAATTGTATAAGAAAGAGCTTTGTAAGATGAAAAATCCCATTCTCATACCAAGGAAGCTTTATGGGTTGAATCGTGACTCCAAGAAAGATTTATTGAAGTCTTAATAATCTCCAGTAGCTCAGAATACAACCTTATTTGGGAACAGGGTATACACAGAGATAATCAGGTAAAATGAAGTCATGAGGGTAGACATTAATCCCATATGAAAAGGGGATCATATCCTTATGAAAATGGGAACTTTGGACACAAGAACAGACATGCATAGAGGGAAGATGATGTGAGGACACATGGGGAGAAGACAGCCATGTGACAGTGGAGTCAGTGTCGGGCGATGCATCCACAAGCCAAGGAACATGTGAAGCTACCAGAAGCAAGGACAGAGGCAGGGTCAGATCCTCCCCTCATGCCTTAGGGGGAGCCCAGCCCTGCCAACACTTCAATTCTAGACTTCTAGAACTGTGAAATAATAAATAATGAATGTCTGTTGTTCCAAGTTGCCCAGTATCTGGCACTTTGTTACAGCAGCTCTAGGAGACTAATAAGGTTATGATTACAATTGTCATCTTCACAACCAGATAGCTCCTGCCATGTTTTCCATATTCCCATATGCCACATGCTCTAGTCATAACACATTCCCAGGATGCTTGCTCAGGCTCCTTTCCCAGGTCCTGGAACACCCTCCTTCTTTCTCTATCCACTAACTTACCTTTTAGGCCGGGAAGGATGTTCCTCATGGATTCCAGAATGTCCTTCCTGGACTAAGTCTCTTCTCACAGGTGAGGTTAGTTAGGTGCTCCCCCCGACACTCTTGTTTCATAGCTCTGAACACACCATACTCTGGATCCCTCTGCACCATGTACCGAGAGCTCGTTGAAGGTAGGGCCGTATTATAGATCTGTTTTGCCTCATGGGTAAGTAAGGAGAAGGCACAAGGAAGGATTTCTTGGATTTAAATTAATGTTACAACCTCTATCCCCAGCGTATGCCAAATGAAAGCTTGAGATTATCAGAATGGAAGCATGGAATAATCACCCATTTGTTAAATGCCATAGCTCACCTGCAGCCATGGAAAAAGAGAAACTGGATTTTTTTTTTTTTTTTTTTTTTTTTTTTTTTTTTTTTTTTTTTAGGAAATAAGTATTTAGACTGTAGGCAGGTAGAGCAGGTGTTCAGACAGTATTCACTGGCACCACACTTATTGTTAAAGTATGGAAATACTTGTGTACTGTCTGGGAAATAGTCACTGTCTCCAGACCCTCTGAGTGAACCCTCTTCCATGGCTCTGTGCTGGGCCTCCCTGACTCCTTTTGGGATCCATCTGCCTAGGATTAACTCACCCCAGGTGAGGGCCTTCTGTTGGCCTAAGGCCAGAGTCTCTGGGGTTTGATTTGGGCTCATGCTTAACCAATAATGAATTCTGTTGAATATAAGTCCTACTTTATGTCTCTTATTTTGGTTTCCCTTTTATCCTCAGGGAGTATCACTCTCCATCTTTTGGATGGAGAAGAGAGGGCTCGCTGTCACCTTCTGTGATTGTACTAGCCCAATGCGATGATGGATATGTCCAACATTGGCTACTGATTCATCACAAGCCAGGCACCCTTTGCTCAGGTCAGGTTCTCATTGCCTCCCCAGACCCAAAAGGTCTCCTTTACCTTTGAGCAGGGTGTCTCCCCTGACAGACAGACCAACAGAAATAGCTGTTTGTGTTGGAGAGCGTTACCAGCCTTGCTCTCAGACCAGAAATTCCATCAATATGACCTCTACTCTGTTCTCTCTCTCTCTCCCTTTGCCCATTCCCCAAAGCCTTGCCTTTTGACTTGGGGCTCCCAGAGCCCAGAGCACCAGTTTCAGCTGAGGCAAACACCTTGAAAAAGGAAGTGCCAGCGTCCAGCAGCTGTGATCACGACAGTGAACCTAATTAGGCTCATGCTTTTTTCTAATTTCTCTTAACAGAAAAATCAATAAAGGCTCGGTTGGCACCTTTAATGACTGGAAACAACTTTTATCTTATTTGGAGGCAGAGATGGTTGTTGGTGTCAGCTGCACGAGTCATGCCACACCTGTGCACACTCACTTTTCAGGTGTCAAGGCTCCATCTCAAGGGGCTAGTACAGGGCAGGATCCCCCCGTGGTTACTGAGTAAGGTAAGGATACGAAGCCCTTCTTCCCAGAATTCCTGTCCTTCTGATGAGCTCATCCATGCACTGGACACTGCTCCTCTACCTACTGCTCACACCCGTGTTCACATGCATTCCTGTCTCATGCCATGTCTGTCCTCACCTCGCAGCCCTGAACATGCAAACCCCTCTGGCCAGACTGCTCTTCAGTTTGCTCATTATGCTCACTTTCTGCTCACAGGTTACCACGTTGATGGAAAAGCATTTCCTCATTGTTCAAGCAAAAGCAGCTCTTCCTCCCCAGAGCTTACTACTGTGCATAGGTTCAGTTTGCTTACTCTCTGCCTCCCCCGGGGGCTTCCCACTTAATGATGTTCCCCCAGCACTGGGAAGATGCTGGAATGTAGTGGGTTCTCAGATGTGTTTACTAAATGAATGGCGTTGGCTTCTTAGAAAGAATGACTGTTGAAAACCTAGAAAGAGAGTTTACATTATTAGCATTAAGAAGAGGGTCACGAGAGGAGAAGATGGAGTCCGATGCCAGGAATTCTAGGGCTTGGAGATATGTGAGTGATCATCATCACCAAAATGCGGTGTGTTTTCCCAGCCAGGGGTCTCCAGCTGAGAGACTATAAATGTTAGGGAGGGGCCTACCCCGAGTCACCCACAGTGAGAGAGAGCCAGGTTAAGCCCTGCCAGACCCAGGCCATGGGAAGCCAGATGATGGGAGTGCCATTTGGGTAAGCAGGGCTCCACTCTCCTTGCTTCTCCTCCTCATCTCTACTCCAGCCCATGGAGGGCTTTGAAAACAGCAGAAGGAGGTGGAAGGGGTGATGAGTGCAAGAGGAAGAGGATTCTAGCTGCATCCTCAATCCCTAGAGGGCAGACAGTCTCCCTGGCACAGATTCTCACTGGAGGAGGGAAACCCAGTCCTGCTTACTTAATTATCCAGCTATACTGATAATGGTCTCTCCACTTTTGCTTTTTTTTTTTTTTTTTCAATCCCCCATAGCAGCTTCTTTTCCCAGTAACCTTCGGGTTTGACTAATGTTTCCCACGTGCCCTCCTAAAGAATTTGTAGCTCTGTTAAAAGTGCTTGACATAATATTTTCCATATTACAATTCCAGATGCCAGGAACCATGATTTAGTCCTAGACATTAGAGCTCATGAAATCTGCTCACAAGATCAGTCTCAGGGCCAGTGCGGGTTACAGGGGGGAAGAAATACTGCTTACCATCCATTTTCTCGGATCAATCACAGCTCTAGTGATGTCTGAGTCTTCCTGAGTGCTTGCTACACACCCAACTGTATGATGAGCACCTGCGCAAGTGGTGAGCAGCATAAAAGGTATACCTACATAGTGGCAGCATAGAAGATACATACCAACATTATTATTTGCTATTCAAGTGAGGATGGATAAGTAACTGATTAATATAGTGCCTGGGACAGAGTAGATTCGACATAATTTGTTTTAGTTTCAGTTATTATTTTTAACCGATCTAAATTAGCAAGCTAGCAAGTGGCAGAGATCTAATTCAAATAGAGCTAGTCTGATTCTAAAGCCCATTAAAAAAAATCCCAATTCCTTTCTGCCTATTTATATCAACAAGTGTTCAAAACAACTCTGAGAAATTTGGAAGTATAATCCCCAGAAAACAGGTGGCGCAGTGCTGCCCCAGTACCATTGTTAGAAAGTGATTGGTGATCCCATGGTTGCTCCCCAGACGTTCCTGCCTCCAAAGCCTGCACTTTTCCCATTGTTTGGAGGAGAGCCCGAGCCAACCTCCCACCGAGCGATGCAGGCTATAACAAGGAGGAGAAGAGATGGAAATACATTTGGCCACTTCCTGTTTGTCCTTTAGGTGATGCTTACGGGGTGCCAAACTAAAGCCATAGAACTTCTGATCTTCCTTTTCACACAGCCAACCATCTGTCTCTGGATCAATTCTGTTTTCTTGCACGAATATCATTTATCTTTGTCATTTTTTTCTCTAGAGAAATTATTATGATTTGTCTTTTCAAAAAAATAGCTATTAATGTCAGTCTGTAGCAAAAAAAAAAACAATTAAATAGAAACATTTCAAGAAATGTCACAACTGATTATAGTTCTAATTGTACTTGTTCCCAAGTTTAGCACGACACTGCACAGTACTGGGTAGAAACAAACCGTAAATTATTGTATTTACGACATGCATTACAGCACAGAATTGCATGCCAAATTCTTATGACAGGCATAAAAGAATTATTCAGAAATATCGCTCTGTTTGGTGCCAAATTTAGTGATAATTTATAGCTGTCTGAATATCCACACCTGCTGGCAATTCGCTCAGGTCCTTGAGTTTTACTGATTCCCCAGTGGTGGAGTTGGAAGAGCAACATTTACCTGCGGGGAAATTGTGACTCTTTCACTGCATCCTTCATTACAGGAATCCAGAAATGTAGAAACAGCCCTTGCCAGGGCTTGACAGTGTCGTACGAGAGCACACCCCATTATCCCACATCCCGGAAGGTGGCTGACACATCTGGTATGATGCCCAGCTCCTTCCATCTATTACGGTAAGGAATAGTTCAAGGAACACCATTGTGCAGGAGAAAATTGGGGTCCCATCCGTGCCTGGGTTGGCTTATAACCAACAGTCTTATAATTATAGATTTGGTCAAACAATAACAAAACCCAAAATGATAGTAGTAAAGCCATTCTTCTGTGAGTTCAATGATTTGCATCTTTGCTTCCTCATTTAAAATATGGCAATAATGAAATTGATAATAATTCATTCTGACTATAATTCAGTAGACATTGACTCTATTACAACTTGTTGTTCCTCTACTACATCTAATCCCCTGATTGTGGTGCTGCAGAGCTGATAGCATACGGATTGCATTTTCAGGAGAGGAAACTGAGGCTCAGGAAGAGCATGAACCTTTTCCAAGGGCCCATGGCTGATGAGAAAAGCTTACAATTGATTGATTGTGTCTGATGTCTCAGGCCTGCTCTGAGCATCCATGCTTTTAGGGCTCCTCTTTTTTTGGGGGGGTTATAAATTTATTTTTTAGGGCTCCTCTTAAAGACCTTTATGGCATTCCTATTGTACCCTCCCATTTTACAAACAAGAATCCTAGGGCGTAGGAGAGTGAAGTGATTTCTCATGAATCTCACAACCATGAGTTTCCATCCTTGGGAGTTGGCTCCTAACACTGAATATTAATCCTTAATATTTTTGCATGAATTGGATGATACAAATTTTGGAGAGCACCATTTTGGACTGCCCAGCCTTCAGGTGCACTGCAGTTGATGCCAGAACCGGCGGTGTGCTGAGAAGCCACCTCTGTCACTTTGTTATGCGCTATCAGTAGGACAGCCAGTCAAGGTGCCCCTTCTGGTCGTGCCAGGGGATGGCATCACAGTCCATGCTGGGACACTCAGAGTGCCCTTGGAATTTGGTCAGCACAAAGGCACTGATGGTGACATGAATAAAAATTTCATAGCTACTGTTGTGCCAAGTGGCGGAGCTGCCTTGGTCCCAGTCTTTATTTTGTTCTCTTATTTCCCCATATATCACAGTCCTTACCACATGATGGGCACTATCTGAAGTGCCTCACAAATGCCAACTCATTTAGTCCTGACTTCATGTATTTCTTTTTAAGGCCTGCCTTCATTTTTCAACTAATTCTTGTCTTCCCAGTTATCCCCACCTCACTTTTCCTTTCCAATGGCCAGAGTGGATTTCTGTTGCTGGCACCTAATAAGTCCTGCTTCAAAGATAAATAAACCAACTAATAAATGTTTGTGCCATTTTTCTTATCCTTGCCATTTAAGCAATCATGAAACAGAGACAATAGAATGGGAAGGAAACGAGATCCCCCAACAAGAGAGCCATAGATTCATAGAGCTGGCTTCGAATATAAAGACCACCTGAGCACACTCCACTTTTTTATTGGGAGTGAGCTCTCCATGGCCACTGCTTTTTTTTCCAGTGGACATGGTACAATGCATGGGGTGTGAAATGTGAAATCTGTTACAATTGCTGCTTCATCAACTCGTTTAGGCTTGAATTAGGTTGGTTGATTCTGCTTAAGTGAGGTTGGGAGAAGGAGCCCAGCTTAATGAAAGACATTAATGAAATGAAATTTCCATTTAAGTCTCACTTTATAATGGGGAGAGAGTTGGGCTGGGCCAGGCTCTTTGTTCAGCCCCTAGGACTAACTTATGAGTTGATTTTAGGGAACTCACTTATTCTCCCTGCACTTGAGTCCCTTTCATCTGCAAAACGAAAGCATTTGGCATGACCATCTTAAAGGTCTCACCTTCTAGTCTCTAATATCATGATTTTCTGATTTTAATTTCAAGAAATAGCCGGTACATTAGAGAAGCAGGGATCAATGTGATTTACTGCAGATATGGCAATCTTCAGCATCTTGCATTTTACAAATCCCTCCTACATAGACCTCATTATTAGTTTCATATTACCCCAGTGAGAATTATCCTTTCCTTTGTAAAGGGCCTTGGAGTGAATTTCATAAGAGCCCACCATGTACTGAGCGCTACGCTATTCAATCAATGCAGGGTGTGAGTCAGATGCACTTAAGTTCCCATCATAGCTCGACCAGTTAACAGCCCTGCTATCACTTTCCCTTTGAGAGCTGCAATAAGCAGGGTAATCATACACATGTCAGAGAGCTGTTGAGAGGACACATAGGATACACGAATCCATCTAGCACACAATATGGCTCATTTGTGCGCTCTGTCAATAATATGTATTATCCCTGTCCCTCAACAATTGAACAACGTGATTGCAGCCAGTGAAATAATAGAAATTTGTAAATCTTTAGGGTTTGTATGCATTCTTTAAAATGTACAACATCTGAGAGAAAAGAGATCGGGATGTCTGGGGAAGAGGAGTGCAGAGGGGTGTGTGAGTGTATGGCTCTTTCTGTTTCACATTGATGCCCACCAGGAAGCATCTGCCACAGAAGAGGTGCTGGAACATCTAGTGGGTAGGACATGTTGGCCATGTTTGCCCTTAGCCACGCCGGTATTTATGGAGGGAGCCATAAACAGAGTAGCCATGGTGTCAGGAGTGAATGTGACCATCAGCAGGAGTGTCTCCTAGCTATGGCTGATCAGGCTACAGCTGCTGCTAAATTCTTAATCTGTCAGGACAAGAAACCAATACTGAGTCCAAGATATGGTACAATTATTGGAGGAGTCCAATGAGCTGCTCCGTAGGAAGCTGATTATATTTTTATGGGTCGTTGTAAAGTTTTACTTTACATTGGATGAGCCAGAGAGCCTTTGCAGGGTTTGAGCAGAGAAGTCTAATAATCTGACATACATCTCGCAAGGATGATTTGTTGATTTGTTGCATGTATATTACAGGAAATAAGTTTGAATAAAGGAAGACAGCAAAGAGGCTATTGAAACAATTCTGGTAGAGATTCAGACTGGGATAGTCGTGGAGGAAAGACAGGAAGTGCTCATATTCTGAATATATTATTAAGGTAAGGGAAAGAGTTTTGTTGAAGGGCTGGTTCTGTGGTTTGACAGTAAGAGATAAATTCAGCATAATCTGCTACTCTTTGGTTTGACATCATAGAAGAGCAGAATTTCCATTAACTCAGGTAGGGATCTACAGAGACAACTTTGCGGATAAATACAGGAATTCAATTTTGCATCAATTAAGTGTGTGATGCCTACTGGACAGTATTGGAAATGGTGAATGATCAGTTGGGTATGTGGTCTGGTGATCAGGTCAAGGTCCGAGCTGAATATATTATCTTGGAGGGACATTAGTTTATAGAAGATATTCAAGTCCATGATATTGGGCAATGTTATTGGGAGCGATAATATAATTTTTAAAATAAAAGGGACAAGATCAAACACTGAGATCCGTGGTACTCCAATATTTTAAGGTTATGAAATGAGAGATATCTAAGATAGGAAAAATAGTCTGGTCAGTGAGGTGGACGGTAAACTATGTGAGTCTGTTATTGGGGAAGCTAAGTAAAAAAGCATTTAGTAGAGGAAAAGTCAACTCAGTCAGAGGTTACTATATGTGCAGTAACATGAAGACTGAACCATCAACTACTGTGTCTAGCAAAGTGATAGTTTGGTGATATCAATGAGAGGTTGGTAGAAAGAGGGCAACAGCTGATCAGAGAGGGTTTAAGAAAGAATGGGCAGAGATGAAGCTTGCTATAAACAGGAGCAGAAATAGGGAATTCATTGAAGGTTGATATGGACTTGAGAGTCTTTACCTTAAAATAGGGGAGTTTAGAGCATGCTTTTTTGGGAGGTGACAGAAGCGAATTGTTTAAAATGGAAAAATAAGGATGACAGAAGACCATTGCTTGAGCGAAGCCCTTGACTAAGGGAGATAATGCCAAACTCTATTTCCTTTTTAAGTATAAAACCTGAGAGCATTGCCTCTATAGCACGTTAAATTTTCCTAAGTTGGCCACAAAAATATCTCCCATCACACAAGCTATTCTACAATGTGATCTTAGAGTAACCCAACACATGATAAAGCCCACTGTGATGGGCCCAGAAGAAGGGACACTGTGCAAGTTTCAGGCATAGGCTAGGCATGGCCCTTAACTGGACAGGCAACATCCATGTCCTGCCTCCTAGGGACCTTGTCTTTGGGATATTCCAGCTCAGAGCCCAGACTCTGTACTGTGAGAGCTCAAGCATGCCCAAATGCACCATTCAGCAGCCCTACCTCAGCGGCAGCATCAGCATCAGCCAGTGTCACCTGCCAGTGTGTAAGCAAATCACCTTAGAGGTCTAGCCACCTGAGCTTTCAGGAGACTCCCACCACAATCTGAGTTCGTGAAGCATCATGGAGGACCCCAGTGAACAAAATTCACCAGGCCCAGACAGCTTACAGACACACGAGGAAAACAAAAAATAAATTATGCTTTTAAGACACAAGGTTTTCTTGTGTTCTGTCATACAACAATAGAAAGCCAGGAGAGAAACAGGCACCAGACTGAAGATGTATGTTGCTGCAACAAAATCCCAGGATGGGGCTGAAGAACGTGGAGAGGCTGTAGTGGAATCCACAAGGACGATGAGCAAACCATGCTGGGATTGGAGGGGAACATTATACAGACTCACAGAAATCTGAGAAAAAACTGGTGCAAACACGAACACGAAAAATCCAGTGTACAGATGTGTTAGCCTAAAACTCTTATCAGGCATCATGGTGGAAGTACCAGGTCCTTTTAGCCATGTATGTTCTACAGAAGGAGATGAGCTTTTTTAAAAACAAGCAAATAAAAAAAGAGTAACTGTTCACTTTTCCAGCAGAATTTAGAAGAACTATCAAGAATCCAGGCCATTCTGGGTTCAAAAATACAATTGTTTCTCATAACCAGTCATTTCAAGCAGAGAAAAGCTACCAAAAAGAAAAAAAAAGAAGAAGAAGGAGAAAAAGAAAGAAATCCACAGGGTAGAGATCATCTCAAGTATGTGGTTGTGATGTGCTTTGTTAAGATTTGAGGAAGAGAAATAAGAAAAGGTTCACAGTCCCCTCTCAGCTATACGAATAAGGGCTTCTTAAGGAAGTTAAAGATTTTCCTCCATAGCACTGTGATTCTGAGCTCATGCCAGAGAGATATCTCAAAAAGAGTTATTTGTGGCTTTATCTAATAAAGGAAACCTCAATAAAACTAAAGATAAGCCCATAACATTTTTAAGATATAGTGATTTAGGGGAACCCTGGGTGGCTCAGCGGTTTAGTGCCTGCCTTCAGCCCACTTCAGCCCAGGGTGTGATCCTGGAGACCTGGGATCGAGTCCCACGTGGGGCTCCCTGCATGGAGCTTGCTTCTCTCTCTCTCTCTCTCTCTCTCTCTCTCTCTCTCACGAATAAATAAAAAATCTTAAAAAAATAGTGACTTAGTTGCTATTGTTATTATTTTTATTATATCATCAGAAATACTGCTTAGACAAACCTGGATAGAAATAGTCCAAAATATAAGAGGGTCTTATTAAAAATGGACTTGAGGCATCCTATGGGCAGGAAGCAGGCTGAGGACCACGGTCAGCTGCAAACATAGTCTACTTCTTGTAGCAAATGGGTGGATGACACCAACAGGGGATCCAAGAATACCGAGCCCAACCAGGGAGGGAACAGGACAGGTCTCAAACCAAAACGCTGGCAATAAGTGCACAACTGGAATCACTATGGACCTCTAGTTACTATGCACCTCCTGATTTTTGTCCCTTGGGTAGGAATATCTATTGAAGGAATTCTTTGCTCGGTTGTGTATTTGACGAGAGCACAGTGGATTGTTTTGTATCTTTATTTCGAGGTTCCTCAGATTGAAGTCAATCATACTCAAGATGATTCAAGGAATTGCCTGTAGGAAGATGACCTATCTGGGTCTGCTTTGGCTGATGAGACCCCGGGCTTTGAGCTGATGCTGTAATGGGATGAGCTGAGGTCCTGGAGTCCTCGGGGGAGTGGAAAGCAGAATTTGCATATGGAGGATATGTATGATCCAGCAATCTGTCTCATCCCCATACTTCTCTGCCAGCCCCCTTTCAAGAGGTGCAGTTTATTTTTCCACTCTGTTGAATCTGGACTGGACATATGGCTTCTTTGGCTAATAGGATTCAGTGGAAAGGATGCTTTCCCAATTTTAGATGTTGCCCTTAATCCACCCAGGAGCTCCCACTTTCTTTCTCATGGAATGCTCACTCTTGGGACATCTCTCCAAACTCAGACATCATACTGTAAGAAGAGGCCGCAAAGAGGCATTCTGCTGGATGGCTCCGTGATACCCAGCATCAATCACCAGTCAGGTGAGTGACCCATCTTCGACATCAGCCTATTTTGCACCTTCAGTGGACTCCATCTGTAGCTACTGCCTAGCTGCAATCCCATGACTGAGCCCAAGTGAGAATTGCCAGATGAGCCCAGTCAATTCATGAAAATTGTGACGAAAAAAGAATATTTAAACCATTAAGATTTGAGAGGGTTGTCACACAGCAATAGATAAATGAGCAGCCTCTGCCAATCCATCACAGTAACAGTTAATGAGCTCACAGTTGCAAAACGCCTATCTTAATACTTGATACAAAGCTGGCAATTTATATATGTTCTTTCTTTCTTTTTCAGTTCAAAGTTGAAACAAAACTAAGCAATTTTGGGAGAGCCCTAAATGATTCATATTACTCTCTTGAGTATCTGGCTGCTGCTTGTGGTCAAGTGAAGGAAATTCTATTCCAGAGACAAAGCCAAAAATGAGAATATAGTTCTCCAAACTCTCCTTCCACATGGAATGCCCCCATGAGTCTGTGATTCAGCTGTGGGAGCACCGTCGCCTGGGATAGTTTCCTTAATGAGGTTCTCAGAAAGCATGCTCTCAGGCACTTTCATAATCCATGGCAAATGTCATATTCAAGGGCAAAAGATACACTGAGACAAAAAAGAAATGTACTTTATAACACAAAGGAAGCATTCAGTCCTCTGATCCACTGAAATCAATTTAGAAGTTCAGATTGAGTTTTCATTTTCTTGTTATAAGTAGGGTTTATTTATAGAATGTAAAGGACTACTTAACCCTGTGTGACAATTCAACATGAATTTCAAATGGGACCTTCTGTCTCCATGTGGACAGTACCATCTGCTCATCAACAGAGCAGGAGCACATTTTTGAGATCACAACACTCAATGCCTAATCAGTTTGCCATCCATAAAACGATCAGAAAGGCAAAATTCGGGTTCTGAAAAACATTATTCCAACGGCCAGGATCCTCTTCAGTGTGCAGTTCTTGCTCGGGCAAGCTCAGAAAAAGGGACCCTTGTTGTTGGTTTATTCTACATGCAACACAGAGCATAAGCTTATTTGGGTCGGGATCTCTGTATGAGAGACTCCCCAAAGCTCCCCCAACCAAAACCAGTGTTCCCCCCCGCCCCCCCCACCTTTCCCTGCAATGGCTCTACTGTGGCTCTGCAGCTAAAACCTTAGTGAAAAGACAGCAGGATCCTGTCCAGGGTGGATGAGCGCTCCTGGAGGTTGTGCACTGATGAGGAGCATTCGCGCGCTCTCCGACAGGTGAGCCACGAGAGGGCAGCAGAGGGCCATGCTTGGGACCCAGGGCAACCTGTCCAGGCAGGTGCGAGTCTCCATCCTCACCTTTCTGGAGCTCCTCTTGAGATGCAGTCGGAGGGATTTCTGACTGGCCAGATCCAGCCTGGAAAGCCTGGAATTCCTTGACCTCGAGCTCTGTCCACCTTCTACGAGACGTATTCGCTTGTACTTGATCTTTATTAATTGCCTAATATGTTCCAGGCATGGTTCTGGGCACCGAAGTCTACCAAACACACTTGATGGAGTCCTTTCATCGATTCCCTGCCAGCCTAGTGTTGGAGACAGAGTGAGCTAGGGGGAGAGGACACATGCAGAGGACCGAGCCACCTGGGTCCAGCCTTCCCTTATGACTATTTACTTAGCTGCACCATCTGGAGAGAAACGCCCTGTATTCTTGACACACCTGGACACACCTTGCATTCTGTACATACACATTCTGCACACCTCCTGGCCCTCTCACCTGCATTTCATCTGCTCCGAGGCCATCAGGATGGCCACTACCAAGTTTCTGATGAATTCATGGAGACAGGGTGTTGGAGTGCTTCCCATGCCCCTTCACTCAGGGCAGGTGCTCAACTCATGCCTCTAACCAGCTGGCATTTATTAAACACCTACTCTGTGGTGACTTAGGGCCCAGCAATGCCACGGTGACCAGAGAGACGGAGGACCTGCCGTGATGGAAGTTATGTTCTAGTAGGAAGAGAGAACAATAAGCAGGTGCAAGTAAAAGTGTCGTTTGTCAGGTGGTGATAAAGGCTTACTCCCCTCTTGGGAAGTAGAGCGTTCCCAGGAAAACTTGAAATGATGAAAACTTGAAACTGAAATAATGTAAACCGAGGAAGCATTTACCGTTATTAATTCATTAATTTGGAGCAGATGAAATTAATTCATGTGGAACCATTTCTGAGCGTCCCCAGACCCAAAGACAGCCTCTCTAGGGCTTTTCAGATACCTTAGGCCACATGCTGCTGATGGGTGCAAAAGATAAACGGAGATGAAGCGTCGGTGCCCACGGCTCAGGTGCTTTGAAGCGGAGATGCTGAGTATAGTTCCCGGGAAAGGTGCTTGGGTGGAGCCACTGTCCCCGCTCTGGAGCTGCCTCTTAACCAGCTTGCTGCAAAAACCAGCGCTGCACACTTGTCCCTCTTTTCCCTTTTCTGTAAAAGCAAAATTCATCTTTGGATTCCTTCTAGTGCGTGGAAACAGGGACTGATGCAGGTGTTCCATAAAGGTGACCGTTTGAAAAGCGAGGGATACCTGTCGGTGGATACCTAGCTGAGCCAGATAGAAGGGAGGGAAACTGTCACTGTCATGGTCATCACCGGCATCATGATGTTAGAAAGTTACCTATGTCATCAACCATAATCGCTAGATTGATCACCCCACTAGAATGGGTACGGCGATGGATGTAGGGTTTCGCCCTACATCCTAAGGTCACAGAGAAGATGTGACATTCTCCGCCAGCAGGAGGGCAGCGTGCAGGGGGGTGAGTGACACAGACAAGTTAGGGCTCCCCCTGGAAACAACGAGGGGGATCTAGCGATGCTGGCAATGAGGTAGTTGGGGGTGCTGCATGACAGGGGGTGTGGAGAAGCTTGTGCTCTGGGGCTGTGAGCTGGGGCTGGGGCCAGGTGAGGAGGAGCAGCAGCAGGTCCCCAGTCATTGAGCTCCCAGCACCTGCAGGCACCATCTTGAAGAACACACAAGCTCGCAAGACCCCACTGAAGGCTCATGCTGGTTTGAGGAGGTAGGTCCTCGATTTCAGAAGGTTGACCTTCAGCTTATACACAATAAATGTAAAACAGTAGCATCTATATACAATGCCTCTCTTTTAAAAAAAAAAAAAAAAGAATTGTTAATTCATGAGACACAGAGAGAGAGAGAGAGACAGAGACAGAGCCACAGGCAAGGGAGCCCCATGTAGGCCTTGATCCCAGGACCCCAGGATCACAACCTGAGCCAAAGGCAGAAACTCAACCACTGAGCCACCTGGGTGCCCTTTAACAGGAAGGTATATTTGTGTGCCCAGGTATGTCTGCAGGTGTCCCCGGCCTGTCCCAGCAGCTCACAGTGTCCAGCTCACGCCCCTCCACCCCCGAGTGACCTCATTGATACGACAAGCCGCTTGCAATCCAGCATTGATGGCCTCAGATCAGGCCGCAGAACACTTTCCCCAACTCCTCTCCAGGCCTGCCTGGTGCCCCAGCGGACTCGTGTGCGATATCCCTGGGCTCGCTCCCACCTTGTTGCGCCTGACTTCAAAGCAGCCTCTGAAGCCCCGACTGCAAAGAGAATTTTAAGCGAGGAGCACAGTCTTAGGCAGGGGCTGAGGAGGATACTGCTGTGGGAGCAACAAGGAGCCGGTGGGAGGAGAGCGGGCGCCTGATTGGAAACAGGAAATCGTTGGGGGAGAAGTCGCAATTGTCTATTGATTCTTGATCCTTTGTTTACTTGTTCATTTGTGTGCCCATCTATTAGTGTCACTTCTGATAGGCCCCAGGGACACTGAGACAAAGGGACACATTTTCTGTGCCCTGGAGCTCAAGAGTCTACCCGCCGAAACAGATGGGTGAGCAAATTGTGATGTCTGCTTGATAACCGTCTTGCAAAAGTTAACCTTTCTGCAGAATCTAATTATGTGATCTTGGTGGATTTATTTAACATCTCTGTGTCTCTGTTTGCTTATGCATAAAATGGGGAGAAATCACAGTGGGTGTCTCAGGTCTGTTACGAATATAAGCAAGACAATACAAGGGAAGCCCTGGGCTGGCTTTGTGACATGGAAGTGCTAGCATCGGGAATATTAGCTACGAGAATGGGTACTAAGGTTATTTGTTGACACAAACGTATATGTGGCGAGGTGGAGAATCATAGCAGAAATAACATACTATAGCTTCATCATATAACCTCCAGTGGTAGGGGAAGGGAAGTGGATTTGGGGAATATTATAAAGAAAAACATCTTTTTTTTGAATTTATCAATTTCTATTTATAAAAATTTCTGATGCAAAGGAGACAAAATGTCAACATCCGCTGATTTGACTCGATGGGCCTAAGGGTATATGTTACTATATAGCTTTACTGTTTTGCAGGTTTACTTTTTTTTTTTTTTTTTTGATGTTAAAAAATTCACAAAACAATGAGGATGGGAGATGATGAGATGGGTGATAGGTAGCTAAGTCGGGCTGGGTAAAATGTAGCTAAAACGCAGGGCTTGGGTTTCTGGAAATAGGATGCAGGGATATGCCATAGGATGCCTCCCGGATGTGCACAGAGATACGGGGCATCGGGTCTGGAAGAAGCGTGGAAAGGAGACCACATGTGGAGCACCTACTCCATCCCAAGCACTGTGTGGATTCTCTTTTTCGTTTGAACTGATCTTAATGGGAAATGTAGCAGCCGTGCAGAAATGTGCAGAGCATGACCGTATATACCTAACCGGTTTTTGGAAAGTGAACATCATAGGAAAGTAGCAGTTCTCAACCATGGAGATTTTGCACCTTTGGGGACATTCGGCAAAATCTATAGACATTTTTTCGTTGTCACAACTGAGGGAGAACATGCTCCTGGTATCTAGTGGGTAGAGGCCAGTGATGCTAGTCAACACCCTCCAATGCACAGGATGGCCACCACGACAAAGAATTACCCATCCCAAAAGGAAAATGGTGCAGAGATTGAGAACCCTCATGGAAGCACGAGTCAATCAAGAAGCAAGGGTGTCCTGAGCTCTGTGCAGACGCTCATTGCTCTTCTCCACTATATCCTTCCCTTCCCGTCCTACCCCAACCCCGACCTCTAGGATGACCACACTCCCAGTTTTCCTCAATGCCTGCCCCCCCTCCCCAAGTATGCATCTATGCGTGTCTGAACTTAGTCCAGGTTTTTCCACTAACACACTGTGTGACCTTGGACATGTTCCTTCAGCCCAGTGACCCCGGCGCTGCATCTGTAAAGCGGGATCCTAACGCTACCGTGGCTACAGGCTGTGGCACAGCAGCTGGTGCATGGACAGCCGTTGGAACCATGGCAGGCACACTGGGGGTGTCCTGCGTGCTCCTTGGTTTATTATCTCTACGGCAGAGGATTGCAGGCTCCCGGGTTGGGGGTGGAGGTTGTGGGGATGACCGGTCAAGGTTATAAAGTCAGTGCTGGGGTTTCACAACCCCAGTGGGCGCCCTCAGGGAGGAGGAGGGCCGTGCACGATGCCCAGCATCCTTCCTAGGCCTGCCTGTCCTCCGGGGACCGCTCGGTCCCCCTGCCCAGCATCGTCCTGCCATCAAGTGCTGTGACAGACAGGCCCATTTTGACTCATCGGGATTTTTGGCAGGAAAAGAGCAGATAACAAATTGGGTTCTATCTGGAAACGGCTCCCCATCGGGCGAAGGCTGCTGGCTCGGCGGTGCTGCTTCCGTGGCCCTCCCAGCGCCTCTGCCCACGGCAGCGTGGCGTTTTATTATTCATCTGTCTCTCGGAGGCCACAAAGACACCTGGAGCATAGCAGATCCTCACTACTCCGACTCCGCATCCCTCTCCTCGTGTTGCTGCCCCATCCCTGTTGACTGGAGCACATGGGCTTTTTCTCCAGCCTTCCAAGCCACCAGCTCCACCTGTGTAAAAAATACGCTTGGCTGAAAGGGCATGGGGGAGACAGGGGTCCCACTGCAAAGGACAACTCCCCGTCATGAAGCTCAAGGTGGACAAATGGGGTGACCGGCCTTCTCACCTGTGTCGGTGACCTTTTGAGGCCGTGAAGGATGCTAGGCCACTTGCAGCTCTGCAGCTGATTATCTGCAAGGCACCTAATTTCCAAATGTCGCCTTCCCTGCACATGCCACCGGGAGATGCTAACGCCTCGCCTGCCAGGTGATGTGACTGTTAGATGAGATAGAAGTGAGAAGGAGGGGGCACGTCTGCTACATCAGCGCCAGGGAAGGGCACCCTATTCCGTGTGGCCGCGGAGATGGTGCGAGCGAGCCGGTGAGGCTCGGGCACCGTGGGCCCACTGGCTGCGGCCACAGGCTCTGCTGCAGGGGAGCCTGGTGCTCTTGACCTCGTCTTTCCTCCACGCCGAGCCACCTCCACTGTGCAGTGGAGGTAAGGATAGTGCTCCGAGGATAGAGTTGTCAGGATGACAGTTCACGGAGCTGTTTCTGGCAGGAAAAAAAAAAATTATTTAGCTAATTGCCTAACCAATACTAAGTCCTCTGCGATACTGGCTACAATTAGGAAAATAATTTAAAAAACCACCACACCAGGCAATTCTCAAGTGTCTGACAGATATGTTGTCCCAAAGTTTTTCAGTTGCACTGATGAGATCAAAACCCAGACGGGCTCCCACCAGTCACGATGTTGGTACTGGGGTGCCCGCTTCTGGCAGTGTTCTCCAGCCACGCCTGCTCCCGCAACTGCTCCCCTGGCACCAGCCTGGGGGGCTTTCTGTGACCCCTGTGCTGCCCACATCACGAGCCTTGCCATCCTCACGTTCTCTGGGCTTCTCCCCACTTGGGCCGGGCTCTGTCTTGGTTACTGTTGGATCCTCCATTTGGGGTCCAGTGCCTGGCACAGAGTAAACATTCCACCAAATTGGTTGACTATCTATAAATGTGATGGCTTTACATCCTGTCACCCAAATACAAACCTGATTCATGTCTTGTGTGGACTTTGGGGTTCTCTTCAGAGCGCCCTGTCGTGAGAGTGTTGATCATGGCACTGCCCGCCCTCCTCCCCGGGGTTATTAGTTATTAAGATTTCTCACACAGCTGTCAAGAGGCTGGGCCCTTCCCCCAGCCCCTCCCCCAACTGACACCTGTCACGGAAGTTTGTCCTTTGAACTCAGGAGACAGGCTTTCCCCAGTACTCCATCCAGAAGTGTTTCCATAGCAACCACCGCCACTTCAAAGGTGCCCGAATGTCTCCCTCCTACATCCGACTTCCTCCCTCCCTGTGTGCCATTCAGGTGGCACCAGGCAGTTGGAATGAGCCTCAGGTCACCTTACCAAATGTTTCACAGCTGGCAGGAGCAGGTGCACCTATTAAATAAATTACTCAAGCTACATAGAGCCTGGTGCATCATCTTTGTGCGACTCTAGAGAGAGACCTGCCTTCAAAAGCTCTACTGTCCATGAGGAATCCCTGAGCTTTATCAAAGTCTCATCGTCCTGGGATGTTGTACATAAGTGGTGCTTCATAAAAATGGCCCGATGGAGTGAAAATATATACATACGTACCCACACATATAATTGTCATTTTTTTTTTTACTGGCTGCTTAGCTCTTTATATTCCATACCTGATTCAATGGGTGTATTTTAAATGCAAATTATAACATGAGATGTCACTTTCCTGTATTCAAAAGATTGAGATCTTAAGGTAAAGGTTCTTCTCATCACCATTGGAATTGGAGGGATGATTTGCTAATACCTATTTTAAATATATTTATCCTGAAATTCCACATCTAGGAATATAGTATCCTCTACACTCTACTATAAAGCACCGAAGACCCTCCCCCGCCCAAACCTAAGTGACTTAACTACATAACAGTTTATTACTGCTTGCTTATGCTCCTATGAATTGCCAGGACAGGTCATCCGGTATTGGCTGGTCTCACTCATGCATCTGTGCCTTCTGTGTGTTACATATGCACCTTTGCTAGTCTTCATGGGGCAGCATCATATAATATGGACACGGGCTGGGTAGTGGCCAGGGCCCAAAGGAGAGGAAGTTGATGTGTGCAAATACTTTCTCAAGGTTCTGCTCATTTCAGTAATGCCTCAGGTCTCATGCCAAGTTCAGAGTCATGGGAGAGGCTGTATCTAAGGGCATCAGTGCAGAGGTCAGAGAGTTTGGGGCTACAGGTGTGATCTTTCTGCCATCAGCGTAACTTCACCAAAGTTGGAGAACTTTGTATGATACCAGCTACTTGAAACTGGTTGAATCTTGCTTCGTGGTTGAGAATGTGGTGAGATTTTATTTTTTTAAGATTTTATTTATTTATTCATGAGAGACACAGGGAGAGAGAGAGGCAGAGACACAGGCAGAGGGAGTGAATAATTGAAAGGATATGTGGAAGAAATCCCTGTATGATGGGGATTAATCTTGCCTATTTCTGTTCTCTATATTACACACACACACACACACATACACACATATATATTTTAGGAAAGAAAGAGAAAGAGAATCTTGAGCAGACTCTGTGCTGAGTACAGAGCCTGGTGTAAGCCTCAATCCCACAACCCTGAGATCATGACCTGAGCTGACATCAACAGTCTGACACTTCATTGACTGAGCTATCCAGATACCCCTACACATATTTTTTTGGTAAGAGAACTTCAATGTACTTTCCCCAGATTTATTGAGGTATAATTGATATTAAAAATTATAAGATATTTAAGGTGCACATTGTGGTGATTTGATGATGCACATTGAGATGAAAGGATCCCCACAACTAATTGATTAACACAGTTGTCTGTATTTTGAGGCTTCTTTATCAGAAGCTTAGAGCTATACAATCATATTCAACCATCTATATTCATGACAATTCTTTTGGTCTTAAAGTCTATTTTGTAAGACATTTTAAAGCTAAGCCGGGCTTATTTTGGCTATTCTTTGTGTGGTGTATTTTTTTTCCATATTTTTACATTTGGTGTTTCTGATTTGTATCTCTTGCAAATGGGACGCTGTTGTGATAATTTCATAATCCTATATTAAAATATTTTTGAAAGACTTATTTATTTATGGGAGAGTGAGCAGAGGGAGGCTTAGAAGGGAGGGAGGGAGAACCCCAAGCCGACTCTCAGCTGAGCGTGAAACCTGACTCAAGGCTCAATCCCAGGATCCTGAGTTCATAACCTGAGCCCAAACTAAGAGTCCAATGCCTGACCGAATGAGCCACCCAGGTGCCCCTATCTTATGTTAAAATATTCTAAATAAAGAATTTGGTCTATTGTAGTATTTAGAGCATTTAGACTTACTTTTTCATTTTCAATTTATTTATACTTTTTTGTTATCATTTATACTTACTTTTTCATTTTCAACTCATTTATAATTATTGTTTAACCTTCATCTGCCTCCTCACCCTAAGTGGACTTCTTTTCGACTGATTACTTTCAGCTTATTTGTTTTATCATTTATTTTATTTTATTCCAATATTTTTATTCTACTGGGTTTTTTAAAAAAGTCAAACCCTTATGTTCTTTCAAATGCCATAATTTCATATATAATATATATAAAATATATATAAATAAAATAAGGATTTTCATATAATTAAGATCACTTTTCCCAACAAGAGATTTTGCTATTCACAACATGATTGACAACGACTGTTCAAAATTTTGGTTTGGCCCATTTTATAAACCACAGATGCAGCCACATTACCATTATCACTATTCAGACAGTGTCTACATTTGCTCATGTTTGTCAACCTTTTGTTACTAGGTATCTATTCTTCTTGATTCTAAGAAATACTTTAGAAACCCAGTATTAAGGACAGACTGATTTTTGTTTGCTTTCTTGAAATGCCTCTGTTCTTGAAGTAGAGCTTTATTCAATAACCAATTCTGAGTTGATAATTAATTTCTCTTTGTTCTTAGATGGTATAATTGTCATGTTTTCTAGCTTCTTTTTTTATTGAGAAGTTTTGCTGTTAGTGTAATTATCATTCTCTAATAACTGATCTGTCTTTCTTTCTGGCTGATTATAAGATCATCATTTTGTTTGCTGTATTCTATTTCATGACCGTGTGCCCAGGGTGGGATTTCTTTTCATTTATCCTATTTGGCATTCCTTGTGTTTCTTATACTTGTGGACTCATGTTTTTCAAAGGTCTAAAAAAGTACTAGGAATCAAAATTTGACTTATTTATCCCATTTTAGGAATTCCAACTTTAAATATGACACATTTTCTGTTCTATTGTCTGCTTCTAGGATGCTCACTAGATAAGAACTTCTATTAGACATTCACAGTCTCCCCTCAGTGTCTTTTGATTCTATTGTTTCCACTTCCTCAGATTGTTATTACACATTGTTGAGAACATCAGTAAGTCCATGTTCTGATAGGAATTCTGGCTTCTACCGTGTTCAGTTTGCTCTGAGCCTCCCTCTGCTGGGGCCTCATCATTGGCTTGTTCACCCTATATGCGAATCACCTTCTGTCTGGAAACCCCAAAATAGTAGGAGACTGTATTTTAAAGATTCAATTGAAGGTAGAGTTCTGTGTGTTTCTATGTGAGCTATGAAATGAAGAGGTGAAGCGACGTACTGGTTGTTGCTACTGGCTAGAATCCAGGGCATCTGTTTTTTTTTTCCCCCAAATAATCTGTTTCTGGATTGATTCCCCAAACCATCAGAAGTGATCCACCAACATGGCCCTAATAGCTATTCCAGGAGCAAGATCTCATTCCACTGTCACCCCCCATGCATGTGGGTCATCTTCGGGAAACCAGAGGACAGACAAGCAAACTCCTACCCAAGGCTGATTAAGAAGTAGCTTACACTCTCACCACCATTTCCACTGGTTGTGAGCACTCAGGATGCTGGGAAAGGACAGGACTGTTACCAGTTACACTGCATTCAATCCTTTCTGTACCTACCTACAATGATTTGGTTTCTCTTTCACATACATAGTGCAGATGCATACACTATTAGCTGTGTTTTTAATTTAGACAAATTTATTCCTGTTTCTCAAAGCTCTATTCATTTATTTTATTTTTATTTTTTTAAAGACTTTATTTATTCATGAGACACACAGAGAAAGGCAGAGACATAGAGGGAGAAGCAGCCTCCCTACAGAAAGCCCGATGTGGAACTCGATCCCAAGACCCCGAGATCATACCTTGAGCCAAAGGCAGATGCTCAACCACTGAACCACCCAGGTGTCCCTATTCATTTATTTTAAAATAAATCTTCCTGATTGCTTTGGATTTTGCATAGTTTGCTAGGGCTGCTTATAACAGAATACCATAGACAGGGTGGCTTAAGCAATAGAAATTTATTGCCTCAGAGTCCTGGAGGCTAGGAGTCTGAGATCAGGTATAAGCAGACCTGTGCCCTCCAGGAGCTGTGAGGAAGAATCTATTCATCCTTTATGAATGAATAAAGCCTCTTTCTGTGGCTTTTAGCAGCTTGTAGGCAATCTTTGGTATTCTTGGCCTTGGAAATTCACCACCCTAGTCTCTGCCTTCATGTTCACATGGCATTATCTTGTCTGTGTGTGTCTGTGTGTCAAATTCTCCCTTTAATAAGGACACAAGTCCTGGTGAATTAGACCACCACTTCAGTATGACCCCATCTTTACTTACTGTATCTGAAACAATCCTGTTTCCAAATAAGGTCACATGCTGAGTTATAGGGGGGTTAGAAGCTCAACATAAGAATTTTGGGAGTGACACATTTCAACCCATTACAGATAGTAACTTATCACTTGCTGGTTTTTTTATACCATATTTTATACCATATCATTTGCTGGTTTATTTATACCATACCATTTTTTATACCATATTTTATTTTATACCAGATTTTTATACCATTTTTTTATACCATATGGTTGGTATATATACCATACCATATATATACTAACATCTCATGACAAATTATTTTAGAATATGTATCTGTTATTTACAAATCATTTGGTGGGTGGGGGTTCTTAAATTGTTTTTATTTCTATTGACACTTTGCTTGTATACTTGGCGATTTTTGTTTCTAAAATTCATGCTTTGTTAAACTATGGGAATTTGAGGTCTTATATGTGGAATACTTTCCTCCAGAGAGGATTTGCATTTGCTTCTGCCTGGAACTGCTTCCTGGAACCTTTGTAGGACCTCATTAATGTCATTCTGGGGTCCGTCTACAATAATGCCACAGTCGAGTGACACCAACTCTTCTCTCTTGTTGCAGACTCCAGGCAGAATTTTTCCTTAGTGTGTGTTGGTCCCAGACTCCCAGAGATTGGGCTAGAGTCCCCGATGAATCACTGTTTGCTTTCTCTCCAGGGTTTGATCTTTCTTTAAAACTACAAAAATGACTCTTCACATTAGTGTTTTCATTGCTTTCTTTCCCAGGATCCACATTTACCTTCCAATGTTTTACATCCTTGTTTTAGAAGCTAAATTAGGGGCAAGGCACCAATAAAAAGTTTTGAGGGAACTAATCTTCAAATGGTGTATCTCTCTCTTTTTTTTCCTCCAGGAAATCTCTTGGAACTCCAATCCTTGCTATTCAGAGAAGAGGATGTGAGCTGTGCTCTGAGTCCCCTCACACTCAGCTGAGTGAAGCACGCTTCGGTAAGACAGTCTCCTGTTTACTCACTCATCGCTTGATTCAGCAAATATTGATTGAGTCACATGTTGACGCAAATCCTCTTTCAAAGTGAAGCAAATTATATTTATTTGGAAATCATGCTTGACCTTTAAAGCTTATGATTGACCCTTAAATTATGGCACATGATGCTTTCTTATCTAGTTTTTTTTTGTCCTTTTTATTTTACTGAGTTGGAGAGGGTGTGGTTGGAAACAGGATTGTGCTGTGCTTGTGATATGCTGATGGAAAGCTGTCAGCTGCTGAAATCACCCTAGAGAGAAGCTTGTATTGTAACGGGAAAAATATCAGGGAGAGAGAAATAAAGAAGACAACAGCAACCAGTGGGTAATGAGAAAGGTTTGCCGATCCTTTGGAGAAGTATAAACAGAAAATTCAACTGTTTCACAAAATGTATTTGGATGAATTTTGGGGAAAAGACCTGTTTATGTATAAAGTCCACCTATCTTATCCCTTGCTAGATGCAGAACATCCTCTATAATGCCAACGTGTCGAGCTAGTGAAATAATATACAATGTTTACATCACCTTACTTCCTTATTCCCAGGTAAGAACCGACTGGCCCCTAATATAATTCTACAAGTCAAGTCATTGATGTCAGTAGTGTTAAGACCACGGTGCCTGGTTCTGAGGAACGAGGACTCCTATAGTGGTGGTCATGTGGGTTAAAGAAGGCATTAAGTGTCATATTCTCATAGGTGGCTTCCATTAAAATAGAAAAACTTATTAATATAACAACATATCTTATTTGTTACAAAGCCTGCTTTCAATTCAGATAGTATATATAATGTAGAGAAAGAGTAAACAACATAAATATCTAGAGTTTTCTTTCATTAAAAATTCTAAGTCACCACATAATGAAATACCAGTTTCCCCCCCAAACCCCAGTTAATTCTACCCTGAATCCCTTAACTTGGAGGTAGAGTGTTCCAGCCCATGCAACCTTATAAATTAGGGTATAGAGAAATTAGAGCTACTTTACCAGACTGCTTCTTAAGTATCAAGGACAAGTCTCGATCTAGAAAATAAAGCTGTGCATCCCCGGATCAACTGGATAGGAGGGTGCTTCCTCTTCCTGGCAGTAAACTCATTTCTTCCTGTGGAAATGTGTTAGAAGGATTTGTGAGTTGGATACTGAAAGCTCGGATACAAAACAGCTCTGTTTTATTTGACAACCTTCCAAGCCTCTGCCATAAATCTAGTTCCCCCCACTTCTCTTTCCAGCCCGGATAGACCATTATAGTTTCTCTATTCATATAATTTTCATTTGTTAGAACAAGGTACAGCTGTTTCGGGGGAAAATGTTTTGAGAAAGTAGCTTGCCTATAAATCCATTTGCTTCACAATAATTAATTTGAACAAACTCCAAAAATATGCTTTAATAACTTCTCAGATCCCAATTAGGGCCAAATAAATGGCTTTCATTTATGGCAGAACCGATCTGATTAGGTTTCTTGTTTGGTGCACTACAAGCATGCAAAATATCCACCCTGAGGGACGTCAAGCGAAATCCACATCTTCAGATTTATTTAACCACAAATGCATATTTATAAATTGCAACAGACTTTTCTAATTAATTTTGCATCATGCTAATGATTTTTCTTTGTGACAACTGATTATATCAGGAGGGATCACAGCCAGATCTAGAGCCATTTGCAGTCACTGTTAGTTTGGAGAGAAATGAAAGGAAACAACACAGAAAACAATTTTCAGGGACATGGCTCCTGAGAAGTGATTACTGATTTCACCAAATGTCTACCAAAGCAATCCAATCAATAACCTTCATTTAGTAAGACTCATTATATGGCCCATTTTACAGCTAGGTTTACCTGTAACGGGAATGTTTTCTGATGAAGAAACTTCTTATGGTGAAGTCTGTGGAGGTGTGACATTGTAAAGGCTGACATGGCCTCTGATTTTGAGAAGGAAAAGTTATGAGAAGAGAAAATCAGGCAAATTAAAGGGGCCATACACAGAATGCTGGAGACCTGAGTCTTTGTACCTCTGCTTCTTAATAAGAGGAATTCCAAACTGGCCTACTGGAGGCATTGAAATAAGTCCCAGAAAAAATGGGTTGGGGCTGGCTGGAGAGAATAAAATACACTGAGTGGGAGAAGTGATGTTCTACTCTAGCAAAACAAGAGCAGTGTAGTGAAAGAAAGTTGAGTCAAAATATAATGCTATTAAACTGAGGTCCTACTGGAGATAAGCAGTAGGAATATGACTAGGGAAGGTAGAAACAGCTCACAGTATCTATTAGAGTTGGGTGAAATAGTCATACTTTTGTGTTAGAAAAGGGGCTTTAAGAAACTCATGGAAGGCCTGCAATTTATCCTTTTAATTGAATTTTGAAGGCAAGTAAGTGGTCCTCAAAGCATTTCCGACTGAAAAACTTCCATGCATCTTCAGGTGTCCATAGCTAAGATGATGTAAGAGTCAGGAGCTCATGGAAAGGAAGTTAAATTTCTAGCTCATGAGTCCTCATGGTTGATGGAGGATGTTCTATTAATAACACTTTTGTTGTTCTGTTGTTCTACAAAAAGTTATGGATCTCCAAATAGAAAAACACCCTGGCTGGTCAGTGAAAATTAAACATTTTAGGCTCAAATTATATTTTCAAAAGCTCTTCTAACCAAATGGGAAGCAGCTGGGAAATGAGAAAGTTCATGACTGTTTCTGGAGAGGGTGTTGCAGAGCAGAATTTGACTGAGATTTTAGATTCAATAAATCAAACTGGAAAATGGATAGAAGTGGGATATATTCCCCAAACCATCTGTTTATCTGGACACAGTCTGATCAAGAGGGCTTTAAGCTGATTCTGAGGGGGAAGCAGAGAGCTGGGAAAGACATACAGATTTTAAGTTGGTTGACTACTCGGGTGCATGCTTTAGTAACCTCCTTAGGTTTGTTGAATAAAACAAGGGGATTCCTTCCATGGCTAAGGGGAATGCTTCATAGTCCCCAAGGGCAGGGCTGCAGGCTGGTCTTGGACAGGGCCTGAAGAAGAGAACCTGAGCATTTTAGGTCTTGAGGAGTCTTTCTTTCAGATCAGCACATCCATGGCTACTGTTTTCCATTAAACATGGTAGGAAGTAGCTGCCAGTCAGTCATCAATTGTCAGATCCACTCCACAGAGCAGCCCGGTTGGGCCCCTTTTGGTCCCCATTTCTGGTTGGCTGGTTTAGGAGTCCATTACTAGGTCATCAGCTGTGGGGTGTGCAGAGGAGGCTGGGCCATTATATGTTTTTCCTGTGGCCTTTTCCACTGCAACTGGGTGGACTAGGGACCTGTGGGAGAGTGAGTGCTTACCGAGGAGGTCAGGACTATTCAACAGGTACAAGGGGTCTTGGCTATATATTGAGCCAACAACACTGGAATGGGTGCTTAGTAAACAGAAAAATGGACAGCCAGACACAGTCATAACTAATACTATTGGAGAGATGAGCAATCTAACACATAAACCTGAGTCTCCTGCAGGGCCCCTGGGTAGCTCATTTGGTTATATGGCCAACCCTTGATTTTGGCTCAGGTCATGGTCTCAGGTTTGTGAGACTGAGCCCCACATCAGACTCCAAGCTCAATGTGGGATCTTCTTGAGATTCTCATTCCCTCTCTCTGTCCATCCCACTGGTTCTCTCTCTCTCTCTCTCTCTCTAAAATAAGTAAATAAATCTTAAAAACAAAACAACAAGAAACCTTGAGACCGCTGCAGTGGTGAACAGTGGGCTCTGAGCCTTAGCATCTGGGCATTGCTGCCTCTTCAACATTTAACAAAGTCCCCGTTGGGACTCTGAGCTGAAAATATATGGAATGAATACATGAATTATTAGAAAGTGGCGATACCCAGAGATGGCTTTTAAAAGGAAGAACTTTACAAAGGAGGGTAGTTAGCTGATTTGTGGAGAAGTGTTTCAGTGGGGCTGAACATGGGGCCACCATTGGTAACACTCTACCTTGACCGGACATGAAGCAGGACAGTTGCTCTATTGAAGCACTAGAGGATCACTAAAGCTCAAATCAGCACATAAGTGCACTCCAGGTGAAGAAGTTGGATCTTTAATAGTCAAATTAACAGACCCATCTGGTAACAGGGTTCATGTCCTTCTCTGAGATGCATCCTTATTATTAAATTCCTTCTTTAGCTAAACATATTTCTCCTGAATCCAGTTTTGCTTGGTCAGATCAGTGTATATCACGTCACATCAATTTTGTGCAGTTAGCATTTGATGGTTCCTAGAAGTGCTGTGGGTAAACTGCTTGCTTTATTCATTTAAGTTTCTGTTTACTGCTTTGGATGCTGTTACCTTGGTGAGCATTCATGAGTATTGTGTCTTTAGGAGAATTATAGATTGTAACTAGGGACCATTTGGATTGCAAAGCATACCACCAGATATCAAGGGGTCAGGACTAGGGGAAGGAAAACAGGGACAAGGTAGTTTATGTGAGATTCCCTGAGATTCCATTTTTTCCTCTCACAGTCATTTCTTGATACATGGTAGAGATGACATTTCTTTCTTGCAAATGCTTTTAAATTCTAGTTTGCATTTTCAAGTATTCAATAAATGTCCTTTTTGCACACCTAGTAGATACCAGCCGCCATCTATTATCATGTGATATTCACCATGGAGGGTTGGGAAGGCTTATAAATACTATCATCTTCTTTTGGCAGATTAGCAAGTGAAGACTCAGAGAGTTAAATCTATGTAAGACCACCAACCTATTATAAGAAAGTGGTGTTTTCTTAATGACTATCTAGTGTTCTGGACTAATGCTTTAACTGAGTATGAGCCTTCTACCAGGCAAATCCCAGAACCAGTCTCATCTTAGAACTTTCTCTTTGCTGAATGGTTCCATCCCTTTCTTCTTCAGCTCTACCCTGGTTTTCCCCAGAGTTTACTTCTCTGGGGGGCCATGTCCACATGACTTTTCTTCATCCATAAAACAAAACAGAACCAATCAATCAATCAGACAAACAAAAGCCATCGATAATATGGCTATCCATCTCATGAGTTAAAATCCTCTATTTATTGGTGTGAGTTACATGTTTACCAGGGATTATGCAGCATTAGCTGTTATTAGTCCTATTAGAATTATTATCAACTATATATCTTAAAAGTAATGAAACCTGTAAGTCTCATCGTATCAAAAGAGCCATGATCCTTTTTGGAAAATAAACAAAGCAGTTGCTTAAATGTGTATTGTACATTTGGAGTAATTCCTATTCAGGCAAGCTGGTTTTATATTCATGACAAGCATTTTCAATTTTAATATGTTTGCTTACATGAGATGCAGATTGTAATTTAATGGCAGACTGTTTAATTATGCCTTCATTTGTATAAATTGTAATGTTGCTGCTGAATAAATGAAATAAAAATCTCTTTAATTTCCTTCTCAATATTTAATTTAAATCAATGATAAACAGTGCCCGTCTCTTTGAAACAATGTTAATTAATATTCAGAAGACTAAATTTATTTTTGGACGTATGGTATGTGTGGCATGTTGGTTTCATAATTGAACTGGAAATAAGATTGATAGAGTTAAATAACCTCTAAAGAGAGAAAAAAATACTGTACAATTCTATTCAATGCATCTTTGCCAGCAGGAAAATGTACAATATGGGTTTACATTTCAGACTGTTCATATAATTGTCATCCAATATGTAACTTAGAGTTTAGATTTTAAAATATTTTGTAAATATACGACACAATTATACAGATTGTAGAAGCATTATTTTTTTTCTTTCAAGTTAACCTGGCTATTTGCACATCCTATTAAAGAATTAATAAAGTGAGGAGGAGAGTGATGACAATAATTTTGTTTAGACTTCATATTGCAGATGCTACATCCTCTTACTAGATGACTGAAACAAGATGATGGCCTTCAAGGAATTTGTCATTTAATGCAAATGTCCAGAAAAATGGACAGTATTAATACTTATAAAATGATGAGTGCCTTCATGGAGAATAACGTAATACTCATGTTGGGGTGGGGGAGAAATACAGGCACGATCAACATTACCGAAATTAGTATCATCACTCATTACTGATAATCACTGAGTGTTGAGTCTCCACTGTGTGACAATGTACTTTGTGATTTTAGGTTAGCTCTTTTAATCCTTATAATGCTCTTTCATGAAATCTAAGACCGGGATCCCTGGGTGGTGCCTCGGTTTGGCACCTGCCTTTGGCCCAGGGCGTGATCTTGGAGACCCGGGATCGAATCCCATGTCGGGCTCCCAGTGCATGGAGCCTGCTTCTCCCTCTGCCTATGTCTCTGCCCTCCCCCCCCTCTCTCTCTCTGTGACTATCATAAATAAAAAATAAAAAAAAATTTAAAAAAAAAGAAATCTAAGACCAAGAGATGTTTAATAATTCGTCCATGAAGCCAGAACTCATAAGCATAGGAATTGGACCTAGGGTAGTCTTGCCTTAAGGTTCATATGATTACCTTCCCCATTATATGGTACATTTCAAAATATATATGCATGGGGATATTCAGATAGCCAGGACAGGTTAAGCCAATGGGTTTGGAATGGGAAAAGATTTAGGACCCCATCACTGAGGTTCATGCTGGTGTAGGCAACAGGTTAAAATATAATCCAAGGTTATATTTTATATTTTTTTTATTTTTTATATATTTTTTATTTATATATTTATTTATTTTATATATTTTTATTTTTATATTCAGATAGCCAGGAAAGGTTAAGCCAATGGGTTTGGAATGGGCAAAGATTTAGGACCACATCACTGAAGTTCATGTTCGTGTAACCAACAGGTTAAAATATAATCCAAGGGCAGTAACTATCAGCATAGTTTAGAAATTATCTGTGTGTGAAATTTCATTCCATGGGAAACCAAAGAATTAAGATAATTGAGGAAAGAGTCCACTATGAAGTCATAAAATATGAAGACACGAAGGGTCACTAAGACATTGGAAGAATTTTCTTGTTTTTAAGAGTAATCCTCACTGATGCATCAAGAGCAGAGGTATCAGAGACCCACCTAAGGAGGAGGTGGCACATTCCAGTCACTGAGGGAAGTTGAGTCAGCAGGAATGTACTTAGGGAATTGGGTCATGCCCCAGTGGAGGATCCTGGCAAATCCAGTAGGAGACACAGACTGTGCCAGGGTGGGAGGTCGTAGAGGTGTTGGAAGTGAATTCATGCATCATTCTCATGCATGAATCAGGACTGTATCAGCTGAAGAAACCTAAACCTACTGCTTCCTTACTGCTTTTTTTCTCCATCTTGTCTTCTCAGCATCAGAGAATGTGACTGAGCTCAGGTCTGAGAATTTTCCATCCAGACAATCTCAGAGGAAAGGGCGGGCTCTTGTCTGTTACTGAGTGCCCAGCCATGCATCTCTGGTGAATGACTGCAGTGCCAGAGAATGGTATCTCCAGAGTGATGGTCCTGCCATGGCACCCTGGGCAGCCCTGCACACAGCCACATAGGCCCATGCAGAGAAGGGCTTGACCTGCAGCTAATCTGAGTCTTGGATGGACACTTTGTGGTCCTTAGGGGATAGGTGGGGATGGACAACTTAGAAGGGCCTCCTACAAAGCCATCTTCTAAATTCCCAGTCCCCTTGGGAGGCTGTCATGAGACAATTTCTCCTCACCTCCTGGGGTCTCATGGAATATGGAGCTTTTTGCCCCATCGTCTCAAAATAGAGGTTCAAAATATAAAACTTCTCAGCTGCAGCCTGATATTGGCTCTTTAGAAAAATAGTGTATTATTTAATTAGAGCAGCCATAACAAATTGTTAAAACATGGAAATTTGAGACTGTTGTTATTCATTGGTCTGAAAGGCAGAAGTCTGAAATTAAGGTGTTGGTGTGGTGCCACCCCCTCCAAAGACCCTTAAGGAGCATCCTTCCATGCCTCTTCCAGATTCTGGTGACTTCTGGTGTCCCTTGGCTTGTGGCTACATCACTCCACTGTCTGCCTCTGCTTCTCTGTTCCTCTGTCCTCTCCTCTTCTGATAGGAACCCTGACTGTTGGAATTAGGGCCCAGTTTAAATCCACGATGATTTCATCTCTAGATGACTAACTAATTACATCTGCAAAGACTAGTTTCCAGTAAGCTCGTATTCTCAGATTCCGGTTAGACATGCTTTCGGGGACACTATCCAGTACCATCCTGGATGCCCCCAGCTCATGTTGTGCTCATCTACTCTCTTTTATTGCAATGTTGTCTTTTTGGTGTATGAAGCAAGGATCACAGGGAGCTGGTGCCTTTCATTGACCTTCCTTACCACATTCAGGTGGTAAACTGTCTGAATTGAAAAGTGGCTGGCGTGTTTCACTGGTGAATCTTGTCTTGTGTGTGTGCTTGACAGTCACCCATCTGGGAACTGAAGCTCAAACTCAAAGCCAACCAACCTTCTTATATCTTCCTCCGGCACCCTGCTGGACACAGTTGCCCCTTCCTGCCAGTTCTGTAGCTTCTCCACCTGCTGGATTCCTGACCCCTGCTCTTCCCTTGTCCCCCATCATTTCTTGTCTAGATTACTACTACTGCTTCCTCACTGCTTTTTCTCCCTCTTGTCTTACCCCATCTCACTACACCTGGCACACCACTCCTAGGTTGATCACTCCGAATTTTAAAAATCACCATACTCCTGGGTTTAAACCCTGTAATGAATTTCCATCACCTATAGATTAAGACCAGATCTCTTATGGCCCAATTCACAGAACCCACATGAACCAGCACCTGATGCTACATAAGCTGCCGTGTGGCATGTGGAACACAACCATATGGTAGCATCTCCCCTGCTCATATCATAGATCCTCTTTCTGAGGGTCACTTGATCTACAGAAGCAGTCATTTGCTCAATGCAGGCAGCCACCATAGCCCTTTATTTTCTGGCAGTCATATCCTCTTTCACATTTTTGTATTTCCACAGAGTGCAGACAATTATATCCCTTACAGGATTTTCTGAGGATTAAAAGTGATAAAGTGCTTGGCACACAGAAGGTACTCAATAAATTCCATTTTCTTTCTTGTCATTGTATCTGACCCAGCTATGTATCTTGCCCATAGTTGATATTCATTATGTTTGTGGATCAGTTGTTGAAACAATCAAGACCTCTATATCCTTTTGGAAGCAATCACCATAAATTAGCTTTATAATTCTCAAAATAGCTAAATGTCAACAGCAAGTTTATTCTATTTTTTCCTCCTCTAATTACCCTTTAACTTCCTCCTATTTTGAGAGCACCCTTCCTCCATTTTTTCTTCTTGGAATACTAGATAGCTTGCTGAATTTCCCAAAGCTGCCCCCTTGTTCTCCTGTTCTATCCCCATCCTTGAAATCTTATAGGTTGTCAGATACCACTTTGTACCTAGAGCAGGAGTCCCCTCCCTTAAGCACAATGTTGCATCCCTCTGAACACACCATGGTTTCATTTTATAAGTATTGGTGCAGAGGCCAGGGGGCCAGGCCCTGGGTTGAGTGCTCTACATAAACAGATGAGTCATAGGGTTTTCCAAGCCTATATGGTTTGGCTCCAACCTCACTCTTTTCTCCTGACATTTACTCCTTCATGAATGCCTTTGTGAATGACCTTAATAATTCTGGATTCTTTCCTTTTCTCCTTTAAGAATTTACTCTGGGGCACATGGGTGGTACAATCATTTAAGCATCCAATTCTTGGTTTCAGCTCAGGTCATGATCTCAAGTTTCTGGGATCTAGTCCTGTGTCGGGCTCCGTGCTCAGAATGGAGTCTGCCTAATATACCCTTCTCCCTCTGCACCTCCCTGACAACATGCATGTAGTCTCTCTTTCTCTCTCTTAAATAAATAAATAAAATCTTTCAAAAAATGAGTTAATCCTATAAAATTCAATTTTAATTGCCAGTTTTGTCTGATAGCACCCCAGTGGAATAAACCATACCCACTGACCCATGTCCCCACTGCACGTGTTGGACATGCCTGTTTTATAGAACACCCACCAAACTGTAGTCATGCTCACTGTGTATTCACATGCCTAGTGGCCTGTGAGATCCTAATGACACATATTCCACTTTCAGGGATGATCTGTGGTTTTCTTCTGTCATCAGAGCAGCTCACAGAGTGTAACCTTAGACTTTGAGGAACACTTCATTCATCTCTCTGCTGGCCTGACAATGGAAATGAACAGGATTTGCCAAAGGAGCTGCAAGAGCCTCTGGAACTTCTCACATGAGAGATATCTGCCCCCAAAGGGGAACATCCGTCTGCTTTGGAGTACATCACTCAGTCCTTAGACTTGTAATAAAAATGCTGTGATCTGTTCTGGAGGCATGGTGTGATGTCAGTGTCAGGAAGAGGGAACTTGACTTTTCTGGCATTTGGGCTCTCAGGAAGGAGGAAGGACAACACCCCTCATGCAGGCTTTCACAAGGCACACTGGGAAATTTCTGTAGGATTTTAGCTGGTATGACATTGATGTTTATTTCTGTATGTCCTGCCCTGGGTGAATCTATTAAAATTATGTGAGAACTATAACCAGATTCTGATCTGCTTGGGTTGGCAAGAATGGCAGCCATCTCTGGGTAATTTCTGTGCTGACATTCATGGCCAGGAAATTACTGATGGTACAGTTTAAGGAGTATGTTTTCATTTCAAACACGGCCCCTTCCAAAAATTGGGAGAACAGAGAAGAGAGTTCAAATCCTAGAGAAAGGGACAGGAAAGACCCCAGTAGGTGAGGGCTGCCTGGCTTCAGTGCTAACCAGAAGTGCACAGCAAGACCTGGGTCTGATGGTAAGGGCAAGGCTGTTTCTCTGAGAGCCAAAGGCTCCCAGGGCTACCCATCATCAGTCGGCGTATGAAGCTCAGGACAGAAGAAGCCCATGCCCCAGATTCTGAAAAGAACAGAGTTTCTAATACACAGCTGCTGGTTGAGACCTCCTCTCTCCATGTTGTGTTTTGTTATAGAAGGACTTTAGAATCAAATTCCTGCTCATCCTCTGTGCCTTCTGGGAGGAGTGACTTTCTGGATTGTTGTGCTCCAGCAAATAGGCTCAGCTGCTTCCTTTCTCCTCCACTAAGTTCTCTCCTTGCAGAAGCACATGTTCTCCAAAGCTCTGCACCGTGAGTTGTTTGGTTGCAGAACCCACAGGGAGGTTTAGGGTTCCCAGAGCTTTGAGAAGAGGACAGGTAAATTCAGTTCTGGGAGGCACTACTTACATGTTCTTTTGGCTGTAGTCATAGCCACACCCTCTGATAATGTTTTAATAGTGATAAAGGTGATGTTTGAACCCTTCCTGTGTGGCTTTGTCATCTTTCAGTTGGTTCTGAGAAATGAGAGCATTACTTCATAGGTTACTAAAATCATATACCTTACACATTTCACACAATGAAGTTACTAATGCCAACAGTACTCTTACTTCAATTGATTGATTGACTGATCAATTTTAATATTCTGCTCCCTAAGAAACAAGGTTGTCTCAGAGCAAATAGTGCTTGGGAGTTAGAAAGTCTTGAGATAAAGTATCAGCTTGTCATTAACTGAATAACAATAAGAAAGTGACAGTTTATCTGATCCTCACTTTCATAAAATGTTAATGGGGGCAATGATGACCTTACAGATGGTCATGAGGGTTGATGCAGAATTTGGAACCTAGCACAGAGCCTGGCGGATGGTAGACACACAGAGAATGTGAACTTCCTTTCCTCTCATTTTTCCTTTTACTCCTTGACATAGCCATGCTCTAAACAAATATGGGTGCTCAGTAACATAAACCCTAGCACTGACTCCAATGTGATTCTAAAGAAGGGGTTGGCCACCTTTTTTTTTTTTTTTTTTTTTTTTTTAAGGCCATACAGTAATAATTAGGCTCTGTGGCTCACTCATCCCCATCACAATTACTCAACTTTGCTGCTTGGTACACAAGCAGCTATGGACAATATATAAATGAATGTATATGGTTGTGTTCTAATAAAACTTTATTTATAAAAACAGGTGGTAGGCCACAGTTTGCTGACTCCTATTCTAAAGGAGTTGAAATGTTGTTGACTGTTGAAATGTTGTTGACTATTAATTCAAAACCCATGTCTGCCATGGTTCTTGATGTTGTCATTACAGAGGAGAGGGCTAAAAATCAAGAAAGAATCAAGGACATAAGTGTCTAAATAAAATTGACCCCTCCTTCACTGCGGTGTCCATAAAGAAAAATTTTCTCCACTTTCTCTATAGTATCTTTGCTTCTTCCCACCATAGCACTTACACTTGGGTGTGATTATGTTTACTTTCTTTTCTTCTCTGATGGAGCTCTTTATAGGCAAGTATTGTTGATTAATTTTATAACTCTAGAGTACTCAGTGCCTGGAATTTGGCAAACATGCTGTAAATGCTCTTGAGGGAAATAACATAATGAAAGTTTGGGGGCACACTTTTCATTGTTGGAAGATTGGCTTTTCCATTCAATTACCATGAGTGTATGTGATTCCCAGCCAACATCAGTTACTGCAGAATGTGTTGTAATTCCTGGCATCTTTTCTCTGTTCATGGCTAGTATTATATACTTTCTCCCCACCATCTTTTTTACAAGATTATAAAATTCTGATTTCTAAACAGACCTACAGTTCTAGACATCATTATCTCATGGTTGTCTTTCCAGAGTCATATTCTTTGAAAACACATTGACATGATGAAGCTCTTAGGAACTTAACACCATGTGGCTGTTATTTTTGTCATGATTGCTGGCCCCTGGAGAACTCAAGCTAATTTGTGACTTACTCATCCTTGTGTTCCCAGATTCTACCATGGGGTCTGGAAGACAGCAAGCTCTGGGTGAGGGTTTATTGCAATGGGCTTGAGGTAAATGTGGATGAATGCAGTCCTGGACCCTGACTTCCAGGAGATTATAGTTTAGTAGGCATGATAAGTTGTGGCCATAAATCTCTGTGATGCTTGGTAAAAAGAAGTGCTGTAGGAAAATGTAGCTAAGTTCCCCAACTGACAAGACAAGGTTGTAGACTGTCACTCTGATGAGAAAGCACAGGAAGGACACGTGGAACTGGAGACATGGGTTGTGACTTAATGGCTGGGATTCAGATTGATGAAGCTTGTGTGTGTTCCAAGCAGCAGAAACACAAACAACAGAATCATGCCTGGAAGAACAGAGAGACTTGGGACATGAGCTGTCAGTATCATTTATTGAGAGCCTTTGACATGCCAGGGATTTTAAGTTCATTGTCTCATTTAATATCCACAGTAAATTCCCACAATTTGAGTATTATCAACTCGGTTTTACAGGTGATAAAGCCAAAGATCAAAAGAGATTTGATGACTTGCCCAAGGTCACACAGCACACTAGGATCTGTCTGACCCCCAAGATTCAAGAAATAAGGACACCAGCTGGAAGAACCAGACTTCTCAGGTAAGAGGTAGACTTATTTTGGGAATTTCCTTCTGGGTTTTTAATATCTACTGACTTAGTCTGTGATTCTAAGTTCCGGGGTCAGCTCTTGCTTGAACTACAGGCTTGGGACAGAGGAATATTCTCTACATGATTCCAGCTCCTTTTTCTTCCCAGCAAACTTGGACCCCCCAGTACAAGGCCATGGCCCAGGACCAAGGTGTACACGCAGAAACCTAGCATAGTTTGTGAATCCCTTCCTTTGTTCTCACCAAACTCAGCTATTGTCCAAGACACCTGCTCCAGGAAGCCCTTTTTAATCTTTCCAAACTAATGTGTTTACCTCTACTGAAACCATTTGGCACCATTTTTAATCCTGGTGTACTTTTTTATTTGGTTCCCACAGGAATCCCTGTAGCACACTTGTGCAAATCTTGACTATCTGCCAGAGCAACCAGCCTCCTGACTCCCTGAAATGCAAGTCTATTTCTCTAGACTAGGCCCTGAATTCTCCTCACTGCCATCCTTTTTCTGCTTTATACTTCTTCTCCCAGTGGCTTAGACCATCAGACTTAACTTCCAAAGCCTCTTCTGGAGAACTATTTTACACAGATCACTCCTCAGAGGCAGTGTGTGTTTCTCTTAGAAGGAACCACATTGTTGATTCCCACACCTAGCCATTGTCTTTGTGCAGGGAAAGCTTTGTTCCTCTGAATGAAGCTGAATAATTTGTTTTAAATTTGTACCTTATCCACATCCAAAACATTAGAGATAACCTAAACTCAAAAAGACATAGAAGACCCTTACAACAGGAATATAAAATCTAAAGCAAAATCAAGAGACTGGAAATAAACAAACCAAGTCCCCTGGTTACGTAGTTTTATAAAATTTCTATCTTTCAAAGCTTTAAATTTAATTCTGAATTTGCTAAAAGCCAAGGCAGAAAAGAGAAAATAGCATTTCCTGTAACTCACACTACTGGGGGTTATTGTGTTCCTGGCTTTTCTTCCCTTTCCTTATATTCCCCACCAGCATTTGATCATCGTGTTATGATAGTGACCATCACATACCTATTTCTTCCATGTGGCCCCCTTGGGGCCAGGCTATATCTATCCTTACTAGTTCATTTGAGCGTTACAGACATGGTTTTGGCAATCTCCAAGCCAATCTTGATTCTTTTGCATTGCATGTGAGTGAAGTCAAGCAAAACCAGCCACATTCTAAAAAAAAAAAAAAAAAAAAAAAAAAAAAGATCCTTGGACATTTGATTAATAACTTCAAAACCAGTTTTAACTCCACAGAAGTAATTTCTTTTTTTTTAAATTTTTTTTTAAACTTTTATTTATTTATGATAGGCACACAGTGAGAGAGAGAGAGAGAGAGGCAAAGACACAGGCAGAGGGAGAAGCAGGCTCCATGCACCGGGAGCCCGACGTGGGATTCGATCCCGGGTCTCCAGGACCGCACCCTGGGCCAAAGGCAGGCGCCAAACCGCTGAGCCACCCAGGGATCCCCACAGAAGTAATTTCTATAGTTATCCCACTCTGGCTTTTGGGTTGTAAATAACAAAAATCAATTTAGCTAACTTAAACAGCCAAGAAATTTCTGAAAGTATATCACAGAGAAGCAATAGCAAGGCTGGAGACTAAGGTATGGACAATGGACTGAAACGTTAAGTGTGGAGGAAACTGAGAACATACCCAAGGGATAGGTTCAGACTCTCTCATTAGACAATCAGTCACTGGACTTTGCCATTCTGCTTGAGTAATCTCCTATCTCTGTCCTGTTTGTCTAATTTTTCCCAAATTAAATGTGGAGACTAAGGCCATTGACAGAAGCTTAGTCAATCTACCTGAGCTTTAGCTTCCTCCTGCTACCCACTAGAACCCAAGCCCCTAAACAGAAAGGAGTTTCCTTGCTGGGTAAAAAATATCCAGCAGGTGATGTTATTAGCCCTAGTTCTACTTGGTGTATTCACACCCCCTTTGCTTCCAGTCCAAACTTAGAAGATGCAGCATGCCTCTCAACATATTTAAATGGATTGGTACACCCTCTCACTTACTTCAGACGTATGAAGGATTGACAGTGTCAGGGAAATTAGGCTTATTTTTCATGGCCACAGGTGATTGAACTAAAAATAAGGTATATAAATTATTGGGGAACTTTTCTCAATGAAACACATCACTGTCAAATAGCAAGAGTTGTTCAATGATAAAATGCAAGCCTGGCATTAAATCAGTCAAGTTGAAGCCCCATGATGACTCAGCAAGGAACTTCTAGAGCTTCACAGTCCAACGTGGGAGCTGAGACTTAAATTTGAATTAACCCAAATTGCAAAGTCTTATTCCTCAGTCGCACCAGCCACATTTCAATGATTCAGTAGCCACATAAGGTTATATACACTGTATTTGACAGCACAGAGTGAGAACAGTCCCATCATCACAAGAAATTCTGTTGGACAGGACTGTTATAGAGGGTTTCAAAGCATCAATCATGGTTAGACCAGCTGGAATTAAAGCCTTTCAGTCCTGACAGTGTCAGTGAAATTATATACCTCAGGTTAGATATTATTGGCACTTTTCATGTTCAAGAGAGAGCAAAGAAACAGACCAAGCCTCCACACAGGAGATGACAATGAGATTGCAGCCCAAAATATACTAAAGGGACAGATAGCAAATATTCTAGACTTTGCTATCCATGTGATCTGTGTTGTAACTACTCAGCTCTGCTGTGGTAATGCAGAAGTGGTCATAGGCAACACAAAAATAAATGAATGGTACTGTGTTCTGATACGACTTTGTGTATACTGAAATTTGAATTTCAGATAATTTTCATATGGCACAATGTAGTTCCTTTTGATATGTTTTCAATCATAAATGTGATAAACTTAGTTTTCCAGATCCTTCTCTAAAGGATCTCTCAGATTTGGAATGGCTTACCAATCCTTTCCAATTCCTGCAATTACCAGAACATCCAGCCTAAAGCAGTGGCTTCTTGCAGCAATGTTAGTATTGCTGTGATGACTGTCCAGTATCCTGCTCCAGTGTTCCATCCTTGACTGGCCTGAAGACCAACATCATAAAATACTCCTGAGGACAGAGTAAGGAATTAAGCTGACCCACTTATGAAATGTGCTTCATGGCTTACTATGCAATTCTGAATAATTTAGTGACTCATTTTATACTTCTGTTTTGTTGCTGTTGTTATCGATATTTTTAATTATAAAATATGGCAATTTCACATGCTCCCCCTGGGGTTATTTTGAGGATTACATGAGATAAGGTGGGTAAGCCCTTTGGAAAGTATCCACCAATTCAATATTGTAAGTGGAAGCCATTGTTATTCACACTCAGACAGTACTAGAATTGGATGGAAAAATGGTTGAATTGACCTCAAAGTTTGCAAATGTAATAATGTAAGATTGGGAGAGGCTGGTCAGAAAAACGTAAATTCTATCAAAGTCAAGTTAGAATTGTATTCATAACGCAAGGATCCCTTCCCAAAAGGAACAATTTTGAGGGTTATGCCAACTGCTAAATGTCATAGAACACCAGGAAAGCTGACTCATAAGGGAAGGGGAATTATGTATTTGATTGGAACTGCATTTCCTCCAATTTGCAGGAAACTAATCATAGTTTCCTGCAAATGAGGCTTTAATTGGACCCACTTTAAACTGATGAGCAGATCATGGAAATGTATCTCATGTCTCACAGGTGGATGTGGTCACACTTGGGTAAAGAGTGGAGGTTCGTTTATAGCCCAGCTGTACCCTTCAGGCATCTTCCTTACTGAATACAGTTGCAGAGCAGAGGTTTGGAGGAAAGGGTGTTGGATGTTTTCTAATTTAAGGGCATAACCCCCTCGAACCATCCAAATCACAAAAAGCATATCATTAGTTGTTCTTCATTTATTCATCCCTGTAACGATAATATGGGCTAAAAGTATTGGTTCCTGCTTTCCACAAACTTATTTTCTCTTAAGCACGCAGATAATAACAAGACCAAGTCACACTATAGAATTCATCAGAATGACATAACGTGAAATTTACAAGAAACATGTAATTCTGAAGAAAACTGTTCAGTTCAACAAAACTTAATGAGCCTAAATGCCAGGCATTGTGATATGCAGTTGACCCTTGAACAATATGGGGTCCACTTACATATGGATTTTCCCAATAATGACAGTATACTGATGTAGATGTATTTTCTCTTCCTTATTATTTTCCTCAGGACATTTTCTTTCCTCTAGCTGACTTTATTGTAAGACTACGGTATATAGTACATATGATGTACAAAATATGTATAATTGACTTTTATTTTATTTATTTTAATTTCAAAAGAGGGCTATTAATAGCTAAATTTTTCAGTTACAGATTTGTGACTGCATGGGGGGATGGCACCCCTAATGCCAGAGTCATTCAAGAGTAAACTCTATATATGTGATCTTGAGAACAAATAAGATAACCCCATCCTTAAGAAGTTCATAGTCTAGTATAAAGGAATTATATGAACAAAATATCTTTTTTCTAGGAAACACACTTTGATTGTTTAGATATGATTAACATACAGCATTGTATTAATTTCCTGTGTACACTATAATGATTCAACAGTTCTCTACATGACTCAGTGCTCGTCAAGACAAGCGTCCTCTTAATCCCCACCATCTATTTCACTCATCCTCCCACCCACCTCCCCTCTGGTAATGACCAGTTCTCTGTAAGTTAAGAGTCAGTTGTTTTTCTTTTTTCTTTTTTGTTTTTCTTTTGAACAAACTGATTTTTGAAAGTAGAGAGAGCATGGTACCAAGTACAAAGCTTCAGTAGTATCCAAGAAATGTCTGGCCACTTGGAACCATGTACTGGTTGTTTCCTGATTAAGGACATTCAGGACATGGGTGACTGTAGGGTGCCATCCTGTCCCAGCTACAGAGGTCAAGCCATGGGTCCTGGACCAGTTCCACTTCCATCTACCAGCAAGGAGGGGCTTTATCTTATTTTGGAGAAAAGAAGGAAAGAGGAGCAGGAAGAGGAAGAAAGGAGGCAGGCAAAGAAAGAGGCTCAGTAGGCAAGGAGTAGAGGAGAGCGTTGTAAGGACAGGAAGAAAGAAAGAAGAGAGGGAGGATTCTCTCCTAAGTCAGAGATGGAAGGGACATTAGCAATCACTCACTCAGTCCACGACTGGCAGATTTTTTTCTGGAAAGGGCCAGAGAGTAACTATTTTTAATTTTGAAGGCCCCCTGGTCTCGAAAGCAGCCACACAATGCTGCTGTTGTAATGGACATTATCTAAATAAATGGGTATTAACTTCATCCCAATTAAATTTTATTTACAGGGATCCCTGGGTGGCTCTGCAGGTTTAAGCGCCTGCCTTTGGGCCGGGGCATGATCCTGGAGACCTGGGATCGAGGCTCCCTGCATGGAGCCTGCTTCTCCCTCTGCCTGTGTCTCTGCCTCTCTCTCTCTCTATATATATATCTCTGTGTGTGTGTGTGTGTGTCTCATGAATAAATAAATAAAATCTTTAAAAAAATTTATTTACAAAAGCAGGCAGCCGGTGTGCAGGCTGTACTTTGCTGACCCCTGACTTGTAACTCACTTATCAGCCACATAACTGAACATCTTGGCACCTAGTCAGCCAGGATTTTGGTGATTTCATGTGCATCATCTCATTCAATCCCCCCAACCAGCCCTGTGAGGGAGGCCCTATTTTTCTCATTTTACCAGTGAATAAATTGAGATTCAGACACGTGCTTGAACACGCTCCGTCTGTGAAGGTACCGGGGTTTTAGGGATGTGGTTTTCTATTTCCGACTCCAATAATGTTTCTCAGTTCTGGAATACATAACAGGTGCTCAGTTCTGCATGTAGGGAATATGAGTCTTGGGGAAGGTAAATGACTTACTCAGGAGCTGTCAGCAAATTGTGCTGGATGGAGATTAAAACACACATGTCCCAAAACCTACCCCCATTCTCTGTTCTGGCTTATTGAATTTGGCTGCTCCTAGTATTATTTCAAATGTGAAGTTCTAATTCAATTTTTTTCTAACTAAGAAAAACATATTTTCTATGAGCTGTTGAAATGAAATGATTGCCTTGAATATTGTGAGAAGCTGGCTGAATGCCAGCGAGAACAATGTAATTCTAATTTGGTGGGTTTTCATCTCGCATAGATCACAGGGGGCAGGAGGGGGGAGAGAGAGAGATGCTATATTTTTCTTTTCTTTTCAAGCATGAATGACATATTTGCAACCTGAGATGAAGGTTTTATCAATTTGAAGTGAGTCTATCTTCAAATAAACCTAATTTTCAGTAGCATCCAGCAGGCACAATCCATTCGTTGTGACCATTAAAACAAATGCCAAGGAACAATGAGCTTCACAGCTCAGGGATACAGGGAACCCTCGTTATGATCAGAAGGGGGTGCTTTACCCAGCAGCTGATCTCCTTCCTCCGTTTTGGGAGCATCTGGAAATAGGACAAGGGGATCAGAGAGTAAACAAGGATGTGACTAGGAGTCTCGGGTCACACTGAGAAATAGACGTGGCCTTCAAAGCAGCCTTGTTTTCTCCCCCATTCCATCCCATCCTGATCCTCTTCATCCCTTCAGTTAAGTTCAGCCTTGTTCTGGGGTTGACATGGTGGGGAGAAAGAAAGAACACAGTGAAGAAAACATCTGCTTTGATGTCAGACCTGGATCTATCCCCAAGTTTGCCACCTATAAGGTGTACAACTCTAAGGCCGTTACTTGAACGTGAATGTTCTCATCTGTGAAGTGGGAGAAATGATCCTTGAAGTCCTGAAGTAGAATTCAGAGCAGGTGATGGACATATAACATGGCCAACTGACTGCCAGTGTTAGGACATGTTACTCCACCCTTCCCATCACTCTCGAAGAAATACACTATGGGTAAGACACCATCACAGATCTAAATAATGAAAAAAAAAAAAGGCTAGATTAGTGTTCAATCCAAGGAAGGCTGTGGGAGCAGCTCTCACACAGAAAATAGCACCCTAACTGGGAAAAGCAAGGCAGGCACAGGACCCGGATAGTTAAGGAAAATGCAGGCAACATTTGAGGAGGCAGAAAATTCCATGGCAGGATTGCAGCAGCATAAGAGAGATTTGCCCTTTAAAATCCATCTGGTCCCCAACGAAAGATGAATGGATAAAGAAGATGTGGTTTATGTATACAATGGAATATTACTCAGCTATTAGAAATGACAAATACCCACCATTTGCTTCAACGTGGATGGAACTGGAGGGTATTATGCTGAGTGAAGTAAGTCAGTCGGAGAAGGACAAACATTATATGTTCTCATTCATTTGGGGAATATAAATAATAGTGAAAGGGAATATAAGGGAAGGGAGAAGAAATGTGTGGGAAATATCAGAAAGGGAGACAGAACGTAAAGACTGCTAACTCTGGGAAACGAACTAGGGGTGGTAGAAGGGGAGGAGGGCGGGGGGTGGGAGTGAATGGGTGACGGGCACTGGGTGTTATTCTGTATGTTAGTAAATTGAACACCAATAAAAAAAAAAATAAATAAATAAATAAATAAATAAATAAATAAATAAATATAAAAATAAAAAATAAATAAAATAAAATAAAATCCATCTGGTGACATGAGAGACTCCTAACTCTGGGAAACGAACTAGGGGTGGTAGAAAGGGAAGTGGGCGGGGGGTGGGGGTGACTGGGTGACGGGCACTGAGGGGGGCACTCGATAGGATGTGAGCACTGGATGTTATTCTGTATGTTGGCAAATTGAACACCAATAAAAAATAAATTTATTAAATAAATAAATAAATAAATAAATAAATTTAAAAAATAAAATGAAATCCTTCTGGTGTATATGAATTGCATAGCTATGCACTGGTCTGGGTGCTAATGGTGAGCAAAATAGACAAGGCTCCTCCTTCATGGAGTCAAAATCTTGTCAGGGTAATAGAAACAGGTGAACGAATAAAGCACAAAAACGAATGAATGAATTTCAGTTAGCAATAAATGGCAACAGACAATGGATAGCATGGCTATGAGTGAAATTGCAATGGGCTGCTTATTTAGATCGAGGAACCAGGGGGTTCTTATGGGAAGGAACATTTTGAGCTGAGACCCATATGGTACCAAGGAAGCACATGGGGAACTGGGGGTGGAGTGCTTCTAGAAGGTAAAGTGTAAAGGCATTAAGGCTCAGAGAGGCTGTGAGTGATGGAAGAACAGAAAGACACTCCATGTGCTTGGGAGGCTGGGGAATGCGACCTGAGTCAGAGTCATGCGGAAGAGTTGGGTCTCACGGGTCTCTAACTTTTTTATGGATTTTAATTTTAATTTTTTAAAGATTTTATTTAGGGTCACAGCAAGAGGTATGGGTTTCATTGTTAGCATAATGGAGACTTGGAAGGAGGCAAGTGGTATGATCTATGATCTAGAGCAAATAGATTCTAGAAGGGAAGAAGTGATGACAGGGCAGTAAGTCATCAAGGCCAATGAGTCATCCAGTTGCAGGTGATGGTGGCTTGGACTAGGGAGTTGGTAGTGACCATGGAGGGACATGGAATATATTTTTAAACAGAGCTCCTGTTGGTTGGGTTAGGGGTAGAAAAGAGGAATTGAAGATTGCATTAAAAAGGGTGACAAAGGTGAGGGGTCCCAGGATGGATGCTGCCTGAGGATATATAATAATTGAGATGATCACAAATTTACTGACACTACATGACTTTTCACTGCATTCCCCAGCATCTTTATGATACATAAAACATTCCCATACTCATTTTTATTAACTTATTTTATTTAAATTCAATTAATTAGCATATGGTATATTATTAGTTTCAGAGGTAGAGTTTAGTGATTCATCAGTTGCATATAACACCTAGTGCTCATTCCATCAGGCGCCCTACTTAAGGCCCATCATCCAGTTACCCATCCCCACTCTCACACCTCCCCTCTAGCAAACTTCAGTTTGTTTCCCTAGAGTTAAGAGTCTCTCCTTTGCTTACATAAGTCTGTCAACCACCTGTGGGTAAAGATTATGTGCACCCATTTTAGGGATAAGGAAACTGAGTCCCAAGGAGGACAAATAGCCTTGCCTAAGGTCATTCTTAGTAAGTGGAAGAGCTCAGGGCTTAAGGCAAGTCTCCTTATGTTGTGTCTGCTGCACATCTCATCACAACACAGTGTTGATTAATTTACTAGAAACTTAGAAACTGAAATCCATTCCCTACAGTGTATCCATTCCAAAAATAGAGTAGGATGATGCAAAGAACCAGGACTTCAAGTTAGTGAGACTTGAGTTCAAAGCCTCGATCTATCAAATACTGATCCTGTAATCTTAAGCAAATTTTAGTTTCTGCCTCAATTTCATGTGTAAAGTAGAGTTTATGTACTCAAATCAGAAGATGACTGTGATTCAGTGGCTTATATAAACTACCTAGTGTAGTATCTGATACTTATATCGCTTCCCCTTCATTTTCTAGGAACCAATAAAACAAGAAGATTTGTAGCTCAATAGTATTATGCCTTTATATGGCTGATGTCAGCACAGTTAAACTTCTTACCTCTATTAGTATGACTAATGACCCACTATAACAGCAATAATGATCATGTTAATGATAATGCTGATAAAAATCATAATAAAAAGATGTAATCAAAGAAGGCATATTTCCCTACGGAATTACAAATATTTCTATTGGCTATGATTCAACATTTCTTTGCAAGTCAATCTATGGAAAATACTATAATAGTAGTAGCTAATAGTAATTAGGAATGTTTATGTGCCTGGTATTGTGTTCAATTCAGCATATATTCATTTCTCCTTTACCACAAAACCCTGTGTATTAGGTTCTGTTATTTTTCTCATCTTACAGATGATGGAATGGAGACACAGAGAAGGTGGATAGCTAGTCCAAAGTAACAGATATGTTAGTTGTCAAGAGTCAATGTGTGACACGTCTAGTAGCAGACTCCGTTCTCGGGCCTCCACTGTGTTTGTGACAAGAAGGGGATTAGCCCTTGTTTGGTGTCCATGCAGTGTCGTGCCACCACTTGCATTTCTCATGTTCCCAAATAGCTACTCTTTTGGGTTCCTGGACCCAATTCCTCTGTGTGTATGTGTATGTGTATGTGTATGTGTATGTGTATGTGTATAGACTTCCCATACCAACAAGCAATTCCCAGACACTAGCAGGGTGTCCAAGAATTCAGCTCAGTTCTGACACTATCTATCTGGAAATACCATCAGGTCCCACAAGTTAAGGATTCAGTCCTGTAAGGCTACCCTCCAGCCCCTGACAGCACACACACACTTCAGATGCTAGTTCCAAGTACAGATTGTTAATTGTGCTTCTGAGCAACTGGGTATAAGCCCCAGAGGTCTCCATGACCCTGTCCAAGGATTTGATGAATTTGCTGAGTTGCTTGAAGAACTTGGAGAAACCTTTTAATGACTAGATCATGAGTTTACTGTAAAAGGATGTAACTCAGGAATAGCCAGATGGGAGAGACTCAAAGAGCAAGGTGTGGGGAAAGGACTTGGAGCTTCCAAGCCCTCTCCAGTGATCCTCTCCCAGCACCTCCAGGATTTCACCAGCCTGGAAGCTCTCACAACCTTGCCCTTTTGGGATTTCACTCTCTGGGTATGGTTATTAAATCATTGACCATTAGGGATTGATTCCACCTCTAGCTCCTTTCCACTCCCTGAGGTCAAGGGGGGTTGGGGCTGAAAGTTCCAAACTTCTATTCATGTGGTTGGTTCTCCTGGTAACCAGCCCCAACCTTTCAAGAGAATCCAAAAGCCACCTCATTAACATAACAAAAGACACCTTTATCTCTTACACCTTTCAATGGTTTTAGGGCACTGCATGTATTTCTTATTATAAATCAAATATCCAAGTTTTCTTTCCCTAATAGCTTCTTTTTGACAGAGTGATAATAACAGTACTGAACATTTTGTGATGATCTTGTTTAATCTTTGAAATTATCCTCTAAGTAATCTTATTACTGTTTCAATAGCTTAAAACAGTGTACCAGCAAATAAGGAAATGAGGCCCCCAAATATTAGAGAACTTCCCAATGGCCACAAGTCTTGAAGGCTCACAGCTGAAGTTCTGGGAACCTACCTGAGCCTGGCTTTCTTACCAGTAAGCTAGTCTGTGGTTCTTACAGTACAAATGGTCTTAGAATACATGTCCTCAATGTGTAGATAGTAATAGTGTTAATATTTTTTATGGATTTTAGTTTTAATTTTTTAAAGATTTTATTTATTTATTCATGAGAGACACAGAGGGGGGGGGGGGCAGAGACACAGGCAGAAGGAGAAGCAGGCTCCATGCAGGGAGCCCAATGTGGGATATGGTCCCAGGACTCCAGGATCACGCCCTGGACCCAAAGCAGGCACTAAACCACTGAGCCACCCAGGGATCCCTAATTTTAATTTTTAAATTAAAGAAACTACTGTCAATGACTTGCCTGTTTTCTCTAAAGCTGAAAGAGTGCAGAGTTCATGGGCTTCAGAGTTAGAGAGATCTGTGTAGGAAAGCTCATTCCATTTTTTAGGTATATGACTGTAGGCAAGATCCTTAGATATTTAGACTCAGTTTTTAATCTGTAAAACAAAGTTAGTAGTGTCTGCTTGGGGGACTTTAAAGGACGGAATAAGCTAACTTATGTAAAGCTCTCAGCCAGAGGTCAGAGACAAGTTTGTGCAGAGAGGATTGAAGCAACCCAGGCTAGAAGATTCACTAGGCTCTTACCCAGGGGATCTCAAGCTAAATATTGGTTTGGGGGCTATTTGTTACGCAACGAAAGCTCACCGACCAAGCAGAATGCTACATGTTGACATGGAGAACAGCGTGCCTATTGCAGCCTCCAGGGGTGCCTTCAAGGACCAGAAATTCTCCAAGGAGAAGCTATAGGTGGAAGGGTATTTAAACAGAGAGTTCCATGACCACGTTTTCTCTTTTTGGTAAGATCACTCCTTTGCCCGTATGAATACCAGACTGCAAGGAGGCAAGGAGAACAGCCCCAGCAGAGGTCCAGGTGAGCAGGAAAACTTAAGGTAGTTCAGTGCAGTGAGGAAAGGAAAAGCATGCATCTGGGATGCTGGGGATGCAGAATGATCTCTCCTGGGAAATGTCTCCTGTTTTTTTTTTTTTTTCTCCACTTCAAGTTCAAACTGTTTCCTCTAATATTTCTAGAGCATTTTATTCTCTTAGAGCAGGAACTCTTGGTACCTCTATGCAAGCCCATCCCCCTGCCCCCATGGGGAGACCAAGGGCTGCACCTCCACTCAGATCCTGCTACCCCTCACTCAGCTGTTCTGCTCAGGGGCTTCATAAACTTCATACAAATAAGTCAAAATGACTTTAAAGTGAGTTACACTGTCCTCAGTTAATTTTTTCATCTTTTGTCTCTCCTAGAAAATAAAGCATCTTCCAGCATCACCTCAGAGTTTGGGTGCTCCCCACATGTTCTTTGATTTTGGTGCTTCAATGTCTCACAGTTTTGGGGGATAGGTGCCCTGCAGCTGTTTCTTTCTCTTTTTTTCTTCTCATCTTCAAATTTAAGTGTCAGCGTCTGTGCTGTTTGAAGTCATGCAGCTCAGCATCTGAGGGCAGTCAGCTCTAATATATTTGGTCAGGGAGACACAAGTACTTTCAATCCTGAGACTCACCACTCCAGAAAATTAGACATGAACTCAATGCACAGAAATAACTCTGCAAGGAAAATGGTTTTATGACTTCATCTCTGGATGAGCAGGGCCTCCAGCCCGCATGAAGGGTTTTTGATTTTGTTTTTCCTTTGACAGATTGAGTCATTGCAAAGATGGCCACAGTGGTCATCTCTCAACTTTCTACAAGTGCCATTTTCAATCAGGGGTGAGAGCTAGCCATAAAATCAAGAAATGCTAAGGAGGGAAAAGAGCTGGAGGGACGAAGGGGGCAATTTCAGAATTAACTGGCTGGGATGACCTCTCTTGAACCTGACAGTGTGTTGGAATCATTGTCTGAATATGGGCAAGACAGCTCTCTCTGTCCCTTATGAGATGTGTCTGTGAATCGTGTGTCTATGTGTCTGTGGCAGAAGGAAGAGAAGCATGAAGAGCAGGGGAGGAGAAACAGAATTTGGAATAGGGTGTTAGGAGGGTGATTTTCCTATTAGGTAAAGGAGAAGATTCTCCTTGCATTGTGAAGTCTTCTACCTCATAGCATTTCCCAGCTGGGTGACCATATGCCAAGTTGACCTTTCTGGTTTTCAGTGAAATGTTTGCAAAGTGGGGTAATTTCTGCAAGTTCTCCTTGCCCTACTGGGTGATTGATGCCCTTACTCCAAGTGGAATCGCTGGCACTCTGTTTATGTCAGGGATATTTCAGGTTCTTGATGCATTTTTGTTGAATGAAGGATTGAATAAATGTGAAACTCAAAGGCATTGAGCTAGGTTAAAATTCTTTGACTTTTGTTAAAATCACATGCTCAAATATTTAAGTGTTCTTTAATGTTTTGCCCTGTGGAGGGTGAGGGCGGGGCATTGGACTGTGACTCCATTGAAATGTAAACACGTCATTAGTATGCCCTGGCAAGACAGACAATACCCTCTAGAGATAGGTTGTATAGCTTGTGTAATGTTTTGTCAACAAAGCAGGTGACAGTCAACAGCTATTCAAGCACTGTTTATTTTATGAAATCATGTTATATGGTATTGAATATATTGCATACAAAATCATTTTATATGTCACTTACTATGAGTGAATATTTCTGCCCTTGGGTTACTCTATACACAGCATACGCTTTACCTTTTGTTATAAAGAAATCCCAAGTCATGATGGATAGGTTCACTATATGGAGAAAGTCACTCCTCTTTTTTATTTTTTTTCATTTTTTTCCATTAAAATTTACTTTTTCACTATATTGCACACCTGAAACAAAATTACAACCATATGTTGACTAAAATTAAAGTAAAAACTTTAAAAATCTACTTTTTATTAGGTAATATATTTAACTACTTTAAAATATGAAGAAATATCCACAAAGATATGAACACAGAAGTCTAGTTTCCATAATACCCCCTCAACACCTGCCCTATCCCTGTATATATCCCTATCCCCCTATATACAAGCTTTATTGAAGTATAATTGATATATTAGAATTGCACTTATATAATGCATACATTTTGATAAGTTTGTACATATGCAAACACCCAGATGCCATCATCACAGCTAAGGTACTAAGCATACCCATACCACCTCCAAAAATTCCCTTTTGTTCTTTTGTGTTTCTGTATTTGTATGTGTGCTTGTGATAAAGAACGTTTAACATGGGATCTATCTGCTTAACATGTATATTTTCCAAGTTTTTATTTTTTATTTTTTTAGATAATCTCTACACCCAACCTGGGGCTAAAATTCACAACCTTGAGATCAAGAGTTGCATGCTCCCCCGACTGAGCCAGCCAGGCGCCCCACCACTTACGGTATTTTAAAGTGGAGATGTCCTGTTCTTAAGGATAGATACTATGTTGTACCATGGGTCCTTACAACATTTTCATTTTGTTTAACTGAAACTTAATGTCTGCTGGTTTGTAATTCCCCATTTTTGCCTCCTCGTAGCCCCTGGCAACCATCATTCTATTCTCTGCTTCTATGAGTTTGGCTAATTTCGATTCCTCCTGTAAATGGGATCATGTAATGTTTGTCTCCTGTGACTGACTTATTTCACTCCAGCATAATGTCCTCTAGGATCATCCACGTTGCCACAATCAGTAAGATGTGGGTTGTTCCGAGCTTGCTATTGTGAGCGATGCTGCAGCAAACATGGGGTGCAGGTACCTTAGAAACTCAATCCTTTATGGGCTTCTTGTACCCTTCCAGGTACGCCAGGGCTGAGGGCTAGAAATGCTCTTCACTCAGGCCATTTCTCAGTGTTGTTTTTTGTAGCTGGTGACCTTGAGAGATGAGGTAGCACTTCCTCCGGGACAAACAGCAGGCTGGTTTACACCCTGCTATAAAGGTAATAGAATTCCCCAACCAGGTATTCTTTAGATGTGAAGCAAACCAACTGCATGTGCAGCAATGATCTGGGCCATGTCAGGCTTGTCTCCCCATAAGCACCAGAGGCAAGAACAAGGGTAATGTGCTGATGATAATCCATTTGCTTTTCCTCGAGTGATGAAGTCCTTCACCTCCAACTCAGGCATCTTGTGTCATCTGTCAACATTCATGAAATAGTAACAGGCTAACCCCTTGCCTTGGAGAGAGGACAAAATACAATCTCAAAACCAGTATTCTGGGACACCTGGGTAGCTCAGTTGGCTGAGTGTCTGCCTTCTTCTCAGGTTGTGATCCTGGGGTCCCGGAATCGAGTCCCACATCAGGGTCCCTGCAGGGAGCCTGCCTCTCCCTCTGCCTGTGTCTCTGCCTCTCTCTCTGTGTGTCTCTCATGAATCAATAAATAAAATATTAACAAGCAAACACAGTATTCTGTTGATATGAAGTGAGACAAGGGAATTCTCTGCAATCTTTTTCTAAGGGTGTAGTTCACCTCGCCAAGGGCTTGGCACGAACCAGGGCAAGATTAGCAATGTAAACTGGTGGGCGTGGCTCCACTAAAATTCCCACCATGCCATTGTTGTGAAGAAGTGCTGGGAGAACTTGCTAGTAATTGAAGTAACGTGTCTAGTATTTCTTGCCATATAGACCATGATCTTTATTTTTATGCCTCTGTTCTAATTTATTCTATCACTGTTGACAGAAAATAGCAACTATAAGAACTATGTAAACCTTCTAATTTCCTCCAGTTTGCACTATTTTGTTAAGTGCTTTCCTAGTGGGAAGAGTAGTTAAATCTTTTTTTATATTTGGATACTTTGGGAGGGGACCTAAGAAGTGACTGAGGAAAAAAGGAAGGATATCAACAGGGACAACATTCTGGCTTGGGGTGATGGATTCGACCTGGAAGCACTTTTCAGAGTAACCCCCATCCCTCAACAGGACAGACTCACTAGACACAGTATCTGTCTGGAGTGAGGGCTTTAGTGTCTTCTTCTCATATTTTCTCTGCAGGACACACTTTTTTATAGTAAAAGAGGTTAAGGGATCTAGTGAGAGAAATCTTGATTTTGACTTAATCTTGTCATTTCTGGGGATTGACTCTAGGAAAGCCACTTCATGCCCCTGAGACTCTATTTTCTTATCTGTAAATGAGGAAAACCGTACTCCCCCATAGGGTGGCTACAGAGTTTCTAGGTGATGCATGAGAAATCCTAATGCTGATACACTCCCAGAGGTGGGAGATTTGTGTGGCTGTTTTCCCGAACTCACTTTGTCCCAGATGCAATCCCTGTCCTGTTCTTATCTTCCAAGTCCTACCATACCAGGTGCCCTCAGGGACTTCCAAATATCTATCAGTAACTGAATTTTGTGTTTGGGGGACTTCTCCAGAACTTGTGGGGGGTGGCCAAGCCATACGCATGATGGACCCCTAGCTGCTCTCAAGCAAGGGCTGAGAAGAGTCGGTGTATAAAACATCCAGTTGCTTGGCCTCAGGTGGGTTAACTCCCAGGCATTTCCCAGGGATTCCTCAAGGTATTCTCCATGTCCAGTCCTCCACAGTGACTTGAGAACTCATCCTTTACTAGTTGACTCCTCTTGTTCTCACTGCCCTATCCTTGCTTGCCACATCTTCCAAATAAACTACTTGCCCTTGAATCCTTGCCTTGAAGGTTACTCCGGGGAGAGCCCAACCCCTCAATGTGCTCCTTCGGAATTTGCGCCTTATAAACATCTGTTATATTTAAGAGCAAAGTTGGTGGATCCCTGGGTGGCTCAGCAGTTTGGTGCCTGCCTTTGGCCCAGGCTATGACCCTGGGGTCCTGGGATTGAGCCCCGCATGGGGCTTCCTGCATGGAGCCTGCTTCTCTGTCCCTGTCTGCCTCTCTCTCTCAGTCTGTGTCTTTCATGAATAAATAAATAAAATATTAAAAAAAAATAGCAAAGTTGGGGCACCTGGGGGGCTCAGTCGGTTAAGCAGCCAACTCTTGATTTCAGCTCAGGTCATGATCTCAGAGTCCTTGGATGGAGCCCTGCATTGGGCTCTGTGCTCATCAGGGGCTCTGCTTCAGGATTCTCTTTCTCCCTCTACTCTACCCCACCATCAGCCGCTTGCACGCTCTCTCTCATAAATAAATAAATAAATAAATAAATAAATAAATCTTTTTTAAAAAAATAGAGTGAAGTGTATCTCCTAAACATAGAAAGAAAGATCTGGAAGAGAATGTGTGGCTGAAAATTCAAGTATTTAATCTACTTTCCATGGGCTTTTCTTTCCTTTCCTTTCCTTTCTTTTCTTTTTTTCTTTTCTTTTCTTTTCTTTTCTTTTTTTCTTTTCTTTTCTTTTCTTTTCTTTTCTTTTCTTTTCTTTTCTTTTTCTTTTCTTTTCTTTTCTTTCTTTTCTTTTCCTTTCTTCTTTCTTTTCTTCTTTTCTTTCTTTTGAGGAAGGGCTAGAGGGAAAGGGAGAGAGAGAATCCCCAAGCAGCCCCCATGCTCAGCACAGAGCCTGATGTGGAGCTCAGTCTCAGGACCCTGAGATCATGACCTGACCCTAAATCGAGTGTTGGATGCTTAACTGACTGAGCTACTCAGGCACAACCTCCATGGTGTTTCTGAAATCAAGATGTTTGCTTGATGCAAGGAAGGCAGGTTCATTAAGAAAAAGTCTCAATCAGCTGTCTCTGCTCTTCCTGTCATCCCCTTCCTTTAGAGATTTGACAGAAAATGGAAAAATCATGTTCCAAACAAAAGATAGGGTGTAAGTGATCACGCAGAGGCTGAGGATCCTGGTGATTTAGGAGCCCATCAGGCTTAGAGTAGTGGAAATAAGAAGAATTATTTGTGAGTGTGAGATTGGAGAATTATACTTTAAAAATTTAAAACCAGCAGAAGAGGGATCCCTGGGTGGCACAGCGGTTTAGTGCTTGCCTTTGGCCCAGGGTGCGATCTGGGAGACCCAGGATCGAATCTCACGTCGGGCTCCTGGTGCATGGAGCCTGCTTCTCCCTCTGCCTGTGTCTCTGCCAATCTCTCTCTCTGTGTGTGACTATCATAAATAAATTTTAAAAAATTAAAAAAAAATAAAACCAGCAGAAGAAAACCTGTTCCCAATTAGAAATATATTAAATTGTTATTTTGTTACTGGAGCTCAATTTGTATTCTTAGTCTTGCTGATTAACTGTTTAAGTTAGCTATATTATTCAAGTCTATTCTTTTGTTTTTATTTTTATTTTTTTAGAGAGGAAGGCGATGTTATAGATGAAATGCTGATTCAGAAATTAGTTCTATCATGATACTTTCCTAGAACTTTTTTTTTTTTTTTTTTACAGATGCTTCACACCTTGATCAAAACCTGGGAAAAGCAGCTCTTAAGTGACTCCACACCTTTTCTCTTCCCTGGCATACAATCAACTTCTCACAAACTATAGCAAAGGCATTTCAATGAAATAACCAGATTTCTAGTAAAATTTATGATTTTCTGTCCTTTAACTTTTTCTTCTTTTGATTTATCTTTTATATAATCTTTTCCCTTCCTTCTTTTCTTCCTTTCACCCTCCCTTCTCTCTTTCTTCTTGTGTACAAATTAATTCCTTCCTAGTGCTTTTGTATTGTAAGTATTTTGTTTTATTACCTTTCCTTTTCCATTGTTCATGGTGCTAGGTCTCTGTTTATGATTCTGAACTTAGGGTCCTTTATCCTCTTCTCTCTCATCACACTCCTCCACAGAGAATCCCTATGCCCCTGGTCTTGTATGAGGTATAAAGCACTTGTCAATTTGGGCTTAAACAATATCTCACCCATGAGGAAGTTCACCTGTAAGAAGACTCCAGAGGGGTTTCATTCACACACAAACCCTGAATTTTCTCCATCACTGTGCCCAAAAGCTTTTATGCAAGTCAAGTCTCCCCATGGTCGCCATGAAGGGGGCATGCCTCCTTGTTCATGACTAGAGGGAGAAACTGAGTCCACACCTCCATATCCTTCTTCCTTGACTGCTTTTTTAAAATCTTATTTTCAACTTTCTGTTAATTTTGATTTTTCTCACTGTCTTTAATTTATTTACCTTCTATTTCACTTTTCCTAGTTCCATAATATTCCAATAACTGTTTCTTCCATGTCTTTATTTTACTTTCACTTTTATGACTTTTGATCACAGTGTTTTTGTTTCTTTGCTCATTTTTAAAAATATTTTCCTCTTTCTTTTTTTCCTTAACTACATTGTTTTGTTTCATTTCCTCACTGCATTTCTTTTCTATTGATTTTGGGTTCCTCTTTTCACCCACTCTCCTTCACTTCTCCTTCTCCACCCTTCTTCATTTTTCCCTTTACTCACCCACCTGTTCCCTACTTTTCTCTCTCTTTTGCTTCTTCATATTATTTCTGCTAGCTCAAATTTTCTAGTCTTAACTTTCTTCCGACTTTACCTTTCTTTTATTTTCTATTTTGGGCTAGTTCTGTAGGCTCTTCATTCCCTTTAATTATTCTTTATTAGTTCATCATTTTTAATTTTTTAAAAACCTCTGTACTTCTTGTTTATTCATAATCTTTGTTCTGCATTGATGCTTTTTCAACTTTACTTTTTTGACTTAAATATAATCTATATTTCCCTATCTTTGTGCATTCTTAATTTTTTACTATATGTAATATAGTTCTATTATCTTGCACTTATTCTGTATTCTTGTTCCCTATTCTTACCGATTTTGCATTTTTAAAGTGCCCATTGTGAACAACAAGATATCATCTCCAGAGAGACTCAGGCTGCAGACTGCATGGGCCGGAACAGGAGCTTTGCATCAACTTCTCCTGGGAGAGGAACAGGTAGCCACTGGCCATCCTGTCTCCCTAATAAAGATAGGCTAGGACAGAAGGACAGTTCCTCGATCCCCAGGCCTGGGTTCTTCCCATTCATCATGCTGTTTCCTAAGCAAGTGTTTGTAGGAAATTAGGTATTCTGGTTGCCCTAAGTAAACTTATCCAATCTGTTGCTGCTGCCTAAAACAAAACAAAACAAAACAAAACAAAACAAAACAAAACACCTTCCCCCAAAAAAAAACACCAGGAAGAAGAAGAAGAAGAAGAAGAAGAAGAAGAAGAAGAAGAAGAAGAAAAAGAAGAAAGAAGAAGAAGAAGAAGAAGAAGAAGAAGAAGAAGAAGAAGATCCTGTATCAGAACACAGAATGTTTTTCGTCACACTGAACATGAGTTGTATAATGCATCTATCCTTGTGACAGGCATAAATGCACACCAAGGGGTGAATAAGTGATTCTCACGTCAATTTCTGAGAGCTGTGTGTTTGGAAGGAAGGATGGGAGGCTTAAAGGTCTGACATTGGAAAACAGAGAAAATCCTGAGAGAAGCAAAAGGCAGAACACAAGAGTTGAAGCCAATCCACTGCCCTGTCTAGAGATTGTGAGATACAAGCTGATTCGTTTTCAGTCATGGCTGCTTTCACGTAGAGAGAGCTTAAGAGTTTACATAAAACATCAAAACACTTTATATTTCATTTATTAAAATTGCTTACAACCTCAGATACCTCAGTGGCTCAATTGGTTGAGCATCTGACTCTTGTTTTGTGGGTGTGTGTTTGTGTGCATTTTTTAAATTTAAATACAATTAATTAACATATTATATGTTAATTAGCAATTAACATATAATATATTATTGATTTTGTCTCAGGTCATGATCTCAGGGTCGTGAGCTCTCTTGCAGAGAGCTCCATGCTGGATGTGGAGCCAGCTTATGATTCTCTCTCTCCCTCTCCCTCCCCCATCCCCCCATCACTTACACCTGTGTGTGCTCACTCTCTCTCTAAAAAAAAAATGCTTACAACCTCTATCTACTTTAACAAATATTTTTCAAGGACATACTACGTAGAATATAGTATCAATAAAGGGGAACAAAAACAAACACAAAGGCAAGTGCTTGTCTTCATAGAGTTGTATTATAGTTAGTGGATGAGAGAAAATAAACAAATAGCCGTAAGCTATGTTGTCACAGGGTAAACTTAGGTAAAACCGTAATTTTGTAATTGTGTACTGGGGTGTCACAGTGACAATGAGGTGGAGGGAGAATGCAGAGAGTGGCGTGCGGTAGAAGCATGCAGTTTTATGAGCTGGGCAGATGCCCATCTTATAGGATGGCTGGGGAAGCTTTCCGATGAGGTAACATTTGAACAGAGACCTGAAGGGTCTCTCTGAAGGGACAGAGAGAATGATCCGTATGTGTGTCTGAATATGGGGAAGGTGTGGAGTGTGGGGAACTCCAGCGACCAAGGAGCAAAGCTGAACGTCCTGTGGCAGAAACCAAAACAGAAAGGGGTCCGTACCTCTGGAGTGGAGAGTGACAAGAGGCAGGAGGGTGGTGGGAGCTGAGAGGGAGGTTGATACACTGGAGAACAACAGACTGCACGTCTAAAGCATTTGCAATAGAAAGGTCCCCATCAGAAATCAGGTACAGAGTGCCCGGCCAAACAAGAATCAGAAAGATGAGATGGTGAAAGGAATAGTGCACAGCACGGAGGTACAGATAGGCCAGGCAGCAAGAGAGAGGATCAGCGGGAAGGAATGGAAAGCTGCTTTCAGTGGAACAGACTGAGGCTAGGTCTGGCTGTGGAGTGGATTTTATCCGGGACAAAGCTTTTGAAGCCCATCAGAATACTTCTTCTACCCATAGGCATGCACCCTTGGGCTCAGGTAGTCCATGTTTGGTCACCTCCCTAGGGACTGGCAGAAATTGAGACGGTAAGGTGACCTTTGTTGTCTTGGGCTCCCAAGCTCCAAACCAGAACCAATGGTGTTAACAAGATGTAGAGGGAGCAGTATCCAGGGATTCAGTCCCAGTCCTGCCTCCTGGTTGGGAACTCTAAAATTCCTGTCATATTTCTCACAGCTTTGTGCTCCTGTTTTTGTCTGACTTGAATTATAAGGTTGGAAAGAGCCATGGCCCCCATAATTTGAAGGAGAATATATAAGATCTATTTCAAGTGGGATCATTGGAAATATTTTGCTGCTTTTAGTTATTTCATGTTGTTCTTTTGAGCAAGAAGAAGGGAAAGGGATGGTGACAATAACTGAAAACTTAAAACTAGGCAGAAAGAGACTGTTACCCAGAAGATGATGGTTCTGGTTCTGGCCTGGACTCTGATGCGCCCTGTGGTCTTGGGCACACCCTCAAGTCCTTGCTGGATCCAAATATCTGGAACATGAAATGCGGTTCTGGAACAGATGCTCTCCGAGCTCCTTTCTGGCTCTGATATTCTAGGATTCAAAGTAGAAATGCCCAGATGCTACTGAAAAATGTGAACATATGGATGAATTTCTGACCTGCTGGCACATGAGCTGCCTCCTTAGTTACCAGGCAGAATGAGCTCGTTACCCAGGAATGCACAGATGTCTCAGGTCTTCAGTAGGCAAAATGTTTGGATCACAATTTCTTAAAAGCCTTTCAAAATATTTTGCTTTGTCTGTCCTTTGATTCCTGTGCCCTTCAGTTTTCTGTGGTGGAAGGGTACAATGGAGAAGGGAAAAAGAAAGAAATTTATTACCAGTTTTTAAGGAAATAATACTGTCTTTTGTAGAGTTCTCCAGAAAGTCTTGCAAACATATTAACTTCAGATAAAGAAACCTGTAGGATTGTCTGTTAAGTGATCAGCTCCATGCCAAGAGGTGGGGTGACAAAGGTTAGTAACACATGAGTCCCATCCCCTGGGAACTTGTGATTTACTATAGAAGAGGGACTCCGACAGATTATAGCCGGTAACTGTTAAAGGAAAACAAAATTCTGTGGGAACTCCAAATGGCCCTTAACCTAGTTTGGGGATTAAAATGTCTTCTCCCCCCCCCCAAAAAAATAAAAATAAAATAAAATGTCTCCCCCAAGAACCTCCCTTATTTGCTTTGCAGATGTGATAAGTCATATGCACAGAAGTGCTTTGAAAATATGACGAGGAAGTGTTACAACACATATTTTCCAAACTTTCTTGAAATACAAACCAGGTGAAGACCTTGCTAAAACTCTTCCAAAGCCTTATATAAAGTTTAAGCTTTATTAACTTTATAATAACTTACCCAAGATTGGCTACATAATTAAGAGCCTGATGCAAAATGAAAATGTGGGGTCTTGTGTTCTAAAATCATAATTAGAGTGTTGTCAAAATGCTCAATGAGTGAACTCAGACTGTAAGCATCAGAAAAAATACTCCTTGAAGACATTGAGACTATGTCCATAGGTGTTGAAAGATGTTATGAGCTTAAGAATGGACAGTCTCATCTTTTTTAGTGGCTGTCAATCACAAAATTTTCAGGGAAGATTCCAAGGAAGGATCCACTAGCTCTAAAACCAACTCTTGTGTAGGAATAAGAAAGCATATATGGCTGGATAACTTCTGAAATAATTACCTGGGTTTTCTCTGTCACTTGTCTTTGGACCTCTGTCCCCATTCTCTGCCTTTATTTCTCACAGTTATTAAGGTGCCATATTGTATCAGGCACTACTCAAAATTAGGAAAGTGCTCCAAGGAAAATGGGGACCTGAGAGGCACAGAGCATGCTGGGACCCAGTGACAAAGGCCAGGGAACTGCAGTAATCGTAAATCAGGTAGCACTGGGAAATCTAGGAAGAATCCAAGGCCAACAAAATGAAGAGGATGACATGCAGCAGCCAAAGTGAACAAAGTGACCTGGGTCTCATTCTTTACACACATCCTTTTGGCATGTTGAGAAGCAGAGATTAATTTTAAGATTGCCAATCCTGAAATGCCTCCTGAATCTCTCCTGACTGGATTAGAAACTTGGTCAGATAGATGGATGTCAGTCAGTCCAATTTTGGAGAGCTGATATAAGCAAAGCCTGGGGTGATGCAGAACACCAAGAATCAGATAAGAAATCACATATGTCCCTGTGGATGAGCAAGGAGTTCTGCCAATGGGTTCCTCCCTCCTCTTATGAGTTATGTGGTAACACAGATCTCTGTTTGAAGCAGGTTCAGTGAATTTTGTGCTGTGAAATATTTACTAAATATTATCTATATAAGCTTTAACTTCTTTATATGCAAATCTAAGACAACTCTATTGACTTAGCCTGGGTTTCCCAGAAATAGAACCTGAAACAAAGGCTCAAGTATACTTTATTTTGGGAGCAAAGTAAGTACAGGAACAAAGCTCTGAAATAGGAAAAGCTAAAGCAAAGATACATTAGGGAGTTGAATGACTGGTCCCCTGTAACCACCCTAAAAGCCTACGGAAAGAACCTCAGGGCCTCCATTCAAGAGAAGAAATGGGGGGGATCCCTGGGTGGCTCAGTGGTTTGGCGCCTGCCTTTGGCCCAGGGCGCAATCCTGGAGTCCCCCGTCGGGCTCCTGGCATGGAGCCTGTTTCTCCCTCCTCCTGTGTCTCCGCCTCTCTCTCTCTCTCTCTCTCTATGTCTATCATAAGTAAATAAATAAATATTTTTTTTAAGAAAAGAGAAGAAATGGGGAAAACATTTACACATTAATTACTGTATAAGTCTACTCAGGCTGCTATAACAAAATACTGTCAATTGGGTGCCTTAAACAGCAGATATTTACTTCTCAGAGCTCAGGAGGCTGGGGAATTCAGGATCAAGGTTTTGGTTCCTGGAAAAGACCCTCTTCCTGGTTTACCCATAGTTGTCTTGACCAGTTCTCATATGGCATATAGAGAGATAGCTAATTGTCTTCTTTTTTTTTCAGGTGTATAATTTAATGATTCATAACTTACATACAACAACCAGTGCTCATCAGAAGAAGTTCCTTCCTTTATACCCATCACCTATTTAATAAATTAAATATTTAATTTATTTAATTTTTTAATTTTTAATATTTAATTAATTAAATATTTAATTAAATATTTAATATTTAATTTATTCAGCCACATACCTGCCCTTCAGTAACCCTCAATTTGTTCTCTCTTTTTTATACAAATTTATTTTTTATTGGTGTTCAATTTGCCAACATATAGAATAACACCCAGTGCTCATCCTGTCAAGTGCCCACCTCAGCGCCTGTCACCCAGTCACCCCCACACTCCGCCCACCTCCCCTTCCACCACCCCTAGTTCGTTTCCCAGAGTTAGGAGTCTTTCATGTTCTGTCTCCCTTTCTGATATTTCCTACTCATTTTTTCTCCTTTCCCCTTTATTCCCTTTCACTATTTTTTTATATTCCCCAAATGAATGAGACCATATAATGTTTGTCCTTCTCCGATTGACTTATTTTACTCAGCATAATGCCCTTCAGTTCCATCCATGTCGAAGCAAATGGTGGGTATTTGTCATTTCTAATGGCTGAGTAATATTCCATTGTGTACATAGACCACATCTTCTTTATCCATTCATCTTTCGATGGACCCCGAGGCTCCTTCCAGTTTGGCTATTGTGGACATTGTTGCTAGAAACATCAGGGTGCAGGTCTCCCGGCGTTTTCATTGCATCTGCATCTTTGGGGTAAATCCCCAGCAGTGCAATTGCTGGGTCATAGGGCAGGTCTATTTTTAACTCTTTGAGGAACCTCCACACAGTTTTCCAGAGTGGCTGCACCAGTTCACATTCCCACCAACAGTGCAGGAGGGTTCCCCTTTCTCCACATCCTCTCCAACATTTGTGGTTTCCTGCTTTGTTAATTTTCCCCATTCTCATTGGTGTGAGGTGGTATCTCATTGTGGTTTTGATTTGTATTCCCCTGATGGCAAGTGATGCAGAGCATTTTCTCATGTGCGTGTTGGCCATGACTATGTCTTCCTCTGTGAGATTTCTGTTCATATCTTTTGCCCATTTCATGATTGGATTGTTTGTTTCTTTGCTGTTGAGTTTAATAAGTTCTTTGTAGATCTTGGATATTAGCCCTTTATCTGATACGTCATTTGCAAATATCTTCTCCCATTCTGTAGGTTGTCTTTGAGTTTTGTTGACTGTATCCTTTGCTGTGTGAAAGCTTCTTATCTTGATGAAGTTCCAATAGTTCATTTTTGCTTTTGTTTCTCTTGCCTTCATGGATGCATCTTGCAAAAAGTTACTGTGGCAAGTTCAAAAAGGGTGTTGCCTGTGTTCTCCTCTAGGATTTTGATGGAATCTTGTCTCACATTTAGATCTTTCATCCATTTTGAGTTTATCTTTGTGTATGGTGCAAGGGAGTGGTCTAGTTGCATTCTTCTGCATGTGGATGCCCAATTTTTCCAGCACCATTTATTGAAGAGACTTTTTTCCAGTGGATTGTCTTTCCTCCTTTGTCGAATATTAGTTGACCATAAAGTTGAGGGTCCACTTCTGGATTCTCTATTCTGTTCCATTGATCTATGTGTCTGTTTTTGTGCCAGTACCACACTGTCTTGATGACCACAGCTTTGTAGTATAACCTTAAATCTGGCATTGTGATGCCCCCAGCTATGGTTTTCTTTTTTAAAATTCCCCTGTCTATTCGGGGTCTTTTCTGATTCCACACAAATCTTAAAATAATTTGTTCCAATTCTCTGAAGAAAGTCCATGGTATTTTGATAGGGATTGCATTAAATGTGTAAATTGTCCTGGGTAACATTGACATTTTCACAATATTAATTCTTCCAATCCATGAGCATGGAATATTTTTCCATCTCTTTGTGTCTTCCTCAATTTCTTTCAGAAATGTTCTGTAGTTTTTAGGGTATAGATCCTTTACCTCTTTGGTTAGGTTTATTTCTAGGTATCTTATGCTTTTGGGGGTAATTCTCTTCTTTTTTTAAACTCACTAATCATAAGGACTTCACCCTCATGAGCTTGTTCAAATTTAATTACCTCCCAAAACCTGATTCTTAAAAATCACCACTTTGGGGGTTAGGGCTTCAACAAAAAGATATATTCAGTTCATAACAGCTCTCATTCATCCTTACTCAAAGTTTCACTCCTTGGGATATTAACTATCCTGCATTGTTAATTTGCATGTAATAGTCTCCCTGTGGATCTTTTTTTTTTTTAAGATTTTATTTATTTATTTGAGAGAGACAGAGAGCATGAAAGAGGTGAGGTATAGTTCAGCAGGGAGCCCGATTCAGGGCTCAATCCCAAAACTCCAGGATCATGATTGAGCTGAAGGCAGACTCCCAACTGACTGAGGCACACAGGTGCCCCCTCCCTGTGGATTCCTGTGATGTTTCTTGCAGTGAGGTCAACAGAGAAGCCCCAGGGAATAAGTAAGACTGATAAGTATCGGAGGTGGGGCATTGTCAGGGTGCACCTTGCAGCAGCCACTGCAATGGTAGTAGGAATAATGAACAGACAACACTGGGAAGATACAAAATTTTAAGGTGCATTCAAAGCAAGTAATTCTTTGTGGGTATATTCTGAGTATTAATGTTCAAAAACAACCCAGGGTTGTATAAGTGTTAGCTGCCTTCTCTCTTTTCTCTGAAGACATTTCTTATTTCTTATAAATAAGGTCAAACGTCATTAGAAGAGCAGTGCTTAGAGCCAATCTTGAACTATTTAGAGATTAGGGAGCCAAAGAGTTCAATGTAATGGCAAGACCTATGTAGCTCATCTTTCTGTAAAATGTGTTCTTAATAATTGAAACATTTGTTGAGTCTTAATAATTTTCCAATAACTGTCATCCTAGGAGCCAATATTAAAGTCATATCACAGTGGGCTCATCTTCATGAATGCTCTCCATCTCAGTGAGAATGCCTTCAATCCAATTAGTCTGTGCAATTTAATTTGTTCAATGCAAATCACTAGGGCTTAATTGAATTCAATTAGACACAAATCAATAGAAATCAATTCCAAATGACTAGCCTCTACATTCATCAATACAATTAAATTTAAAGGAATCTAGAGAAGATTTACCTAAATGGTTGACATGTTTCTAAAATTTACTGCAAATAACTATGGTATCTGGTTGTTGGTTGGAGTTTGGGAGGTTATGTACTGACTCCTAATGGGCTTATGCCAATATCAGAGCTTTATATTAAAAAATAAACAGAGGATATACTCTGTACTTTTAAAGAATTTCACGAACAGGTGGTTCACCTTGGTGACACCTCAACAAAATAGGTCAGATTAGGTTTATCTTCAAAGGTAACGCTAACTGTTCCATTGGGTGTGACCTTCCTATAGATCCTCAGAGTGTTAGGATATAGATGCCTATCTGATGACTTATGGATGACTCTACTTCCTCTGAACCCTCCTCTTCCTCCTGCATCAATGGAAAACATTTGCATCCAGTCTCTCTGTTTCTGCTTTTGTTCTGCATCTATCTCTTCATGATAGAATGTCCAGAGTGATCTCTTCTATAATGTAATCACAATAGCCAATTTTATGGATTGTACACAGTGTGCCCATGTGATTCAGATGGCTATCGAATCCCATGTCAGGAAATGCTGCTTTGGATCAATCTCCTACTCACTGCGGGAATCCCTTTTACTTCATTTTTGTTGGAATTTAGTAATCTGGCTTCTTCAGTGATGTCAGTTTCACTGTGTTATGCCATTGGCATTTCCAGACTTACATTTTGTGGCATTAACTCTGGGTGAAATTTAAAACTCCACAGCATGCACTTTTAGTCAAGTATCCTACTAACTTGCAGCTGAAAGCATTCCTAACTGATTTATTTCTGAGCTCCACTCACTGGGGACCTAATGGGGGTTTAAAATAGAAAATGGGCATCAGAGGTACAGAGCAATGGATGAAAATGTGGGTCATGAGAAAAGTATTTCATGTAAGGGTTCGGGAATTAGGTGTTTGGGATCATGCTTGTGGAGCAGTCAAATTTCAAGTCAGAAAGCTGTGACTTCTAAAATATCTTCTTCCTTAATTTGTATGTTTATTCATTGGAAGGATCCAGGAGATAATGAAATATTAGACTTGACCTAGACAAAGTAGAGTGGGCTGAAATTAGTTTTCCTCTAACATGTATCTGCTATCCTAATTTAGTTTCTGGAGCTACATAAAATATATAAAATTTTCAAAAATTGTTCAAACTCTTGAAGGCAAATGCCATTTCCTCTCTTATAGGTGAAATATCCCCAGAGATTTTATTAATCTTCATATGACAGTTTCTTTACCCCTTAACAAATTGTCACTCTCCTTAGATTTGCACTTAGCAAGTAGCACCAGACTAAACTCCAAACCCAAGCAGAACGTGAGCAAAGGGCGATTGCAGTCCTTTGCTTGGGACATTGCTTACATTAATCAGATTACCTCCAAACATTAACCAAGGGATTTTAGTTTGGAACAGAGAAGATAGTTAGGATGCTAATTATTTTTAAATATTGGCACTATTGCAATAGTGAAGTAGAGAAAATATTTAACTAGAAGTTAGGGGAAAAATGTATTCAAGTAATAGCTTTGTCTTTATTCTAAAATGTGGCCCTGGGAAAGCCACATAATCATCTAGGTCTCTGTAACATAGGAGATACTAATATATGTCTCTCAGCTTCAGGTGATGATTAGGATAGATATTTTGTGATTTTTAAAGTGAAATGTGCTGGCTGCATGTGAACTGGTTTTTAAAATTATTATTTTCTTGCTTTTGAGGCTCCAGAGTACTACAAAGGAAAATATGATTGGGGAGTAGCTGTGAGGTCAACATAACATTGAACTTTCTACTATCTGTCCCTGCCTACTAACTGGCTAGACTATCTTAATAAGAAATGAATTTCTCACCAGAGCAGAAACAGCCAGGACAAATTTATCTAGAATCACATATTGTAGTTGTCATTTTATATTGGCCAAAGTTTTACAATATATATCAAGTTGGTTTCATACTATGTGATGAATTTAAAAAAACAGACAGGAATTAAGCAGTCAAATTAGAGAATTTGGTTTCCAAAACATCTTAAGTTCAATATGTCAAGAAGGTAATGTAGGGATTTTTAAAATGTATTAAATTCAGAATATTGAATTTAATTTCATAATTTGTTGATATTAACAAAATGTGGTTGATATTCTGTATTCAAAGGGAAGTAGGAGAGCGCTGGGCAGGAGAGGCAAGGATGGCTTTAGTTCAAAGAGATAGGCATCTGGGTTGATTATAATAGGCCAACAGAAGCTGGAATATCCCAGAATTATCTGCACATCAGTAGCAAACATATGAATGCCCAAGTTCTTGTTCTCCATTCCCATATATAGTGTAGATGGACAGTGTTATGGGCATAGGTAATATGCTGGGTAAATGGATATTATAGAATGTGCTTGCTGCTGTGGTTACAGTGGTGTGGTTGGAGAAGAGGTGGTCAGTCAGCCAGAAGGCAGGGGATGGTTTATGGGACCTATGCAGTGTGTAGGAACTAAAAATTTTGGACATCCTGCATTTTACATCATAACCTCTCCTAGTCATACAAGGTCAAGGCAACTGTGGTGGTTCCATACATCTGTCTTGAGAGACGGAGGCAGTTCTAACACATTGTAGTTCACTTTTCAAGTTAATCTTTGTTAATTTTCTGCTGGTGAGACCATGATATGTGGTGTTCGAGGGCGTGGATTTATCTTCTGGTGCCAGTATTTATCAGATGCTCCTTGCAGTGGGAAAGTAACTTGAGTACTCTGAAAACTTCAGTATCCTCATCTATAAAAGTAGAATTCCATTAACACTTACTTGACAAAGATTTTATGTGGTTTAAAGAGTTATAAAGTGTTTCACTCAGTGTTTGGCACATGATAAACACTTGAAAATGTTAGCTGAATAAACAACAATAATGATATCAACAAAAATAACGCAAACACTAATAAACCTGAAACATAGGCAGTGTAATCACCCTCTGGGTTTTATTGGAACAAACACGTTTCTCTCCTATTTCTGTAAATTTGTGCAACAGCAAACAATTATCACACAGATGGCTTTAGAATCTATAGAGATTTTGCATACGGTTTACTTATAATAGCAACTGTGTTAGATGTTATTAATTCCCTCACTTTAGAAATGAATTAACTAAGGTTGAGAGAAAGGAAATGACTTGGACAAGGACACATAGATAACAAGTTACAGTAAGCTAAGAATTCTTATTTAATGTGCCATTTTCCTAAATCAGTAAGGATATTGACATATATGATACAGATACAGATAGAGATATTGACTATTTCTGTTTTCCAATTTGGATATCTTTCCACAGTCAGATGTCCAGTGCCCACATGCTTTCTCCCTGGATTTCAGCCTGAACATACTCAATCATAGAGCATGGAAAGTTAGTTCTACAATGGACTCTAAATAAGATTTAATACAATCCACTTTAATCCACTTAGGCTAAAAAAATTGAAAAACTTTCCAAGGTCACTTACAAAATACTGACTTCCTTTTTAAGAGGCAATTATTTTAAATCATATTTTTGTTACTATCATATGCTTCTTCCATCAGAGTTGATGTGTCCTGATTTTAACTGTATCCTATCCCAGTTCTTAGAGAGTAACCTAAATTTAGAAGTAATATATATTTCTGTATGCCCAATAAGCAAGCATTGACCTGACAAAGACATCCTCATAACCGAGCCACCCTAATATCTAGAATTGAATTCATAAATATTAACCACCATAATGCCATCTCCTGTCTCTGTTCATAAGCTAATGGGAAGAGAAGGCAATTCGAAGCTAGCTTAGCTTAATATTTTATTGTTCTCCCATTTGCTTACTCATTTTATAAACATTTATTGAGTGCCTACTCTATACTCAGGGTCATTCTTAGTGATGTGAATAACAGCTGTAAACAAGTAAGGCAAGATTACTGTTCTCATCAATCTTACATATGGGAGGAAGGGACATTAAATAAGCAGTAATTTCAAAATACACTAAATTTTGAGAAATAAATAGATGTATATGTGTGTGTGTGTGTGTGTGTGTGTGTGTGTGTGTGACTTTCCACAAATAAAGACTCCCTCTACAGGAGAAATTTGGGTTGATATTTGAACAATTGAGGAAGACCCCCATTTGAAGAGCCAGAACAAAAGAACAAAGCTACTAACCGTCATAATGTCTCTAATACAGGAATTACCTTGATGTGTTCAAGGAGCAGAGGGAAGAATGGGTGCCAGGATCTGTATGGGAAAGTGGGAGAATACTTAGAACTGAGGTTGAGAGCATAGATGGTGCTAGATCATGCAAGGCTTTGTAGGCAAGGCAAGGGGTTTGCATTTTACTGTAAGCATGAAAGATAGCCATGGAGGAATTTTAAGCAAAAATAGTACAAAGACACAAAGTTTGTTTACAGATTACTCTAAGGGATAAGGAGCACTCTTGTGGGTGTTAGCGTAGGGAAAGGAAAGGTTGGTTCAGAGATCACTATCTTTCATGTGGAGATGATAATCATTTTGACTAGAGAGGCAGTGATGGTAGAAGGAGAGAACATAGTCGACTTGCAGTTAGATCTACAATCTTTATAGAATATCCCAGTGGAATGTATACTGGGAGAGAGGGAAAGATAGGTGTGGAAAGTGAGAGGAAAGTCTTAAGTTTCTTGTTGAAGCAAATGTCAGAAAAATGGAGCCGTTTATTATGATAAGAAAAGTGTAATGGTAGAGTAAGTGGCAGGATTAAGATGAATGAAAGACTGGGAGAGAGGCCTAGTGGAGTAGAGGAAATTACAGCAGAGTGGCTGTATAGTGCTCAGGTAGGTAGTATCTTGACCATAATCACCATTTCATTGAACTTTGCTATGTTACAGATACTATCCTAGCAGTGAGTTAGAAATTGATAGAGCTGAAGAAAGAGGATGACCACCTGAGGGGAGCTCTCAAGTAGGTAACTGGGGATAGAAACAAGGTGTGCAAATGCAAGTTGGTTGAGTAGCCTTGGTAAAATTCAATACATTTTTCATTTTCCATTTTAATAGTGGGGAACACAGAGCCCAGGGATCCAAGTGCAACAACAACAACAACAAAAGTTTATTGATTTATTAGAGGGAGGATGAGTGAGTTCTTCTCAGTGAGTGTCCTTTTTCAATAATAAGTTGGGGAAAGTTATTGGCTGTTTATATATATATATATATATATATATATATATATATGGAAGGGCAAGGGAACTGAGGATTTTGGAAGCCATTGCTAGAGATAACAGATTTCCATACCTATAGAAGGAGAAAGTACAGACAATAGGAAATGAAAGACAGTGAAAAAGTGCTGGTGTTGGCAAATTGTAGGTCTCAGAAGATAAAAATATTGTTGTCTTTAGCTTCCAAGATGTAGTCATCTTGAGGATTAGGAGACAGGGGTCAGAAAACAGGATATTAAGGAGAAGATTGTCTAGAAGATATTGATGTTGTGATGATGTGATCTAGGGTTGAGTGGATGCAGGAACATTGCAATGCAAGGTATCTAGGAGTAGAGAAGTCAGTTCCTGGGAATACCCTGATCTGTTAAGGGGATGATGACAAGTGTATGGCTTCCCAAATATACCTTCAAATAATGCTTCCAATTCTCTTTTTCCTATCCTTCTGGGATTCTAAATTCATGTATTCTAGGATTCTAAATCTCAGTATGTATCCATCCATCCATCCATCCATCCATCCATGCAAGTGAATTTCAGTTATTGTATTTATTATTTGCATTAACTTGCTTCTTTTTAATAATTTCCATTTGTTTTGAGATTTTTCATTTGTTTATTCATCATAACTATATTTAACTCTATGTCCTTGAACATGTTTCTTTTTTTTTTTTCTTGAACATGTTTCTTATCAGGGTTTTAATATCCTTGTCTGATCACCCCAACATCTGTGGGTTTTTATTGACCAATACTCAGGTTATATAAGTAGTTTCTACATTAATAGGAAAAACAACTTAATAAAATAACTGTAAATGAAAGGAACAGGTAATTTGTAAGAGAATAAATGGCAGACACTTGACATAATGAAACATGCATTAGAAATCAAGGATATACAAATTAAAAAAAACATCAAATACAATTTTCAACATTAGATAGGGGATGTAAAAATACAGGAAGAAATTAAAATGATCACCCTTTGGTAGGGAGGTATATACACTAATGCATGAAGATAGGAATACAAATTTCAGAAATCATTTTGGAAAACAACTCAGCATCATCTTGTGAATTCAAAATATGCTTGCCTTTTGATCTATAAATTACTCTTCATGATAGGTACACTTCTCAAACATGCAGACATTTCTCTCATGCCCTCCACTTCCTTTGCCCTTTCTTTCACTGGAAGAAGAGAGACAAGGAAAAAAAAGATTCAAAATTGTTTCTCATACTTTTTGAAGGAAAAAAAAATACCTGTGAAAATCACTGTTACAATGCACAAATTGTAATCTACACTGAAGACGAAAAGGCCATGAATCAAGGTCTCTTCCAGCCTTTCATGTTTATTTCCATTTGTCTTAGGTGTGCTGAGTAACTGGTAATAGATGGTGCTGGTTGTTTCCCTAAAGAATTTTATATGGCCCACTGCCTTCCTCTGATCTGTCGCTGGCATGCATAATGCTACCTATTAAACTCATTAGTTGTGCTCCTTTGGTATAATTAATAAGCAATAACCATACTGTTGTTTGAGGATGCTAAAATTTTAATGTCCTCTTGTTATCTGCCTCACTTGGATGCTGAGGAACATAATGGCTCCACAGAGTCATAAAGTAGCCAGGACCCTCTTTAGCTTTATTGTTATTGCCAACTCTACCCTATTTTTGTCTGTGGCATTAAACCATTCCAGATAATTGAGATAGTTACAGACAGTGGGTAAGAAATAATTATGACATGAATGTGAATACAAGGTAATTACATTTACTGCTTGTGTCTTCACAATTAGAACGGGAAATTTAGGGTAAGAAATTCTTCTTCATTCAAACTTTTCTGGCTGTTGAAAGCAATTCACTACCCAGAATGCTCCTAAAGTTCTGCATTGATATTTGGTAGTCCACAGATAGGTTTAGGGCACCTGCCAGATAGTTATTTCCCTGTAGCCTGGGATAAAAGAGGTCTAATTCAGTCATTCAGTCTGTACTTTGCGGATACACTGGGTGCGAGGCCTTGACATGAGGACACAGTTTCTATCTTCTTGTGGCTTTGAGAGAGTATCATAGATTCTCAAAGTTGGAGCTAATAGTGAAGGTGTCTAGTTCAAGCAATCATCTGATGTTTGTGTAGCATTGCTAAGAACCTCATTTAATATGGCCTTTCAACCTGGGGTCAGACATCTCAAGTGGGGAACTCATTACTGCTGTGTCAGTCAATGCTATGGTTTGCACAATTTGAATCATTAAAAAATATTTTATGGACTATGTCATGATTTATTTCAGCACACAGTTTTCTTTGGGGCATTGTAAGAAGTTGGCCTGTCTTTCACAGGGAAATGTTTAATCATGCCAACATGATTTTCCACTTGCCTGTCCCTTCTTCTCTTGCTGATATGACATGATTTTGACTTACTTCAAGACTCTTCCTATTTAAGTCTGCATGTTCTCTTGCGGTTCTGATTTCTAGGGTCCAGGGATTAACATGGAATTCAATTGCCCTGGCAGGACCTTACCAATAAAGAGAGGGACTATTGCTTTCTTTGGACTAGATTTTTTAAAATTAATATTAACTAAGTTTACATTAGAACTAAAAGAAAATATATACGCACATGACATGGAAGCTAGTTGTGCAGAGAAACCACCTCAACTCTGCCATGAGGAGGCTCACAAATGGTGTCACTGATGATGACCATGAAGAGGGAGCTTCTCTAGGAGTATCAGGAATGGCTTCCCTGAAGAAGCTGGTTTTGCTGGACCTTGACAACAAGGGTAGGTGGATTGTAAAGAGATATTTTAGTGGGAAAATGTCTGGTACTAAAGATAGTGGTGGAGACACTACTTTTTGGATTTATACAAAAAAGTCAAGTAATCAAAATCAGACTCTAGTAATCCACCCAGGATACTGTTGGTTCAAAAATTGTCCCCCATACATGGAGGGAAGAGAAATATGGACGAAAGAGATGGACCACTTCAGGTGGGTAGGTGGCAGTTTTAAGAGCAAGGGAACACATATATGTTTATTTTTATTTTTTTTAATTTTATTTATTTATGATAGGCACACAGAGAGAGAGAGAGAGAGAGAGAGGCAGAGACATAGGCAGAGGGAGAAGCAGGCTCCATGCACCGGGAGCCTGACGTGGGATTCGATCCCGGGTCTCCAGGATCGTGCCCTGGGCCAAAGGCAGGCGCTAAACCGCTGCGCCACCCAGGGATCCCCGGGAACACATATATGAGTCTTGTCTTGGGCACTAGGTGAGGAGATCTCTGCACCTCCTCAAAAAAAAAAAAAAAAATCTTAAAAATTTTCACCAGAATCTTGAAAGTTTAGAGAGAAATCTCGATGAGTTTCAGTTACATATACCATTCAGATAGTCTTAGCAGCACATTGCTTTCTCAAGGCCGTCTGTGGAAGTGGCTCTCACTGTGGTAAAGAGGGTGGGGACAGAAAGCCTGTTCCAAGGACAGAGGAGATGATGAGGAGTCTCTGATTATGTGGGTCCAGTTTGAGGGTCAGCCAGCAGTCATGCCTTCTCGATGATCTTCTCCGACAGATATAAAAATCCTACTTGTTCCCAGCATAATGGTAGCCCATTGGGATGATGATGTGTAATATTTATTTGAAACAAGGAACTGGAACAGATCATTATCAGGCAGTGCTCTTTCGGCAACAATGAGTTAAGAATAAGTAACTCTCACTAGTGAGAATTGGGAATGGCTTCTCAGGAAAGGAAATCTGCCAATAAAAGAAAACAGATAACATACATAGTGCACTTGTATTTTGCTGGCACTCTGCTAAGAGCAGTGTACTGTGTCTTATTTCTTGCACAGACTCTAGTGGATAGATATTTTTACTATGTCTATCTCACAGATAAGGAGATCAGAGGTTCAGAAGGGCTACACAGCTTGCCAGGGTCCCATAATTAGCAAATGGCACAGCAAGATGAGAACCCAGGTCGTTTGACTCAAGAGCCTCTGTCAATACAAGGTAGCACTAATCCCGTGTTATGCATGACCAATCAATAACCAGTGATTTATGTGATTGCCATTAACATTCACTTTATCTGAAATTAGTTTTGACACTGAATTAAGGCCTTAGGCTTACTGGGAGGTTTCTGTCATCAGACAAGAAAATTCCTTCAGAGGTTGATAAAGTGCTTTCAAGTTGACTGTCTGGATTTGAATGTGTTATAGAGCCTTGTTGCTCAGTGTGGTCTGTGTATCAGAATTGTTAGATGTACAGAGGCTTGGACCACCCCAGGTATGCTGACTCAGAATTTGCACTCTGACAAGATCCCCAGGTATCTGTCTGTACATGAAATGTAAGAAAAGCCACTGTAAGGCACATGTAGGAGGCATAGCCTTTACTGATGCTGCTGATGTAAAAGGGCCAGAAGCACAGAAAAAGCCTGAGCCTGAGGCTCATGTCCTGAGTAATAAGCCTGACACCAACAGATATGGAATTAAAGAGGACAAAGTTGGATTTAGTTTACCAAAAAAGTACAGTCAATTTATGATTCTAAAACTAGTATTTCTTAAAATATTTATTTATTTATTTGAGAGAGACACAGAAACTGAGAGAGAGCGAGAGAGCATGAGCAGGATGAGGGGCAGAGGGAGAAGCAGACTCCTGTTGAGCAGGGAGACTAATGCGGGACTCGATCCTGAAACTCTGGGATCATGACCTGGGCTGTAGGCAGATGCTTAACTGACTGAGCCACCCAGGTGCCCTAAAGCTAGTGTTAACAACTACAATTAGTTTTATTGTCTGAATCTTATGTAACCAACCCTACACAATGTGCTAGGGCTCTTTCTGTCATCTGGGTGTTCAGGGTGGGAGTGGTATCACATAAGATTAGAACTCTTGTTTTACTTTATCTTTCCAAAGATACAGAATGGGTGTGATGGCAACATAGGGAAGGGAGCACCCAATTCTACCCATGGGCACCAGGGATGGTTTCATAGAGGTGTCATTTGAACTTGATGTTGAAGGAAGAAACATTAGTGATGGCTTTTCCTACATGCAAGTGAATTCATAGCCCTCCCTAACATCATGAGCTTGTCCATTTCTTGCCCCCTCCAGTCCCCTCCCCTTCTTCTCACCCACCTTTCCTCCCTCCTTCCTTCCCATCTCCTGTCCTTCCTTCTTCAAATTTTATTAAGACCTACAATGTGCATTCAACAATGATTTAGGCAAGATTCAATTGTAGATACTTGTATCCAGAGGAAGATCAAACCAAAAGGTCTTTGTTTTTAAGCGTCCAACCCAGTAAAGATGGCAGCTAATAAAATACGAACAAAGCAATGAATAGATAATAATACATTGCTTTCAGTGATAGGAAGAAAACTGTGTTCCTGATAGAGAGCATTGTAGAGCACCTATTTTAACAAGATGGCTGGACTTAATGATATTTCAAATGAGAAACGAAAATGAAAGGGGCCAGATACCTACTGTGTGGGGGAAAGAGAACCAGAAGCAGAGAAAGTTAAATTCCAATGCATCACATGGGAAGAGCTCTGCAAATGTAAATAAAGCCCTGGAGGCTGTTATAGGGTAGGAGAGGGACAATATTGGGAAGCTAGACAGGGAGTGCCAGATTTTGAGTATCTCCTAGAGTTTAAAACATGGAAGGACTTTATATTTTACTCTATTTGCAATGAGAAGCCATCAAAGAACTTTAAGAAACAAACAAGTGATATGTCCAATCATTTTATGTTTTAAAATGATTCCAGAAGTTGCAATGTGGTGAATGGATAAAAGTGAGTCAGGAATGAAATCTGGAGTAAGTTCAGTGTGGACAGTGTTAGGTCAAGATGTCTACCTTTACTCCCTTACCAAGAACCTGCGCCCACTTGCTGTGTCAAGTAGTCATCATTGCCCTAGAATGGCACTTTTACTTAGAAATGATTGTCAGCCCCTTGGGGTTTTTTTTATATTTAATTTAAATTCAATTAGTTAACACATAGTTTGTCATTAGTTTCTAATGTAGAGTTCAGTTATTCATCTGTTATCCCTTGGGGTCTTGACGAATAACTCAACAACAGCAAGGTCCCCTGAATCAGGAGGCTAGATCTGGTTTCCCATCTCCAGCATGGAACGGGTCTTCTTGTGCATCCACTGAGAGACCAGAAGATAGTGGAGAGCTACCTCCATCCCCTGGCTGCACACACTGTGTCGAACTCCTCATTGCCACACAGCACCCACCTGCACATACATTGTGGGGACGTAGAATCTTTTTCTCATGACAGCAAAGCCTTCAGTCCCAGGGGCGACTCCCAGAAGGGCCATACAGAATCTTTCCTATGATGAGCCAGACTCTGTGAGCCTGAGGGACGCTGTCAGGAATACATCAGACAAGACTCTTATGTTTAGGAATCTTTGTGTTTTACTACAAGGGGAGATATGACAACACAAGGTAGAGTTCTGGGAAATGTGCTCACAGATACAGACTGGTGCTAGATAATGTCAGGAATTTCTGCTATGACAAGGAGTCTGGATCATGGGGAAGGGGCAGTGGAGTCAAAGTACACTTATTTGATTTCTGAGACAATATTTGTTCTAATTTTGTATTACTAACCTGAGGCTCTGTGAGGCAATAAAATTATAAGGTTCTATAAGCCACTCCATGATCCGTGAGTGATTAAATAATACAAAAATAATCATTCAAACAACATTTTTCAACCACTTACCTTGCTAAGAGTTTTCCCAGGTATCAACTCAGCTGTAGCTCCCGTACCCTGGGATGCCCATATGGTCGGTCTGACTGTACCCATTAGACTGATGAGGCCACTGATGCCAAGGAACACTGTGGAATGTGGGAAGACATAGTAACCGTCTTTTACAGGGATGACAGATAAGTAAATCTGAGGCTGTCACATGCCCCCTCATCACCTCTCCTCCCCATGACCCTAGAAGACATCAGTAATTCATCATGGCTTTTTCTCTGTGGAGCCCAGATGCAGCTACCAAGTTTTATATAGAATCTTTCAGGCAAGATCATGACCAATAAACAAATGGAGTTAGGCAGACAAGTCAATCAATATATCTGCTGTCTAACCTTGGTCTCTGGTTGATATTGCGCTGGATGCTTTGCACATACCATCCTATTTAAACACTTTAATAGTCACATTAAGTGGCAAAGTCACTATTTATACATATCGCTCTCTGAATCTAATGTTCTTTCCTGAGAAGTAGCAAGGATGAGGCCAGAATACAGGTTTCTACTCACCCAGAAACCTGTGTTGTCAATTATCTGATGGAATACACACTTTATTCAACTCTTGTGAAAAGGCCAACTCACTCTTAATTAATAATTCTCACTTAGAATTTGAAAAAAAATAAGAAAATAAACCTAAGTATCTGATGTGCCTCATTTCTGTCTAACTTAATGTGTTTTTTTCTTCTTCTGAATTAGAATGATTCTTAGTAACGACATAGGACACTGTAGATAGGACTTAGGTTCTTCAAGTTTGAGGCACAATGATTCTCCAAGCCAAGGTCTAGTAGGTTGTAGGTGGTGATTAGGAATCCATGACCATGTCCTACCGCCTAAGGAGACATGCTGCCCTGAAATATTCAGATGTGTCATAAAGGGGCCCATGATCTCTAACGTCTCAGGGATGTGCTAGTTGACATCTGCATCCACTTGATAAAGCATAGGCTGCACAGAGATGCAGTACTATACGTGTCTCAGTTTCTAGGGCTGTGGAGGTCAAGCGCGACAACTAACAAGTATTGAGCACTGACTGTATATTGGCTGCCATGTCATTATTTTGATGCAAAGAACAGTTGAGATTTGATCCATCTCTAAGGTTCAACAGAACGCATAGGTAAAAACTCATAAGTCACAGATTTCTTAGGCTTGAGTCTGCAGCCCCGTGCAAGATGTCCTACGCTGAATTACAAAGAGCAGCAGAGACATACTAAGTGACCATCATCGCTAACATGGGAGTCACTTACTGCCTTTCAGGGGAGATAGGATTTTGTTTTCATTTTTGTTTGTTTCAGTTTTTGTGTGTGTCGGGCAGGTGGGTTGTGCAGTAGCATCTTTTCTTTGTACACAGGGTTAGAAAAGCCACTCATAACTTTTACTGTCTTCATTGCATCTCTTTGTGTAAGGAAAACAGAAGCTCACCTCCAGCAGTCCAATATATCCCTGATCTCACTTAATGCCTTTGAAAAGAGCCCTCACATTAGTTTTCAGACCGCTCCCCCACTTCCCATTGCCTGTTCCTTCAGAGCTCACAGGGGTCATGGTCATGTCAGAAAATCCTTCCCTCATTTCTTCTGAAAAATATCCCATTATACATTCCAGTGACATCATGCACACATGCTTATTAACATTCACAACTAATACAACTTTCCATTTACTTTTATGATTATTGATTATCTTATTACCGTCTGCCTTCTCTGCTACTATATAACTTTCATGAGACCAGGGGATATCTATTTTCATTCATATTTTTTCCTTTTGCCTAAATACCTAGTAATCTCAGTTTTAAGAACAAATAATTGACAAAAACAATGTACCATTTTATAGCTAAAGAAATAGGTATGATACAATTATAGAACATGGAAGCAGTCACAGAATTCATGAATGACAGAGAATGACTTAGAACCCCTGGTTTGCATGACTCCAAAAGCCCATATTTTTACCCCCTTCCTTTGTATAATTGTGTGCTCCCTCATTATTAAGAGAATACAATCTCCATCAGAACCTGTGTCCTGGATCAGCGAAGAAAAAGACACATCTGATGTTCTAACAATAGTAACATTAGGAGCTTTTTACTTAGTTTGTCATCTTCAGAGAATATTTCTCTCTGGCAGGCTCGGCTCATGATGCTGATTTGCGTCCAGTGGAATGGAGGTGGAAATAATGTCCTCCTCTTGCAGTCCAGGTGTCTGCAACATCCTTACTAATCTTAGGTTCTCTCTTCCATGTCTATAGTGCTGGAAACACAATAGTCTTAAGATAGCAACATTACTGGATGGTAGGAGATCAGATTTCTTAGTCAACAGCCAGAGTACAACTTCCTTAGAGAGCATCTAAGTTCAAGAGCATAGGAGGATTAAACAATGAAATTAGTGCACTTAGGGGGCACCTGGGTGGTTCAGTTAGTTAAGCATCTGCCTTCGGCTCAGGTCCTGATCTCAGGGTCCTGGGATCGAGTCCCATGTCTGACTCCAGGCTCAGTGGGGAATCTGCTTCTCCCTCTCCCTCTGTCCCTCCCCTGCTCCACTCATGCTGTCTGTCTGTCACTCTCTATCTCTCTCTCAAATAAATAAATAAATTGAATAAAATCTTTGAAAAAATAAATAAATTAGTGCACTTACAGCAGAATCTATGACACAGGAAGTACTTACTAAGCACTAGCAAATGTTAACAAAGCCTTTGCCAGGTCTTAGGTTCCTTATTTGCAAACTGGAGATGCACAGAACTACCTCATCCAGCTGTGATGTTTCATACACGGAGGAGTAAATATAGCAGCCCACCCGGAGCCCTAAACAGAGACTGTCATAAACCAACGAGCCAAAGATTGGTGGCTACTACCTGGATCTTCTTGCAGATTGTGTAAGTGAGCGTGGCATCGAGATACAGCTTTCATTTTCTCCTATGATTCCCTTACTGCGAATATTTAATCAATTAAATTATTTTCCCTGGAGACCATGGGAATAGACTGAATTTCAAGGCCAGCGTGACTTTTCGAATATCTGACAGCAGCAGAACAGTTGTTGTATGTGAAAGGTGGCAAGTGCGAAAATATCAACAATGAGCTCTCTGTGTTCTGTTGGTTATTTCCCAGAAGATGCAGGAGTGAGTAGGCTGGATCCAGTGTTCTGTTTTTAGAAAGTTTCATACTTGATCTCCACTCCTTTTTCCAGGAGTCAGTGATTTGATAAAATGCTAATTAAGTACTTAACATTTCTGGTCATAAAGATGAAAGCAGGAATCACATTTTTAAAGGTTCTTTGAGTGTCTCAAAGGAGCTCTAATAACATTTGTTAAAACTCCCTATCTTTCTATCATAAACCTTCAGTGGTCTTTAGGAAAGGAATATCATTAAGTATTTCTCATTGACACTGAAATACCCGAAGAAATACTTGCAAGCTGCCAGCCACATCTTCTCAGATTTCCTCAACTCACTCTAAGGTTTCTTTATATTTACTCTTCTCTCTGCAGTTCAACCCAACAAGTATTAACTAGATACTCACAACTTAACAGCTTGCAGTGGGAAGAAGATGCATTTTGGGACCTGAAAGACTTGCTATCAAACCTTTCTGTGAGACCTCTGACTCTGTGACTCTTGGTAATCTGGCTCTGGGATCCCCTAAGGGATCATGTTTGAAGCCCATGAGATGTGAAGGACTCCAAAGACAGGATCCAATAGAGGAATTGAAAACAGAGGAACCACTCTGTGTATAAGCACAGTGAGGGGAGTGTGGGGAGGAAGGAGTATGAACACATGCAAGTGTGGAAAGGACAAGTCTAGGATTTCCAGCAGATGTTAGATATTCAGATTTGCTCTAAGAGTAATGGAACCCTTTGGTAGAGGTTTAGAGCCCTCCACCAGGGTGAGACATGTGTGGGTGCTGGAGTAGAAGAAGTTGAGGTGAAGGGGGAGATGGAGGTAGGAGATGGATATGCAGTGGGTCAGGTGAGATATTATCAAAACAAGTTCCTTGGAAACATATAAAACATTTCAGAATTGACAGGACTTGCTTACTGATGTGATAGGAAGGCTCAGGGAATGGATAGAACAAAGAAAGGATAACCTCTGAGTTTTAGGCACAAGAAAACTGCCAAACAGAGGTCCCATCTCCTGAGATAAGTAACATGGGACAGACAAGCATCTGGGGAGAAGCAGGTGGGTGTATTTTATTGTGTGGGGTTCGCAGTATTGAGGTACTGAGGCAGCTCCCTGCTCCTTCTCTTACTGCTGCCAATCAGACAAGGATGGAGCGGATAGAAGAGATCCAGATTTGAAGCCTCCCTTCTCACAGAGCCACTTCCTGCAGGAATTCTGATTTTACCCGCAACAGACATTTTGAGCCTAAGAAATCCACTTTGTCACCCTAGACCATGAGGGTTTGGGGCCGTGTGTTATTGTATAAGGCCTGGCCTCTCCTGACTGTACGACCCATTTGCAACAACTGGAATCGGCCCTGCAGACACCAGGGGCTTCAGAAGTAAGCACTGACCCACCCTGTACTGCTAAGAGAAGGCAATGGCCTCAGTGTCGCTGCTGTTCTTGGTAGAGACCAATGGAAGTGCAGGTGCTTCGCATGCAAGCAGGAGGGAAGAATGCCTGCAGCTGGTGACTTATCTCAGATGACTAAAACCCACGGAGCGCAGAGAAGCACCCCCAGTGGATTCCCAGAGCTTGTCTGCTTTCCACGGAAGGGGTTGCTGTCAAGCAGGATTATGTCTAGAAACGGTTCTTATGCAACCAAATATTTGATGCAGCGGGATCCTTGAGGAGTTGAATCTATTCGCCAGCAGGAGGAAGAGTGACTTTTGAGTGAGAGAGTGCCTTCAGAGGAAAGCTGCTTCTGCGAGAGCACCTGAGGTAGATCATCAGTAGGTGGCTCTATAGAGATTTGAATACAATTAATTAAGGTATGGTTTTAGAGCACATGTTAGCATTTTCAAAATCTCTTTTTAACTTGTCTTTCTTTCACCTACAGTGTACCTGCATCATCACACAACATCCTGGTGATTCAGCCCTGAATTATTTTTTATATTCCTATATTGATGAACTCCCTCATGCAGGATCTATGATGACCTCTGAAGCTTTTCTTCTTTTTTTAAGATTTTATTTTTTTATATGAGAGAGAGAGAGAGAGAGAACGAACAAGCCAGGAGCCGAGGGAGAGGAAGAAGCAAACTCCCCTCTGGGCAAGGAGCCGAATGCTGGGCTCAATCCCAGGATCCAGAGATCATGACCTGAGCCAACTGCAGACACTTAATCAACTAAGCCAACCAGGCACCCCTGAAGCCTTTCTTTTAAGGGCTAAGGAAAACTGAGCCCTGAGCAAATGGTTTTGCCTTCCTTTCCCCCAGATCCCACTCGTTCTTCTCACGGAGTCAACATTATTTGTGGCTGGACTCCGACTGTCAGGGAGTTTTGTCTGCTGGGTTCCCAGGTCAATTACACCTGTAGAGCAAAGGTGCACAGAGCCATTCCAGCCAAGTATCTACATTGTATTCTGGGGAATTAAGTCTTCTTTAAAGTCCAGGTTTCTTTTCTGGCAATTGGAACTATAACAAGAATTTAAATGGCTCCATTAGCCATTGCTCTAGGAGCTTAGGTAAGAATCAGCCTTTGGAGATATTCCCCCTGAAGCACATTTTCAGCTGTAGATGCCTTCCTAGTCAAGGCCATTGTAGTCAAAATGTTACCACTTAACTGTTCCTTCCTTTTTCCTTTCTTCTTTCCCTCCCTCCTTCCTTCCACAAATATGTTTCTCAGTGGCTGTCATGTGCCCGACAGTCTATACCGAGGAGAAGCTGGGCAGTGAGGAAATTGGATTAGTCACCACCGGAGTTCATAGATTCTGGTAAGGAATCCTGAGATAAGTGCATGAAGATATTAAAGCAGAGTGAAGTCAGGTGGTCATGGAAGGTTACTTGTGTGGAGGGACACTGAGGCAGAACCTGCACGTTGTGAAGGAGAGAACCATGCAAAGATGTGAGGAAAATCAGCCTTATCTTCCCTCTACAGGGGAAGTAAGAAACTAGGAAGGTTGAAGAAAGAACACCTTGCTGATTCAGTTTCACCTTCTGGAAAAGATTTCACCTCCTCTAATCAATACCAGCTTTGGAAGTATAGGAACAAGTAAAAAAATACAATAAAATAAATAAGGTTGTGTTCTTAATGAGGCAAAAGGGCTTCTGAGGTTATCCCAGCAAATGAAGATGCTGCATGAGAAGCCAGTGATCCCAGCCATTATTCGTTTGTGGGAAGGCACTTAAGCATCCAGCCACATGCCTACCCCAGGGGCAATGGAGCCAATTTGAATAGCTGTACTTACCTGCAAATTAGCTCTTAAGGGGCAAGACTTGGTTAATTTGATATGATTTCAGTAATGACTAATGTAATTTGCCCCCAAATTTATTAAGTAAAATGATGATCTTTAAAAAAAGTGTAAAATTGATTATTTGGCATTTCCTCCATTCTGTGTTAGTCAATTTTCAAATATTTTTTGCCTTTATGGTAAATGTTTCAGAGCGGCAGGAGTCAATTTATGTAAAATATGCAAAGAAAGTTTGCTAAACAACCACAACAAAACACCCTAACAGACATTCAGTGAGGTTCAAATGTCCTTAAGCAAAGTGTTAAGTGGAAGTTGTAAAAACACCTTAGACCAGAAAGGAATAAATGGGTCCAGGTAACCATGTGTACAGGAAACTGATACATGGATTCACTGAGGGAGCTTAGAGTACTTTATGGAGAACTTTGGATACAGGGAACTTAGGTAAAAATAAGGTAAAAATAAGACATAATCAAAAGGAAGAAAGTAAAAAAAAAAAACAAAAAACAAAAGGAAGAAAATCTTTTTGTTTTTTTGTTTTTTTTAGACCCACTGTTGGGAATAAGCCATAGAGCTAAGAATGACAAATTCCTATTAGAACTACTGATGATGATGATGATGATGATAATAAGTGGCTCATAGGCTCAGAGGTGTATTCACATTTTAATATAATTCAACAAATATTTGATAGGCCAATACTAAGTTCTGGAGTTCTTTTTCCCTCCATTCATCATTATATATATACACACACACATTATATATATATTTAATCTAATATATATTTAATCTAATATATATTTAATTTAATTTATATTTAATTTAATTTAACATATATTTAATTTATATATATTTAACATATATTTTTAATTTATATATATTTAACATATATATTTAATTTATAACTCCTGTAATCTTCATGATGATCCAAAAGGGCTAGCACATTATAACTGCCATTTGAAGATGAGGAAACTGAGTTAGAGGGAAGTTAATTGATTGAACAGAAACAGCCTTACCCCGAGAGCAAGGATCAATAACTCTGAAAGAGAAGAGGCACTAAATGGAAAGTCTCTTATGCAAGCATTATCAGAAGGAAATATAGGATTACCTACAGTAGCACCTGGGTGGCTCAGTGGTTGAGTGTCTGCCTTTGGCTCAGATTATGACCCCTGGGGTCCTAGGATTGAGTCCTGCATCGCGCTCCCCGCAGGGAGCCTGCTTCTCCCTCTGCCTGTGTCTCTGCCTCTCTTTCTGCATCTCTCATGAACAAATAAATAAAATCTTTAAAAAAAAATACATACAATGTATGTGGTCCTAAGAATCCAAAGAAATGGGATACTCACTGTAGTCTAGGAAATTCAGAGAATCTTCATGGAGGAGGAAGAAGGCAGGATTGCTCTCTAAGGGTAGAGTGGGATTTATCAGATGAAGGGGGCCGGGAGGCTGTTGCAACTGCTGTACTCCTAGGTACAGGTGCTCCCAGAACACTCCTAGGCTCATAGTGTACCTCAGGCCCAACAAATGAGAAGAGGTATGCTAGGTCATCAAAGCTCATTGGCTGCTTAGGTCTCAAGCAAACTAGAATTGGGGGTTCAAGTATTTTGAGTATAGCAGGGGGGTAAGCAAAATGGACATCATATCAAATACAAACTGTGTGTGTATGTCTTTTAATATAATTACCCACATATGTAATATATATACACATAAATATTATGTAATTTTATACATATATATATATACCCTTTGTAAGCTGCATGCCACATATGCATATGTATATATCAACACATTATAGAATAAAATATATACAAAACCATACAGGATACATGATTTAAGTATATTTTCTATACGGAACCATTCACACCGAAATCATATGTGTGAGTGTGTGTGTGTATTTCTCTACATGTTGATTTAGATTAAGTCAGAGGCTATGATGTCATCAAGAGAGGGGAAATCATGGGAGAAAAAAGAATTTTGGAGAGAATCTAAGCTTCCCTGAAAGCTGTTATTCAGGAGGATTCTCACTCTACCTACAGGAGGCTGTGTTTGCCCCTTGAGTAAATGAGAGTTTTGTTCTCTTTTTTGCTTGTTGGTGTTCTCTGTCTTTCCACAGTGAAAATCATTATCGGTGAAGTAACAGGGAAATACGAGTCCGTAGGCAGTGTGTGGCACAGTGCCACGCGGCCCCTGAAGCGTGTCAGTGCACAGGCATGTACTTCATATGCGGGACACTCAGGCCACGTGCCTGAGCGAAGGTGACCCCTGGCCATGCTGTGGCCAAGCCCTGGTAGCCACGGAGGGACGTGTGGCAGCCTGAAAGGGTGACCGCCTGGGCCTGCAGAGGGGCCTGGTCCAGCCTCGGTGGGTCCTTCTCAGCGAGGACAGGCTCCGTGCTGCCAGGCAGCCTGTCGGCATGGGCTGGGGTGGGCCTCCCTCCCTGGGGGACGCCAAGCTGCCCTTGCCGGTGACAATCTGATAACCTCCTTCCTCTTCAAGTGCAGAGGAGCGGGGAACGTGCGGGATCAGATAGGACAAAATGGATTCTGACGAGGCATTTTCACGTTTTCAAAAGGCAGGTCTTCATTCGGGCCTGATGTTTCATCTGGATTTATAATCTTCCCATTATGAGAAAATCAAAAGAGGTCATTTGGTGAGGTTTTATCTCCGTCTTCTTGTGAGTAGCCCTTATGAAACATTTATGAGTTTTCTGACAATATCAAACCAGGCTTTCTTTGCCCTTCAGAGGCGCTGGCTCCTGGGGGTTGATGGTGAGTGTGCTCCGAGCCATCTCTTGAGGTTAACTCCTTCATGGTGATGGCTTGTCTTCCTGCAAATCTCCGGACAACCACTTCTTCCCAACCTTCAGAAGCAACGAGTGCTAAATTAGTCAAATGGAGTAGTGCGATCTGGGCTGGTAATTCTCTGGGCAATGGCCTGTTTTGAAAGTACCCTCAAATCTGCAAGAGCAAAGCACACACTGCGACCAGCCTGAGTTGGGAATTGCATTCTGTTTCTTGCTAGTGGCGTGCTCTGGGCCAGGGGTCAGCTTTGTCCGTCTCGGGCTCTTCATGTGTATACTCGAAGTAAAATTAACGCTCCCCGACCTGTGCTGCAATATGGAAATAAAATGTTAGCAAGGATTTTATCCATACCTAACAGCCATTGAATTATGAAAAAAGTTATTGGATTTGGAAGTTAATTTTCCAAACATCAATTCTTTATTGCACAGCGGACCCCTTGCAGCTGCAGTGCCCTGATTGCAAAAATGAATATAGTCACAAACAGCTAAGATCTCAGATAGGAAGTAGAGGAATAATGAGTTAAATATTAACATGAGTCAGAGGTATAAATGTCAATAGGAAACTATCAACAAATTAGTGAAACCAGCAGGATGGGGCGCCTGGGTGACTCGGTTGGTTAGGCATCTGCCTTTGGCTCAAGTCGTGATCCCCAGGGCTCAAATCATGATCCCAGCATCCTGGGATCAAGCCTGGTGTCCGGCTCCCTGTTCAGTGGGACTCTGCTTCTCCTCCTCCCTCTGCCCCTCCACCTCCCGCTCACTCTCACTGTCTCCCTATCTGTCTCTCAAATAAAAAAAGAAAATCTTAAAAAAAAAAAAAAGTAACTGGAAAGAAAGGTAATTCAAAAATGAATTGAGCATCTGCTATGTGCCAAGCAATCTGAATATCAGTTCATTTATTGCATCCAATCCTTCAGTTCAGTAGGCCTAGTTTTTCCATTTAATAGGTGAAAAGGAGCTCATGCTTAGAAAGATTGGATAACTGTCCTGAAATGTCACAACTTGTAGGTGTAGGAAAAGAATTTGAATAAAGTACATCCGAGTCCAAACCTGTTCCTTTCTCACCACACTGTACTTCTTGCCCTTTCTGTCCTCTCTTTACTGGAATAAACACCCGTGGCTCTATTCACCCAGTGAGCTGCAACGGCTGGGGGCCCATCTGCATACAGAGCCTGTACATCCTGGCGGCTCATGGAAAGCTTCAAGCTCCCCACCCACAGCCTACCCGCTGCCCTGGCTCCTCCAGCATGACCCAGCTTCGCCCCCAAGCTTTCACTCTATCCCTTGTATACATCTTCTCTGATGCCTGTCTACTAGATGCGTTTTCCTCCATAAATTATCAGCTTGTTGTAAAAAAAAAAAAGGTCTTTTTTTTCCTTTTCATTTCATCTTCCTATCACAGAGAAGCCACACATTTCTTTTGTTCTTTAGAAACAAAAACAGGGCCAAGCAAAAAAAATGGTATCTTTAACAACATTTTTCCCTACTTATTCAAAAGGTAGAAGACATACAAATTTGCCCAACATTTCACCAACAACCTGGAGAGTTTATGTAATTCTAAGAGTGTTTTACTTTCACAAAGTCAACTTGGCAAATTGTTGTCTTCAGCCTGGTAGGTACAAGCTGGTGCTATTATGTTGTATTCAGTGTGAGAAACAATAGCGACTCGCCTTTCAAGGATACAAAACTTACCGAGGAAAATATGTTGGCTAAATAATATATTAACAATTAGCCTTTAATTAATTTCAAGAACTGTTAGAAGTAACACACGCATCGTCACACACATTTGTTTTAATCCTCACAACAACCATATGGGGTGATGCCGTAGTTTCAGTATTTTACTGATGAGAAAACTGAGTCTCAGTGTCACGAGCAGCTAATAACCTAAAGATTTTAATATTAGAACCCAAGCCGTCTTCAGACTGGAAACAGGAAAATGACATTAGGGAAAAATAAGGAAATCTTAGTAAAATATGGATGTTAGTTAATAACGGTGCACTGATACTGGCTCATTAGCTTGATAAATGTACCCTGTAAGATGTTAAAGACAGGGGACATTGGGGACTCTCTGTTATCTTTAAAACATTTTCTGTAAATCCAAAACTCTTGTTAAATAAAAAGGGGGAATAGAACAATGAAAAGAATAATTTACACAATTTAACTAATACGGCAAATGCTATTTGTGCCTGTAATGTACATACTTTAGAAATGCATGGGAAACAGCCCAGAAGTATTTACACCTCACAGCTTAACAATGTATACACTAAGTACACACACCTAAGACAGTTCAACTCTTAAGGAGGGGAATGTATATATTTCCATAGCGTTCCCATTTTTTTATAACGAGAATATTTTCTTGCGTGTCACTTTTTTTTTAGCTAATGCAAGTAAAATAATAAAAAAGGCCATATTCAGAGATGTGCAGGGAGGTACAGAGAACATTTCAGACAGCCAGAACATTGTAAGCAAAAGGTCAAAGCTTATAATGTGACTTCTCTTGTCTCTCCTCTAGGGAAGCAGTGAGGTGCGATGGAAAATACATAAATGTACAAATTACTCATCTCCTACCAATGAATTCCTGTCCAGCTTCTATCCCCATCAACTTTTACCATAAATCCAAGTTGCCTCACATCCCATCTACTTAAATCAGGGATGCACCTGCTCTGCTGAAATGCTGGCAGGGGGAGGGGAGCGAGGAGGGGGATGAAATCGAGAAGCATCCGTTACCTTGGCCAATGGCAAGCAGTCTTGGATATGGAGCAAATGGAGAAGCCTGTTCCGACAGTTGCCTTTTCCAGAGTCTTCAATTATATCTGAGATGCTGCTGTAAAAACTGGCATTTGAGCAATAACAAGTCGTTGCGATTCTCTCTTTGGGACTGGGGATTCATGAATTATGCATATCTATGCAGATTTTTCACCTGTGACAGGTGTAGTATGGGCAATTTCCCTAACATATTAAGAAAACCAGCTATAATACCAGTAATGGATATAAATGAGATGTTCTCATCAGTTTATTTAACTATTTCACGTCATCATGTGGCGGGAGAATGTGTGGCATGGAATTCAGTTTTTGGTGGGACTCCTATAGGTGGCAGCCCTTCGTGCTGGGTTCTTGGTGAAAAGATGGACAGGTTGTGTCTTGTTTATCGCTTCATTTATTTATTTATTTTTTCTGCTGAACTGTACCACCTGAGTCGTGGCACATCCCATCTGAAAAACCAGCTGGTGAGCTCTGCGGAGCATTTCCCTGAGAGATGAGACAGATGTCAAAAAGGGGAGAAAAAATGATGTGTAACTACCACCCCCTCTGGATGCAGCTGCAAGGTGTTAGAGCTTGAAATGCTCTGGCTTTCAGGCATCTGGGTCTCATAACTCTCCGTTCTGAGGCTCCTCGTTCTCTGTAATCACTCTGACCTGGCAAAGTCCCTTGTACATTATAACCAAGGAAGTCACATACTGCTTATGGTTCCCCAGGTGAACTATGCATGCTAAAGATTAAGAAAACACTTCCATGGTGAATGATCTTTAGCTCGGTGGGCGCTCTGGACTGGGGGACTCTCTGGGTCTTGCCACGACTCTGGTAATTAACCAGTAGTCCTCGTTCTCAGGAAGCAGCTTGACTTTTCTGGGTCCTTCTTGTCTTATCTAAATGTAAAGTCATAGGACTTAAAGGGTCGAAGTTACATTCCAGTCAAATAATACCCCACCCTGAGTCTTTCCTTTGACCAACTACCCTGGAAATGTAGGCTTCCCAGGGGTTTATGTGCTTGCATAAGACTGTGCAGGAATTTGAAATGGAATGTGTGTATGTATGTGTGTGTGTGTGCATGTGTATTTTAGAGAAGGAGAGAGAGAGAGGAAGGGCAGAGTGTGAGGGAGAGAGAAAACCTTAAGCAGGCTCCCTTCTCAGGATGGAGCTCAACACGGACTCCATCTCACAGCCCTGATCATGACCTGAGCCAAAATCAGGAGTCAGACACTTAACTCATTGAGCCAGCCACCCAGGCACCTCTGAAATAGAATGTCTTTATTTATTTATTTATTTATTTTAGATTTTATTTATTTATTCATGAGAGAGAGAGAGAGAGAGAGAGGCAGAGACACAGGCAGAGGGAGAAGCAGGCTCCATGCCAGAAGCCCGACGCGGGACTGGATCCTGGGACTCCAGGATCGTGTCCTGGGCCAAAGGCAGATGCTAAACCTCTGAGCCACCCAGGGATCCCCATGAAATAGAATGTCTTAACATTGGGTACATCCCACTTGGTTGCTGCACTTACTTTCAAACAGCAACACTCTGCAAAATTCACGGGTTCTAACAACATTGATGTGGTCTATGCTGTTTTTGCCAGTTTAGGATTATTCCCCTAGCATTCCATGTGCAAACCTCGGGAAGCAGTCAGGGTCCCCAGCATTTCCACAAACAATCCACACGCAGGAGGGACCACATCATGTGCTACAGATTCTCATTCACACTGCCTCGTCCTCTCTCCTTGCTCTACTTTGTTGTGCCTTTTCTTCATGCTCTCCAAAAACTAAGGGTGTGCCCTTTGACCTCCCAGCTGCACCCCCTGTGGTCTGTGCCTCCCACTGTGGCTCAGAGGGCACCTCCTGTGGGGAGAGAAGCATTGTGCCTTCCTGACTCTTTGTAATGGTGGTTCAAAATATCAACAACAAAACAAACAACAGCAACAACAGAGGTCCTTTGTTTTGGTATAGTGGGTATTATCAGATAAGGATGGCCAGTTATTTCCCTTGCTTACCTTAAAAATCAGAGTGAGTCAGAGTGAATTTTAAACAAATTACCATGTGGAAGTTACCAGAATTGCTTGTAATATTCAGGATAGGAAGAAGAAAGATTCCCACAACATCCTTTTTCTTTTCTTTTCTTTTCTTTTCTTTTCTTTTCTTTTCTTTTCTTTTCTTTTCTTTTCTTCTTTTCTTTTCTTTTCTTTTCTTTTTTTTCTTCTCTTTTCTTTTCTTCTCTTTTCTTTTCTTTCTTTCTTTCTTTCTTCTTTCTTTCTTTCTTTCTTTCTTTCTTTCTTTCTTTCTTTCATTTTTGTTGTTGTTTAAGTATTTATTTATTTATTTTTTTATTTTAGAGAAGGAGAGAGAAAGCATGAACGGGAAGGGCAGAGGGAGAGAGGAACTGTCAAGCAGACTCCTTGATGAGTGCAGAGCTTGATGCTGGGTTTGATCCCATGACTCCAAGAGTATGACCAAGACTTGGTCCTTCAATTGACTGAGTCACCCAGGCTCCCCAAACCCTTATTTTTTCCTGAAACAATCACGAAGGTGTATGGTAGATCATGTTAATAGTTGAGTTGAGCCTTCAAGGGAAAAACAGAACAAGATTCCTAGCTACTATATCAAAGCACATTTCACACAGATTTTTCATTTTTTAATTATCTGTCAGAATCTTCAACTAGTTTTTGTACTTCTGAAGGGTAGAGATCATGCAAGTGTGTACCAAAACTTGTTTGTTTAATGACTGAAAATCTTTGCATGAGATCCACCATATTTTTTTTCAACAGTTACCAGATGTTAGAGCCCCAAAAGCCTCCGGGAGTGGTAGCAGTCACCTCACTTTCATAGTTGAGAAAACTAATGTTTACAGGGGTTGAGTGACTTGTCCGGTGTCATGCAGCTGACACATGGTGGACGTACCTTTCGTTGCTGCCACCTAGACAGCAAACGCTTCTTTCATGGACACACATCAGAGGCCACTTGGTTGCGGTTGCCTATGCAGGACTCTGCAACAGATATTAACCTGGCTGTGGGGAAGGAGTCAAACTGAGAATTGGCAAACTGCATCAAACAATGTGGCTATTGACCATGCGTGAGCTGGTATTTAATAAGATACATACCAGCCATCCTGCCTGTGATGAATTATGGTTTATCTAAATATCCTTGAGACAGTATATTCAGGAGCTCCAAGAGACTTCCCTGCATGGTTAAGAGAATACCAGAGTTTTTCGTAAGAAACCTACAGGAACTTTGGGCATCACCCTTAACTAATCCTGTTAGCTGGGCAAGTCACAGCCCCCCCCCCCCCCCATGACAGGCTCTCCACCTTTGATTTAAAGAAAGAGGTAAGTGGCATTTGATGAGCGGTGAGGTGCAGAGAAGAAGATGCAGAGAAGAGGAGCCTATAGGTCAGCCTCACATGAGATAATGAAACAAAACATATATACGGTGTTTTTTGTGTCAGGTGCCATTTCCAGTGCTTTGTGATGTGAACACAGGTAATCCTCTTAACTCCATAAACATCCAACAGATTCCCCATCTTCCTCCTGTGGAACTTTCCAAATCAAAGAAAAGTGATTGGCTCCCTGTTAAAAGGCTAATAAGTGGCAGAGCCAGGATCTGATCCCACAGCAGACAGAGCTGACTCCAAAGCAAACAGAAAAATACCCTGAGGCTTTAAACTGTGTTCCTACTCTCTGAAATTGGATGGAAGGGACAGACCGGGTCAGAGTATTTTGCTGGATTCTTTCATATTTTGTAAGAGAGCTACTTTGGATGGAGCTAAATGTCTATGAGCTCTGCCGTGAATGACGGGGAGAGGGTGAGCCATGGCATGCTTTGTCACAGCTCAGTGTCTTTCACGTCAGAATTACATTAAGCCTTGTGTCCTTCATTTCCCTGTAAGAACCCGGCCCACACTCGGTAGACGCTCATGCATGGAAAGGCGGTGTGCACAGCAGCTGAAAGCATAGGTTCCAGCTGCATCCAATCCTCATCCTCTCTCTAGCTATATGACCATGCAAACCAACTGACTTCCCTAGAGCTCGGCCTACCCATCTTCAAACGGTAGTGCTAATGTGCCAACCCTTTTAAATCACTGCAAAGATTAAATGACTTATAAAAAGAAAAAATATATATGTGTATGTATATATGTACCCACACAGCATTCCCTCAGATATTTGTCTACAGCTCTGGTGTCTCCCCTGTGCCCTCTCTTCTCCTAGTGACATGTCCCCAGGCCCATCATCTCACACTGTTTCTAGTTTGTTCAACATGCTGGTTGCTCTCCTCTGGACATGGTCCAGATGGCCAATGGCCCAGAGCTGAGCAACTCCTTGAGCAAACCTGTATTCATCCCCCTGGCTCTGCTAGCTTCCCTGTGTGGTAGAGTGATAAAACTTACTCACGGCCCTTACAGGTAAGAATAAAGTTTTGGTGAGTTTGGAGGTGAGGTTTCATGAAATTTCACTTCAGTCCCTGAGAAAGAAAACTTATTGATTTTCTCTCCTTCAATGACTTCCTTCCATGATCAAAAAGTAACAATTCTGGGGTGCCTGGGTGGCTCAGTCAGTTAAGTGTCTGCCTTCAACTCAGGTCATGATCTCAGGGTCCTGGGATCCAGCCTCACATCAGGCTCCTTGCTCGGTGGGGAGGCTGCTCCTTCCTCTGCCTCTGCCCCTCCCTGCCTCATGTGTGCTCTCTCTCTCTCTCTCTCTCTCATAAATAAAAACAAAAATAAATCTTTTTTTGAAAAGTAGAAATTCTGTCTCCCATCAAAATGAAGTGCTTGGATACCCAATTAATCCACATTCAGTGATGGCTGTCAAGAGTAAGAAAAAATATTTTAAGATTGCTTTTTCATATGGCTCTCTTTCATGGTGATTCTCTCTTCTGAATAAATTTGCATTTTCTCAGAGTGTAGGAGCCACAGGTGGACCTAGACTCTCTGGCTTGGAAAGAAACAATGTTGGCCCTATTCCTTAAAGCATCAAGCAGGAAATAGGGTAGATCTAGGTAAAAGAGGCTTGAAAAATGGAGTTTTAGACTTTACACTCAGTGGACCAGCTGTAGGGTGATCTAGTCTAGTTCAAGAGGTAGGAGTGCTTATTGAGGGTGAAGCCAAAACCCTGGTGAATAATCAATGGGTTGTGCTGACTTTACCTTCTGTATGCAAAATCTTGGGGCCTGGGTTGGGTGAACAGCTGGTAAGGAAGGATGATTCCCTTACATGGGAACCCAGACCAAATAAGGCAGGTAACCTCAGCTTCCAGACTGGGAACCTGAGCTGATGGTGAGAAATTGAACAAGTCTAAAGAGGTAGAAAGACTATTTTGGGTGATAAGAAAGAATTTTTGAGGCTGTTGAGTCCAATATTCACACGGTAAGATAAAATACAGGACACCCCATAAAATTTGATGTGAATCAAATTCATCTCAAGATGAACACATATTTGAAGAATATATTTGAATAAGTATTTCTCAAATACATACTGAATGAGAAATACTTCTACCAATAGAAAATAATTGTTTACATGAAATTTAAATTAAACTGGGTGGTATATATTTTTATTTGTCATACCTGGCTATCCTAATTTCAGTGGATATATACAAATGTAGTAGGCATTGTACATCTGGGCTCTCAAGCGTGGTTAAGTGTCAACTGCCTCTTCTATAAAATTGAAAGTTAAAGTGATGGGATAAAATGGACATAAATGAAGATAGTATACCTTAAGGCATGTTAACACTAAAGGGTTTTTTTGTTTTGTTTTCGTTTTTTTAACACTTAAGGTTTTGACCACTTTACAGGTAATCTAGAGAAGAGACTGATAGACAATAGCTGGGTTTTTTGGCTTTGTTTGAATTCTCAAAAGCAATTACTGGAACAAGGATTTGAGATAGGTCATTTATTTGGAAGGTGATTCTAGAAACATTGTTAAGAAAAGAAAGAAGTGATAGGAAGTAGAGGAGAAAGCCAGTGCAGGTGCTAATGAACAGGGGCTCCGTGTGGGTGGCTAAGCCAGTCCTATTGGAATCTGTGGGAGGCAGCATAAAAGATGCTTCAAACCCAGAGTCCATCCGTACGTGAGTAGATAAGGAAGATGTAGTTCATACACACACACACACACACACACACACACACACACAGATATTACTCAGCCATAAAAAAGAATGCAATCTTGTCATTTGCAACAATAATAGATGTACCTAAAGGGTATAACGCAAAGACAAATACCATATGATTTCACTTATACATGGAATTTAAGAAACAAAGAAAATGAACAAATAAAAACAGACAAACAAAAAGATCAGACTCTTAACTATAGAGTACAAACTCACAGTTACCAGAGGGGAGGTGGGTTGTGGCGAGAAATGGAGGAAATGGATAAAGGGGATTAAGACTATACTTATAATGATGAGCACTAAGAAATGTATGAAAGTGTTGAATTATTCTATTGTATACCTGAAACTAATATAACCACTGTATGTAAATTATATTTAATTAAAAAAAAAGTTTAAAGCCTCAAAATCATCCAAAGCCTGGTAGGACTGGCTGAGGGCTGTCCTGGGAGCTGCCCCTCTGGCACCACCAGGTCACTGGTACGCAGTGAGAGAAAGCCCCATGTGGAAGGTGGTAGATGTTTACAATAGGATGCCATCAGAGATCAGGATGGTATTTGTTAAACATACAACAATTGGGTATTCACAGAAGCTGCCACAATAAGTCTGCCAATCAATATATAGAAATTGAGATAGACCCTACCATACATTTTATGTTATATACAGATACATATGCAGACCATATCTGAACAGATTCCAGTTGTTTGTAATCTTGGTTGATCCTTGTACTATTTTGTCTGACGGCACTGACCGCGTATAAAGCCCCACACTAGTAAGTCTCCGTATGTCCCCTGTGGGCTCATGTTCTCCAAATTCTCTCCATGGTTAGTCTTGGGACCAGCAGCCACTATGCAGGGCCTTGCCCTACTGCATCGCTGCACACCAAAGCCAATTCACTCTTTCTCCGGTCTTTGCTTTTCTATTCTACTGTTGTATATCTCATCAAACACCCAGGAGTCTGATCACTTCAGCCCATTAGTTGTTAATGGGTCTTACCCCGATAACTTTACTGTGAGGAAGTCACACTCGGAGAAGAGTGGCTAACATGAGACTATGGGAAAGACCAAAAGGGGGACTAGTTTAAAATTCCAATAAGAAGTCCAAAAAATAGAAATAATAGTGATCCATCAAGAAATGGATGCAATTTAAAGCCCTTGGGTTAATTTCTGCCACCACACATTTTGTGAGTTTAGTAATGACATCCCTATAATTCAGCTCTTAGAGAAAGTCTGTAATAGACTATTTGTGAAAGGGGCCACATCATACCCCAAAGGCAGCTGTGAAACTCCACAATGTCTGTGAAGAATTACTTTTCACGGATGCATGTGGGGCTCCAATGGGTCACAACCTCTATCATTAGAGCTACCAAGATAGTCTTATAGAGGTGATATTTTTAATTTGAAAGAGAAACTTTTACTCCGTGTAAGAAATAGCTAACTGTTCCACACCAAATAAAATGGATTCCTTCTTTTAAACTCTTTTATTCCTTGGCTGCTACCAATGGGGAGGGTTTGGGGGCTCTTTTCTGGGTGGGGAGGGCTTTGTCCACTGACAGTAACTGTTGGTGAAGCAACATGCTCAGAGCAGGATCTGAACAAGGGCAATACTCTCTGAGTGGTTCCTGTGACCTGAACACCTGGATGTGCTTCCATGACCTGCGGGGGCTGGTAAAAGTCAGTGAATGCCTGCTAGGTCTCAGTGCTCAGAACCTTGTGCGACTGTGTGTTGCTAACATGTCTGGCTTTTCTAACCTGAAGAAGGCCTCTCTAAGGACATGATTCAATTTTTGTCCTCTGTATCTTCTAGTTGAGAGTTAGCAGATCCAGCAAATACAATCACAGGACAACTCCCAAATCTGCATTTCAGATGAACAAGAACACATTTACATAATAATATAATACACACAATATGCATGTATATATGCATCTCACATGTATATAAACATACATACCGTGTTTTTATTTGCTTGTGTTTTAGTATAAGTATGCTCCATGAAATATTAGGAACACTAAAAAATGAAAATTATTGTTTACCTGGAATTCAGATTTTCCTGGTGTTTTATATTTCATCTTACAACCATGTTCTTGCACCTGCTTGCCTGGGCTGGGTTTGGATCCTGGGCTCTGGCGCCCTCACCACAGTCTTGGCCTGAACCCAGTCCAGGTGAACACAGAACACTGCTTCATGGTAATGCTGAATGGGCATTGTTGAGGACATTAGTACTTTTGTCCTCCCATGTTCACGGAGGTCAGGACCCCGATCTCACCACTGTGTTGACTTCCTTCCAGAATACTCTGAACCATTAGAAGACCCTGAAGAACAGGGTGGTCCACTAGGCCTCACTTATGCATTATGATCAAAGTGCACAGGGGCTTCAGCTCCCTTCCAGTCTGGCCCTTCACAAATTTGAGGGACATTCCAAGGGCTGAGTACATTTTCTCCAATTCACTTACAGCACAAATATCTTCCACAGCATGGTATTAATACTATTACTTTTTACTCTGTTTCCTTAATATGCCACTCCCACCCCTCTTCTGCTGAGGATGCACTCCGAGCTCCATGTATGCACTCTTTCATTGTCTTCCCTTGTCTTGTGGCCTTTAATAACTCCTATTGGCTCTGAATTTAAGGGGGAGTCTTAATTATTATCATGGTAGTCAGAGTCATTGTCCTTGACAGAAAGAATAAAAATGAATCACTTGTCCACTGCCCCTTTAGATGTCAAGACTTTTTACTGTGAGATATTATCTCAAGTTATTACCAGAATTCTTTGTATGTAAGAGACTTTGCATTTGCAGACTTACATAATTGACAGTCAGTAAATTACCCAGATCAAAGTTGGGAACATAAGAATGGTGGGATTCTGCTCATTTACTGTGTGTTTTGTAGAACGAAATGGAAAGTGTAAACAGAAACTTCTTTTTTTTCTGTTATCCAGGTGATTAGACACATGAATGACTCACCCTTCACCCCCTTTCTAAATTTATTGATTTGTATTATTATTTATTATTTTTAAAAATATGGAACACTTCACAAATTTATGTGTTATCCTAACACAGGAACCATGTTAATATTCTGTGTATCTTTCCAGTTTTAGTATCTGTGCTGCCAAAGCAAGCATTCATTTCCTTTTTTAATTTTTTAATTTTTAAAATTGCTATTTATTCATTTGTCATGGTTCCCTTGTTTCTTTCTTTAAGTAGGTTCCATGCTCAGTATGCACCCCAATGCAAGACTTGAACTCACCACCTTGAGATTAAGACCTGAGCTGATATCAAGTCAGACATTTAACTGAATTAGCCACCCAGGTACCACAGCCCCTTTTTCAAATACATTATTGGAAATATCAAATACTATTTCACTTTATACCATGAATTCACATAGTATTGATTAAATGTAGCTCAGCAGTTGTAGCAAAATTCGAAGTGCAATACAGGGCTTCATATCCCTGAGATTAAGACTCTTTGTCAAAGATGGACAGATGGTCACCAAGTCGTTTCCCTATATCAGAGGCAGAGAACCCAACTATATTTCCCAACATCCCTTGCAGTTAGGCAAGGACACGTGATAAGGTCATGTGATAAGAGTGTTCAGAGGAATGTGGGCAGTAGAGACACATTTCCAGGTCTGCCCCATAAAGCCCTCCTGCATTGACTTCTGCTGTCTTTCCCCATACGTAGCTGCATGGATAGGACTCTAGGAATGTGGAGGTTGTAGGACCCACAAGATAAAGAATACTGAGTCTCTGCTAAAGGAGTCTCCCAGGACAATCTCTTGACCTGGAATACTTACATTGAACTACATCATAAGCATGAAATAAACTTTTATTGAATAAAGGCTTTAATTTTTTAAGAGCAGGCAGCTTTCAAAACTAATGGAAGATACTTATTCATTCATTCAGTGAGCAGTTCCTGAGATATATGCTGAGTGCCCACCACATGGTAGAGACTCTGTAAGTCATACATATTAGTACACGAAACACACATACTTACTGCTACAATGGAGCCTGCAATGTACTGAGGACAAGGGACAGCAAGGGAAAATTAAGTATGAAGGAAACAAGTGGGGGAGATTGTTGCTCTTGCTAAATACCTGCCTGTATATGGTGGTTGTGGCTGAATTCTTGGAGGAAACGATATGTAGGCTGAGACAGGATAGAGAAGAAAGGCTAGCCATACAGAGAGTCAGCGAGGAAGTTATCAGGTATCAGGAAGACCAGCATGCATTGAATTGGTAAAGACATCAGTGGGGAAAGAACCTCCTATTCCTGACTCACAGTGAGAAAGCTAGAGAATAGGGGATTGGAAAAGTTGGCAATGCACGGGGTATGTGGGACATATGAGTGACATAAGGATTTGGAATTCAAGTGCAAACAGGTTTGTGTATACTCAAAGGAATTGAGGCAGAGGATCTAAAAGGAGTGATATTTCAAAAGAATATTTAGGCTGCTGTGCCTAGAATTGACGCAACGGAGTGAAAGCAGGGGGGTAGAGGAAAAAGAGTAGAGTATTTCAGTACCAATGGTAAGACATGATCGTGACTTAGACCGAGTGAGGTGGAAGGAAAGATGGAAGTAAGTGGGCAAATCCAAGACGTGTTTGGGAGGTAGAATCAGCACACTAAAGTAAAGATTGTACATGGGGTATAAAACAGGAGTGTCAAAAATGCTCTCAAGTTTAATAGTTTGATCATATGGGCCAACACAGATAGAAGATAAGAGATCAAGTGAAGACCAGGTTTGAAGATAGAATCGTCTTAAGACATCAGTCTTGGACTTGTTAAGTATAAGAGGAGAGATATATGGAAAAAACAAATGTCCATCAAAGAACAAATCGATTAAAAAATATGGTATATACACACAGTGGAATATTAGTCAACCTTACAGAGAAAGAAATCCAGCCATTTGTGACAACATGGATGAACCCGGGAGACATTACGCTAAGCCAAATTAGCCAAACAGAAAGGCAAATACTACATGATATCATTTATATGAGGAATTTAACATAGCCAAATTCATAGAAGTAGAGAATAGAATGATAGTTGCCAGGAGCTGTGGGAGCTGGAAGGAGAAACAGGGAGATATTGGTCAAAGGGTACAAAGTTGCAGTCAAACAAATGAATAAGTGCTTGAGATCTATCATACAACACACTGCCTATAATTAATGACATCCTATTGTATACTTAAAAATGTACTAAGAGGGTAGATCTCATGTTAAGTGACTTTCTCACATTAAATAATAATAATCAATAAAAAAAAGTGGAAGAACTCTTCTAGAGGGGACAGATAGGTTTATTGTGGTGATGGTTTGGTGGATGTATAGTTATCTCCAAAGCCATCAAGTCATATATATTAAATACATACAGTTTCTTGTGTGTCAATCACACCTCTATAAAATCATTTTGTAATTTTTTATATTTTTTTAAAGATTTTATTTATTTATTCATGAGAGACACAGAGAGAAAGAGAGGCAGAGACACAGGCAGAGGGAGAAGCAGGCTCCATGCAGGGAGCCCGACATGGGACTTGATCCCAGGTCTCCAGGATCAGGCCCCGGGCCAAAGGTAGTGCTAAACCACTGAGCCACCTGGGCTGCCCTCATTTTGTAAATTAAAAAAATTTGTCTTTATCCATCCTGAAAAACAAATGCACCCAAGAAGTTCTGTGGCATAGTGGTGCATTCCAAATTGCTCACTTCTGTTCTCCAGTTTTGGTACATTAAAAATGTTAGTAACATCCATGGGAATACACTTCCTGGGCACTAATTGCGCTGTTAAGGGAAAAGTGAATAGATCTGCTTTAAGGTTGAATTATTGAAATTAAAGAATTCATTAAAATCTCTGCACAAGCCCAACTGGGAGAAGAAACACTCTCTTTGCAGTTAGTTCTGTTCAAATCATTCACTGGAGAGGTAGAGGAGCATTACCTATTTTATGATTCCTGTTGTAAACATCACCCTTGAGTGAAATAAATGGTTTCTTTAGCTTCCCCTGCCCCCTCCTTTTCTTCCTGAATGTATCTCTATTTATCTGTCTCTCCCTCTTCAGAGGCTAGCAACAAACCATAATTTATTTCCTTTGTGGTTAACCTACCAGTACTCTCCATACCAAGCCATGAAACCATAGGTTTGTTTATTTAACACACATCTGATGCACATACCCTGTGTTACCCTACTCTATATATGTTTTTTTTTTTTTTTCTCTATGTGTTTGAAGTGGGAGGCACCTGGAAACCAGGGTCTGGTCATCAAGGGAAAGAACACACATCACAGCAGGGGTGTGAGTGAGAATGCCACTTTAGGATGGAGGGTGTTGGGATCCCTGGGTGGCTCAGTGGTTTAGCTCATGCCTTTGGCCTGGGGCGTGATCCTGGAGACCCAGGATCAAGTCCTGCATCCAGCTCCCTGCATGGAGCCTGCTTCTTCCTCTGCCTGTGTCTCTGCCCACCGCCCCCCTCTCCGTGTCTATCATGAATAAATAAAATATTTTTTTAAAAAAGGATGGAGGGTGTTGAGGAAGGATCTCAGTGGAGCTCAGACATTTTGCTGGAGTGTCTGAGTAAATACTGCTGTTGTGGACAGAGCAGGAAACATGAGGACAGAGTACACTTTGGCAGTTTGGGGCATATTGAATCTGAGTATGCTGAGAAGCACCAAGATGAATGTGTCTGCTAGGCAGTTGTGTTCTTGGGTCTGGAGTCAGATGGAGATACAGTCTTTCACTGTGTATATCCTGGAGGTGACATCGTTTTGTTCTCTATTACTCAGACCTAGAAGAGAAGGAGGGGGCAAAGAGTATCTAATGGTTCTGAGCATCTAATTTGTACCTATCTTGTGGTAACCTTCCCAGAGCTTATGACATACCTGCTATGACCTTTATTCAACAGAAGGAAACAACTTCAGGAAATGAAGTCCTGCCAGGATTCACCCTTCAGTCTGGTGGACTCCAAAGTGCAATTTTTCAACTGCACTCAGCAGAGACCATGGTGTCTTTCCAGTGATGGGTGGGGCCTGATGCTCTGGTCACACTTCCGTCTTCCATTGTGTGGCAAATATCTGAGAGGTGTTTGACTTTGCTTTACATATAAAAGAGGGCCCAAGACTTGCCAAATGGACAGATGAATGAGAAATTAGTAGTAAAAAAAGATTGTTTGATGTAAAATCACCCTGTCTGGTTACAGAGACTTATAAAGTATGGATTTGAGTTTTTTATGCTCTCACTCCAATCGAAAGTCACCTGCAGACCCATATCAAGAATAGGGCATAAATAATTGAAGTGGCCTTCTTCTCAGTCTGGACCAATGTGTCTTTCCATATTTTCTTCCCACAGTTCCTGTTTATTCACTAAGATTCAGCTGTTCTGTACTACCACTATGGCCCTTATAGAGTGAAATTTGTTAATCATTTTCCCTGGAACATTCTTCTCTAATCATTTAAGATCTAACTCCTGTTCCCCTTTCTATACCCAGTATATGACTTCTCAGCCCTCAAGGCTTCCCAAACTGAAGGAATCTTCTAACAATACAAAACAAAACAAAATCCCATGTCACTTCATACAGAAGCACCTGAAAGTACAAGTCGTTTTTCCTATATTCAGGTTAACTAGATTGTTGGTATGGGTATGGGTATGGGTGAGGATATAGATGGAGGTTAAGAAATAGAAAGAGAGGGGGACATAAATTTATGCATACACATTACACATTAAATATCCATAGTTTTTGTCAGGTAGTGGTGGGAAAACAGCACGTGAAGGAGGAGGGACTTAGCAGCAGCTTTCTCACTGGGGAAGCATTTATAAAGTGCTTTTGAATGTGACCCCAAAAACAGCATACTTAGGGGAACTTCAAGGATTTTCCCTAGCGTAAAGTGTCTTCAAACGTGTGTGTGTGTTAACGTGTACTTGAGTATTCTGTGGCACCTGAATCTGTGAGGAACAATGGAAAGAAATAAGGATGAATTATTAGTGTCTGAATCCTAATGGATTTGGGTAACATCCTAAGATGATTAGGTTCTGAAGGAACAGATAAATCAAAGAATTTTAATGCCTGGGGCATATCTTGTGATCTCGTTGGAAAGGCAGTGTTTTATGTGGGTTATATTGATCTAGGTTTGAGTCCATCATTCTCATTTACTAGCCGTGTGACTTTGTATATTTTATTTAATCTATCAGTCTTTATAAAATAAAATAAAAACAACTGTCTACTGGTATTGCTTGGAAGATTCATAATATAATGTACATAAACTTTCTGGAACATAGTATGTTCTTGATTCATTTTGATTTTACATTTAGCACAGTATTTTAGCCACTGTGATGGCTGATTTTAGGTGTCAACTTGACTAGGGCACAAAGTCTCCAGACTTTGATCAGACTTTGTTCAGACTTTATTATGAGAGTGTCTATGATGATGTTTTGACATGAGATTAACATTTGAATCAAGAGAGTGAGTAAAGCAGGAGGTCCTATCTACTGTGGTGGGCATCACCCAATCAGTTGGAGACAAAAAGGCTGAATAAGAAGGCTGAGGGAACTCCTTCTTTGAGTGAGGGGCATCAATCTTCTCCTCCTTTGGACTCAGATTCAGACTTGAGGTTACACCACCGGCTTTCTTGCTTCTTAGGCCTTTAGATTCACGCTGGAACTATAGCATGAACGGGCTCTCTTGCCCATTGGGCTCTCTTGGGTCTCTACTTGTGGACTGCAGATATTGGGACTTCTCAGCTTCCATAAACACATGAGCCTTCTTATGTGTCTCTTGATAGATCGATAAAGAGAGAGAGAGAGAAAGAGAGAGAGAGAGAGAGAGAAGGAGAGAGGTAACACTTTGAGAAGGATTTTCTTATTTAAATATGTCATGAAACAAAATAGCGAGGAGCCTTTCATGGCTATGGAATTTCTCTGGCACTCCTAGAAAATAGAGCAGGTACAGCAAATCCCAGAGATCTGGCTGTTGCTTGAGCCAGAGCTCTAAATTCCAGCAGTGGATGGGTAGTCCTGCATGTAAATTAGAAATTAAATCTAGAATAGTAAAATATCTATAGACATAGAGATATAGATGAATACTCATATATATATACATATTTATCTTTATCTATCTAATCTGTGTTTATCTATCTCTATATTTATCTCTGTATCTCTGAATCTACCTACAGATAATCTACATCTCTGTATGTATCTATCACTCTATCAATCTCTATTCTTTCTATCTATCTTATCTATCTATCTATCTATCTATCTATCTATCTATCTATCTATCATCTATCTATCTATCTATCATCTATCTATCTTGTATTGATTCTGTTTTTCTGGAGAACCCTGACTAATACATCCACTAATTACACAAGAAATAGCCTGTGTCTTAGCTTCTCAGATACAGAGTGTATGCAAACACATGCATACAGCTAGTTTATTTTAGAAAGTAATTTCATGGAATAAAAGTGGGTGATCTGAAAATAATGAAACAATTGCAAGAAAAGTCAAGCCAAGGGTGAAGAATTGAGCTGATTACCAGTGAAGGCTACTCATACTAAATTTTGCTTGGTCTCTGTAAGAAATTGCTTAGAATATGCCTCCAAAGGACCTATATGAGGTGTGGTGGAAGACACGATTGGATCCCATGCTCAACTGGTGAGTGACCCTCCAGGGCTGACAGCCCTTCCTATTTCCTCGTGCTGCACACTGTTAAGTAGTCAGAGCAAAATTGGCAATGGTGTACCTGACATGCTGGTTAATGCCACGCTGAATGGGTCAGAAGGAGGGCCATGACATGGAGACATAGGATATAAAAGGTTCCTACCACTCTGGGATGCCTGGGTAGCTCAGTGGTTGAGCGTCTGCCTTTGGCTCAGGGCATGATCCCCAAGTGCTGGGATCAAGTCCCACATTGGGCTTCTGGCGTGGAGCCTGCTTCTCCCTCTGCCTATGTTTCTGCCTCTCTCTCTCTCTGCGTCTTTCATGAATAAATAATTAAAATCTCAAAAAAAAAAGGTTCCCATCATGCCCCATTAGGGTGACACAAGTTCTGTCCAAAGCAATATGATTTAATTGAATAAGCACCACCTTTTGAATTAAAAGGCTCGCAAATGGATGACAATTTGGGGAAATAACAGAGAAAGCATGAAAAACAGTATTTTTAATTTTTTCTAATTAATGAGGACACAGAGTGACCTGATCTGATATTGTTTTCTGGCCATAGGCTTTGTTATAATTCCCCTTTTGTGTTGGAGGGTCCTGTGCTTTTTCTTTCATCTTCATTCAAGAGGGTGGCTCTCCTGTCATGATGTGTAGTTAGTTGTCGGTGTGCGAGAGGCTGTGTGGGTATATGAAATGGAGAGAACTATCCTCTCCCTGCACCAGTGAGAAGCATCAGGAGTCAGGACACCCAAGAGTTAGGTTTGCTCCACCACTTGCTAGCTCTGTGATCTTGGTCTACCCTTGTCCTCTCTGAGCCTCTTTTGTAAAAGGGAAGACTTTTATGGACTCTGTCCTACTGGAGTAAAAACTAAGTCTTGTAACATGATCACGGAAGTGCAGAGAAGCTGTCTGTATCATCCAATGCCCCCCTTTATGCTTGACGTGAAATTCTATCATTTTATCCAGATCCTAATCCGCCGCACAAATGAGTCTGGCAATATGCCTCCTAACTCCTTAATGCAGCCCCTTTCAAGAGGAAAAACATTTTCATACATTAAAACAGGAAGCACAAATGAGTCATTCTCTCCCTGGTGACCAGACTGTTTATTCAGTAAACATTTTCTCCCTAGAAGCCCTTTTTGGATCCCCTGCTGTGCGTTGTCATTCAACATCTTATTATACAAAGTATGCACAGCCATGACTTTGGACTAATGGGGTTGTAGCCAATCTATTCTGAGGATGGATTCATTAGATGCTAATTGCACAAAGATGTCTAAGTTAATTCCCACCTCTTCCATTTGTATATTCCTGGACCCTAGACAGTAATAGCTAAACCCATCTATCTCCATGGTGACAGAGGAAGCCATAAAGAACCAATAGAGCTTGACCATGCTAGGGGGAGAGGATCCGTAGGTAGGAAGTAACTGCATTTTAAACAGGGTGAGTGCCAGCTTTCAGGAGAGGGTGTCATGCTCAGACATGGAGAAGATCTTCAAGGACAACAACATTCAGCCCAGGATTTGGTTGCTTCTTAAAGGAGCCTTAGGTAGAGGGTTTGGCAGAGAATAGGCCAGGCGGGGGAAGCAAGGGGTAGGGTAGCAATTTACATCAGAAACAGTTGCTGAAATGCAGGGGATTTGAGAAAAGGGAATAAGAAATGGTTGGGGACACATACCCTCATTCAATCAGGAAGTCCTAAGTATCACCTGTTGCTTATGAAGTATAACAGTCTATACAGCCTAGGGATGAAGTCACAAGTATGAGACATTCACATGGCCCCAGTTCTCAGGAAGCATGAATCTTTTCAGAGCATAAAGGCCATGGCCAAACTGTCAAGAAAATACACAAAATGATTATAAGCCTCAGGAAGTGTTGAGAAGCATAGGAAAAGAAAAGAGGGGAGGAAGGCTTCTGGATTTGAACAGTCAGAGAATCCTCCTCTGAGGGAGAACTGACAAGGATGCAACCAATGGTTGGAGAACTTGTTCATCAGAGGCAAGAGCACCGGTGATGGTTTAGGAAGCATTGTTCTCCGCATCTCCTGGATTTACGTCCACCTCTGCCCTGTTTTCCTCCATAAGATGATGCATGTAACCAAGCTTGAGGGCAAATTAAATCATCTCCAAATTGGAAATTATTTTTGTTCACTGCATCTTGCTACGGGAGGTCAGGAAATTTATTTCCTTAGTGGAAAAAGAGGGTGATATCCCATCACACAATCTCCTCGTGATCAGTCATGAGAACTTTCTGTTCACTCAGATTTCCCAGCCTACAGCATGCAGCGGGAAGGGAGCAGAGTCCCCGGGGAATCTCTTTGGAAAGTAACACCTGCTGCAGGCATCCCGGGGTTGGTGGTGCCTGGTACAGGCCACTGCTGTCCTTGCCTCTGCCAGCTGAGATGCCAGGGCTGTGCACTGAAGGTGGAACCCTGGCTTGTCCCGCGGTGAGAGGCTTAACTCTTCTATCACCATTGCTTCCAGGGAGAGCTGACCTGACATTTCAGATTGGAATGCACTGATCAGCTTAGCTTCCCTCCTTGTAGCTGGCAGCAGTTGACAGGAAGAGCAGAAGGGAAGAGGATCAGGAGAATTCATAAAAATATCAGGAGAAGTCACAGAAAGCTGACTCATGAGCTAGGAAGGTGATAGCTTGGAACAGTAGGTTGAACAGGCTAGTGGAAGAGAAACTCTGGAACATTCCTGAGGTGTAGGCTGGTACCTTTGTTGGTCTCCGTGGACTTTCTGGAAAATGTTGTATGTGAAGGCCAGATCTGTTTTAAGGACCATCAAATTCCTGATGGTGGCTGCTAGAAATCCTGACATCCCATTTCTTTCTTCCTGCCTCCTCATTTCTATCCAGCCCTCACTTTGCTGTAGTGTACTGAAAAACTAATTAGGCAAATAAGACATAAGAGTAGTTTTAGGGAAAAAAAAAAAAAAAAAAGCAAAAAATGTCTTTGGTTTCCTCTGCCTGGCAAGCAAATAAAAATCTTTTTTTTAAAGATTTTATTTATTTATCCATGAGAAACACAGAGAGAGGCAGAGACATAGGCAGAGAAAGAAGCAGGCTCCTTGCAAGGAGTCTGATGCAGGACTCGATCCCTGAACCTCAGGATCACCACCTGAGCCAAAGGCAGATGCTCAACCACTGAGCCACCCAGGTGCCCCACAAGCAAATAAAAATCTTAAAAAATAAGCAAACTTTCATCACTTGGGAGACCCAGGAAATGACCATCACATAAAACAAAGCATCCAGAAATAGTGTAGATCTATCCAGGAAGGAAAAAAAGGAGGGAACAGGATACAAAGCTTGAATTGTAATTTTCCTTATGAGGAATATACTAAAATTGATAGAAAGCAAGTGGAAACGATGAAAAATTCTAGAAACATTTCCTAATCTTAGGGTTGAGGCTAAAAGTAGAAGCAGGTACTAAAAGAGAGAAAGCCTTCCACTTGGGAAGCTGTCACCCTGGAATTGTAAATTCTCTGGTCAGGAAAGAATGACTGTATCTTAGGGAGTGTCATGTGGGGAGCCTCATGGAGCAGCAGACAGAGACCCTGCCAGCTACAGAGTGCCAGTCCCAAAAATAACCTCTTTATCTAGGGAACTAATGGTCAGCAGTCAGGACATGCTGTGGAGGCATCAGTCTTCACTCCAGCTGCAATTAGTTTCACTACCTTAAAAAAAAAAAAAAAAAAAGAACAAAACAAAACAAAAAAACATTCCAGCATTTGAAAAGGCCTCTGGCTGGGAAAGTTTTGGATAATCCTCATCCTCTTTCTCTTCCTCCTCTTTTCTAAAACAAAAAAACAAAAACAAATCCAACAAATAGGCAAAGAAACAAAAGGCATATGAGTAGGAGTTCTTTTTCAAATTTGCTTTGTATTTTGTTTTTTAAAGATTTTATTTATTTGAAAGAGGGAGAGAAAGAGAGTGCACAAGCAGGGGGAGCAGCAGAGGAAGACCCAGGCTCTATATGGATGTGGGGCTTGATTTCAGGACCTCAGGATCATGACCTGAGCTGAAGGCAGACACTTAACTGACTGAGCCATCCAGGCACCCCTTCAAATTTGTTTTCAATTTCTCTTTCACTAGTTGATGATTTTTTTTTATGTAATAGAGGGAGAAAAAGGAGAGAGAGGGAGAAAAAGAGAAGGAGAAGAAGGGAGGGAAGGAGAGAGAGAGACAAAGACAGAGAGAGAGAGATTGATTCTTGATGTCAAGGACAATATAATAAGGTGGGCATTGTAGATAGGCACATCTGAATGGCATGAGACTTAGGAATGCTACCTATGAGAAATAGAGAACAGGAGAAGAGCTGGTTTCTTAGTGGAAATTGTTTAATAATTATAGGGAAAAATTTCCTTGAATATGCTATGACCCTAACTTGTTTTTCATCTACCAGAGACCATTGAATAATCGGACTGCTAATACAAATTTGTCACTCAGTCAGAAAGATTAGGAATAAATGGAAAATATTAAGGGAAGCCCAGAAGATCAGTGAAAGAAATCAGGAAAATCTATTGACATTATTTTAGAGCACATCATATTTAACTCATTGCTTTCTCCTATAAGAAAGTTGTGGTTGGGAGGATGAGGCACCTGGGTGGCTCCATGGTTGAGCATCTGCCTTTGGCTCAGGTCCTGATCCCGGAATCCTGAGATCAAGTCCTGCATCAGGCTCCCTGCCTATGTCTCTGCCTCTCTCTCTCTGTGTCTCTTAAGAATAAATAAATAAAAATATTTTCTTAAAAAAAGAAAGTTGTGATAGGGATAGATAGAAAGACAAGAAAAAAGACATAGATCTCAAAATGCTATTCAATGAATGATTTAAGAAAGCAGAAGCTGTGTTATTTATCCCAACCAGGGTAGGATATAATGTGCAGCATGAGGAGTGGATTTAAAGCCCTCCTTGATGCAAGGTGGGGACAGAGGTCAGGGAAGCTGATACCGGGCCATTCAGCTGACAGCATCAAAATAGCTAGTTCTTTTTTTTTTATTTTATTTTTTTTTTTTTTTAAATAGCTAGTTCTTGAGAGCTTTAAGAAACCCCCTGCATTGTTCATCCTCTTGGAAGATTCCATGAGTACACTAGAGGGAAGTGGGTGGTTCTCCAGGATTTGCATGGAAACTGATTCATTCATTTGGGGAATATAAATAATAGTGAAAGGGAATAGAAGGGAAGGGAGAAGAAATGGGTAGGAAATATCAGAAAGGGTGACAGAACATGAAGACTCCTAACTCTGGGAAACGAACTAGGGGTGGTGGAAGGGGAGGAGGGCGGGGGGTGGGGGTGAATGGGTGACGGGCACTGAGGGGGGCACTTGATAGGATGAGCACTGGGTGTTATTCTGTATGTTGGCAAATTGAACACCAATAAAAAATAAATTTATTATTTAAAAAAAAAAGTTCCTAACTGCCTACATCTCTGCCTGAACAACTAAATTCAGAGAACAGCCACTTCCCTCCCTTCAACCTTCCAGACAGCACGGGCCTCTCATGCGCAGATCCCTATGAGGGGTACCAGGGTGGACAGAGGTTTCTGGAAAAACACATGTGGTGTAGACAGACTTTGCAGAGAGCTGTGGTGATGCTGAGCTCACAGAAACGATCACGGTGTTTATCACAGACATTCTGCAAGATGGAAGACTGAAAACCGTCTCAAGTTTTCACAGATGATTAAAAAAAGAAACTTTTAGTGTATAACATATAGTCCTTAAAATGATAACAGAGGTGTAGGGTGTGTGTGTGTGTGCAGTGCCCGAGGTATATTGTCATCCTACCTAAAAGCAGAGCCTTTGACAAGGATTTGGGTGCAAGGGGGTCATTTGTAAAGAAGCTTCAATAGGGGAGCTGAGAAATGAGACAAAGAAGGGAACGAAGGTAATTAAAAATGTGCTAAAAGAGCAGGTTACTACTCCTCTCAAAGCTCCAGAATATCAGAAAGACAGATGAACACTGGATCCATGCTACTTAAGGACACCTTTATTCACCACCAGCTGTGGGCTACTCAGGCGGCAGGGTCAAGCCCCAACACCCTGCTCCACCCCACATAGGTGGGCTGCAAACCTGTGGTTGCTCAGTAAATATTTGTTGTTTGAGGTAACTAAGATGTGTGTAAAAGCAATGTCACAGCAGAACCCTGACTCATACAGCAGGTGGTGGATTCATTTGATACATCAGACTTCAAAAAAAAAAAAAAAAAAAAAAAAAAAAACAGGGCTCTTTCTTTGGCACAGACCACATCAGAATTTGAGCTACTTAAGTGAAGATTATTAGCTTGATAAAGTATTGGCTTACAAAGTCATGTGATAGCTCTTCCAAGAATTTTGCCATTTCTAATTTAGATGTTAATTTCCCTTGACTTTTGTATCTTTTTAGTAAAAAAAAAATAGGTGTTTATCATTTTTTTTTCAAATTATTTTCCGGTTAGAACTGTGCTTGTTGGTAGACTTTAAGTGTATCTACAATCCATTTCTTTGGCAAAAGCATGATTGAGCCACCAACCATTCCCTTAAAAGGCAGGAAACTGCCAGTTTAAGGAGGACATTGAGAAATATTTTCTCAGGGGAAATCCCGAGAGCCTTGAACGATAGGCAGCACAATGCGATATTCTCTGTACAACAATCCAGGAAACCTCTCTTCCTGTCCTGGATTCCCCACCAATTAGGTTTGAGATATTGGGGAATTCCTATTAATTTCCTGGTTTTATTATTTTCTAATTGTGTCATTGAGTGAGTGGAATCGAATGTTAGATTCACCTCTGTGGTTCGTTGGTGACTTGGGCACAGCCAACCCAAGAGATTAGGGAAGAAGATGGATGGATAAAAGCTCTGAAACCCTCACTCTTGATTCGACCAGATCAAAATCCATTTATTTTATTATTTTATTTTATTTTATTTTATTTTATTTTATTTTATTTTATTTTATTTTATTTTATTTTTTTATTTATTTTTTCATCACACACACACACACACACACACAGAGGCAGACACAGGCAGAGGGAGAAGCAGGCTCAATGCCCTGGGCCGAAGACAAGTGCCAGACTGCTGAGCCACCCAGGGATCCCCTCAAAATCCATTCCTAATATACTTTTTTCTGTTGAGACTATAGGTGATTTGTTGATGGCGCTCCATAGCCAAAAACATATCCAAAATCCATTAGTCTAAACAACTTTAAACACCCTTCCTACACTAATATATTCACAAACCCAAAAGGAGATATGGGAAAGATGATGAGTTTGAAGGTAAAAATTACTTGTTTCCTCCTTCATTTTAATTTCAGTTTAAATTTCATTTTGAGTAAATGGGGGATCTTCATCCTTACAGCAGCCTTTCTCTTTCATTCCGTCTTTTGTTTTAAGTTTCTAAAAAATCTTCCTCCAGTTTAATATGTCAACGGATATGATGTAGATGGATAATTGTTTTAGAAAAGTCTGTAGGCAATTACAGTCTACAATTTATGCCATACCTTAAATGGTAGTAACTGTGATTCATTTTAGAAATGGCTGTTATAATCGAACCATTAAAATTCCATAACAAACTACTATTCACTACCATTAAACTGAAACAGTACATGTTTTGAAGTTTTGTTTTTTTTTTTTTTTTTTTAATAATGAGAATAGTTCTGTTAGCTCTTGGCTTTGTTGAAAGAACATTAGGCCTCTTGGTGACAGGCTCCAACAGAGACCAGTTTCTCTAAGGTTGTAGCTTAATCAAACATTTGTTAATGAAAATTAATGACAGGGGTACAACTTTCTTAATTCTAAAATTCTTTTTGAAGACACACAAGATGTGCAAAAATAAATACTATTATTTAAAATAAATTGAAAAAAGATGATTAGGACAAGAAGTTTAATCAACTAATGTGAGGAAGAGTCCAGACTTTCCAATAGAAATAGAAATTACATGTGCCTGGAGCAGATGCAAGACTCAACCAGTAGACCAGATTGGTCTCCTCTACATTAATGATTTTTTGTTTAACCTTGGAGGAGATCTTAATGTTTCTGGGTCCCAGGTCTCTTACTTGGTTAGATACGTGTTCTATGAGATGTTTCTATATCTAAAGGCATAGGAATGTGATGAGATAGCCATGATACTTATTAAAAAATGGTATTTACTTCAGCCTCAACACTGAATCAAATCTTATTGTGTCTGTATTGTATCAAAAATTCCTAAGATGTCTCCTTAACTCTCTGCATAAATATTGAACTTCTTACTTGATATGTGTAACTTCCCTTACAGCTCAGGGGACTTAGGAAAAGGGATCTTTGGGTTTGGATACAGATCTTTTTAAGAGCCACAAGTCCAATAAACAGGTCCCTTATATTCTGTAATCTTCATTTCTATCATCTGAAGAGGTAAAAACCATGCCCTGTTTGAAGACTTTTTGTGAGGAATAAAATAGATAATACAGCATAACTTTCATGGTATAGGTGCTCAATAAATAGCAGCTGTTTATTGTATAATTACAAGGTTAATAGTATTAGAAAATTTATTTCATAATATAAAAACAGTATAGAAATTTCATGTATAATAATTATTATCATTGAAGTTATTTAATGGTTTAGAAATATTATTTAACAAGGCACGTTGTCTGAAGTCAATTAAAAAAAACAAAACTCAAATGTCTTAGATACAATAAAAAATTTGTTAGCTCTTGTAATGGTGAAGGGCAAGAACACAGCAAGAGACGATTTGATCAAGAAGTTCATTGCCACTTGCAATAATTAATCCATGTCTCATCTTTGTATCATTCCTTCCATTGGCTTTGTCTTCTTCTACTGCTTTTGATACTTGGTAGGGACTTGGCCACTTCTATCTTCCAGGCTCAGGTCTTTAAGGTTTATAGCTAGAAAGAAAGAAATGAAGCTTCTTTTCTTTCTTTCTTTTTTTTTTTTTTAAGATTGTATTTATTTGAGAGAGATAGAGAGAGGTGCGCACACAAGCAGGGGAAGGGAGAGAGGGAGAGAATATTCAAGCCAATTCCCTCCTGAGCATGGAGCCCAGCACAGGGCTTGATCCCACAACCCATGAGATCATGATGACCTGAGCTTAAATCAAGAGTTGGATACTTAAACAACTGAGCAAAGAGGAACCCCTGAAATGAAATTTCTTATGCCTAGGTTCAATTGGAACCACTCGGAAGAACTCAGATTAGCCATGCTTGGGTCACGTATCCATCACAAGGACTGTGATGGCCAAGGAGCAGAAACCTTGATTAGCCACCTAGGAGCCACCTGTCCATTTGCCATCTTCAACCTAGTGCTGTAGCCAGAGAAGCAGGGAATTCCTTATGTCTTAGGGATTGAGAATGCTGGTTTATATCTTTATCCTCAAAAGTGAAGTTGGCATGTATCAAGCCATTGAGTGAGTGGCCATGAGCCCACGAGCATTTCTGTGTGTCCACCAAGCTTGTTTAACACTAAACAACCTATGTCAAAGTAACTCCAAACCTGCTCCTCCCAGGTGGTTTTTCACTGCATCATCCCCATCCCTAAGACCCACTGTAACTCAGTCTCAGCAAGACTAGATTGGGATTTTCTTTAGCCCTTTGTAGATGGTACTGATGGTTTTGGAATAGAGGCTGAACATCCCAGTCAAGGGGCATAGCACTCTGGGCGCAATGATTTCAGTCCTAGGCTGGTTCCTCCCTCATCACAGGACTTCAAGGTTATTTCACATTTCTGATTGTTCGTTTATATACCTATGGAAAGAGAAGTCTTCAATATAGGGTCTCTTCAACTCATTTTCTCTGAATTTACCTATATATCTCTTGTATGAATCAAACATACATACTAGCATTTTTCAGTAGGATTTATTTTTCTGACATCTCCTTTTTCTCATTGAGATATCTATTTTTTCTCTCTCTCTTTTAAAAAATAAGTGTATTACCTCTATTTTTGCTTTTTAAATTGTTTTCATGTAAAATCAATTTGCCAACATATAGTGTAACACCCAGTGCTTATCCCAACAAGTGCCTCCTCAGTCCACATCCCCCATTTACCCCATCCCCCTGCCCTCCTCTCCTTCTGCAATGCCTTGTTTTTTCCCAGAGTTAGGAGTCTCTCATGGTTTGTCTCCCTCTCTAATTTTTCCCACTCAGTTCTCCTCCTCTCCCTTATAATTCCTTTCACTATTTCTTTTATTCCCCGTACGAGTGAAACCATATGATGATTGTCCTTCTCTGATTGACTTACTTCACTCAGTGTAATACCCTCCAGTTCCATCCACATCAAAGAAAAGGATGGGTATTCATCCTTTCTGATAGCTAATATTCCATTGTATGTATGTATATATTATATATGTATGTATGTATTATATAATATATAATATATATTATATGAGCATATATATATACATACATATATGCACATCTTCTTTATCCATTAATCTGTTGAAGGACACTGTGGCTTCTCCCACAGTTTGGCTATTGTGGGCATTGCTGCTATGAACATTGGGGTGCAGGTGTCCCAGCTTTTCAGTACATCTGTATCTTGGGGGAAATACCCAGTAGTGCAATTGGGTCAATAGGGTAGCTTTATTTTTAACTTATTGAGGAACCTCACTGTATTTTCTCTTTAAAAAACGTGTATTTCCTCTTTAGAAGATGAGCCCAATATCTGAGCCACTATGAAGCGACCATCAATTACTATTATCTCCTTTGAAAGGCTTTCAGTTTTCTGTCTAAACTTCTGGATCTTATATGGGATAAATCCATACACTTCTTTTTCAGATTTTATTAGTTCACTGTGACCTTGCTTCTTTTCCCCTCTTTGTGTGACCATCTCTCAAAATGGTCTTTAAAATGTCCAGTTTTTCAGTAATGTTCTGGTTTCACTACTCTTAGAACACAGAATTCACAAAACCATGTATATAGGATTGTTAGCTATCTTGTGTTTCTACTCTAGATACCTAGAAATTTAAGCCTAGTAAGTAAATTCTGTATCTATACTTTTATAAGATTTTTGTTAGGGAGATTTCTTTAAAGTATTAGAAATTGGACTATATTCCTTTTTACAGATATTCTAATTCTACATCCTGCCCAGAGAAAACCATTTATGAAATGAGAGAGAGAGGGAGAGAGGGTGAGAAAGAGAGAGATGGATAAATTGTGATTTATCTATCACAGGTAGTGATTCTGTTTATTTTTCTTAACTTCCACCGAATTTTAAACTTTCTGAAAGCAGAGACTGTGCCTAATTTATTCATGATTATTTCTCCATAGGCTAGCAGAGCCAGACGTGTAGGAGATACTCAACAAATAAATATCAGAAGAGAGAAAACATAATGTGACTCCTTTGTAGATGCTGAGGTACAAATATAGTGCTTTCCTATAGTCTAATATTTAATGACTATTACTGTTTTTTTTTTTTCAGTATTGCTCATCACTGTGAAGACAAGAAAAGATAGCCCTTGATTTCTAGGATTTTAAAGATTCACTAGAGAGATTAGAGGTCTTAGTCACAATTCTTTGTAGCTTATTTTACTCTGTGACAAGTGTCCCCCTTTCCTGTCTTGTGCTGGTTTCACAGTCCAGGAGTGAGTGCTTCCCCATCCTCCCCACTTGCTTGGTGACTGGTGGGCTAATAGCTGTCCTGCAGTGTCATGGGGAGCTATCCCAATGGCACGGCCAGACCATGTGCCTGGTGAGAACTGGAAGTGATTGAATGTCATTGGTTTTACTCATGTCATCCTCATCCTCATCATCATTGTTACAACAGCAGTGATAATAATAACTAATATTTTCAAATGTTTACTTTGTGCCAGTTACAGATGGAATAGTTTCATTTGATTCCACACAGCCCTTTGAGGTACTTACTGTTATGTCCTAAATGATAAAAACACACGGAGGAGCATAAAGAGAGATGAAGTACCTTGCTTAAGGTCACATGGCCAAGAGAGAGCCCAACAGGGGCACCTGGGTGGCTCAGTGGTTGAGCGTCTGCCTTCAGCTCAGGTCATGATCCCTGGATCCTGGGATCAAGTCCTACATAGGGGAGCCTGCTTCTCTCTCTGCCTGTGTCTCTGCCTCTCTCTGTGTGTCTCTCATGAATAAATTAATAAAATCTCTAAAAGAAAAACACTTAAAAAAAAAGAGAACCCAAATGAGAACTCACGCACCTGGACTTTAAAATGGTCTTCCGTGCTGCTCTGGAAGTTACAGGTTTACTTACAAACCAGGGGACATGCCCTGAATGCCAAACCCTGCTCTACCTGTAGTCCTATTTAATCCTGGCAAGAATCCCCACAAGACATGTATTTTTTATTACCATTTGCATATGAGTAAACAGAGGCACATGGAAGAGGGTGAACAGTAATCCCACACCCACACAACTGATTAGTGAGAAAAGGGGTGAATGACCTTGGAAAGGTCAACTCTTACACAATCTGCTATGCAGCTTTCTGACCCAAATAAATCACAGTATTTAACAAGCAGTGACTGTCTACTCTATGCCCAGTTTCCATGAGTTTTTCCACTTAATTCTCCTAAGAGCTCTATGTCACAAATGCTACTAAACGTATTTTACACATAAGTGGAGGCATAGAGATAAGAAGCTCCCACGAGGTTGCAGAAATAATAAGTGGCAGAGCTTAGATTTGAACCCAAACCACCTGACTCCAGAGACCAAGCTAATAACTGTTGCGCTAAACCATCTGTTAGATATGGGGACAGGAAGGATAAATGTCAATACTCAGGAAGGAAGGACGGATCCACTAATATAATAAATACCCCTGTGAGGTTGCCACTCAGTGGTCATGTGCTGGCCAGAGTCACCATCTAACACAGCATGTGCACTCAAACCATCCACTTGCAGAGCTTCTTGCAGTGTCCTTCCTGGGGCTGCTACAGGTTGCCCCCATTCCAATAGGGAGACTGTTGGTTCCAGTACCTCTTGTGTCCTTTTCCTTCCCCATGAATTCCTACTTAGACTTTGGTCTTTCCTTGAAGACTTGTCTGACCCCAGCATCACCCCTTGTGGGTCATCTCCTACAGTGACCCATAAGAAGGAGTCTGTCAATAAGCAACCTAAATTTACATGTTTTCCCTTTCTTCCCTCCTTCCCTCTTATCTTTCCTTCCCTTCTTCCTTCTTTCCTTCATTCCTTGTTCTCTTGCTTTCCTTCTTCCTTTCTCTTGATCCTTCAGGAAGAAAAATAAGGTCTTCTTCGAAACAAATCAGTAGACGATGATGTTCCCCCTACAGTTTTCTTCCCTTCCAGTGAGAGACTTGTCTCAATAATTGGAGATGGCTTCTTTCAAGCATCAAGGAATACACACACAGCACACATGTGGACACACATACACACATATTCACACACAGACTGAGCTTTTATTTAGTAATATGTAAAATATTTATATTGCATTAAATAATTTCTCTCTTCCTCAAAGTCTTGAGTGACACCAAAAACAAATATAATATCTTCAGTCCATTCATGGAATCCGAGATTCAGAGTAATTAACAGTAACTCTCTGAGTGATGCAGACAGCAGGTGGCTCATTTGAGATCAGTAACTGGAATTTCCTCTGCCAGGTCCAGTGTCCTTCATGCTGCACCCAGTCACCTTGTGAACCCTTCCGGAAAACACAAAGGCAGGAGGAATACAGTCTGTTGCCAGTGTCCATACAGCCCCTGCCCCCCAATTTTTTACATCTATAATTATTTGCATCTGTGATATCACAATGATTTTTTATTTTTTATTTTTATTTTTTTTTATTTTTTTTATTTTTTATTTTTTATTGGTGTTCAATTTACTAACATACAGAATAACACCCAGTGCCCGTCACCCATTCACTCCCACCCCCCGCCCTCCTCCCCTTCTACCACCCCTAGTTCGTTTCCCAGAGTTAGCAGTCTTTACGTTCTGTCTCCCTTTCTGATATTTCCCACACATTTCTTCTCCCTTCCCTTATTTTCCCTTTCACTATTATTTATATTCCCCAAATGAATGAGAACATATAATGTTTGTCCTTCTCCGACTGACTTACTTCACTCAGCATAATACCCTCCAGTTCCATCCACGTTGAAGCAAATGGTGGGTATTTGTCATTTCTAATAGCTGAGTAATATTCCATTGTATACATAAACCACATCTTCTTTATCCATTCATCTTTCGTTGGACACCGAGGCTCCTTCCACAGTTTGGCTATAGTGGCCATTGCTGCTAGAAACATCGGGGTGCAAGTGTCCCGGCGTTTCATTGCATTTGTATCTTTGGGGTAAATCCCCAACAGTGCAATTGCTGGGTCGTAGGGCAGGTATATTTTTAACTGTTTGAGGAACCTCCACACAGTTTTCCAGAGTGGCTGCACCAGTTCACATTCCCACCAACAGTGTAAGAGGGTTCCCTTTTCTCCGCATCCTCTCCAACATTTGTGGTTTCCTGTCTTGTTAATTTTCCCCATTCTCACTGGTGTGAGGTGGTATCTCATTGTAGTTTTGATTTGTATTTCCCTGATGGCAAGTGATGCAGAGCATTTTCTCATATGCATGTTGGCCATGTCTATGTCTTCCTCTGTGAGATTTCTGTTCATGTCTTTTGCCCATTTCATGATTGGATTGTTTGTTTCTTTGGTGTTGAGTTTAATAAGTTCTTTATAGATCTTGGAAACTAGCCCTTTATCTGATATGTCATTTGCAAATATCTTCTCCCATTCTGTAGGTTGTCTTTGAGTTTTGTTGACTGTATCCTTTGCTGCGCAAAAGCTTCTTATCTTGATGAAGTCCCAATAGTTCATTTTTGCTTTTGTTTCTTTTGCCTTTGTGGATGTATCTTGCAAGAAGTTACTATGGCCGAGTTCAAAAAGGGTGTTGCCTGTGTTCTTCTCTAGGATTTTGATGGAATCTTGTCTCACATTTAGATCTTTCATCCATTTTGAGTTTATCTTTGTGTATGGTGAAAGAGAGTGGTCTAGTTTCATTCTTCTGCATGTGGATGTCCAATTTTCCCAGCACCATTTATTGAAGAGACTGTCTTTCTTCCAATGGATAGTCTTTCCTCCTTTATCGAATATTAGTTGCCCATAAAGTTCAGGGTCCACTTCTGGATTCTCTATTCTGTTCCACTGATCTATGTGTCTGTTTTTGTGCCAGTACCACACTGTCTTGATGACCACAGCTTTGTAGTACAACCTGAAATCTGGCATTGTGATGCCCCCAGATATGGTTTTCTTTTTTAAAATTCCCCTGGCTATTCGGGGTCTTTTCTGATTCCACACAAATCTTAAAATAATTTGTTCTAACTCTCTGAAGAAAGTCCATGGTATTTTGATAGGGATTGCATTAAACGTGTATATTGCCCTGGGTAACATTGACATTTTCACAATATTAATTCTGCCAATCCATGAGCATGGAATATTTTTCCATCTCTTTGTGTCTTCTTCAATTTCTTTCAGAAGTGTTCTATAGTTTTGAGGGTATAGATCCTTTACATCTTTGGTGAGGTTTATTCCTAGGTATCTTATGCTTTTGGGTGCAATTGTAAATGGGATTGACTCCTTAATTTCTCTTTCTTCAGTCTCATTGTTAGTGTATAGAAATGCCACTGACTTCTGGGCATTGATTTTGTATCCTGCCACGCTACCGAATTGCTGTATGAGTTCTAGCAATCTTGGGGTGGAGTCTTTTGGGTTTTCTATGTAGAGTATCATGTCATCGGCGAAGAGAGAGAGTTTGACTTCTTCTTTGCCAATTTGAATGCCTTTAATGTCTTTTTGTTGTCTGATTGCTGAGGCTAGGACTTCCAGTACTATGTTGAATAGCAGTGGTGAGAGTGGACATCCCTGTCTTGTTCCTGATCTTAGGGGAAAGGCTCCCAGTGCTTCCCCATTGAGAATGATATTTGCTGTGGGCTTTTCATAGATGGCTTTTAAGATGTCGAGGAATGTTCCCTCTATCCCTACACTCTGAAGAGTTTTAATCAGGAATGGATGCTGTATTTTGTCAAATGCTTTCTCTGCATCCAATGAGAGGATCATATGGTTCTTGGTTTTTCTCTTGCTGATATGATGAATCACATTGATTGTTTTACGGGTGTTGAACCAGCCTTGTGTCCCAGGGATAAATCCTACTTGGTCATGGTGAATAATTTTCTTAATGTACTGTTGGATCCTATTGGCCAGTATCTTGTTGAGAATTTTTGCATCCATGTTCATCAGGGATATTGGTCTGTAATTCTCCTTTTTGGTGGGGTCTTTGTCTGGCTTTGGAATTAAGGTGATGCTGGCTTCATAGAACGAATTTGGAAGTACTCCATCTCTTTCTATCTTTCCAAACAGCTTTAGGAGAATAGGTATGATTTCTTCTTTAAACGTTTGATAAAATTCTCCTGGGAAGCCATCTGGCCCTGGACTCTTGTGTCTTGGGAGGTTTTTGATGACTGCTTCAATTTCCTCCCTGGTTATTGGCCTGTTCAGGTTTTCTATTTCTTCCTGTTCCAGTTTTGGTAGTTTGTGGCTTTCCAGGAATGCGTCCATTTCTTCTAGATTGCCTAATTTATTGGCGTATAGCTGTTCATAATATGTTTTTAAAATCGTTTGTATTTCCTTGGTGTTGGTAGTGATCTCTCCTTTCTCATTCATGATTTTATTAATTTGAGTCTTCTCTCTCTTCTTTTTAATAAGGCTGGCTAATGGTTTATCTATCTTATTAATTCTTTCAAAGAACCAACTCCTGGTTCTGTTGATCTGTTCCACAGTTCTTCTGGTCTCGATTTCGTTGAGTTCTGCTCGAATCTTTATTAACTCCCTTCTTCTCTTGGGTGTAGGATCTATTTGCTGTTTTTTCTCTAGCTCCTTTATGTGTAAGGTTAGCTTTTGTATTTGAGTTCTTTCCAGTTTTTGAATGGATGCTTGTATTGCGATGTATTTCCCCCTTAGGACTGCTTTTGCTGCATCCCAAAGATTTTGAACGGTTGTATCTTCATTCTCATTAGTTTCCATGAATCTTTTTAATTCTTCCTTAATTTCCTGGTTGACCCTTTTATCTTTTAGCAGGATGGTCCTTAACCTCCATGTGTTTGAGGTCCTTCCAAACTTCTTGTTGTGATTTAGTTCTAATTTCAAGGCATTATGGTCCGAGAATATGCAGGGGACAATCCCAATCTTTTGGTATCGGTTCAGACCCGATTTGTGTCCCAATATGTGGTCTATTCTGGAGAAAGTTCCATGTGCGCTTGAGAAGAATGTGTATTCAGTTGAGTTTGGATGTAAAGTTCTGTAGATATCTGTGAAATCCATCTGGTCCAGTGTATCATTTAAAGCTCTCGTTTCTTTGGAGATGTTTTGCTTAGAAGACCTATCGAGTATAGAAAGAGCTAGATTGAAGTCACCAAGTATAAGTGTATTATTATCTAAGTATTTCTTCACTTTGGTTAATAATTGATTTATATATTTGGCAGCTCCCACATTCGGAGCATATATATTGAGGATTGTTAAGTCCTCTTGTTGAATAGATCCTTTAAGTATGATATAGTGTCCCTCTTCATCTCTCACTACAGTCTTTGGGGTAAATTTTAGTTTATCTGATATAAGGATGGCTACCCCTGCTTTCTTTTGAGGACCATTCGAATGGTAAATGGTTCTCCAACCTTTTATTTTCAGGCTGTAGGTGTCCTTCTGTCTAAAATGAGTCTCTTGTAGACAGCAAATAGATGGGTCCTGCTTTTTTATCCAGTCTGAAACCCTGCGCCTTTTGATGGGGTCATTAAGCCCGTTCACATTCAGAGTTACTATTGAGAGATATGAGTTTAGTGTCATCATGATATCTATTCAGTCTTTGTTTTTGTGGACTGTTCCACTGAACTTCTTCTTAAAGGGGAATTTTAAGAGGCCCCCTTAAAATTTCTTGCAGAGCTGGTTTGGAGGTCACATATTCTTTTAGTTGCTGCCTGTCTTGGAAGCTCTTTATCTCTCCTTCCATTTTGAATGAGAGCCTTGCTGGATAAAGTATTCTTGGTTGCATGTTCTTTTCATTTAGGACCCTGAATATATCTTGCCAGCCCTTTCTGGCCTGCCAGGTCTCTGTGGAGAGGTCTGCTGTTACCCTAATACTCCTCCCCATAAAAGTCAGGGATTTCTTGTCTCTTGCTGCTTTAAGGATCTTCTCTTTATCTTTGGAATTTGCAAGCTTCACAATTAAATGTCGAGGTGTTGAACGGTTTTTATTGATTTTAGGGGGGGATCTCTCTATTTCCTGGATCTGAATGCCTGTTTCCCTTCCCAGATTAGGAAAGTTTTCAGCTAGAATTTGTTCAAATACATATTCTGGCCCTCTGTCCCTTTCGGCGCCCTCGGGAACCCCAATTAAACGTAGGTTTTTCTTCCTCAGGCTGTCGTTTATTTCCCTTAATCTATCTTCTTGGTCTTTTAATTGTTTGTCTCTTTTTTCCTCAGTTTCCCTCTTTGCTATCAACTTGTCTTCTAGGTCACTCACTCGTTCTTCCACCTCGTTAACCCTCGTCGTTAGGACTTCTAGTTTGGATTGCATCTCATTCAATTGATTTTTAATTTCTGCCTGATTAGCTCTAAATTCTGCAGTCATGAAGTCTCTTGAGTCCTTTATACTTTTTTCTAGAGCCACCAGTAGCTGTATAATAGTGCTTCTGAATTGGCTTTCTGACATTGAATTGTAATCCAGATTTTGTAACTCTGTGGGAGAGAGGACTGTTTCTGATTCTTTCTTTTGAGGTGAGGTTTTCCTTCTAGTCATTTTGCTCAGTGCAGAGTGGCCAAAAGCAAGTTGTATTGGGAAAAAGAGAAAAAGAGAGGAGAGAAAGAAGGAAAGAAAAGAGAAAGAGAAAAAAAAAAGGGAAGAAAAAAAAAACGAAAAAAAAAAAAAAAGAAGAAAAAGAGAAAGAAAAAGAAAGGAGAAAAAAAAGGGGGTGGGGGAAGGAAACAAATCAAAAAGCAAAACAAAACAAAAACAAAAACAAAAACAAACAAAAAAAGAACCACCGGGGAGTATCTTCTGATTCTGTGTACTTTAAGTCCCTTGGCTTCTCCTGGAAGTTGTCCGTCTAGCTGGTCTTCTGGGGGAGGGGCCTGTTGTGCTGATTTTCAGGTGTTAGCAGTTGGGGGAGCTGCTGTGCCCCCGCCTGGTGCAGGGCTCGGTGGGGGTTGTTTACCCCGTGAGGCCGCAGGAGGAACAGCCCCAGTGGCGGGGCAGCTCTGGAGCCCTGGATTCAGCTCCGGCAGGAACTCCGTCTGCAGGGCCTGGAGGCTCCGGGGCGGGGCCGCTGATGTGCTCAGCTGGGGCAGGAGCGTCCTTGCTGTCCTGGGCCCTCCCGGCCTCTGCCTGTCCCGGGGGAGGCGGGATCCTGGGCTGAGTCCCGGCGCCCTGTGCTCCGGAGCCTGCGCTGGTGGATTCGCGCTCCCGGGCCGCGCAGCCCCCTCCGCGGAGCCGCCGCCCGAGCCCCTCCGAGCTGCTCCTGCAACCGCGCAGGCCCCTCCGCACGGAGCCTCTTTCTCTGCCCGAGCCCCTCCGAGCTGCTCCCGGGGCCGCGCAGCCCCCTCCGCGGAGCCGCCGCCCGAGCCCCCCGAGCTGCTCCGGGTCCCGCCGGGTCCCGCCGTGCGCGCTGCAGCCCTTAGGGAGCTCGGCGCACTCTCCTGGGCGCGCAGGTGCCTGTTAGTGTCCCCGGGAGCCCGAGGGCATCCCCGCCCTCCTGGGTCCTGCTCCACCTCCCCGCGAGCCCCTTTCCGCCCGGGAAGGTCGGTGCAGCTCCTGCTCCTCCGGGACGGGGCTCTCCTGTCCTGGGGACACTCGCCCCGGCCTCAGCCCGGCTCCTCCTGGGCCCCTCCCCCTTGGAGCCCTTTGTTTCTTTACTTCTTTTTCCCCGTCTTCCTACCTTGATAGAAGCGCGAACTCTTCTCACTGGAGCATTCCAGCTGGTCTCTCTTTAAATCTCAGGCCGAATTCATAGATTTTCAGGATAATTTGAAGGTTTTCTAGGTAGTTTGGTGGAGACAGGTGATTTGGAGACCCTACTCTTCCGCCATCTTGCTCCTCCCCTCCACAATGATTTTTTAAATCAAAGCCTAGAAAATTTCTTTATTTCTCATTGTGGAAACTGCTTTTGTACTTAAAACCTACAAAATTCAAATTGTGACTTTTTTTTTCTTTTTGTATTTCAATCAAAATGATTTAGGATAATAGGCACAAATGTATTCAAATAAAACTATTTCTATTCTCCTTATAAAGTTAGGAAATATTTTAATAAGGCATGAAGGATAAACTAAACCATAATGGAGTGAAAAATTAATTTGCTAGTAACCATGTCAATTTTACTAACATGCGTATTTGAACGAGGATAGGAAATGCCTTTCAGAGAGAGACATGTGTACTGTAAAAACCTCTCATTGAATTACAATTAACACTCTAAAATGTGGCAGGCTGAAAAATTTGGAATAATAAAATATGATAGCAACATCGACATCGATATCACAGACAAGAGTGTGAAGGAGCCAGTGAAAAAGGAAATCCTATTTTATAGGCACTTCTCAAAGGTACCTGTTTTAACTGTATCTTCTATCACATGAGCAAGTCCTGTTTTAGATTACCTGCTGAGCTGCTGTTTTGAATGTCTCCTAAAATGGAAACTTTCAAGGCATAGCATGAAAAAGGACGCTAACATAAAAAAAAAAAAATCAAGAATAAAATGTAGTGCTTCTGATAAATCCCAAGTTTCAACTGCTTATGTGAATTGCCTCTGTACTTTCCTAAAATGATCAGGATTTGCATCAGAAAAGAACAAGGTGACTGGAGGGAGTAACTCTTGACAGAGCTAGGATTTCTGATCCTGATAAACATCTATATTCACCAGAAATATTTTTTGTTTATTGTTTATAAATAATTCATTGTAAATGATGAATATAAGCATTACTATGAGCATGTGCTTCTTCCAATGTGTGTGTATTGTCTTCTTTCATTTCCCCAAATCATGTAAAGTGAACTAAATGCATTCAAGGCTACTTGAATCCATGGCACCTGAATATTTTGATTTGGGACTTAGAATGTCCTGGCTTTTCTTAAAGAGGATCGGGTACTCTATTGAGATCTATCAATATAGTCAGGGTTCATGTGGATGGAAATAACATGTGTGGTTGACTGAGGGTCATGCTGGGGCTGATGATGATGGGGAAGGTCCATCATTTGCCCTTTTAACACCTCTTCCTTATGACCATGATCAGAATGACTCCTTACTTTCCTTTGTAGCGTGAGAGCCATTCATGCATCGGACAAGAGGTTTCATTCTTGAGGTATAAGCACTTCAATGCCATCGAGAATAAACAAAAATGGGGACCATTTGCAACGAGATGACCTCCCTTAATATGTCATGGGCCAGTTCATTTTCTTAAGTACGTAGGACAGTAAACCCTAAATGGGACTGCGTACCTCAGTGAGTGCATGGACTGTTTGGTCATTAACTAGATGATGAAGCAGTATGTGCTCAGAGGGAGGTGGACTCCAGATGGTGTATTGACTCTGGATGCATTTTCTCCTGTGCATCCAATATGAACATGCATGCTTCTCTCATCCTTTCTCCTCCGTTCAATAATTGCTTCCCTTTCTCTATTGATTTTGGAGGAGATTTTAATTAAAAGTGGTAAAAAATTACAAATTCGTAACTTAAACAAAATTATTCTTATCGGACATGATATTTCTCAATCATCAATTATACATCCATCTCCATGAGGCATCCATTATATGTCCATCTCCATCTTCACTTTTTAAATGAATGGATGCCGCTTGTTGCTTTTGGTTTTACAATTTCAAAAGGACATAATACAAAATTAAAGTTTACAGATGCTTTCGTATCTTTCTAAATGTCCCAGATTTTAGCCTTCTTGTCAGTGTCTGTGGCTTTATTGAGCTTGAAATAGATGTAATTGAAAGGGTGTATTGTTATTTGCATTTGCCAAAATATGCCATTCTCTGATTTGGTTCTGTCTCTCTCTTCATCTTACATCTCCTATTTTTCTTCCTCTTTCACCTCTCTCCCTCTCTCTCTTCTTCTCTCCCACGACCTCGACAGTACAATAAGCATCAGTGAAGAAGAGTTTTAGGCTTTTATTTTATCTTTTTTTTAATTTTTTATCATGATACAGATCTATAAAACATTTATTCTCTTGTTTTGTAAAATAAGTGATAATCCAGACCTTACTTTCTTATGTCCAAGGATAAAGAACTGCTTCTTTAAAAAAAAAAAAATTATTTATTTATTTATTTGAGAAAAAGAGAGAGCATAAGTAGGGTGAGGGGCAGAAGGAGAGGGAGAAGCAGACTCCCGGATGAGCAGGAAGCCAATATTGGGCTCTATTTAGGAACCCTGGGATCATGACCTGAGCTGAAGGCAGATGCTTGACTGACTGAGCCAACCAGGTGCCCCAACGAATTTGCGTCTAATTAAAGTAGTCAATTTAATCTTAGGACAGCTCTGAAAATAAATTTTTAAATGTATCATGTGATTTGACCCATCTCAGATCCTAATGTATAGAAGACATAAGGTACAGATTTCCTCCATAGTTTACAGAAATAATAAACATTAAAAAGCAATAATAGAGTTAATTGACAAATCTTTAATCTTTCTAATTAAAAACCAAGAGTCTAACATTTCTTCTTTTACATGTAAGCATTTTTCTTTCCTTAATGGTTAAATAAGTACTAAATTCCATTACTCTGATCAATTACCCAATCTGTTATTTTTTTTGTCCTGCTTATAAAGTAAGAGCAAGCAATGATTATTTCAAATTTGGTTTCTCTTTGCCTGTCTTCTTGACAGCCATAAAAATCTGTCTTTTGAAGTGTGGTGCTAACTGAGTAGGAATGCATAATTTAGGTTGCATAATTTGATAATAAAAATAAAAACTCCATTTGTTGATGACTAATCATTGTTACTGTGATCCATTCTCCAGTAATGACTGGAAGTTTGGGGGCTGAATGATCCACATGTGCTTTTCTCTTATGTAAATCTAGCAAAGAAAAATGTCTTCTAAAATGTAGGGGTGCCTGGGTGATTCAGTTGGTTCAGGGTCCAACTCTTGACTTCAGCTCAGATCATGATCCCAGGGTCCTGGGATGGAGCCGCACATTGGACTCCCTGCTCAGTGGGAAGTCTGCTTCTTCCTCGCCCTCTGCTCCCCCACCCCCATTCATGCTCTCTCTCTCAAATAAATAAATAAATAAAATCTTTAAAAATTTAAAAAATTTAAAATATCTAAAGTCAAAAGTATCTAAAGTATTCAGCATAGTCTTTTAAGTTTCTACATTCTCAGTGCTAAGGGTCTTAATACTAGCAGAATAAATTGTACAATTTTATGTAGTTTTTACTGAACTGTGCAAGCTTTCCCCTTTGCACCAAGCAGAAAGTGGACATATCTTCCTGCAATGCTGCTTGTCACCTTTGCAAACCCTATTTCACTGCCTTCACTGCAGTGATTCACTTGCCAGATTCAGCCTTGCAGAGCTCCTGAGTTAATCTCAGTGAAGTCTGATAGAGTATGGGAATACTCAGAGGCACCCTCACAGTAATGGCTCTAGGATTCCTATATGAATGGGGTTAAAAGCAGCACTTTTCTGCGTGTAACAGAGTTGGCATTAAGGGTATAGAGAGACTCACAGTGAAGCTCTGCTTCAATCACCTGGTGCCTTTCAATAATATTACTAGCTAGAGATATAAAAGTACTAGAGAGTCTAATGATAATTTTGTATTATTTTTATGTTAAAAAAAGAACACATTGATTTTGACTAAGAACACTAAGGGTTGCAGTATCAAGGTGCAGAGAGGGTGATGTAAAGAATCACAAGCTACCATTTGCTGCTTTTGCTGTCAGCAACTGGTCTAGAATGGACTGCGCTCTGTCATCAGGGATCCTGGGTACCTATTAATGATAATGCTTCCTCTGTCACCACATGGCTGTGTCTGTCATGAGAGCATGTCACTTTCTCTATTTAAGAAAAAACTTGCAATTTTTTCTTCCATCCAATATGATATAAAAGGAAATAGGTCTATTAGCCTTGCCAAAAAACAAAAACAAACTACTACAAACTAAGAAAATGAAAATGTATGTAAAACTGTGCCTTTTAAAATATTAGACATTAAAAAAATATAATAAAATATTAGACATTGACAATGAGGGGAAGTAATCCCTTAAGAATGAGAAACAAATGAAGTAAGCCCTATGGTTGCCCCAGCTTACACTGGGGAGTTTTCAGTTCACAAATCAGGTAGGGGAACCCAGAAGGAAGTTGGTGTCTTCATGGTTGAGGAGACAAGGACAGAGAATCAGAGAGGAGAGGGCTAAACAGAGGTGAGGGAGTTCTAGATACCTGGGGAACATCTCTTTAGAATCTTCACCTGAGCATCAGTAATACATGTGTTGAGTAATCTATCAGAGGACAGTGAAAGAACCATTGAAGGGGTTGCAGGGGACAAATCTTAGGCTCAAACCAACCTGGAAAGACTTACTGTTCCCACCATAGATTGGAACAACTCATAATTCATGGGATATTAGGTCGAGGACTTCGAAGAGTTTTGTCTCAGTAATGGCACAGAATTAGCCTTAGCCTCTATGGCATTCTACCAAATGAAGCTTAAAAGCAAATACCAGAAATATTTACAATAAATTAGCTGAAATCTAGAACAAAGTTCAAGAATATTTATTAGCATGCAAACATAGCCAACATACCACAAAGCAAAATTTTCCATGTTTGGCATCCAGTAAAAAAATATCATTTATGAAAAGAAGGAGCAAAATATGAAGCTCAGTGAATGGAGATACCAGTCAATTGAAATCAAACTCAGAAATTACACAGATGACAGAACTGGCAGACCAGGACATTGAGAGTGTCAGTATAGCATGTAGAACATGGTCTAGCATAGTCAGAAAATAGACTCAAAACTATGCATGCCAAGTAGAGACATAAAAATGTATTAAATGCTTAAATTAGACCTACTAGAGATGAAAATGCAGCATCTATGTTGGAAAATACACTGAATGGGTTTAACAGATTAGACATTATACATATATATTGCAGGAGGAATACAGTTATCCAGCAATCACACTCCCACATATTTGCCCAAATGAGTTGAAAGTATGTCACTCACAGAAATCTGCACACAAAATTTATAGCAGCTTTATTTATAGCTGCCAAAAAAGTGGAAGCAACTAAGGCATCCTTCAGTAGGTAAATGAATAAATAAACTGTGGTACACCTATACAATGGAATATTGTTTATTTTGTACTAGAGAGAAGTGTGCTTTCCAGCCATGAAAAGATATCGAGGAACATGAAATGTACAATGTTAAGGGAAGAAAGTCAATCTCAAATTACTGTATGATTCCAACTACATAATTTTTTTTGGAAATGGCAAAAACTATGGAGACAGTACAAAGATCAATGGTTCTAGGAGTTAAGGGGAGTGGTGGGGTGAGTAGATGTAACCATGGTATTTCTAGATCAGTGGGACTATTCTATGATGCTATGATGGTGGATACATGACATTAGCATTTGGGAAACCCATACATGTCTACAACAAAGAGTGTGAACTCTAATGTAAACTATGGATAATAGTTTACATATATCAACTGTTAATTAATTATAACAAATGTATCACATTAAGATAAGATGTTAATAATAGGGGAAATTGCAGGGACAAAGGAGAAGGAGTATTATGGGAACTCTGGACTTTCTTTTTTTTTTTTTTTTAACTCTGGACTTTCTATTCAGTTTTTCTCTAAATCTGGAATTTTTCTAAGAAATAAACTCTATGAATTTTTTTAGCAATCATCAAAAAGTTTTAAAAATATTGTTCACAGTCTTTTCAACTGCCTCTCATAGGAACTGAGTCTCTTGATAAGGATAATGATTTGTCATTAATACATAACTCATCAAAAACAACATTAACAGAAAACAGGAAGGGAGAAGCTATGGGAATCAACTTTCCAGTCTTCTGCTGATCTGACTTGTTTCAGCAGGAAGTATACACACTGGATTGTTTGGAATTATGAATGTGTGCCATAACTCTCAGACATAATAATCCGCATCAATTTATTTCTGCCATCTGAACTTCTGAAACTGTGGGATGGCACACCATAAAGATTTTATCTGAGGTTGAATACTTATTTAGCGTGGTTAACTCACACACTACTCATGTGCCTTAACAGATATCTGAGTTAGGGGAATTATTGATGAGTGCTTGTGGAAATAGAGAGTTCTATCAAAGGTCTTCTTTGAAAGAAAGGACCTTTGAGTAGTCTGAAGTGAAAGCATATCCAAAGGTAGAGTCAAGGTTGAAAATGATGTTGACTGCTCCCTCTCAGACATGATTTATTCTGTTTCACAGATGGAGAAACTGTGGGTCAAAGAGTTGTCATGAACTTTCCCTGGACTCACACAATGGTAGGTAGTGGGACCATAAGTTAAGATCATTGGGCTCCCAAGCCTTAATTTGCACTGTGCACTCCTCTTCCGTTCTCACTGCCATTACTTGGCTGAGCATGGTGAAAAACACACATTCTCTGATTCTCAGTGTAGCATTTGTTTTGTTTTCCATGTTCTGTGTATAGCCGGATTTTAATCTCTTGATCACCAGCTTTCTGCCAAACAGTGGAAGTCTGTGATTTTGCATTGGTTCTTGAGGGTTGGATTGGTGAATTGCCACTATTTTGGACTTTTTTTCTTCCTAAACCCAGACAAAGAGTGTATTAGTTACTGTTACTGAAATGATGATCCTAAGTTACCATCTAGAAGAGCTAATTGTCTTTTACAAATTATTGATTACACCCACCCTGCTCTCCTTTATTCATGGATTATGATCAGAGTAGCAGTATGAACTGATACCATGTTGTCCTTGTAAGATCTTCCTGCAGCTCAGTGGCACCTCTTTGAGCCTGCCCCAGGGTTGAGCTGTTGCTGGGATTTTGTGCTATGTTACATCTTCTGATAGAATTCTGGTATCTTTGGCTTTTTATAAATAGGAAGACAAATAATAGGCACACATTTATTTATTTATTTATTTATTTTTTTGGTTGTAAACATTTCTTGGAAAATATAAAGCAACTTTTTCTCTAAATATAGACTTTTCTACCATATCAAGACATATATCCTATTGTATCCGGTTTATTATAATCCCACGTGATGTACCTGAATGTTTATGATTAATTTTGTGAAACTGATGATCTGAGCCAACTTAGCCAAAACAGTTAAAGAAAAAAAAAGACTCTGAAAGCTAGGAAACATGGTTTCTCAAAGTTTTAGATGACACCACTTAAGACCCATAACCATTGAAAACATCAACTGATGTTGAAAGAAAGTCTCAGCTATTAAATGTAGCTGTGAGGTCATTGGGGTGCACTTTTCCATTAAATATGTTGTAACAGACTCAGAGAGATCAGGTGATTTGCCACTGATCATAGTCATGAAAGTGAGTATTAGAGCCTAAAATTCTTTGATCCTGGCTTCTTACTGGATATTTTAAGCACAGAAAAGCAAGGGGCAGGAGAAGTAAAGTCAACTTAATGGAGAAAGATCATCTTTTCAATAAGTGATACAGGGACAGTTGAATGTCCATATCTTAGAAATGAACTTGGATCCTTACCTCACACAATACAGAAGATTATCTCAAAATAGATTCTAGATGCAAATGTAGTATCCAAAATTATAAATCTCCTGGAATAAATATTGGAGAAAGTATTTGTAATCTTGTCTTAGGCAAAGATTTCTTAAATATGCTCCCAATAGCATGATTCATACATTTTTTTAAAAATGAACCTAATCAAAACGTGGTTTCTGTTTCTCTAAACCACTTTTATAATGAAATAAAAAGGCAGAGACTGGGAGAAAATATTTACAAAGCATATATCTGATAATGGAGTAGTATGCAGAATTTATAATGGATACTAAAATTCAACAATAAACAAAAAACAATCCAAGAAAAAATTTGAAGAGACACTTACTGAAAGAAGATATAGTGATAGCAAATAAACACATGAAAATATCATTAGTCATTGGGGAAATGTGAATTAAATCCACAATCAATACCACTTACACACAGATAAGAATGTGTGAAATTAAAAAGACTAACCCACCCTGTGTTGACAAGTACATGGAACTTTGGGAACTTTCATTTTAGCTGGTAGAAATTTTAAATGTTACAACCATTTTGGAAAAATTAGTTTCTTAAAGTGTTAACCTACATCTATTCTATAAGCCATATTCAACGCCTAGGTATTTATCCAAAGTAAAGTATGTATGCATTAAAATGGACATCTGGACACAAATGTTCACTACATTCTTATTTCTGATAGTCCCAAGTTGGATATAACCCAAAGTTCTTAAATAATCCATAAAAAATTATAGAGTGTCCACACAACAGAATACTGCTTATGGAAAAATAAGGTTGTATCCCAAAATAAAGGTGCTGAGTAAAAGAAGCCAGGCAACAAATCCATAAATATTTGTATAGTGTCATTTATATAAATGCCTAGAAAAAGCAAACCACTCTATAGTGATAGGAACCTGACTGCTGGTTGCATGCAGGTGGGGGTGGCAATGAGAGCAGATGGAGGGATGACAAAGGGCCACAAGGAAGCTTTTGAGTGTGATGGGTGTATTTACTGTCTAACTATGGTGATTGATTTGTGAGTATATACACACGTCAAACATCATATTGTATATTTTAAACACTTGCAATTTATTGTATATTAATATATATCTAAATAAAACTGTTAACCATCTACATAAATTATGCACGAAACAGAAATACTACCTTTTATGGAGTATAGATAAGTGAGTATTAAGGCAAGGATGCATTCTATTTATTTATTTATTTTTAAATTTATTTTACTTATTTGAGAGAGAGAGGGAGAGAGAGAGCACGCGCAAAAGCAGGGTGAGGGGCAGAGGCAGAAGGAGAAAGAGAATTTCAAGCAGACTCTGCACTGAACACAGAGCCAGATGCAGGGCTTGATCACAGGATCCTGAGATCATGATCTGAGGTGAAATCAAGAGTTGCATGCTCAACTGACTCAACCACCCAGGCACCCCAAAAGAATTCATTTTAAAAACATAGGATGCAGCTAAATTGAACATTTGAAGGATGTATGGCACTAAATACTTATGTTAGCAAAGAAGAAAGGCTTATTAATGACTAGCCTTTCAAATTTTCAAAATTAAGAAAGAAATAATCAAAATAAAACATAAAATAGGAAAAGGAAATAATAAAGAACAGAAATTAGTGATATATAAGCCCAAATTGTAAAAGAGAAAAGAGCAAGATCAAAAGTTGTATTTTAAAAAACATTAAAGAAATAGATCTTTCTTAAGACTGATCAGGGAAAAAATGAATAGAAAACAAATAAACAAAAAAAACAAAAACAAACAAAAAAAGAAAACAAATAAACATAATATGAAATTTAAGACCTGGTGTTGGAGCACATCAGCAGAAATTGAAAAGGTAAAGAAATGTTCTGATCAATGTACTGCCAATAACTATGAAAATTTCATTGAACTTGACAATTAGAAATTGTAGCTAATCAAGTAGTGCTGCAACCTTCCAAGAAAAAGTGCAACATATAAATCATGTTATGGTAAAGTAACGATAGCTCTAGGTGAATTATTCACTTGCATAAAATATGCAAACAAAGTCCTAGCACGGCAGATGAGTTTATAGGTGATTTTTGTTAAACATTCTATGACATAAAAATAGCTTGAAAAAAGAAAAAAATAAGGAGACATTCTTCATTTATATTACGAGGCCTATATTACCTTTATGCTGAAAATCGAGAGATATTTTTCTTAAATCTCATTAGCATCTGTCTTTCGTGATCTTTCACTGTGTGTGATTTACTGTCTGGAATCAGGGAAAATATGTTAAATTTTTTTGAAGTTCAGTTCCTTTAAAAATGTAAAGGACATATTTTACCCTAACTTTTCCTTCTCAAAGATAAATAAGACTCTGTTAAAAGTATGTATGTCAAACCAGAAATATTCATTGTAATCTACACATAGGAGCAAACAAGAAATGTGCTCATCTAAAAGAGTCTTTCTCTTAAGAAAGTCCTTAAGAAGTCAAGAACAGGCAGAGATTCAACGGTTCAGTAGAGAATTCTAGCTCATACCAAATATAAGGAAATGACTGTCTCTTTTTCCACCTTTCTTTCTTCTCCAACACAAATTCTTCCCTTAATGCCCTCTTCTCTGCCTCTCAGCTCATCATGTTTGACTTCAAGGATTTTCTGCCTCAACTTACTACTGTCATTATCATGTCTAATTACAATGGATCTCTTGAGCAGGGTTCATGTCCTGGGAAAGAAGAGATGGCATTGAAACAATCGTCTCTTCTCATGGGATTTTTGGCTAATCCATTATCTTAACCCTTCATCTTAGAAACACAATGTCAGGTGTACTTATCAATATACTATATGTGATCATTCGGCATCAATCTGTCTTTATTTTTGGTTCAGTGTCTAGATTTCCCAGAGTGATTATTTTCCTCATAAAGTTCTGCATGTACTCCTCTCCACTATCTCAGGTAGGGAAACAGAGATATCCATGCTAATAAACATTTATCTACTCAGTATATGAGATGATAGCACTACACAGTTTTCAGGAAATTCAAGTTTTCTCTTCTTTAGTAGACTTACAGTTGAAGAAGCAGAATGCATATATGTCAACAATGATGAAGCTTATTTTTGTTTTTTTTTCCCAACGCACCAATAGAAATAGCCGAAGTTAACACATTTCTTAAGATTATCACATATCCCTATGTCTTGTATTCTCATTTTAGCTCTCCTCTCTCTATACTTGTAAACCTCAGAATCCCATAATTAGCTGGATTAGATATGTGTAAGAAATCCACTCATGACTGTAGAAGATGCATGTGTTCATATTAACGAGCATCTATAAATGACTGCATTTCTGCCATTACTGGGTACTATATGCCAAAGAGATTTATTCTCTAGTCCAATACCGTTAGAATTGTCATTTCTACAAACATTTCTGTTCATTAGAGAGTATCTTTCCTAGCTGAATTCCCTCTAGGCAACTCTCTAATGATCAATAGCTTTGTTATCCAACAGATGTAAGAGGTGGTTAATGATTCCCTTGTGCGTGGCATCATGTAGGTCTCATTTATTGCAACGGTGATCCCAAGAATTTCTTATTCCTGCTAGTCCCAAGGGTCTGGAACATCTGCCTCTTGCCATCTCCTGACTTTTAATGTCTTTTTGTTCAATTTATTAAGCTGAGGAGCCTGGTTCCCTGGGAAAGGTAAGTGCAATGTATATACACATACATCCATTAATTAAAATATAATTATCAACCCTAGTGGGTGGTATGATACACTCTCAATCCAAAAAACAGAACATCAGTTATACATTTGCTTTGAGTAATATCCCATTCTATTTTTTTTATTATTTCATTTATGTATTCCAATTATTTTAATTATGCATCTACCCTGAGGCAGGCCCTGTGCTAGCTCTATAAACTGACAATACTCAGACCTGTCCTCATGGAACTCAGCATCTTGAGCTAAGTGTGGGTAATTATCTGCCCTTACAATTGGCACTTTAAGCCCATAGGCTTCTTGAAAAATTTCATTTCCTAGCAAGTTTGCAAGTATTGTTTTTACACATTGCCTGTTGCACTTTATTTATGGGGGTTATTATTATGGAAACCTGCTATGTAGCCCCATTTTACAGCCAATTATCTGCTACCTGTCTGCTTCACATGTCTTAAAGCGGACCTTGAAACAAGGACTTGAGAGCAGGTATTCCCTTTGGGAGATGGAAGTGCAGAAGAAGGAGCAGGAAAGTGAAATAGGGGAAGAGAAAAACCATTGATAGGTTTACTACTCTGCATAGCAAACTCAAACCACAAAGATTTCTCTGAAAAACTTCAGCATTTTCATACCAAGAGCTGGAGAGGCTGAGGTCATTCATCACTAGCTGTTGTCCCACAGTGGTTAAGCATTGATCCTGAATCAGCCTCTGTACTTTTGGGGTGAGCTTGCAGAGCAGAGAAAGCTTGTGTGGCCAGGCCAAGCCCTCAAACAAAGAAGTCAGGAGAGGGAGACAGTCAGCTTGATGGTAACTATCCACCAGAGCTGCAGGTGAGCTCAAAGGTGGCCAAGAGAGTGTGGATTGGAACAGACACTCCTGCTCCATTATCCTTATATTACACGACAATCCGGTTATCTCTGCAGGTAGAAGGTACTGATTGTGCAGGGAGGGAGGTGGGGATGTACTTTATACCAGCTGACACAGAAATTTGTGGGTCATGAGAGACAAGAAATGATTTCAGTCTAACTCGATGTGATAGCGATTCCTCTGTTCTGTTACAAATGATGCTGCTCCTCCTTCTCTCATTATGATATAAATGACTACCATCTAAATGATTATGCTCCTACTAAGCTTATTTTCTCTCCTGACAACATCCCAATTGCAATCTGAGCTCAAATATGGGAGACCATAGCCCAGCAGTGTTTATAAACCAAGTGGTAATGGGGGAGAATCAGGGAAATAGAAGCAGGTGTTGTAGAAAGGGCGATGATAGAATTGACTCCTCTATGAAATCAAGAAAAAAAATCCAAAATATTAGTAAAGCCCCTCCATCCATCTGAGATGCTAATGGCCATTCCTCTCAAATGCACACACATTAACCCAAAATTCTCACTAGACATATAGACCCTGCAAAGACTCTAAATGTCCGTCTTAGAAGCCAACTCTCTCTGCACCCCATTAGATCAATGATCCGGAAAGGCAAGGGTCTCTGGTTTTGACATTTGATTGATAAGAATAATATGCTCGGTATTTCCAACTGTGCTGATATGTTGATATTTGACTTTTTCAGAAAAAAAAAGTACAAAAGGATTTTTCTTTTCTTAAAGGGAAAACCTACCAGCTGTTTTCTGATCTGTTAAAAGAAATTACAGTATTTCCCATTACCACCGGATGCTCTATGGGTCTGGGTTATTTAGTGACCCATGAAATCTCAGTTTGGATGCAGCATCTGGCTGCTGAACGAAGTCTTACAGTTTACACAATTTTCCACCTGGGCTCTTCAGAAAATACAAACCTAAACTTGATATAAATGCCAACTACTCCTTTATGTTTTGTTAGCTTATTTCCAAACTTTTCTGAAACTATTAGGCTACTGAGATCCTCTAGGCCCCACCATATCCTCAGACTAATATGGCTCACGGCACCAACTTGCAATTCTAAATGAGTGCAAAGCGGAGGAGCAGGGGACCAGGAGGAGAGAGAGTTCTGCCAGAAAAGCACTAACTGACACCACGTCCTCACATCCTGGTAGATGTCCTTTAATTCTCATTGCTGACGTCACTCACACCCACCTATGTGTGCAATGCTACCCAGGTCCTTTCAGATTCTCCTTTGCTGGGAGCTCTAAAGGAGTCTTGGGTGGTCTGGCCACAGGTTCAAAATCGGCTTACTTGCCTGACACATGGCAAACTCACATGATTCACTTGATTAACATTTAAATTTGCAAAATACTTATTTTGTGTGAATAGATTTTAATTGCATAAACTACATACGATATTTCAGAAAATTCATGTGGCCTCTAGGTTTCCAGGCGATTTTACCTGTATCTTCTCACTATCTTCCTTCAGCCTCATAGTAATCCTGACTGCTACATGCCTTTTTATATCCTTTTTGCAGGTGAAGAAATTGAGGGTCACAGGGTTAACATCATTCATTTATAATGAGCAAGTGGAAAAACTAGAATTTTAATCCCATTCTTTTGACCTATTTCCAAAGCCAGCCAATGAAAAAATACCAAAATTCCCTGTAGCAATCATTCTATTTCCCTACCTTGGAGAAAAGTTTAAAAAAAAAATAGAACAAATTATTTGGGCATCATTTTTAATTAAACTTTTTAAAAATCCAAGATAATTATAAATTCACATACAACTGTAGAAAATAAGGCAGAGAGATTTCATGTACATTTCACTCAGTTTTACCCAATGGCAACATCTTGCAAAACCACAGTAGATGTCACAGCCATATCCCCTTCCTTCACACCCCCACCCTATCCTTAATCCTCCGGAACCACTAACCTCTTCCCCATCTCTAGAATTTTATCATTTCAGCCATGTCATATGAATGGAGTTGTATTGCGTGTAGCATTCGGAATTTTTTTTGTCACTCAAATTTATCTAGAGATTCATCCAAATTGCTACAGGTATTAGCACTTCCTTTTTGTTACTGAGCAGTATCCCTCAGTGCAGATATACCAGTTTGCTTATCCATTCACCCACTGAAGCACATCTGGGTTATCTCAAGTGGGGCTATCACACATATATCTCTACTGGGAACATTTATGTGCAGATTTCTTGCATAAACATAGGTTTTCATTTCCCTTTGATAAATCTACAGGAATGGAACTACTGAGTCATTTGGTGAATGCATGTTTATCTATTTTAAGAAACTGGCAAACTGCTTTTCTGAATATCTATACCATTTACCTCGTCATCAAGGATGATATTAGTGATCTAGCTTCTCCACATTCTTGTGATTGTTTTGTGTTGTCACTATTTCTATTTTAGCCATTCTGATAGGTTGATAGTAATATCTCATTGTGTTCTTAATTTGCATTTTCCTAGTGTCTAATGATGTTCAACACATTTGCATGTGTTTACTGCCATCTGTAAATCCTCTTTGGTGATATCTCATTTTATGTATTTTGTCTGTTTTCCAATGGGATTGTTTGCTTTTTACTGTTGCATTTTCGGAGTTCTTTGTTTATGCTAAATACTAGTAGGATATATAGTTTGCAAATATCTTCTACCAACCTGTAAGTTATTATCTCATCTGCTTAACAGTGTTTTTGTAGAATGGTAGTTTTTACTTATGATCAGGCCATCAATGTTTTATATTATGGATCATGATTTTTGTGCAAAATCTAATAACCTTTTGTGTACTCATAGATTTTTAATATTTTCTCCTATTTTTTTTCCTCTTAAACTTCCCTAGTTTTACACTTTACATTGAAGACTATGATGTATTTGGAGTGAATATTTAAGATAGGAGGTTTAGGTGAAGGCCTTTTTTCCCCTCAATTGCATCAGCACCATTTAGTAAACAGATTATTATTTCCCCTGTGAATTATTTTTACACTTTTGAAAAATATCAGTTATACATCTGTGTAGGAGTCTGTTTCCGGCTTCTCTATTCTCTACCATTGATCCGTGCTTATCCCCCCCTGCCAAAACCACACCACCTTGATTATTAGTTATATAATAAGTCTTGAAACCTGGTAGACTGTTTTCTCTCATTGTCTTCTTTTTCAAAATTGCTATAGCTATTTTAGTTTATTTGCATTTCCATATAATTTTTAGAATAATCTTATTTATATCTATAGATCATCATGCTTAGATTTCAATAGCAATTGTCTCAAACCCACATATCAGTCTGGGTAAAATTGAAATATTTACTATGCTAGGTCTTCCAATTCATTTCTTAGATTAACATTGATTCCATTAATCAACATTTTTAGCATTCAAGTCCTGAAAATGTATTATTACTTTTAATACAAATATTTCATTCTTTGGTGATTTTATTTTATTTATTTTAAATTTTTATTTATTTATTTGCTTGTTTGTTTATTTTTTAAAGTAGGCTCCACAACCTTCATGGAGCCCAGTGCAGGGCTTGAACTCACGACTCCAAGATCAAGACCTGAGCTGAGATCAAGAGTTGAGCACTTAACAGACAGAGTCATTCAGGCACCCCTCATCCTTAAGTGATTTTATTTTTTATTAATTTTCTAAAAGATGTATTTATTTGTGTGAGAGAGAGCTAGAGGAGGGGTGTAGGCAAAGGGAGATAATCTCATGCAGATTCCATGCCGAACACAGAACCCAAGGTGGGGATTGATCCCATGACCCTGAGATCACAACCCTGAATCACAATCAGAGCTGAAGTCAAGAGTCCAGGCTTAACTGACTGTGCCACCCATGTGCCCTTCCTTAGTTATTTTACATGGTACTGTATTTTAATTTTTGTGCCCAGGTGTTCATTGCTACTATTCACAAATATGGTGATTTTTGTGTCTTGATCCTGTATCCTGTTACCTTACTGAATTCACTTTGGTTTCTAGGTTTTATTTTCTTCTTTACTTATTTATTTTAAAACATTTATTTATCCATTTGAGAGAGAGAGAGAGAGAGAGAGAGAGATGGTGCATGAGTGGGGAATGGGGCAGAGGGAAAAAGAGAAGACTCCCTGTGGAGCTGGGAATCTGACACAGAGCTGGATCCCAGGACTCTGGGATCATGACCCCAGTCAAAGGCAGATGCTTAACCAACTGAGCCACCCAGGCGCCTCTTCCAGGAGTTATTTCGTATATTGTTTGGTGTTTTCTATGTGTACAATCCTGTCATCTGCAACAGAGACAGTTTTGTTACTTTCTGATTCATCTGGTTTTGCTTTCCCTTTCTTGTCTCATTATACTGGCTGGATCTCCTGGAATTATGTTGAATAAGAGAGGAGGGAACAAACATCTTAGTCTTGCTCATGACCTTAGGTAGAAAGTACAAATTCTTTCTTTTCATGTTTAAATGTCTGAATTCAGATTTTTCTTATTGTCTAATGATAGCATTCAGTGCTATAAATATCCCTCTTAGCATGGCTTTAACTGCATCCTACAGCCTTTGGATGTTTTGTACTTTCATTTTCACCTAGTTCAATATATTTTTAAAATTTCCCTTGAGACATCCTTTTTGACCCATTAATCTGGAGGAGTCTATTCAGTGTCCAAGTTTTTTTTTTTTTTTTTTTTGAAAATTTCATGTTATCTGTCTGTTAACTTTCAGTTCAATTCCTTTGTGGTCAGAAAACATATTCTGTATGATTTAAATATTTGAAAATTCGTTGAGCTCAGAGTATCACTTACCCTGGTGTATGTTTCATAAACACTTGCATGAATTTGTATTCTGCTGTTGTGAAGTGAATTGCTTTATAAACATGAATTAGAGTATATTTGTTGGGTATATATTTTGGGTTCTTCCATACCCTTATTTGCTTTCTGCTCAATTGCACTGTCATTGTTAAAAGAATTGTCTCTGGCTGTAATTTTGGGTTTGTCCATTTCTCCTTTCACTTCTCAGTGTTTTTGCTTCAGCTATTTTGTAGCTCCATGTTTGGTATGTACATATTTATGATTTCTATCTTCTTGGTATATCAACCCTTTTATTGCCTTGCAGTATCCCACTCTGTCTCTGACAATTATGTTTGCTCTGAAGTATCTGTAATTTATATAGTCTTGCTTCCTGTTGATCAATGTTGACATGCTGTATTTTCTTTTATTCTTTTAATTTCAGCCTGCAGATAACATTATACATTTAGTGAGATTCTTCCAAATGACGTATATTTGGACCAGGTTTTTAAAATCCACCCCTGGGGATGCTTGGGTGGTGCAGCAGTTGAATGGCTGCCTTTGGCTCAGGTCGTGATCCTGGGGTTGAGAAATCGAGTCCCACATCGAATCCCTGCTTATCCCTCTGCCTATGACTCTGCCTCTCTCTGTGTGACTCTCATGAATAAATAAAATCTTTAAAAAAATAAAAATAAATAAAATCCACTCCCCTAATTCCTATTTTTTAACTACAGTACTTAGACATTTTTACATTTAATGAACATATTGATATGTTATGGCTTATGTTTGCCATTTTATTTAAAATCTTGCTTATTGGTTTGTTTTTAAAATTATTCTCCAGGGTTTTTTTATGTCATCCTTTGGGTTATTTCTACACTTTGGGGATTCCATTTTGGCATATCTATACTGTTTTTGAGTGCATCCCTTTGCATAGCATTTTTAGTGGCATATATCACAGCATACTAATGTGACATTTACTAGTTCCAGTGAAACAGAAAACTTGCTTCTATTTTTGTTCCTTTATCTTCCTATGTTTATAATATAGTATGTGCATTTATAACCCCCTCAGACAATACTATAATTTTCAACATTCTTTTTTCCCCCAAGATTTATTTATTCCTTTGGAGAGGGAGAGAGAGAGAGAGAGAGAGAGAGAGAGAGAGAGAGAGAGAGAGAGAAAATCCTTAAGCAGACTCCCCACTGAATGCAGAGCCTGATGCGAGGCTCAGTCTCAGGATTCTGAGATCAAGCGAAAATCAAGAGTCGATACTTAACCAATCAGGCCGCCCAAGAGCCCCCCAATTTGCAACATTCTTTTTAGATTTTATTTATTTACTTGACAGAGGAGAGAGCACAAGCAGGGAGAAGAGCAGGAGAGAGAGAAGCAGGCTTCATGCTGAGTAGGGATCCCAACTCAGAGGCTCAATCCCAGGACCTTGGGATCATGACCTGAGCTGAGGGCAGGTGGTTAACTGACTGGGCCACCGTGTGCTCCAATTTTCAGCTTTCTTAAATACAGCTTAGAAAATTTAAAACAGAAATAAAACTCTATTAGCCACAAGTTTGTTTCCTGAGTTTTTTCTCATAGTCTCATTTGATACTTACATTATGCCCTAAAATAGCTAAATAATTATTATCACTTCTTTTCATTTTATAAAATGACTCTTTTCCCTAGCTCACTAGCTCCTAAATGGCATACCAGAACTTGAATTCCAAATCTAGGGCTCTTTTTCCCAACAGACTCCCTCCTAAAGGGATATTGCAGTGATTTACATATGGGTCCTATAGAATAGTCAGCCTGGGTTTGAATATCAATTCCATAATGCATGAGTTTTATGAATTAGTACAGTTAATTTTTCTATCCCTTGCTTTTTGATCTGTACAGGCAACTAATAACAGAATCTATTTTTGTAGAATCGTTGTAAGAATTAAAACTCTCATGGTATAATATCTGGGATAGTAAGTTGATTATTATAGATAAACCCAACTTTATATATAGGGACTTAATAAATAGAATTTGAGTTGGCATGTCAGTGTGAGAGAGACTGGTTTGGTGGGAGTGGAAGGTGTGGCTGGAGAGTTGTGTCTAGTGATATATTTGGATAGTTAAAGCTGAGCCGCAGTCAATTACTTTAGCTTCAGATGGGAAGACAAAGTCAGCTAGCTGAAAGATTTGAATTGCAATGGTATGATAAAAGATGCATTTTTAAAAGATTAATCATGCCAGAGTGTGTGAAGAAAATGTACCGGAGGCAGAGAACTCTCTCTGACTTTCCAAGCCAATCAAAGTCTACAAAGTTGACATGCATATTTCCTTGATTCATCTTTCATAAGATGAATCTTATGTATAACTGTATAAACCACTTTTTTATAAAATCAAGCTAAATTTTCAAATAGCATATCTGGGCTTAAGGATTCTTTGTTCATTGCAAATAGTCCCAGCAATAAGAAGATTAATTTTCAACAACTCAGTATGTATGGTTGTAATGTGTTCCCCGAAAATACAATTTCATATCATACCACTGGAGGGGAACAGATTGAACTCAATTATTTCATTCTCTCCCTTATTATTGAAATATTGAAGCACAACAAAGACACCTTTTTTCCTCTAATTGCTTGTTCTCTAGCTGCTGGCATATTGTTGATCTTCAAAATTTCAAATATTGATGTTGAAGTGACAATATGTATTTCTGCACCACCAGCAAACATCAGAAATAAAGGAATCATAAGGGAAGGCATGTGATAAATCAAGAAATCTCCTACCACTGCACTTCCTTACCAGGAACAAACCCTGGTCAAGGAAAGAGAAATAGAAATGCTTGACTCTTTGAAAGGAGGTTGAATATGGATCCATCTATCATTGTTGGCAAGCAGGGCCTTCTGGGTGACTCCAAGAAACTAGTGAACGTGGACTGCTGCCTTGCCCAGGCAGAAAGCCTGAGACCAACAGAACCTTCCCTGCAATGCATTTTACAATTCCTAAGTAGAAATCGCTGTAAATAAAAGAAAAAAAGAAAAAACTATGCATGTTCTCCAACCAATTATTTCCAATGGTGTGCATTTCATAGTGCCACACAAATGAGGGATATTTATAAACATGAAGAAAGAAAAAAAGGAATTGAAGAATTGAAAGGAGAGAGTGAATGGATAGGCACAAAAGACTTTATTACTCTGTGCTAATCTCTAGGTTCCCAGGTTAAGGTGAAGCTTTATGCATGAACTAATGCTTGTGGACTTTATAAATAATATATTTGTCTAGTATTCTATAAAACTTCTACATCTGAGATCTCATTTAAAATAGCAATGCTGAAATAAGTATCACCACTGGTTGAATATGGTAACTGAGCTCAAGGATATTATTATCCAAAAAATAAATAAATAACAGCCTCCCAAAACATCAGCTTAGAGGTGATAGGTGAAATCACATGGGGATCTATAGCTATTCAATGAAGAGTAGGCATTACAAAGGAAAGAAAATCGAAATGAGGGTCAGAACCATGAAAGAAATCTCTACATCTAAACGAAGAAGTGGTATCAACAAAGGAGAAGGAGAGGCCATTCTCAGTGATCTATTAGAAAGGGCAAGAACACTCAGGGTTTATGGAAGAATGAGGGAGCTAACCTTGTTTTTGTTGCACTTTTGAAATATGATTTTCTCATTGAGTAAATAAATACCACCTTAGACTAATGGTTTTCCCAAACTTCTTATAATCAGATCACCTGAGGAGCTTTTTAAAGGGCACAGTTATAAGACCAGACATACATTTCATTTTCACAACTCCCCAGGATTTTGAAGCACTACCATCAATAATGTTTTAGTACTGTATTTTATCTTTGCATAATTATGTTTCAGAATGGTGATAAAGTAGCACCATCCACTCTTTGGTTAACTCGTTGGCACAGAACTCAAAGAATTACACCAAAATCTAGCAAGAAGAATAATGAATTTCTTCATTACGCCATGATGCCACAGATGGGGGAAAATATCTGAAAAGTGCAGAACAAAATAGATCTCATCAATGAAAATAAATGTTTTTGTAACTGCATCAATATTGATTCCAACACAGCCATCAGGGCATAATGGATGGGGAATTGGGGTATCAGACTAAATTTTATATAATGGAAGTAATGAATAATTAACTATTTTTTACAAGTTTATTAGCCAAATGCTTCTCCATTCTCATTGAGTTTCTTAAGAGAACAAATGACAGGCTGGATTCCTCTCTAGAGAGGATTCATTTGTTTGTTAACTTGACAGTGCAATATTTGCCGTCGTAGGGAGTAATCTACATGAGGTGGGATTAGGCAGGGCAGAAACTGGCTTTTGCAGAATCTGGCAGGATTTTTCATCTGTAGCATAAAAGCCAGGGTCATATAAGGAAAATGTGGTCAAAAAAAAGTGGTCATTGGGAGACACTTCACCACCTGCAATATTTGATCAATCTGGAATCATCCTCTTCAATCAAGCCACTCTCTTGATCTTGCAGAGGAGCATTTTTCATTCTATCCAGGGTATCTCTTTGTTGCTTTGTGTGTGTTACAGGAAACTCAATCCACAGGCAAATGAACGGTCTCATCCCCAGAGATTTCTTGTCTTCCTCATCTTACACAGTCAGGTCTATAGAGTTGGAAATGTATTATCTGCTGCTTCTTTCTCAACCTGCACCAACCCTGTTTTTTTGTCTGGACATCTCTTAGTCCTTTCTTCTATCATCATTCTTGCTGCAACTGACTTTTCTCTGAGTCACAGATATTGATGTTGGCTTAAATTATAAGACACCTTTCTCTCAGGTCCTTGTCTTTAATTCCTGTCCACCCAAGATATTCACTGCCCAAAGGAGAAAATTAAGAAATGAAAATCTGATCCCATCCTCCTATGGTTTAAAATTGCCTGGTAGTTGCTACCAAGATTGAGCCTCAAGATCTTTGACCTCAGAGCTCCTTAAGCTCCACTTGCCTTCCTCTCAGTGCTCCATGGCACAAAAAGTTGAGCACAATGGTTAAGAACTCAAATTCTATAGTTAAGGGGTATGGATTCTTATGGTGGATCTGCCATTTAAGGTTTTGCTGAAATCTGGTGTCCCAAGTTTATTGATCTATGATATGAGGGTGATGAAAATTAATAATAGAATATATTCAGAAGGCTCTGTCTAGTATTGGTTAGTATATGTAAGGACTTAGAACAGTACTTGGTTAATAATAACTGCTCCACTTTTGCTTTTTAACTATTCCTCTACGTTCATCTTCATGTGCTTGAGTGTCCCTTCCTTTGGTATATTTGTATGGATTCACATACATCTTTTTCCCTTGCCAAGAAGCCTATCTTGTCTTCTACTTTAATCTCAGCTTAATGACACTTTTCTAGAAAGCCTTTTCTGATTTATTGACTTTATCCTCACCACCCCCACCATCTATTTAAGTATCTCATCTCTTGAGTCATGTTGCAATAGTCCTGTATTTAGCTTTATAATAACAATCACTTTAATAATGTGTTTGCTTCTCCGCCCCTTTCCAAAGTGTATTCCTGGTGCACTTATCATCTCAGTACCCACTCCACTTACTGTGTGGTACACACTCAGTGTGTTTGTTAAATAAATACAAGAATGAAAAGGGAATTGTGAAAATGCCATGGTGAAAAGCACACAAGAGAATGAAATGAGGTGTGCTTTACCACATCGAAAGGAATCCTGAAATACATGGAGGAATGGCAAGTGTTTGTGCTCCCTCCTCTAGCTGAGGGGTCCAGAATCCAAAAGAGTTGATGAAGGTTCCATGGGATTCTATCTAGTGAGGGACAGTCTCTTCCTAGATCTCTAATCGCACCAGTATTAAGGAACCTTTGAATGGGGAGATAAAGGTGGAGAGGGAGTTAGTGAAGCAGCAGAGACTGTGGAAGTGGGAGACCACAAGGGAGTTGAGGACCTGGGAAGACTCCCCCCGCCCTAAACTTGAGAATGAAGCCGGAACTCAACAAGTGAGGAAAACCCAAGGTTTTGAACAATTCTCTCTGGAAGGGGAGGCTATCTCCTATGTGATAAAATAACTGAATGAAGTCTACTCACCAGCTAACCATTCATATAATCTGCAGCATAAACAGATGTTCAGAGGCCAACATTTCAGTCCAAGGAGAAAGGGGACAAACACAATGGCTATTTGTATGTGTGTTTGAAGCTGAGTTCTTCTCATTACCAACACATGTCCCAGCATGGATCCATTCAAATTCTAATAATAAGGGCATAAGTGTTAGTTGTAAATAGCTCTGACATCACTTTTCTTATTATTTGAGCTGGAATTTGCTTTTTGGTGGCTTTGTGCTGTGCCACTTGGCTATGCTGATCTCCGTTTCTTCAAATCCTGTTTCTTGTATGTTTTCACTTAGGATGGACCATAAGGGGACTTCTCAGGACACTTGAAGGATAAAAGGGAGGTGGTAACCATTTTGAAAGCAGGCATGGTTTGTTACTGATCTATTGACTTACCACAATAGTATGAAGCAACAACCTCTTCTGTCTTTTCCTTCAGCATCTTTGACACAAGTCAGATGTGTGTATGTTTGGGTTCATGATGAAGGGCACCAGAGTATGAAGGGTACATAGATCACCCTGCTCAGAGGGAAAAATAGCTGACATGGATTTCAGTCCATTCTCAGGGCGCTTTAGCTCATGCTTATAGATTCCAATCTGCCCCCACTCTCTCCATTTTATGTATTTCTTTCCTGAGCACCTGCCCTGAGGACATCAAGCTCTCACATGTGCAGGGACAGCCTTACAGACACTGCCTGGCAGCTCTATAATTGCACAAGTCCAAATTATTTAAACAAATTTCTCTAATTCTATCTCTATCCCTTATTATTCTCTCACTCTGCATGTGTGTGTTTGTACACACATACATGTGCACACACATATCAGGTATGCATATATGTGTATATAGTGACATATGCATATATATGTATTTAATGTATTTAATAAAGAGGGGGATGCATTTAATGTATTTAAATACATATATATGCATATGTCACTATATACGTATTTGAATACATATATATGCATATAGATATATTTGCATATATAAGCAAAAACACCTCATATATGAGGTCAACTCTGATTTGACTCTCTTCAATTTGTCTCCTTAAACCATATCTTTTACACAGAATTAGTCTTAAGCATCCTCAGAACTCGTTGGTCACTTCCCGTGGTGCTCACTACCTCCTACAGATTCCCATGCCCCTTCCATCAAACATAACAATGAAAACAACAGACACAGGAACGACCATAAAAGTGAGAAATCTTATTTTGCTAGATTCCCAGGCACAAATGGGTGAATATTCACTTTTTTAAAAATAATAAGCTTTTGGAGAACTCAGTAAGTTTTAAGAAAGCCCACTTGTTTTGTGTTATTTTCTATTAACTAGAAATTCCCCTCTTTGTTATGATAAAAAAAAAAGTCATGTTCTGATAACTTACATCTGATGATTCCACTGCTTCTTTCTGGAACACCAAAGAATTAATCTAAGCCATTTTTTTTTTGGTACGTTAATCTTTCAGAAATGCCAAAGCAGACATTGTGTTCCCATAAGGTCTGTATCCTCCAGGTCCTTCAGCCTTTCCAAACCCTTACTGAGCGCTGCACAGCAGTCCCAAGACTTTCTGCCCAATAAGACAAATAGTATTCCCCCTTGCAGGACATGTAGCCTGAAAAAAATGTAAGGTTTTTTTGGACTCATCACTTAGAGAACAAAATCTTGGCACCCTGCAGTCTCATAATGCATTATTGTAAAGCCTTGAGGCATATATCCAAAGTGAAGTACTTAGTATCTCTGGCATTACAATAGTTTGTGGCATACTTTGAAATTAAGTTAGGAATGTGAAATGATCATGCGGACTCCCAGACTGGTCATAAAGAAGCAAGACAGCTAGTTGGAGAAGCACTAGGTTGATTTGCAGCAACCTTGTTGAGTTTGCTCAGTTGTGATTATAAATAATAAACTCCCTAAACATAATGAAGTAGTAACTGACAATAGAAAATCAATAATGCATGAAAACATCCCTGTGATTTACTGATATTTAAGCCATCCCCACACTGTTGGGTTCAAAGCTTGCTTGAAAACCACTTTAAGGACCAAGAAGAGAGTGCATAGAGGATCCCATTGTGGAAGAAGAGGGCATTAACTAAATTCACATTTATGGTTTAATAATTATCAAGATGGCTTCATTCCATTGAGATGAGGAGCTAATGGAAACATATCAGCTGATTTATAGTGGAGCTTTTTTTAATTGCATAAACATCCTTCTTCTTTAAATAGTGCCTTTGTTTATGGAGAATTAGAAGTTGATCAAACACCTTGGCCTTTGTCCTGGCCTTTGTGAGAAAACCAGGTCACACACATCACTTTCCTGGTTCTGCAGTTTATAGGAAATAGAATAATGTGCAGCATCCACTCTGAAGGCTGGTAGCTGACACATGGCCCTCAAGAAAGAACAAAATTATATCTAAGGTGGGGGACATGGGGGGATTTATAAGATGATTAAGGATGTAATAGAGTTTCAAAAGGGATGGGGTATCACGAGATTGAAAATCGTGCTGTAGGGAGACCTTCAGTGGGATAAAGAAACAGATCAGGATGAGACTCTTTCAGACCACCAATAGAAAATTGTTGAAATCCCTTAGTCTTTACTCCATTTCTGATCTTATTCTCTCTCTCTCTCTCTCTCTCTCTCTCTCTCTCTCTCTCTCCCTCTTTCTATTTATAAAACATCTCCTGTCTCACAGCTCACAGCATTCGGGGCGCATCCCTTTACCTTCATTTGTACATATTCTAAACCTCCTTGCTTTATTGCTGCTTGTTTTCACCTGCTGGCACATCATCATCCTGTGCCACACTCTTCCTCTGTGGGACCCATGGCTACTTTTCCAGACTACTGAGTTACACTGCGGGGAATCACGCCTTCTGCTCCCTGTGCTGCTGTGAACCTTGCTTGCAAGTGTGCTGAAGCCCTGACCATATCCACAGGAACCTGAGGGAGCCCTTTGGGAGCATCATCTCTCTTTTCCACAATGGATGTTTTGTATATTCCCACCACCCCTCAGACCTCTCATTTTTCTGCCCTATCCCAGTTCTCAGCTGATGCCCTCAGCTCCGATTCACAGAGGAATAAAACTCCAGTGTAATGACCACATTAGTTCTTACTGAGAATTGCTTTTGTGCTTGGGACTCTGGTTTAACCTCCTGGAACCAAACACAAGAACATTTGGAACACCTGCCTTACATTTCTGCTCCCACATTTGGAATGAGTGAAGCCACCTCCTCACACTGCTTTTATTCTTCCCCCAGAGTTTTGGATCTCATCACATTTCACTTTGCAGTGGCCTCATATAGCCTTCCCCTCCCCCCCTCGGGGACTTCAGTTTTAGTGACATCTTTTCACCAGCATCAAGCAGTACTGTGCACACGCAACATACATATTATCAAATACCCAACTCAACTTCGGGTTCCTCCCCCAGTACCATCCACCTCTTTCTTACTATTTCATAGTCATGCTTCTTAAAAAAATTGTCTAAACTCTTCTTGATTTCAATTTTCTTACTTCCCACACATTCCTCAAGTCGACTACTAGGAATCTATCTCAAATAAATACCTTTTTAATTGGGAGAAGGGAGATATCTTGCACACCATATGTTTGTGTTGGCCTTATTTATGCTAAACAAAAAGTGTTTATAATTTAAATCTTCTACAACAGTAATTTGGGTAATTAAAGTATTCTATACCTGGATTGCCTTTTCAGAATATAAATGTTTAATAAAATAGACAATGCCATCAGAAATTATTTTAATGATGCAAAATACAGACTCATATATAGAATGTGATCACAACCATATAATAATGAGGAAGGAATAAAATCTGGAAGAAAATGGACCAAGTGTGCAATACTAACAAGCATCAGAAAAGGGGAACCTGCCCCAAGATTTTCTCAAACTTTCTTTCTGTCCATGGAAGTTACCTGTGAGGAAAGGAGATGTGTCTGTCTATCTGGAACTCTCACCCTCTGCCCTCTCACTGAGGTCTTGGTTACCAGAGGCCCCAGAAGTCCCTGCTTTAATGGTTCCAGTCTCTTTCTCAAATCCTTTCTAATGTAAATCATGCCTTGAAAATTTGACCAAGAGACAGCAGATGTGGCATCTATAAATGGGAATCAGACTTGCTAGCTGAATTATGTGAAATGGGCTCATGCTTGTGTGAAGTCCATGTGGAATGGGCCAAAGCTGGCACCACAGACACACGGGCCACTCTGCCATGTTAGAGTGAGAAATTCACAGGACCCTGAGATTTCAATATCTGAACCTGAACTTTCAGGTCTTTATTTAGATATATCTGTCAAGATAGGAGTAAAAAAATACATATTTCATTGCCAACTTGTTACTTTGATTTATTACTCTTAGATACTTAGATATACAGTTAATGGGCTTCTATTTGTGTTTTAGGCACCGTACAAATGCTGTGAGCACTCCAAGATGATAACATCCATTTAACTTCTGTGAAAGTAAGGTTCTTTCTCTTTCTTTCCCTCCCTTCCTTCCTGTATCCTTCCTTCCTTCCATTTCTAAATCCATGTTCTTAATCTCCAGGAAATTTTTATTATGTTTATGGCTAAACAACAGCAAAATAAATTTTAAAATATTATGCAGTAGTCAACAGATAAGATACAAAATAAATTCTAAGATAGACCTGCCAATGAGAGACTCCCCCATAAATATTTGGCTCCAGAAAATGTCTATAAAACAGCCTGGGAAAAAAACAAAAACAATGCCAAGACCACAGGTGGTAAGTGTCGCTATTAAGAAAAAGTAACTCTCCTTGCATGGTGATTTTCACTTTAAACCCAAAATACAAATCCCACAGCAACAAAAGACATGGAATAAAATGAATTAAATCAATATATACAAAAATATTGCTGTGGAGGCTTGATTAGAAAGCTTTTTCAAGGTTCCTTCTCAAATAAATATGATTGACAGGGAAACGTTCACAATAGTAATGAGCATAAGGAAGTAACAAGACCCCCAATTTTCAAGGTCAGGGATCTATTAATGCTGGAATGGTGCTAAGGGAATAGAAAATATAATAGCTTCAATTTACTTATCCCAACACCACGTTTTATCGCGTCTCATCTTTTCTCTTTCAGCCAAATGAATTTCTCCAATAAAAGCGTTCTAAGAAATTCACACAGGCATGAAGCTAGACATGAAAGCGTTTTCCATTTTCTTAGAATTGCTGTCTTGCTCCTGATTAAGGCAGGGGAGATACACTTTGAAGTAAATGAGGTGACATTTTGGGGGGTGGTCCAGGAAGTAGCACAGAGGAAGGCCAGTGAATGGATGGACTGGATCACTGTCCATTGACCAAGAGTTTAGCAAGCTCTGCTGGAAGAATGTCAGTGGGATAATGTTGCATTGAAGCAATCTGGTTTCCTTGTCTTCGAGTACAAAGATAGCTCAGTGCAGTTTCCAAATTTTGAAATTGTATATATTTGGGTCCTAATAAAACTTCACTGCATTTTTTCCCTTAGTGAGTGCAGATTCTTCTCCAATAGATCTTTCTAAAACCCTGTTATGATCTATCTCTTTCCTGCTTAGTATTTTCTGCTTACTTACTTTTACATATCAAGAAATACGGTTATCTCAGCCGAATCTTGTCTTCAAACTGAATGGAGAATATTTTTGTAACGGTTTTTCTTTTGCCTTTTGACACTGCTTATGACACCTTTTCCTCATTTTGCTTTTAGCATTTTTTAGACCAGTGGACTTAAATTTATCACTTTTAATAACTTTTATATTTTAACTTAGTAAAAAAGTCTTCCTTACTCCAGTTGTATAAGGGAGTTCACCATGTTTTATTCTGGTGGTTGCATGACCTTATAGTTATTTCGTATTTAGATCCATTTGAAGTTTTACTGGACATATCACATGAAGTTTCGTCAAAATCTGTTCAGTTGACAAATTAAATCATTAAGAATTCTATCCCTTTCACTTCAATTTGAGAAATCAAATTTATCAGATACTGAAACTTTATATTTATTTAGAGGTGTTGTAGACTTCTTGTCTCCTTCCATTTAAAGGAAGAGCTTCCGGTGTTTCGGTAGGAACCATTAGATCTGTGTTCAGTCCCTGAAAAAAAGAATTTCTGTAAAAAGTTTTCAGTACTTGAAGTTTATAGGCCCCCAAAGAATTTCATCTTCTCTGGCTCCAGAGGTTTTTAGGGAAGGCTTGTAAGGGAATGTGTGGAACTACCACAATCTCCTGCAGGATGCCTTGAGAAATGCAGGAAACTTTCTCGTCCAGGCATGGAGAGTATGGGGCTGAGCACCCCACAGTCCAAGGACTCTACTTAGCATGCAGGAGCTGGCTTGCAGCTTCCTGCAGAGTTTTTGTCCTAAGAACTGCTTTAAAGTGATGACTGCAAGAAAGAGAACATGGGGTTAATCTCTTCTCTGTCCTCTCTTAGGTGAGTTGTCCAAGGCAAATGTTATCACTCCCACTGAAATTGAATTTATTCCTTTGTGAAAAGAGGACAATTCACACCTTTTATCTAACACTCTTACCATGAAGATAAAAAACATTCAGTGGGACAGTGCTTTGAAACCCCGCAACTCTGTACAGATCCAAAGCTTCAAATATACAGCTCAGGCCAACAGAACAAGAATTCCATTATTCCTCATTTATGTTTCTCTGTAGTGTCCATCCCATACCACCCCATTTTATTTTTTTCCCAATCTACTTTCTGTGTTGTCATCAGATCAGCCTTCTGTAAATGCAAATATGATCCTACCATTCCTTTACTTAAAATTTTTTATTCTGTCTTCAATGCCTGCATAACAAAATCTAAAGTTCATTTACAAAGCCAACATCCATGTCATTTTCCAGAACCTGATTTACCTCCTTATCTATGTCACCACTCTTTGTTGATCATGTGCTGCACTCCTCTCCTCTGTGCTTTTGCAAACCCTGCCTCCTCTCTTTATACTCTCTCATCCTACTTGGAAGTGCTAATGGTGCTTCCCAAGAACTAGTACCCCTTCCTTTCCTTGACTCCCTACCAAACTATAATCCCTTGCCTTTGTTTCTACATATGCCACAGGAGGAAGTTTGAGTCAATTAGAAGCAAGGGATGCCACTGCCAGGCCCACCCCTCCAAATCACTGGTCAACAGGGAGGACCCAGGGGAGCAGTCACAGGATCCCAAGGCAAAGTCAATAGCTGGAGCTCCTAGGACCCTAGCATGAAACTTGAGCACAAGCTTCCACTTGACCTGTGAGTGCAGTGGGACATGGAACATGAAGTGGGCAAGAAACAAACCTTTATTGTGCTAAGCCTCAAGGACTCTACAGTAGGTATAGAGAAGCTACAATTACTTATCTGAAGACTGTGTCCACCCTCTCCTTTTCAGCAAATGTCTATAAGGCATCATCTATGCAGTGCCTCTTGCAGGAAGCTTTCCATGATACTTCCAGATTTAGAGACCACATGCTCTATCATTCTTTATATTCACCGTAGCAGTTGATACCTTTCTTATAGCAGTCTTCTTAGAGGGAGTCTTTACAAATGTTCTGTAGCTCCCCTGAAGGCAGAAATTGTCTTTGTATATTTATACCCTCAGCAACATGGTGGAGAAACTAAAAGACCTTCAGTTAATGTTGTATAGATAAATGAATGAGTGAAATGAATTGAACGCATTTATTAAAGTTTACAAACATAAAAGTGGTATTTGATTAGTATATTCATCAAAAGTCGAGAACAATGGTATATTTTTAAATCTATTCCTTAAGTCACAGGGTGTGTTGTTAATCATTTCTTGAGGAACCAGCCTTGCAGCTTAATATAGATAATTCCAAATTTAAACTCTGCTTTAATCATGTTCTTTTTCCAGTGCTTTAGTCAGATATAACATCTCCTTGCCGTGTAACAGGTTTATAACTCAATTGTATCTAATAAAATGAGGAAAACCACAGGATTCGATTACTTTTGATCACTTATATAAAAGATAAACTGTTCTAAGAATAGCTATTTGGAAATCTCAATATTTTTTGCACTGGTCTTTTGTTTATGTGAGTAAATTTTAATTTCAAAATTGTTGCTGTTTATGACAGCGATGGGGTTTATTAAATGGCCTCAGTTCTTAGAAGCGCACAAAGGATGAGGCTATTTTGATAGATGTCCTGACTGTTGTAGAAAGACACATAGAACCAGATGGACTCTGGGCATTTTGTGGCATTTACTGTTGTATAAATATACTTAACTACAAAAAGGGGGGATCAATGACTCTTTTAAGTTTTCTCATGGCTACCTTTAAAACTACAGAGTTAGATTAAAAAAGAGTGGAGGACAAATCAGGGAAGCTTGCTACAATTAGGTGTTAAGGCTTAAGGAAATAAAATAAATGATTTAAAATTTATTTCGCCCTGCATATCATAACCTGAATACCAACTAGCCCATTCTTACTGAAACCTGGGGACAAAAAGGTAGAGGGAAAACAAGCAATTGAACAACATGTGGTCTCCAGTAGAATTCAAACTACCTATGATCCTTTGCACAAGTGTCTCACCATAATTATTTCTCAAGGGAAAACAAAGAGACATTACTGTAAACTTATGCCAAAACCAGAACGTGGGCAATATTTGTTTTGCACCTTTACAAAAGCAGAATTTAAGTTACCTCTTTTATTTCACGGACTCATGTGAGTGCTATCAATTAACATATGGCTTCTTTACAGGTAAAAGTTACCTTATAAGTAGCAATGGACTTGACATTGTACCATCCTCAAAATTGGCTATCCATGTTATTGAGACTTAGTCTCAAATGGAAAATGGTGTCACTGCACTAACATTTAGGAAACATGTCAAGTTGACCTTTCCATTCACTTTTATTTTTTTAAAAATTTTTAAAGATTTTATTTATTTATTCATGAGAGACACAGAGAGAGAGGCAGAGACACAGGCAGAGGGAGAAGCAGGCTCCACACAGGGAGCCCGACGTGGGACTCGATCCCCGGTCTCCAGGATGAGGCCCTGGGCCGAAGGCAGCGCTAAACCGCTGAGCCACCTGGCCTGCCCCTCCATCATTCACTCATTCACTTTTAGTAGATGATGAGAGTTTATGACATCTTGGGGTTTCCAGATAATTTTATATATATATATATATATATATATATATATATATATATATATATGACTATAATCAGGATTCATTATAGCTATCATCATTATAACTAACTTATTACCTAAATATCATCCATATTTCTCAAAAAGGAAACTGTAACATAATTAAAGAAATTGTCCGATGTCACATGAGGAGTCAAAATCCCAGCTGGATTTCAAAATCATTTTTCTTCAGATATTGTCCTTTTTCTGACAGTTGCATAGTATTTTTTAAACAAAGAGCCAAACACAGAGCACCCAGATGGCTCAGTGGGTCAAGTGTTACTCTTGGTTTGGCTCAGGTCATGATCTAGGGGTCCTGAAATTGAGCCCCACGTTGTCTTCCACATTCAGGGAAGAGTCCACTTGTCCTTTTCTTTCTGCTCCTACCCTGTGCTCACTTGATTTCTCTCTCTCTCTGGAATAAATAGATAAAGTCTTAAAACAACACAAAACAAACAAACAACAAAGAGACAAACAAGAAACAATTTTATTGCAAACTTTTGTTGTTCTATCTAAACTCCTCAGAATATCCAAATTACACTTCCTGCTTTCCTTGGCAAAGTCTACTTATAACTGAGTTGTTCCTAGAGTGTTGAGTATCTCATTCAAGGTCTGTTAAACACTGCAAACTGTAATTCTGATTTTATGGGTAGTTATTATAGGAAATCCCTAGGACTTTTCCTTTTAGAATAAATCAATAATGACCTTATGCTAGTTTGCGGTTTGGTTCTTTCTCTTGCGTGTTCTAAGTATATGAGAAATCCTGTAAATGCATGTCTGAAATGGTCAGTATGGGGTCTACTAGGGAAAATTTAGATGAATGCCTTGGCTCCAGAGATTGGTAGTCACTGTCTCTACTATATTAGCTGAGCTCCCGACAGAGCAAGATGTGTGTTGAGGCCACATCAAGGCCAGAGGCTGGCTGTGAACAAGTAAGGATAAAGGGAAAAAGAGACGGAGGGCTAATCTTCAAATCCCAGGTGCTTGCAACTTTCTGAGAGGCATGCCAGGCAACACAGGACGTTCATCAGGAGACTGAATTAAGCAGATTCTGCTTTGTCTAGGCTGGGGCACATAGAAGGTAGGAGTCCCCTTGTTGCCTGCATGTGGACAACTGCAAGCAGGCTCAACCTAGCTCCATCTTGACTCCATCCTTGACTCCATCCAAGTGTAAGGGATGTCTGGAAAAGCAAAGAGCAACTTAGGAACATCTTTTTGCATCAGCCTCCTAGAGTTTCTAAAGATAATAATTCCACACCAAAAAATCAAATAGTAAGTTTTTGTTTGTTTGTTTTTGTTTTTGTTTTTGTTTTGAGAAGACCCACTTTCCCAGACTGGATGCTAAAATCTTCAAACTGTGTGGGGTACCTGAGTGGTGCAGTTGGTTAAGTGATGGACTCCTGGTTTTGGCTCAAGTCCTAATTTCAGAGTCCTGGGACTGACTCCTGCGTCAGACGCTGGGCTCAGCACAGAGTCTGCTTGAGATTCTCTCTCCCTCTGCCCCTCTCACTCATGTGCTCTCTCTCTCTCTAAAATAAATAAATAAATAAATAAATAAATAAATAAATAAATAAATATTTTTTTAGAAATGAAATCTTTGAACTCTATCCTTCAACCTGCCGGCTGTGTAGACAGGCTTGTCCTAGCCTTATAATTATTAAAACTCTCATCCTTGGGGGACCAAGTGAAAGGCCTCCTAGCCACTGCTCAATCCTCCATGAAGGCCATGTGTGCACCAGGAATATACAAATATATGCAATTTTGTGTGTATGTATGTAGAAAAATGTCTGGGCAGATAATTGAGTGTTTATTTTTTTTATTTATTTATATATTTTTTAAATGAGTTCCTTTTTTTTTTTTTTCTTTTTATTTATGATAGTCACACAGAGAGAGAGAGAGGCAGAGACACAGGCAGAGGGAGAAGCAGGCTCCATGCACTGGGAGCCCGACGTGGGATTCGATCCCGGGTCTCCAGGATCGCGCCCTGGGCCAAAGGCAAGCGCTAAACCGCTGCGCCACCCAGGGATCCCTAATTGAGTGTTTATATTTATGGATGGAATGCCTCCATATGCCATGTATCTGGATGAATTTGTGTGTGAGGAATTCTTTTCCCTGAAATAGCATTTTTACAGCCTTCTGATTTCATCCATCTCTAAAAATAACATGGTCGGCACCTAGGTTGAGTAACAACAAGATAGAGGTAATATCATGCAATAATAGATCCATCAGCTCCCAGATGGTATCACCTGTAATCTTAGAGAACTTCCTTCCATGACTCCTCTTATGGTTTTGGGTTGTAAACCCTTTTGTTCTTATTAAATAAAAGATCCAGTCATTAATAGTATAAATGCCAAGAATTAATTAGACCTTGGTTACCAGAAGGTGGAAAGGGGACTAAGAGAGTTGGAGTGAGTAGGTTAGGACCCATTTAATAGAGGAAGAGCTCTCTATTGCCAAGGCCTTGTTATAAGTTCCCATCTTCTTGAGTCTACATGGATTCAGTGACCATCAAGCTGGCCCTATTCTTGCACTAGCTGAATTCCCTCCAGGTCCTTCCCATTGTGTTTTGAAAGTGACCTTCCATGATGCAAATCTGCTTATTGTGCTACTTTGAAAGTCTCTTAATCACTTTTAGGGAGAAAATTCAGCTCCTTATCTTAACACAAAAGCACTTGGATCCAATTCAGAGCACTTCACTTCAGAAAGGGTTTTGACAAAAGTGCGTCCAGAGGACAGTGATAAGGTTGATAGAGGATCTGGAAATCCTGACAGGATACCTGTCATAAGGAACTTAGGGTCTGTAAATTGGATGAGAGAACATTACAGTAAAAACCTTTGAACACAGGGAGAGGGAATGTGCTAGAACCAGTTAAGTAGAGGATACAGGATACAGGTGCTTACTCAAACCCAAGAAGAAGCAAGTTCTGTGATTCTGATGGATATGTCATCATCTGCTTTCATTTTAGTTTGCACATCTGTACAGCAAGGTAGTGGCCATCTCTGCCTGGCAGGGCTGTCATGAGGTTCAAGTTGGCACAATTCCTGGGCCAGTAGTTAGCAATTGATAAAAGCTGTTTATATGATTACTACTTCCATTATTTCCAACAAGACCATTTAAAAAATGTAATTAACCACCTTGTAAGGTAGTGAGTTGCCTGTTGTGAAAAAATAAATCCTTTTTGGGTGTCCTGGTATTTTTATAAAAAACCCTCATCTACTGATGCACATGTGATGTAAAGAGAGCATGATTTACTTCCTCTAGAAGAATTTTCCTCCCCCTTACAATGAGGATGAGCTCTGTAGCCAGTTCTCTGGTTTACTGCTGGGGTGGCAGCGGGTTATATAGTTAGGATTCTTATTAGGTATACAGAGTAAGCCCCGAGGTGCCAGAAAGACTGGGATGCTATCTTCCCAGCTTCCGTCTAAGAAACTTGTTTAGGTCTTAAATGACAGAGACCCCCTGGTTTACCTGGTCGTTGGAAAAATAGATTCAAATTCCAAAATGATTGCATAGAGTAAGAGCCCAGGGTTCTTTCCATTTCCTGAATGGGGCAACAGGGTTTTGTTGTTGCTTCTGTCCTTTCTAGAAGACAACTATCTCTCTCCTGTGAAGTAAGGGGGAAATGCATTGTTCTTCACCTCTACCTGAGGAGTATCCAGCCACTATTGTGGAAGACATTTCCACATGGCTTTCATCCCCTTGTCTCAAGTATAAGGTTTGGGAGGAGGGGGCCAATGTGCTTATAATTTATTGTAAAGTGATTAATAAGAAATCTATCTGTGATCCAGAACACCTTGTATGTACATGCAGGATAAAATTAACAAAGAATATTTTAAAAGCTTGCTTATGTGACCATTGAAGAAAAAGATCAACTGTTACTAATCATGGAGATGTAGAAAAGACTCATTAACTTAACAGAAGTATGGACTTAGCAGAGCCATGTGTGGACTTGTGCTATGTTCATTTTCTACAGACATCATCTTCTGGAGGGAAGGGGAATTTTATTCCCGGTGCAGTGAGGTTATTAGTTAATGTCATAATGTGGCAAAATATATAAGACTGGCAGAGGATTATAAAGAATAATATGTGGCTCTGGCTCTTGGTCTGGACATCGTATTTTTATTAATGTGAGCTGTGATTCTTTATAACATTTTGGAGACCACATCACACCCTCTGGCTATTCTGATTATGTGAAGGTCTCAGTGGAGCAAGCAGAGCAGGAATTTGGGCCAGTGAAAGATTTTGGAAATAATATACTGGTAAAGCTGGCTTTCTGTGTTGTGTACAGTACGTGAAAACTCATTTCCATCTCAAGGACTTTCACATTGCTGGTTTTTCCATTTGGAATATTTTTTTTTCTCTCTGATATTTGTGGTCTTCTTATTACTCAGATCTTATCCTCACATTGTTTACTTTAGGAGGTTTTTCTTTTGGTCCTAACTAAAATATCGCTAGTACTCTAAAATATCCAGAGACCATTTATCAGGACCCAAATTTATATCTATCTGCATCTATACACCACTATCCATCCATCCATCATCATCATCCATCCATCTGTCATTTGCTGTCTTCCTACTAGATGTCAGGCTGTTTGACATCAGAGATTCTGTCTTGTCTTCGAGTTTATGCCCACAACAAGAACAGTGCCTGGGGAAGTGTGGGGACCTAGTAGCTATTTGAGGATGAATGCACAAGTTTTTTATCTTGTGAACAAGCCCTCAACTTTTTTTAAAAGATTTTATTTATTTATTCATGAGAGACACAGAGAGAGAGGCAGACACACAGGCAGAGGGAGAAGCAGGCTCCATGCAGGGAGCCTGATGTGGGACTTGATCCCAGGACTCCAAGATCACACTCCAGGCTAGAGGCAGGCACTAAATCGCTGAGCCACCCAGGGATCCCCAACAAGCCCTCAACTTAAAAGATTTTGCAAACTTCTGTGTGCCATTATGCTGTAATTGCTTAAATAATGATCTCTCTACTTTCCACTGCAAGGGAGATATTTAATGGAGTCATGAAGAATCTACTATACCTTCTGTTTTCTGATTGTGTCCTGGTTGGAAAGTGACACTTCTGTCTAAATAACTTTAAAAGCCACACTCTATAAATCCCAGTGTAAGAGAATACCATTGAAATTAATATTTACTCTTACCTCTACCAGTATTGGACCATTATCTATCCCTCCCTTCCTCCCATTGAAACTGAACATGTAATCTTGTTTCTACCTATGGATGGCCCCTTGTTTGCTCTGTGGCTTTCAGTTCCTCTTATCTCAGTGGCTTAGCTTCTGGAATTATCTCTTCTTTTTTGAATAATTCATCTTTTTCTTTCCCTTGGGTCAGCTTGCAAACATGCAAACATTATATTCTGTCTGTTAGCATGTGATAGCTGTTGTTCTTTCTCTCCTTCTATTTCCTTTGTGCAAAGACTCCCAGAGAAGTCATCCGCTGTCCTATTTGCGCTTACCTTCTGCACACTCCCTCTTTGACCCTTCCCAGGTAGATTTTAAGCCACCCTTATTAGGAATACCATCATATATGTTTTGCAAAACCTAGTCAAAATTTGAACTTCTCATTTTATTTTTTTTATTTTATTTTTTTAAATTTTTATTTATTTATGATAGTCACAGAGAGAGAGAGAGGCACAGAGACACAGGCAGAGGGAGAAGCAGGCTCCATGCACCGGGAGCCCGATGTGGGATTCGATCCCGGGTCTCCAGGATCGCGCCCTGGGCCAAAGGCAGGCGCCAAACCGCTGCGCCACCCAGGGATCCCTGAACTTCTCATTTTAATTAAATTCTAGGAAGCATTTTATACAAATAATGGCCAGTTCTCCATAAAATTTTGTCTTCTTTTGTCTGGGATGCTCTCAATATCTTCTTATAACTCCCTGGTGATTTCTTCTCAGTCACATTAACTAATTATCTTCCATAACCCAAGCTATAAATATTTTTTAATTTAGGATTTTAAAGCCAGCCAGATTAAAAATATAGCATAATCATCAAAAAAGATAGAGGCAGGAGACAGAGGACTCAAGGCAATGAGTAGAGAAACAAAACAAATTAATTCTCAGAATGATATTGAAAAAGAAAATCCCTTAATTATAACTGCAAAACAGATTTCAAGATCAACTGGTCTAGACAGGTTAGAAGACTCTGGAAATTATGTTTTGAGGGGGGTAGGAATTAAACCTTAAATTATTAGACAGTTTAGACAGATGAGAAGTAGTTCAGAGGGATGTTTTATGAATTTTCAGAAGCTGTAGAAGGATTTAGATGTCAGATAAATCAAGATAAAAAAGTAATTATTATCTTTACAGATAATGCAAAAGTTGTACAAAAATAGGAATTTAGCAATAGTACCCTACCTGACTCAGCAGAGCATATTTTCATAGTCAGAATACTGAAGTCAGGGGTGCCTCTGTGGCACAGTCTGCTAAGTGTCTGATTCTTGGTTTTGGTTCAGGTCATGATCTCAGGATTGTGAGATGGAGCCCTGTATCAGGCTGCCTGCTTAGTGAGAGAGATTCTCTCTCTCTTTCTCTCTCTCTACCCCTTCACATGCATATACTTTCTCTCTGTCTCTCTCACTGAAATAAATAAAATAATTAATTAATTAGTTATTTAATTATTATTATTATTTTTTTAAAGAATACTGAAGTCAGCAAGCATGCATTTAAGGCTGCTGAAATATGTTTATATTGGAGTCCTGGGAGTGGGCAAGAAGTGGTAGAAATGAACCAGGGTTCTAAAGTGGTAGATAATAGACAAATTGAAGCAGGAATAAGAGGCTAGTGTAGGAAAAGTACTAAGGGCAGAGGGGAGTTAGCTGCTGGGAGGAGGAGGGAGAGCAGAGAAGAGGCACCATTTCTTGAATATGTTGTGTTTTCAGCTCTTAGCACTAATGGCATATTTATTATCACATTTAATAGTTTGGCAATAAATAAAAATTAAATGGTAAATTGAATAAATCCAGCTATTATCTCACCCCAATCAAGCCCATAATTTTCCTTCCTTCTGGGTCCCACATTTGTTTTCTCTTTGTTTCAAGTACTGTGAATACCTCCCAGGCAAAGGGTGCCATCAGCCTATGGAGGGGGGCGAGGGCAGGGGCAGGTCAGAGGGGGCAGTGGCAGAAAGATGTTCCTCATTCAGGTGGATTATTCCATCACTTTCATCACCAGAGTTGCATCCCGAGATCCTGAAAGGCCTACAGAGCAGGGATCTCTTGAGGTTCTTCCACTCTGTTCTTAACACATCTGTATGTCTTACAGAGAAGGCTATGGCCAGGGACCCTTATGGCAGCTATGGTCTTGGCATCCTTTTTTGGAGAAAATTGGGAGTGAAGTCAGCCTTAAAGAATAGGCTACTAGAGCCCACAGATCTCAGTATTCCCCCTTTCTTGGAAATTTCACATTGCATACAGGAGTAGTAATTGACTACATTTTTAAACTCCAGATACTATCATACTAATCATTTATTAAATGATTCAGTGAGTGAATTAGTGAATAGAGTAACCAAGTAATGCCTGAATGAAATAATTTCCCCACCACAGGAGTGAAACATGATTTGCTACTTCCTTCAGGTGGACTCCAAACTGGTGAGCCAGCACATCCTTCCCTAACCACATCTTGATGCCAGAGGTCTGACTAAGCAGAAGCAAATAGTCCATCCAGATGCCAAATTATGCCTAAGGAGGATGGAGGCTTTTGCTTAATTTAGTTTCTAAGTGAAGCTGCCATCCAAAATCTCATCACTATGAAGAAAATCTAATGGGTCAAACACTGAAGTATCCAATTCATAGACACAGTGAGGTAATCCATACCACCCATCACCCTGTGCATTTCTGAGATGTCTGTCCCTTGTCTTGATGAGAAATTATAGATCCTTGTGTTGGAGGGAGGGAGCTTATGAACCCTTGTTTTTTCAAGTTGCAGTGTCCAGTTGGAAGAGAAATTCAGGAAGAGAGAGTTATATATATCTTTTGTTTTATTTAACTAAGCTGTCATGCAATGGGGAGCAACTGGGAGTGATGGACAAAGTACAGGACATGGAGTCGTAAGGGATGATTTCCAATTCGGTGTTTTTGTTACCTCTGTAAGTTTCTGTTTCCAAATCTATAAAAAGATGAGGATAATCCTTGCCTCAAAGACTGATTGTGAAGGTTATTGAGGCATGCAATCTCTGGATGATCAATTCAGTGACTATTTTTATGTACCAGGCACTGGACCACTTATTGCAGTGACCTGGTGCTCATCAGAGGACCTGGGGAGGTCAGGACCTATCACAAGTCTGAGGTACACCATGGAGTTGCCCATCAGCATTAGTTTGGTGGGAGTGTCGGGGAGGGACAAGAAATGAATCTTTCTAGGCACAGAGATGCCTTTTCCAGGAGTATCCTGTTAGAAGAGAATTATTACTTTATTTCTCTACTTTGTGATTCAGAATCCCCATAGATTGAAGGGAAATGTTTCTGATTTATGGGGAGTCAAGTAGAAAGAGGAGGGAGAGACAGAGACAGGGAGAAAGGGAGCTGAGCTGGGATGATGAGGCCAGGGCTCTAAATTTAATCTATCTTCATTTATAAATCAATCTGGGAAGGAAGTCATAGCGATAACAGAAAAGTAAGGGAACACATGAGATGTTGTGAATGAAAATGTTCAGTCCTGTATTTGCCTTGACTAAATATGGCAAAGAATCTGCTGTCTTCCCAGCACTGACTGAATACGTCTGCTCCTTTGACCTACTGTCTCCCACGCTGCTGGATCTTTAGGCAGAAATGCCCTGGAGCTTGCTTGCACTCTAAAATTTCTCCACCCTGGCCTCTGCCTTTTCATCCTTCCCTGTATGCAGAGGAGTGGCCATCAGGTGGCTTCTCTAATAACATATTTGCATTTCAAATTGACCTTCAAAGCTTTATCCACTAAATGACTATTGGAAGGAATCTCAGCCATTAGTGGAAAAAAGCTGAGGCTGAGGGCTACAGGTTTTATCCAGTTGAGCATTCCCCAAAGGTGAAGTTACACAAATTGGTCAGTAGTTTACTGAGCCAGTGTGTAATTAGAGTTAATTTCATGAACCTTAAAGTTTGCCAAATATTGTGTGTATAATTTTGTGTACTCTTCCCAGGGGTCCTATGAGAAGGGTTGTTGTAGCACAGTGGGCAGTCAGTTTTGTTCAAACTTAGGCACTGCAGTCAGAATACCTGGGCCCCAATTCCAGTTCCCCTATGCTCTGTGTTCCAGTCCCCGAGCCTCTCTCATCTGAGCCTGAGTATCCTTTTGTCAAAAATGGGGTTACCCACATGAACCTCACAGGCTTTACTAAAGAATTAAATGCAGTAATGTACAAAAGCACTCAGCATAGTGCGTGGAATATGGTAAGTGCTCAATGATGAAAACTATTTTGTATTTATTGTTACTCAAGTTTTCATGGAATTGCTCTTAGCCCTGAGCCAGAGGGGTCTCTACTCTGTGCCTATGCTTTAGAGCCCCCTCCCACATTACAATCTTCAAAAGTAATAAATATATTACAAGAACACATGGGTACATTTATCGGGGAGCTGGCACTCAGCAGTAACACCTGCTACATAACCCATAGCCTTAAATATCTGTTCTTGTAACTGTCATGATTCAGGTCCCAAAGAAAAATGGCATCAAATCTCTTGCTTCCAAAGACTGCATCCAGGTGCCCTGGAGGTCTGTGGATGGTGTCAGGGAAATAAAGAGAATGGACATTAGGGAGGATTAAGCAGCAGGAACACTTCAGTAAACTATAGTATCAGATGTAAGAGATTCTTCTGTATGAAATCACCACTTCCCGGAAGTGCCGTGGACCCAGTTCCTTCTCCTATTCCTGCTTTGATGTGGTTCTAGAAAACTCATAAGTTGCTACTCGCAGCAGAGGACAATTTTATAACATTCATTTGCTTGCATGTTATAAAATGAATGCAAAATGAATGTTATAAAATTAGACACAGACATGTGTAGACCCGAGACATAGATTGTGGTGTTGATTCTCTTCTTTGCTGGGCATTGAACATTATTAATGGATTAGTTTATTTATTTATTAATTTAATTTATTTTTTTAAGTTTGTATTTATTTATTCATGAGAAACACTCAGAGAGAGGCTAAAACATAGGTAGAGGGTGAAGCAGGCTGCCCATGGAGAGCCTGATTCAGGACTGGATCCCAGGACCCTGGGATCACACCCTGAGCCAAAGGAAGATGCTCAACCAATGGGCCACCCAGGCACCCCTATTACTGGATTTTTTTTTAAAGCAACAAACAAACATTAACTGACCTGTAAGTACTTTTTTGAAAAACTCAACTTTGATTGTTTCTGTATAAAATAGTATGTTTGTTCTTTTTCTCCTTTCCCATTACTTCCCCTAGTCCTAAAGCTATTAGCTGGGGCTAAGCATGGAAAGCATCCCTGGCAGACAGGGTTGGGGAAGTAACCCAAAACAAAGTGTTAGAGCTGGTGCAGTGTGAGAAAGGCATCACACGGGGCATCTTGGAGCTGGGTTTCCAAGTCCAAGTGGGATGAGGAGGACATCCACAAGGCAGGACTTCCCAGTATGGAGTGTTGGAGCTTAATCCAGGAAAGCAGGGCATCTGCATAGCCGAGCTGTTTAATATGGGGTGCTCGAACTCGGTGGGAGTGTGGAGAGTGCTATGGGAGTGTGTGGTCTGGCACAGAGTGTCAGAGAAAGTGGGCTGAGGAGGGCATCTCTGTGAAGGTGGGGGATGCCATGGGATGTAGAGGCCAATTAGGGTGGGAAAGTCTTTCACGTGGGAACTCTGCCCAATTAGTGATATAAGAGCACAAGTCAGGTGAGGAGGGCTTTTGTTTGGGGTTATAACCCCAAAGGGACACCACCATCAACATGTCGTGTTGGAAGAGAGCAGGGGCCTGAGATAGTTTCCATTGGCCAAACTGGGACAATTAACCATCAAAATAAGTAACAACAATCCTAGATAATACATACCCTACTGTATAGAATAGGAAGCCATAGGTCCATACCGTTGGAAATAAGTAAATGAATACAATTGCAGTTTGGTGAAGAAGGGGGTTTGAACATAGTAGTAATGCACGTTCCCACAAAATATTTATTAACTAGGAGAAATGTGTAACTGTGCAGTGCGGAAGCCTACCAGATGCCATGCTAATCAAGTGATCAGTGTGAAAGCCTTCTGTAACGGAAGTGCCCAAAATCAAAAGCCATCTGATGGGCCACACAGAGCACTACCTGGCTTCACTTCATTGTCTCCAGAAAATGATATGTAAACTGAATCTGTGCACAAGAAAACCGCAAACAGCAAAATATTCTTCTTAATAACTGATTTATAATCTTCAAAAACGTCAGCCATAAAAGTCAAAGAAAGACCGAGCAACTGTTTCAGATAGGAGGAAGCTGGAGACATGACAAGTAAATGGAATCTGTGATTCTTAACTAGAAATGTTTACTCTAAAGGGCATTATTGGGAGGCTTGGCAAACGTCAACAGGGTCTGAAGATTAGATGTGGCAATGAGATGTATAATGGGCCAGTGTTAATTTTCTGATTTTGATCTTTGTGTTGTAGGTATGCAAGAGAATGTCCTCCTTTGTAGAAAATGCATCCTAAGGAGTTTGGAATGAGGAGACATTAGGTTTAAGAAATGAACATTATGCACTTGCAACTGTCATGTACACTTGATATTGCTTTGAAACTTAAAAACACATTAAAAGTATAACATTTTATTTTTATCTGGTATAATTTGCATTTTGCTTGTAATATTAGTCGATAATCTTGAAGATTTTTAAAACATATTATGAAAAATTACATTTCAAATTCTTCTATTTAACTTAATTTTAATGCAAATATGTTCAAATCTATACTCTTTCAAGGTAATTACACTTTTCTTGATACATAATTAATGAGGAGCACCAGTTTGGATCCTGATAAAAACAGAAAAAAACAAGTGTTCTGAGAAAAAAAAAAAAAGATGCTTATAAAAAAATAAAATCCTCAGAGAAATCTCGTTACATGTTTAAGAAATTCAGAACAATGAAAATGAGCAGACTTACTATTAAGTATGAGCCACATTATACCCACCTACAGGATATTACAGATTCTTAATGAAGATTTAATTACTGATTAAAGCCATGAGACTGTAAAAGAGAATTATTCCTATCGTAAGTCTGGCTTTCCTATTATGAGATGCAGAAAATTATGCTCAGATTGGACAAGAAAAATAAAACAACTTGAAATTTTCTATTTTAATGGATGATGGGTCTGGAAAACAGTTGCCACATGCTTCTAACAGTATAGGGACGCTTCTACAAAAACACAATCTGACTCTGATTTAAATGAGTGATAGAAATTTTCCATTTGATGATCATGCCCAAAAGTCTAGTGTTTACTTTTTATAAAAGAAACATTTTTTTTTTCAAATGTAGAAAGGGAGTGGCTTTCATTCAGTAAGTTTAAAGAAAACATATTTTTGTTAGCACTCTTACATGTTTCACATAAATCTTCAAGGTCAACTTTCATTAATCAGACGTAGTAACTGGAAATTCTTAGGTATTTGTATGGAATAAAGTAATGATGTGATTGTTGGAATAGAAAAACAACTGACAAATAAATAGCAAACAATAGTATTCAACCAAGACAAGTAAACACTGATACAGAACATGGAATAATTCAAAGGATCATAGTCTCTCCTGAAGCACAATGAGGCTTTGGATGGCACTGACAGCCCAGAATCCACAGAAAACAGTGTGAATATCTAGGTTCAGTGGAACTGATTTTGAAATCCACTATCAATGGCCACATCTATGAATGGAGGCCAATGAAAGAAGGAAGGAAGGAAGGAGGGAAAGAGGAGGGAAGGAGGAAGGGAGGGAGGGAAGACAGAAGAAAAACAGGCAAGCCATGAAAGACCTGGATTCTTTTTTTGTCCTGTAAAAATATATTCCAAATGTCTCTGGTGCTGGAGAGCTTCCCCTGAACTCTGCATCCTCAGATAAGGGGACTTGCTCAGTTCTCTGCTCCTAAGGGTTACATAAGCCCCCCAAACCATTATCCTGCCTCATCTATGCATTGTTTTTAGGCTTTACAGAACTGTACTCCACAGGGTGGCACTGTTTATTGAATGATTGTATGAAGGAATCCTTAGGCTACCAGATTTCCTCCAAATTCATACAACAAAACTTATTTCTTCCTATTCCTTTAACTTTGCATTCTCTTCTGTCTCCCTCCCTACTCCCCTCACCCCTTTTCTTTCTCTTTTCCTTTCTTTCCCCTCCTTCTCTCTCTATATTTCTCTTTCTCCTCCCTTCCTACCCCAAAGGTATAATAATAAAATGAGGCAATGTGTCAAAATGATTTTACGTAATGGGTTCTGATTGCTTTACCCCAAGGGCTGCCTGCCCATTAGGTGTGATTCATCAACAGAGTATGACTGCCAGAAGAATGTAGCTGCTGCCAAAACACTCTTCAGCTGAGCTGAACCACAAGCAAACAACCAGAAGTCTGCAATGCTCATTTGCATCGTAAAGAGCTATGTTGGGGTGAGTGGAAAAATGCATCTATTAGAGAAAGTTACCAGGAGGCCTCCAGTCATGCAGACACTGGCCCAGTTTTGACACAGCAGGGAAATGGGATTAAATACTCTATGGGGCCCTTGTGATAACTGGGAGCTGGATTCCCCTCTGTCAACTCAGTGTACCCCCCCCCCCAGTGTCCTGGGGAGCCCTTATCATGGAAGGACATTCAATTCATGAGGGCAGGGAGTAGAGATTGATATCAGAACAGGTATCTTCTACAAAGCCAATCATTGGACTATTTTAAGAAGATGCATTTTCTTTTAACTTTTGAAATTTTCTATTCTTTTTTTGGGGAGGGGATTAAGAAGATGAATTTTTAATATAAAGACCAGCTGTGCAATAGTTTTGCATGGGACAAGGAGCCTGAGATGGGTTCTTCATGCAAGAGAAAACAAAAAAAAAGAAGAAGGAACATCTTTTAAAAGTTATCTTCCATGGCAAAAAGTATCATGGGTGTCATTGGAGCCATTTGAAATAATGTTGTGTATTGAATTGTGTCCCACCCTCCAAAAAACATGTGTTGAAATCCTAACCTCGGGCACCTGTGGATGTGACTTTATTTGGAAGTCAAGTCTTTGCTGGCAAGTCAAGAAAAGCCATACTCGGTTGCAGGGGTGGAGCTAATACAATGACTGGTGTTCTTATAAGAGGAAACATGGACACACGGAAACTGAGGCAAAGACCAGACTGAAGAACTCACAGCCCAAGAAACAGCAAAGATCACCAGAAACCATCAGAAAAAAATTCCACCTCAGAGCCTCTAGTAGAAACCAGCCTGGTTGCCACCCTCATGTCTGACTTCTGGCCTCCAGAGCTTTGAAAGAATAAAAGTGTGTCAGTTAAGGTCACCAGATTGTGGTTATTTGTTATGGCAGCCTTAGAAAATGAATACAGATGAGTAGCTTTGGACACTCAGCTTAATTCAATAAATGATTTTTGGAGGGTATATAGTTTCACAAAATTATGAATATATTCAAATAAGCTTGAGAACAGCCTTCTTGTTTGTCTGGTACCAACACCTTTGTTTGATACTACATTTGAATCAGAGTTCTGGAGAGATCATATTCACTTAACATCCATGTTTTGCATGTGTTTGCTGGGCACTTATTCTGTGTCAGACCCTTGCTATGAGCAGGGGAGGCAGCAATGAAAATTTCATCATACGGAGAATGTCATACTCAGGGGAAACAAGTGGTGGTGGTGGTGGGGGATGTGGAAATACATAGCAGTGCTTGTATTCCAGGAGGGCCTACCTGAAAAACTCACTTCTGCAACTCAGTGTGACTTTTAGGATCCAGACCAGAGCTCAGTGATGTCCAGCTGGATGCAGATGCTCATGCTCCAGGGAGGATCACTGAGTAATGGGTCCCCTGAGGCACAGATTTCTGCCCATGTGCCATATTCCCAAGGAGAGCAAGCTACTTTGGTTCTAGTCCCTCTGTCTTGCTGTTTGCAAGTGAATGACTGAATCCCTGGCCCAAGTCTCAGCCTGTTGACTGGGGCCATATTGCTCTTGGGTAGATTTCCTGGTTTTATTTCTGCCTGGACAGCACTGGACTATAGCTCTTAGGTGCCTCCCACTGTGGTCCACCCAGTTGATCAAAAGCCATTGCCTTCAAAGCCATTATCCCCATAGTATGGATATGTGTGTGTGTGTGTGTGGGGGGGGGGCAGGATGGAGTTGAGACTGCTGCCTTTTGAGGCTTTATGCCCCACTGTGCCCAGGTATAGCCCTATCCATTTACCATCTACCTTGGCTTCTGCCTCTGTCCTACATAGGATGGTGTTTTGATTGCTCAACCATCATGCTTCAAATCACAGCATAAAAAATAATAGGTCTAACCCGGAACTCCTGGTTTCCTTAGTCTCCCAATTTGTTTTTACCCTAGTATTCTCCAACTCAGGAAATGGATCTTTCCATTTGATTACTTAAGTAAGAAATATTCAAATTATCCTCGATTTCTCCCACTCTCCCCCACATTTGATGCCTTAAAAAATATTGTTAATTTCATCTCAAAAATACATTTCAAATTCATCCTCTCCTCTCCATCTTACTTACCAAAGTCCTAGTATAAGCTATCCTGTTGTTTTTCATGGATTATTGTCATTAGTCATTCTTCACACTCCCTGCTTGACTGTCTCTGATATTTTACGACATGGAAGTCAGAAATGTTTTTTTATTAAAAAAACAAGTCAAATTAGATTCATCTTATATAAAACACTCTGTTGACTCCTTGCTACCATCCATGTGATCTTGGGCCAATTATTCCATGCCACCATGCCTCATTTTGTGTATTTCTGAAAAGAATGCAATGGTAGTATTCCTCCCATTGGATATTTGTGACAAACAACTTAACAAACACAAATGCCTCAGGCACAAAGTAAATGCTCAATAAATTTTATCTTTAAAATTTATTTTTATCAACATTATTGTCAGTACTACTCATTATTTAGAATAAAATTCAAGCCTAGAATTGTGGCCCTCTATAACCTACCTGTTTCTGTCCTGGTATCTTGTGCACTCTGTCACTAAATCCAACCATCGGCAGTCCTTTAATCTTGTTTTTACCCCAGGATCTTTGCATGCACTGCTCCTTCTACCTGCTAGCCTTTTCTCTCAATTTTTCTCATGGCTGACATTTCCATCTCAGAGATCATGGGTCAGATATAGCCACTCTCAGAAACATCTCCAAACCTTCCATTGTACTCTACCTTAGCTCTAGCTGTTTTCTTCATAGAAAAATTAGAATTATAATTATAGCTCTTTACCTGTTTGTTGTTGGTCACGATGCTTCTTATCATCCCCGTAAGGTCAGGGATCATGTTTATCTCATCAATGTTACATCTCTAGCACCTAACTTGACTTCCAAGAGTTACACAATACTTGATACTTATGGAATGTCCTCAATCTACCTTCCCAACAATCCCCACTTCACTTCCCACAGGCAATGCTGTATTCTTTAGCCATGTGATTTTTCTCCCCAGTTCCTTAATTTACCCTCCTTTTTTGCTCCATGCTGTTTCTTCTGCAAAGGATTCCTTTCCATTCATCCATACCTCTACTCCCATCCTCTGACCCCAAGGTCAATCAATCCTCAGTCCTGTTGCCCTCACTATATTTTGTCTCCATTGTGCCATTTATCCCGCATCAATATTTCCCACTTATAAATCTTTCTTTTTCCTGTTAATATCTAAGACAAGCATTAGTCATTGTGTAGAACATATAAAAAGATTGCTTAAGGAAGTTTTGTTAGGATTATATCACCTTTGAATAAAGAGAGAATGAGGGTAACTTTATTCTCAAAATATCAAAAACAACTTTATTCTCAAAATCTCAAAAGCACTTCTAACAGTGTCTGACACCAAAGATATTCAATAAATATTTGGTGAGTGAATAAATGAATGCATAAATATTGAAAATCTTTACTTATGAAATGTATGTCAGTCAGAGTCCTGGCAAGAAACAGATGTCACCCTCAATCAAGTTAATTGAGGAAAGTTTAAGAAAAAGGCCCTTGACAAAGGTGTGGGTCAAGGTTAGAGAAAACCAACACAGGTTAGTTGTGGGAGTGTCACATCAGAATCTCTTACCTCTCTTAAACCCAAAAAGGCCAGGGGAAAGTCACAAGAACCTGTAAGAGAGGCATGCCTGATAGGAGCTTTGCCTAAGGCAGGGACACAACCCGAAGATAGCAAGATACTGGCCAATAGGATCCAACAGTACATTAAAAAAATTATTCACCATGACCAAGTAGGATTTATCCCTGGGACACAAGGCTGGTTCAACACCCGTAAAACAATCAATGTGATTCATCATATCAGCAAGAGAAAAACCAAGAACCATATGATCCTCTCATTGGATGCAGAGAAAGCATTTGACAAAATACAGCATCCATTCCTGATCAAAACTCTTCAGAGTGTAGGGATAGAGGGAACATTCCTCGACATCTTAAAAGCCATCTATGAAAAGCCCACAGCAAATATCATTCTCAATGGGGAAGCACTGGGAGCCTTTCCCCTAAGATCAGGAACAAGACAGGGATGTCCACTCTCACCACTGCTGTTCAACATAGTACTGGAAGTCCTAGCCTCAGCAATCAGACAACAAAAAGACATTAAAGGCATTCAAATTGGCAAAGAAGAAGTCAAACTCTCCCTCTCCGCCGATAGCTTCTGAAGGAGAGAACGGGTGTCCACCCCTCCCTCTTTGACACTTGGATTTTACTTTGCTGTTTCTGAATGACATAGCAAGAGAGCCCATGACTGTGTTCCTAAAGTCACTCAGGAAACAGGACAGAGTGTGGATCTGGAAGGGCAGATGGGAAATATGGGAGAGAATACAAGGGAGCAAAACAGTAACACCATGAAACATAAAGCACCGTTTTCTGGTCCCTACACGTAATGTCAATACCAGCAAATAGCAACAAAAACTAGTCAGTGCCTGTTACTCTCATTTCAGAGATGAGACAACTGAGACTTTTAAAACTTCAGAAACTGGCTCAACGTTTCAGGCAGAGTTAGTAAGTCTGAGTCTGGACATCACACAGATAATTCTTAGTTCTGCTCATCAATAGATGGTTTCGGTTTGTTTTTTAATTGTTGTTGTTTGTTTTTGAATGTTTATTCAACAAGAGAGGAGAGCTGACCCAATTTGCAGTAGACCCAGTTTTTAGACCCATGTCTCTAACCAATTAGTTGTAAGTCGATCGGGTGAGTCAGTGTCCAGTGTAGCAGGATGGCAGAGCTGAATCAAATATACATAAAAGTACAACTATCAAAATCAGGAAATTTAATAATTTAATATTGACATTGTGCTACTGTCTAACCCAAGATCCAGATTAAAAATTCATCAATTATCCTAATCATGTAATATATAGATTTTCATGTACACATAATTTTTTTCTAAATATTGGAAGGTCGGGGTGTCAGGGGGGCTCAGTGGTTAAGCATCTGTCTGCCTTTGGCTCAGCTCATGATCCTGGGGTCCTGGGATTGAGTTCCATAACAGAGTCTCCTCAGGGAGCCTGCTTCTCCCTCTGCCTATGTCTCTGCCTTTCTCTGTGTGTATTTCTCATGAATAAATAAATAAAATCTTTAAAAAAATAAATATTTGAAGTTAATTTGAAGACTGTTCCTTTATTACTAATTTATTCTCTATTTTTTAGGGGAGTAGGGCAGAGGGAAAGAAAGAGACACAATTTTAAGCAAGCTTCAGGCCCAGCCTGGAGCCCTAGTTGGGGCTCAATCTCACAATCCTGAGATCATCATGACATGAGTGGAAATCAAGAATTGGACACTTAACAGACTAGCCACCCAGATTTCCCTATTCTGTATTTTTAAAGAACAAGAGCCTTCTCTTTTTTGACCAAATTATGGTGATTAAAATCAGATAACTTTTTATTGATGCAATGCTATTATGAAATTTAACTTTTAGCTGTGCTTCCTGGTCCAGGATCCAATCCAGGACCACATGATGCATTTAGGTGTGAATTCCACTTCATCTTCTTTGATTTGGAACTATTCTTACCCTTTACTGTTCCTCTCTTGACCTTGATTTTTTTTTTAGAAGTTAATAGCAATGACTTTGTAGAATGCCCCTCAATTTTAGGTTTTTACTATTTCTGTATGATAGATTTGGTTTACGTAGATTGAGACAATATACAATGGACCAGGAGCTGCATGTCTCCCCCTTCCAGAGGCACATCATATAGGTCTCTCCAGCATCGGTGATGTAGAGTGGGTCCATTAGCTAAGGTGACACTTTCCAGCTTACTCCAATGTCAAGATCCTACTTCCCCTTTGTGATTAATGAGTTAAGTGCAGAGATATCTTGAGGTTATTGTGAATGCCTCATTGGTTAGCAACCCCATCTCTTAATTGGATAGTCCAATCACAAGATCAGAGATCATATCAGTTTTAAAAATTATATATTTAATGCTTATGGAAAAAGGAGGAAATAGAGGTAGGGAGGAGGGACGTTGATGGGCAATGCCAGAGTACTTGGAGATAGTCAACTCTGTGATGGCCACAAGGAGGTGTACATCCTGTTTAAGCAGACGCAGTGGGTTATGGCACAAGGTGTTGAAACCATCTGACGTTTGCTTTCCCATATACAGAGACCACTCTGGTGTAGACATAGAGGCACTGGCAGCCTGTTGAGCTTGTCTGATTGGTTCATATTTCAAAGACTGGAAGTCTGTTGTACACTTAGTGTCTGCCTCTGGCATTGTCCTATGTTGTCATATTTCCAGTCAGAAGTAGGCTCCGGTTCTATGTCCCTGGGATGCCAAGATCCCTCTGCTCTGCTGAGAGTTTACGAGTTGCTATAAGGAAATCCTTACATGGATTTCTGAAGCTTGTAGGAAGACTAAAACAACAGAGACAAAAGTTATTTTATTGGTAGGAACAGAGGTCCTTACAGGCTCCCTGCCAGCTATCTTAACTCCTTGTCATAGCACTTTCCAAAACACCAGACCACACCAGTCCCCATGACTGATAAGGCACATTTAGAAATATATAAGACCCTCATCCAAATATCTCAAGCAAAAGAGAATCTTAACAGTATGTAAGCATTCAGTCCATGTGTAAGGGAAGTATTCACCTTAAAAAATTATCCTCCAGTAATTAAGATCTACAATGTCAACATTCCTGTTCTCTATTTATAAATCTGTGAACAACAGTTGTTGGAAAGGAGTCTAATTTCAAGTATTGTCTTTCTGTCATTCAACCCATCCTCTTCACAAACACAGTCAGTAGTATTTAGAAAAATCTTGGAACAGGGCATACTATTTACAAAATAAGCCCTCCCCTGAAGCTTTGGGAGACTTCTATCATACAGATAGGCTCCTCCTGCTGGGGAACAGGACTCCAGTCACAAGAAGATCCCACAGAACAGATTCTGAGCCTTTTCTTGAAGCATTGTGTGCAAGAGATAGTAAGGTGGTAAATGTACTTTAAAATAGTACAAGTAGATATATAAATAATTATAAAGCAAAAGTAAAATTAATTATTAAGATTAAAGTTATTTCCAAACAAAACAAAACAGAAAGGCTTGCCATATGCTGCTTCAGGACACATGAGAACCCCACAGCCCAAGAGACTTTGTGAACACATTATGAATCAGAGAAACACCAGGAAAGCACATTATGGATTATGTAACATACTCTTAAAAATAATGTTGCTAACTCCTCTTCCAATCTTTCTCTCAATTTTGTTTTCTTTCTTCCTTTCTTCCCCCACCCCTCCACACCTCATTTATTTACCAAATATTTACTGAGCATCTGTTTGGTGCCAGGCACTATACTGAGTTTAGTGGATACAGGTTGGGTTCCCTGCTCTCACAGAGCACTTGATCCAGTGGACAGAGAAAGAAGAAATAAACAAATCAGAAAAACACATATACCACATATTTAGAGTCATAAGCTATTTTTTTCAACAGTAGTATACACAAGATGAAAAATTTTAACGACATGAGAAAGGGGCACCTGGATGATTCAGTGGTTGAGTGTCTGCCTTTGGCTCAGGTCGTGATCCCGGGGTCCTGGGATCGAGTCCCGCATCAGACTCCCACAGGGAACCTGCTTCCCCCTCTGCCTGTGTCTCTGCCCTTCTCCCTGTGTCTTTTATAAATAAATAAATAAATAAATAAATAAATAAATAAATAAATAAACAAACCAACCAACCAACCAACCAAGAACAAATCATGAGAAAGAGAATGATTTAAGATGTTTTGGGGCTGGGGTAAAGCCGTTAGGGAGAGTTTCTGAGGACATGACAATAGAGTAAGGATTTGAAGGTAAGAAGTACCTTAATAAAGACCTGGAGAAAGACCAGCCCTGCCAACTGGCAGAAGGAATGACAAACCAGGGATGGATGAGGAGCACATGGAGGAAGGCCAGTGTAGCTGAAGAGAATGATGCATGGGGAGAGGGTGGAGGATGAGTCAGAGAGGTAGTGGGACACCACGAGAAGCCTGGAAGATCACTCGAGGAACACAGACAGCATTAGAAAAATAAGAGTAGTTTATTTAGTACATGTTTCATCATAATACAATATGTTATGATTTGGCTCAGAGATGTAAAGTGAATTTCTCAAACTCACATAGTACTGGTATTTACTCAACATCAAACTTGTGCTTTACCCCAGAAGGATGCTGCTCCTCAGGAAGCTGAATGACTAGGTCAAAAACACAAAGACTTTAGCAGAAAAAGCATCCTTAAGTTTGGTATTTGGGCTGTGCATCCCTTCTCTTTGTGTCTTTATACATCCTTGAAAAAGGTCATTTATTATCCCAGCTGACCAAGTGAAATTGTTTTTCTCTTTATAAGATTTTAGAAAGATAGCCAGAGGCACTTCAAAAATAAAGGCAAAAAAAAAAAATTTGAAAGGTCATGAAATCTATGAATAACCATTCTTCTGGGGAAAATATTCACTTGTTGCTAAGGATTGGATAACTTATGGCCAATTGGAAGAGTTCAACTCCAGTGGGAAAGCTCATGGACACTCCATGTTGGTGAGGCTGACCAGATTATGGGGAGGCACAGAGCAGAAACAAAGTTCTGGCAGTAGACCTACTGGTGTTGCTCATCTTCTGCACTTTTAAACATCACCGGGATGTATAGTCTTGCTCTTCTCCACAGGCTCTCAGCCTCCACTATGGCACCGATGAAAGGGTTTGCACTTATGGAGAGTTAGAAAATTCTAGAATACTAGCACTTGAAAGTACAACCTCTTTTTATGCAGAGGATGAGACAGATATCTAAAGAGATGAAGAGATTTGCCGAGGGCAACCACATACTCGTGGACTTGTGACCAAGGCATGAGTTTCCAGAACTGAAGACCAGAGCCCTTTAAAGCCAGCTTATTGCAACAAAGAGAAAAGTAGTATAAAGTTTCATTGCATATATATATTTTTTAAATTCAGGGTATATAGTACTTGGTAGGAAAGGCTGGTTTAGAAGTAGTACGGAATGTGACACTAACTTTGTAAAATATGATAATATAAGCAGAACCCTTCTCTGCACAGAGAAGAGACAGAAAGACAGAGACCAGGTCACTACCTGTAGTTATTTTTATTCTCTAAGTGTAAAGGAAATTCTGTTTCCTTCTTTGTGCTTTTCTGATTTTCCCTAGATTTCTAAAAATTACATGTAATATTATTTGTGGTAGGAAAACAAAACCAAATAAATGAATAAATAGTTTTTGTTTAAAAAAAAAAAAACCCAACTAACAGAGGACTGATGTAGTCTGTTCATACCAGCTTGTTTTTTCATACAACAAAGTAAAAATGCAAGAACTTCCGTATCATTGCTTATTATTTTCAAAATGGGATGCAACACAGTGCAAGCTATTTTGCCAGGAGCATCTTCTATTATGCACTAACATTTTGAATGAAAGCATTTTTAAATCATTTTTCCCCCAAACAGCTACTTTATATTCTCTATTTTTTTTCAATATTCTGGGAGATAAATGGCTGTAACTTTTTCTGAATTTGTGTCAAATTTTTTAGGTATACAGTTTATGGCCAGCACTACTAAACTAATTCTCAACAACTGCGGAGTCATTAAATGATGATGGATGTCTAACCAGGTCCTAGAACACAGTAGATGCTCAGAAAATACTCTTGAAAGGGAGGAAGGATGGGAGGGAAGGAAAGAGAGAGGAGGGGTGAAAAAAGTGGTTGGACAGCAGGAGATATTGAGACATTTTGCAAAGGAATCACAGAAGCACCCAACAAACAAACAAATAGCAAAACCTAAAAACCAGAATTGTGCTTTGTGAGATTTGAGTTTGAGTCCTAGCTCTGACACAAACAAACAACACAATGATGGGAAATTCATTTAGTTTTATGAGTCTGTTTTCTCCTTAATAATGTGCAGATGATAATAGAAATAACAAATTTATAGATGCACTATGGTTATTACATGAGATAAACCATGAAAATGCTGATTTTATAAATTATGATATGTTACTGTTATAAAAGTCATTAATCAAAATCCCGTTATTGGTATTATCCCAGCCCAATGCCTAGCATATCATGGACATATACTCAATAGCTGTATGCCTAATAAATGATTGCGTGAACAAAAGCTAGAGAGATGAAATGCTTGGTTGAAATTATAAAAACAGAGACATTCAAATCAAAATCTCCTGGCTAGAGGTTCAATATTACCCTTCTGTGTTTGAAGTCTATGATCTATTTTTATATCTGGATCCTCTTCTATTTGAGTTGTTCTTCCATGCAAATGTTTAGTAGAGTCTGAAATTCAAATTTGAATATACAATTTTGATCTTTAATGCAGTCTTGATTAATCACAGTTCTTATTAATTTCAAATCAGGGAAGATCAAAGGATATTGTTCAATTAGGTTTGTTTTTCTACGCAATGCTAGCGATCTGGTGTTTTGTTAATGCAGATAATAAACCGTTATTAACATGACAGGCTTTCCTATAACCTATTGGCCTTATGCCAAATTTATTATTTCTTAATTTTTTGTATTTGTTGACTAGTTTTTATGGGCTATCACCAGGAAAAATGCTTTAAGAACATTTATCCATATTTCAAATAGTGTTAGGGTCTGAGGAAGAAAAACGGGAAGAAGGATATTTAACAGATTTCCATCCACTGAGAGAATTGACATGCAAGTAAACTTTTAATAAAGTGTTGTAGACGGTGTCACAGAAGTAATTATAGAGCAGGAATAGTAAGGACCATTGTATATTAGGCACCATGCCTGGAGATTTCTAGTGAAGGTTTCTTGCCTTTGATGGAAAGACAGACCAAGAAAAATTTCTGGGGTGATGTTTTCAAAGTTCCGTCTTACAGGATATGCAGGGGGGATGAGGTCAAGTAATGATGGAGAAATCATTCTATTTTCCTTTGGTTTTATTTTATTTCAAGTTATTTAACATATAGTGTATTATTATTTTAAAGTAGAATTTAGTGATGTATCAATTGCATTTAAACCCAGTGCTCATTCCATCAGGTATCCTCCTTAATGCCCATCACCCAGTTACCCCATCCCCCCACCTACTTCCCTTCCAGCGACCCTCATTTTGTTCCCTATAGTCAAGAGTCTCTTATGGTTTGTGATACCAAACTTGAACCCAAGCTCAGAGACAAGGAACTGCCGAAAGTCCAGTGGTTGGTGGTGGCAGGAGATTAAAGCATTAAAGATTAAAGACCAAAGTGGTAGAAGGGGTTAGAGACCAAATCAGGAAAATTCCTGTGTTCCATGAAGAGAAAACTGAATTTCCTTCCCAAGCAGAGAAATTTTGAAGGCATTTAAGCTGAGCATTGGACCATGGACCATGTGATATGTTTGCAGATATGATGGACATAGCAAAATCTCCAATTTCATAGTTTTTTTCCAATTAGGTGTTATGCGTATATTCCCTCCAATTTCAAGAAGTATGAAAATTTTAGATATCAGCTAAGGTTTGAATTTTTCTAAATGGATCTACTGATAATTAGAAGGCAATACATAATTGTTGTAAGGGAGGATCAATGTAGTCAGATGCAGAGAACAAAAACTGGAATATTGACTGTAAAGCTTCTATAATTCTGGACTTTGGGCTTCCAATGGTCTGGTTTACTGGCATAAACAATAGGCTCATAAAAATCTTTTTCTCCCCTGAATTTTCCCTTTTTCTTTTTTTCTCCTGGTGAAAGGATAAAAAAGTCACTGATGCTAATGCAGCAGCTGAAAATGTTTAAAACACAAGAGATTTAGATGTAGCATCAGGGATCTCCTCCCATCTCACTTACAGTGAGGAAGTGACAGAAAGTAAACAGATGGGGGGGACCAAGTGTATATTAGACTTGTCTTTGCTTTTTGAATAAAACTAAAATATATGGCAATTTCCATATGGAAGTCCCCCTATTGTGGCAAATATAGAATAGGAATGGTGGTGATTCTTATTTATTCTGGCATGTATGATCAAGAAAGACTGGATACAGCCCCGGGCATTTTCCATAGACTCAGAATGGGAGGGGAGAGAACCCACATGGTCCTAATGCTCAGAGATAGGGAGAGAGCATTGCTGAGCTCAAAATTAGTTAAGAGAGCTAACAGATAGGATGGGAAAATGTAAATTATCAGCATGAATATATGTGTCAGAGGAAGCAGGTAAACCATACCTCCAGGGTTCTGATGCAAGTACAGTCACGTCTTGGCAGGTGGAACTCCTCATCATAGACATACTTAAGGGCTTCTCCAAACATTAGAATCAACCACTGGGATCAGAAAGGGGCTATAGGTTGACAAAATTTTTACTTTATTCGATTGAATCTATGTGGAACTTCCAAGATAAAGTTCTCTGCTATAGGTGGAAAGAGGCTCAAGATAAAAATACAGGAAGACAAAGAAACTTCTAGAAAGACAAGGAAAATCTAACGATAGGATGACATTCAATAAATAAAGATTGAAGTATTTCTGAATCTACTTGGACCAGTTATAAAGCCACGTTCTCCAATGAGAATTTATTTGTAATAAAGTTGGTATGTTCATCTTTATCCATCTACTTTTTAATTTTTAGTTTCTCAATTGTTTTTGAACTTCCTCGCAAAACAGGATACTGCTAATTGCTCTTTCCAGCTCCTGTATCTAGTGATGGTAATGGAAAGTTACAAATAATTCAGTGGGAAGCAGGGCTTTAATGTTTTGATGGGTGAATACCCAGCAAATGTAGACCACTACAGAAGAGGTCAGCGTGGTCTGGGTGGAAGAGTGTGTGTAGGAAGAACACAGTACTTATACTTAGTCTTGGAAGATGAAGAGATGAGCCAGTCAACATGGAAAGAGAATTCCAGGGAAAGGTTCATGCTATCAAAGCAAGGAAGCTGAAAAAGCAGTCTCTTTTTCAAAACAGAGACTGTTTGTGAAACTCAGAGCCAATTTCAATGACCAGAGTGTGTAGCATTCAAGGAGAGACACAGCAAGTGAGATCACCAACATTCTTGTTAACCGTGCTCAATGGGTGGATAGATTAATCGCTACCAATTTATTTTTTTAAAGATTTTATTTATTTATTCATGAGAGACGCAGAGAGAGAGAGAGGCAGAGACACAGGTAGAGGGAGAAGCAGGCTCCATGCAGGGAGCCTGATGAGGGACCCGATCCCAGGACTCTGGGATCACGCCCTGAGCCAAAGGCAGCCACTCAACCACTGAGCCACCTGGGCATCGCAATAGCTACCAATAGCAAATGCAGGTGATTTTCATAATAGTTGTAAAGGCTTGGCCAGAGAAATACTCAAAACTGTAGCAACAGAAAATGATCTGTAGAGATGGCTTGTGACTGGTTTTATAGGGATAATCACAGTAAGTACTTTTAAAAAAATTTGTCTTAATACTAGCAAAGAAAGCCGTATAAATCAATAATGAGAACTAATATTAAATGGACTCTCTAAATGATCTAAATGAAGTATTCTTGCCCACAGCCACAACTGCGACAGATTTCTACAAAGACCTGACTCTAAGGTGCTCATGTACCGTCAGAAAACAGCGTAGCTAAATAGACATATTTCAGAGCATATTACAATAGCAAAGGGGAAAGTTACACCGAAGGGACAACTTGGTTGAGAATATACAATGAAAAATTATTTAAAATATCTATTTTCATCCTGAAAATGAGTGTTGTGGGAGTAGCTCTCTAGACAAGGGGCCAGTTAAGAGAGCTAAATCTTCCCACATTTTTTACAATTAATGGCATTACCATGTTTAGGTACCTGCCTCTCATGAAACTTTTCACACATATATTGGAGTCAGAAATGTTTAGTGCTGTATAGTTCATCACATGTATGATTTTTTAAAGAATCTGACATTCTTTATTTTTTGCTGAAACTCAGAACCATATTAATCAAGTTCTGGGTTGTGGCACTCCATTGGTTCAAGCATAGCCCTCTTTGCTGCTGTTCAATCTTCAGGCCTTCCTCCCTTTCTAAAATGATATAAGTTTATACTGTCATTTATTATATGATTATACATAATGTAGACACATATGTGATTTTTATAAATAAGAAAATGAACACCTCTATATCTGCCAATATATGGACCAAGTTCTAGAAGATATCCAATAACTTTGATCTCTCCTTAAGTGCCACCTTCATCTCATACACTACCTCCCCACTGGTGTAGATAAGATTATCAATTCAAATTAATGTTTATTTATTTGGCACTGACATTGAGCAATCCATTTACGATTTATTAATTTCACACATTTACAGAACACCTACTATATGCTGGCAGCCTGGTGGCAAAATCAGGCTTGGTTGTGACTTTTATCCGATTTATAGTCTAGCAACAACAAAACACTAAATGCATAACTACTGGAAAAATACTTGTGATCCCTGTCCTACCATGGTGTACAGTCCAGACACATCTAAAGTCTGATTAAAATGTTGCTTGTTATTTTCAAAACATCATAGTCATCTCTTCTTCTGTAGGTTTGTTTTTGTTTTGTTCTGTTGTGTTGTGTTTTTAATTCAAAGCACAGGATTCATGTTGGCATGGCCTGGCAAACAGTTTTGTTTGGGATCTGGACATGCTTGAATTCTGGTTCCACACTGATGAGTTTTTCAAACTGGGGCAAGTTTATTCACTTCTCCGTCTGTTTTTGTTTTCTTTTGAAAAAAATTCCTGCTTGCTAACTTTGGAAGGATGGATTGTTTTGTGAGCTATACTTAAATAGTTGTGCAAGTCTCTTGGAAAATGTAAAACAGCCACGCATGAGTATCATTTAATATATTTGGCATGCAGTTTTGTAAGACTCTTATCTTCTCTCATGCACTGATCATCTCAGGAAATTGTGACCTTCATTTCCAACAGGCATCCCCACATCTTTCTACCTTTTGTTTGCTGCTGGAATGTCCTTTCTTTTTGCCTCCTCCAGAGATCATATTCATCCTAAGGTTGTTTTCCAGAATCTGAAGCACTCAGATCCAGATTATACACAAGACATAAAAAGGCCTCTTTTTTTCTGTGAAACCTACCTTCCTCTTCCCCAACTCTTTCACTAGTCAAACTGAGGTAATAATTAGCTCAGTTAAATCACCTACAGCCTATTCCAGGGAGGATACATAATGCATAATAGAAGTGCCTCTAACTAAGTGACTTTAAGATATAGCTGCTAGGATGTGGGCATCAGTTCAGTTCAAAAACAAGTCTGAGAGTTCCAGCTGAAATCCAGTCCCATCCAGGTGAGATCAGATCAGATGAAGAAGGGTATGATAGAGATGTACCGTTTGCTCTAAAACCATGAGTTGAACAGTAGGAGCATAAATGATGTTGTGAGTGTCCACTGTAGATGATAAGATTCTATGCATTGCCAATAATCCAAACATATGTGCCTTATTTGTGTCCCTTAAAGAAAGCAGCACACAGTTCCAACAACTAATATTTTAATGTGCTTATGGTCAATTTCCTTACAAACTTCCGAAATTAGTTTTGAAGTGACTAATATTTGATATTTTTAAACTAGAATTAGTGCATAAGTAGAATTTCCTGAAGATTCTAATTTAGTATTCTAACCAAAAAATATGGTTGCCACGCAACACTTTGTCTGCAATATTGCAAAATTCCTACTGTGCATACGTAATCAGAGATAATTGGGATTCTCATAATTTTGTTCTGAAGTATGTCATCTGTACTGTCTTGGGTTGGTTGAGAATTTTGATTGCTGCTATTTTGGTCATCATTAATATATATGATGGATGGATTATACAGTTCAGTTTAATTTTGCTGATCATTTGGTTCTTGTATAATTACTGTGTTTTTAAGACTCTGATTCTTATTTGTTTTTTTTGTTTGTTTGTTTTGTTTTCCCAATGTCTTTATCATCAATGAATTACTTCTCTCTCTCTCTCTCTCTCTTTTTGCACATCAGAATTGGGAAAGAGTAGAAAAGATCTTCATGGTCATGGTCATGTAAGAGATTCTATGGCCCCTAATAGGTCCATAAGATCCCGTAGTGCCAAGATGCTCTGTTCTCAGGGATGCCGACTGCTTCTGAGGTGGGCACGTGAGGTCCCTACACGTGGAGCCACATATGATGTGATTATGAGCCTCTCTATATCTCAGTTTATAAACTGTAAACATCAAATGAGCATAAGACAGATCAGGGCCACCTTGGTCACCACATGGTAGCCAGACTCAAAGATGTTAAAGAAGTCAGAGAGAAAAGAATTCATGAGAACTTTTGGGCACTGTATCTAGTTATGAGCAGAGGAATTTCTACAGATACACTCATCATGGTGTTTATATTTATTTTTGCTTATTTGTTTTATACATTAGTTGAATTTCTGCTACTTGAAAGTAAAAGAGTCTCTATTAAATCTGATCTGTCTGGTTGCACAGTCCTTCTTATCAGGGCAGAAATTCCACTCCGTATCCTCTCTGGCTTCACTGACTATAATGTAATGAAAGAGAAGTAAAGATCGTTGTCAATCACGAATAACCCTACTTTGGATTAGTATACCTCTTCATCCTCCTCATTGCTTTTGAGATGCCTTCTTTTCTTATTCCAAGTATGAAATTCCACTGTTAGTAGAACAGGTGACAGTTCTTAGAGATGCAAGTCTGGAGGGCCCAATGGAGACAGGTGGGTGGAGGGAAATGCAGTGGAGATGGTAAGAGAAGCAGAGCTACAGAGGAAAAAGTGAGACCTTCCAGAGGCCTGCCGCCATACCTGAACGTCACTCCTGAACCTCTGCCCCTCTGAGTAACAAGAGAAAAGTCTCCTTTTTGCCTATATTATTTTTTTTAAGATTTTATTTATTTATTCATGAGAGACAGAGAGAGGGAGGCAGAGACACAGGCAGAAGGAGAAGCAGGCTCCATGCCGGTACCTGACGTGGGACTTGATCCCAGGTCCCCAGGATCACGCCCTGGGCTAAAGGCGATGCAAAACTGCTGAGTCGCCCAGGCTGCCTCCCTATACTAGTTTGACTTGGTTGTGCATCATTTGTATCTAAAAAATAGCTGAAACTGATATGAGTATTGCTTATGATATGAGGGGAACAGAAATGGCCCCCCAAAACATGCTACTTTGGCATATTGATTATTTTGAATTAAAGTTATTTAAGAAACAGCTGGTGCAAAGACACTCTGACCTCCTCTGGCCCCCTGAAAGTAGGAAATAAATCTCTCTTGTGAAAGGTCCTTTCTCTGTACGGGGGGTAGAAGTCTTCCTTACCACTAGACAGAGGGAGTTTACATAGCTGAGAAGGCAAATAAACTTGGTTACTTCTTCACTAATTTACTACCCTAAGCCTGAACACCTTCGTCTTATTTGTTTCTTTGTCTAACAACACTTGCTGCTTTGTCTAACCATATCTGCCTGCTTTGCTCACTTCTTTGAATCTCATAGTTTTATGGACCCTGATACATATGAAATTAAAATTAAAAATTTTCTCCTATTAGTCTGTCTTACATCAATCTAATTGCTAGGCCAGCCAAAGAACCCAGAAGGAAAGAAGAGAACATATTTCTTACACTGCAGTTCACATGGTAGAGACAACAAAAGCTGTTGGTGTTGACTTCGGGTTGCTCTATTACTCTATCAAACTTCTATCCACTTCTAAGGTTCTCCCCATACATTTGTTTGACTGTAATCCTGCCTCTGGCTGGTTGTAGACCACCCTGGTAGCAGGCTGATGAGTTTAGAGAATGGAGTATCCATTCCCCCACTGGGAGGGACCCGACAATCTGGCATCTTCATTCTAAGAACACATCACTTTGAGAAATAACTTGCTTATGATCATCTCTTAAAACTTTATTTTGGTGGTTTAGAATCATTCCTTTTTACAAGTTACTTATTTATTTACTTGAGAGAGAGTAGAGTGAGAGAGCACGAATGGGGATGAGGGGCAGTGGGAGAAGCAGACTCCCAGCAGGGAGCCCAAGACAGGACTCAATCCCAGGACCCTGGGATCATGACCTGAGCTGAAGGGAGTCACTTAACCAACTGAGCCACCCAGGCACCCTGAATCATTTTTTTTTTAAAGGAGGCTAAACACAGAATAAACTACTCAAGACATTAAAAAAAAAAAAATCCATCAGGCTCAGGAAACATGTGTGAAGAATGTGATGATGTTCTGTAGCAATCCTAGCACATTATGGGCTTTCTCAACAAGAAGGCATCTGCTCAGCCATCCTTTCTGACCTCCACACCTGATGCTTTCTGCAGAAATTTCTCCACTGTGTTCCCAGAATGTGTTTTCCTTGCCTTTGTACGGTTGACACAAAATATGTCATTATTTCAGAAAGCAGTACATTCCCTTGTGAGACTTCTCAGATGCGTATATAACCTCCCCTTCTTTAGCCTACACTCACTGGCCCTGACTCTTCTGGGACCACAGAGAACAAGTCTACATGCTTCTCACCTTGAACTTCTCCATGTAGCAGAAGCCACTTTCTATGCTCAACCCCCTACCACCTGCCTACATGCTCCCATGATCTTATTTCATCCAATGTGGACTTTCCTTCATTATTCACTTTATCAATGGATCTCATATAAAGGCGACCAGTGAACACCAAAGTCCCAGGGATTTATAAACATAAACAGCACATGCATCCTCCCAGCATAACAAATCTGGTTCTTTGTCTGCTGATTTACCTGTATTTAAAAAAAATCCTTTGTGATTCTGATGAGCACTTTATTTAGAATGAACCACTGATTTGTATAACATACATTAGAGACACAGATATGCTTATTTTCCTCTGACCTTATTTATTTGGGTTGATGTGCCTGCCTGTTGATTATTGATGCCCAGACAAGGTGATTTCTCTTTCTCCTTATCTGTACTAGTGACTGAATCGCAAAGCTGTTGTGCAGATTGAGCACTTAAGATGGCACCTGGCATATGAGAAGCTTTCAATTAACACACCCTCTTACTCTCTAGCACTGAGTGATCATTGGGGATTCTTTCTGAAAAGAGAGCGTGTGTAAGACAGCTTTACCCTTGTATTTCTACTGATCGTCAAAGGGACCACATCCAAGGGCTCTCTGTTCCTTCTTCGGATGCCACATTTTTAACTATTTGAAGAAAGAAATCAATCCCCTCCTTTCCCCAAGACACTGCTGTTGTTTCAAAAAGGAAGTCAATCTGTGGGAACAAGGAGGGTAGAAGCATACATTTATTGAGCTCCTGCCATGTGTCAGATACTGTACCATTTTAAAAATCTTTCTAGTGTATTTATTTTTTCATTTAGTTCTCACCACAACCAAATGAAGTAACTGCTGCAACAGCTCAGAAAAAAAAAAAAAAAAAAAAAGACCCAAAGAGAAGTGAATGTGGAGGATATGGCTACAGGTCTGCCTGCCTCTACTGTCTCCGATCTTCCTTTCCCAAAGTGACAGCAATCTACAGGAGAGAAGCATCCTCATGGGCAGTGTCCCATTCATCACAGACACATGCACTGAGCGACAGCATGTGTGAGGCCATTTAAAAACTCATTTCAACCGAGGAGAAGCCTAATGGGTATGGAAGAGGTCAATTCAGGCGAACAGATGAGGCAAGCATTGCCTAGGATATTTTAAGATGATAATTAATCACCCTTAATATTGCAACCATCTAAATACTGCAGGCATTTGCTCTCAATCCTTATCTAATTCTGATTACTTCTCATAAAGAGATCCATTTTGAAAATGACCATTTTCTTAATGTAGTGGAAATACATTTTCAATTTTCTATCTGCGTAAAACATATCCCCAATGACTCTGAGATTTAACTTAGTAAGTTGCTGAATGGGGCAACAGTGATGAATGGGTTGAAAAACTAAAACGGTCCCCTTATCATCCCCTTCCTTTTGCTTTAATTACTAGAATTATTCATGAGATACCTGCACACATAAAAAAAAAATAAAATGTGCAAATTCACTCCAGGCCAGAAAGAAGTGAAGAAAGGTAAACATGGAATAGGACAGTGGCTTGAAAGCCTCTCCTATGCCCACAGATTCCACTGAGGCCCTAAAAGCAGCTCTGAGAGGCAGGAATGTGTGCTTCTAGTTGTCTGTCCTCAGAGCCTTTATCCACATCCTCTCCTGTCGAAACCCTACTAATCCTTCCATCCTCAGCTCCAACGCCGCCTCCTCCAAGAAGCTTGCTCAGATACTCAGCCTGATGTGGTCTCATGGCCTTCTAGAAGCACACACAGAATGCTTTGGACTGTGGTTGTCTGTGTTGCATTCTCTCCTTACTAGTTCTGCTCATAGGCATTATTGTTGTTCCTCTCCCTATGTTGTCCTTAGGATAATTCACTTTGGTCCCCCTCAGTCTAGGAAGGTAAAATTGCTCTTTCAGGCATAGTAGAATTGATTTATTTGTATCTGTCTTTCAAAGCCAGTCTGCAGATTGTTACACGATCAGTCCTCCTAAAACTCAAACCAAAGAGTCACCACACAAAACCCAGTAAGGTCAACAACAACAACAACCAATAAGCACATGTGATCAGAAATCTTCACTAGATGTCCAGGACAACAGAATCAAATGCCAATACAGGGGTCAGGAAGTAATTATTTGTGGCTCTGTGGGTCTTATGGTGTCAGTTACAAGGACTTGGTTCTGCTGCTGCAACATGACAGGGGCCAGCGGTCACCCATAATCAGTGGGTGTGGCTGGATTCCAACAAAACTTTCTTCACAAAAGCAGGGAGTGGATAGAATTTCACCCACAGACTGTAGTTTTAAAATACCTGCTTTTTGTTTAGTCCACTGAAGTTTAAGCATTTTGGAGCCATGGAGCTTTCTCTCCCAATAAAATCTTAAATGCTCTTCAGCACATCCACGGGATAAATGATGCATCCAATGAAGCATCCTTTTGTCAGTTTCAAGTTACCCATCTCCAAAATGCAGTCTTTCCTGTGCCTTCTCCTTGCAGAGCCAGCACCTTCCTCTTTACATGCAAAGAAGGCCATTTCTGAAAGTCTTTCCTGATTCTCTTCAATCCATTTAAGGGTGTTTTTTTCTTTCTCCTCTAGTGTCTCATTCTGACTTCTCCCAATTCTCAGCAAGCAGTTATGTGTACATTTCTCTCTATTCTGTTGCCTACCACCCAGTTTTAGCCTCCAGACGAGATGTCCATGACTACCTTTGGTAGACTATAGTATTTCTTAAATTCAAATTTAATTTCATTATTCCTCCTGTAACCATAGCTGAAGAATCCCTGCCGCCCTTTCACAAAAACGTGTGTATATATTACTTGGAGGGAAGAGAGAGTGTCCAACATATAGGGGCTAACTTTGGTCACTGGGCAGCCTCAGGAAAGTTCTTGAAGTTCTCATTTCTTTATGATGTTCCACCATATAAACAAGCACACCTAGTACACTGCAGGCACGGAGTAATATGTGCTCTATGAACCATTAAATGCTGCTTTTATTATAAGACTGCCAGGCATATGAAATGGAACCACTTACATAAAGCACTAGGCCTACAGGAAAGCAAATAATACATTAAAAAAAAAACTAGTAGTTGTTATTAATCATGTGATCTTCCCACCTGCAATACGTCTTGCTGTCCTCTAACTATCAGATCACTTTGTGTCTTGGTGCTTATCACTTCATATTTGGCATTACAATTTTTGAATGAATAACTTCATGATCCCTCAAAGCTTGAAGGCACTTGAAAGTAGAATCTCTATGTTGACATCACCCAGCACAACCCCGGGCACAGATGGAGAGGTCAATAAATGTGTTTTGTAGGAATAGATCAGCCAGTGAACCTGTGATCACTTAAATCCATCAGGCAAGAGACTGTTAGGACTCCTTACTTGAGTGACTGGGGAGGGGAGCTTTTCAGGGCCTGAATGGAGCCTCTGAGCACAAGTGTGTGATGTCATATGTGTGGTTACTCCGGGGTGTGCACGCTATGGGGATGGAAACTCTGCAACTGGACAATTAGGTGAAGTTAGGCACCTGCAAATGCAAGTAGTTCAAAGGTGATTTCACATGTACCATCACACCTGGACTTAGGGGTGTGAAGAATACTCTTAGATTGTTGAATTAAGTAATCCTTGAAATATTAACTAGCACACAGGAGACCTTGAGTATTAGATAGATCCCTGGAATAGGAATTCCAACAACTGGACCCCGGTCAAATACTAACCAATGGTGTATCAAATTAATTGGATGATGTTGGATTAACTAAATATCAATTCAGCTATATTACTCACTGGCTGTTTGACTATATAACATTTGGTTACCACTCCAGCCTTAAGATTTATAACATGGGTCAAATATTACCTATTTTGTCCATTTGTTGAAACTGAAGAAAAAGGAAAGAACAAACACCAAACTCTAAAATCGCCTCAGTGTCTCACTAACACATCGATAATCTTGCTATTTCTCTCCCAACATTGCTTCTTTACCTGTTGGCACTCAGCTTAGCCCTCCTAAATTTAGAGGTCTGCAGATAGCTGTCATGGAGGGTTGATGATCCTGTACGATGGTCTACAATCATGTGGTGTATTAAAGACAAGTGTCATTATGAGAAATTTTCAGAAAAGAGCAAGGCCCCAGTTTAGCGGGCCAGAGATGGAAGATCATACGGGCTGGTGTGATATAGCCCCAGGTACCACAGCCCAGTAAGGAAGCAGAGGCCCAGAGAAATGACAAGCAACGTCATCTCAGTGCTGGGTGTGATGCCAGGTATGTAAGTTTTTTTTTTTTTTTTTTTTTTTTGTGTGTGTGTGTGTGTGTGTGTTTTAATGAATAGGAGAAAAATGGAAGAAATGAATAATTGAATCCCCCAAGAAATGAATAATTGAATCCCGCACACAAAGAGGAAATGCAAGAGCACAAGAATGAGTGTGGGCCTGCATTTTGCTGTAGACAGAATGTCAGTTTGGGAGTGAGGAGACTTGATAGGAATGTCCTTCTGCTACCATCAATCTGATCAAACTTGGCTGAGGAGAACCTCAGTGAATGTAACTAGAGAAATACACCAGGAAATATCTGCTACAGAGTTCGACCACAGTGAACCAAAACAAATTTTGACTAGATGCTGTGTAAAGCACAGTTTGTAAATTGTTAACTTCCTCAAATAGTAGGTTTTATTTGTAAATAACAGAGGAGAGAGTCCATTTCTACAACAGCATTCTCTAGATTCTTTTCTTCTTTTGACTATAACATTGAGTGTATCAGGAAGGAGACTTTGGATGAGGCTGAGTTGTGACAGCTGTCCTCAATGGCGAGAGTGTCCGGAGAGCTGGCCACTCTTGAGGGTTGGCACTGGGTTTATTTAACTATCATCTCAATGCTGGGCATGATGCCAGCACATACCAGGTGCTTTTTCTTCTTTTTTTAATGAATAAGGGAGAAAATGAATAATTAAATTCTCCTGCACGTAAAAGAAAATACAGGAGCAGAGGCATGAGTTTGGTCCTACACAAAGAAGTGCTCACTCTCTCTTACACCCTCAGACCTTCACATGTGCTGCGCTCAGATGGTCTGTGGAAGGAAGGGGCTTCAGACCACCCCAACCAGGCTGTCGGCATCCAAGGAAGACTTGGTTCCACATCCCAGATCAATGGGCCCTTCTCTGCTTTCCTCTCACAGAAAATGTCATGAGCCAAGCTCAGTCATTCAAAGCCCTCTGCTCTATTCACTCCTCACCTGCTCCATCTCTAGGCATTAGCCTTGAGCATCAGCTCTGAGAGCCACATCGAAGAGAGATTAATCTAATGAGACTGACAGGGAAAGAGAAGAGAATATGCAGATTTTGGAATAAAATACAGTGAGAAGCCTGTTCCTAGAAGGAGTAATGTATCTGAACACTTGATAGGTAGGTGCCTTTCTCTTCTGACAGAAGCAACCAATAGCCTTGCCAAAGAGGAAACCTCCCTCCAATGGTCTTGATACCAGGCTGGAACATGAGATGAGAAAGGGAGGATGGTTATCTGCCTTTTCCTGCCTTCATTTGTGAGCCCCTCTTCATTCCCCTTGATTCCCATGCCCTGTCTCTTCACTCTCCTGTGTGCACCTAGCCCTAGCCCAACAGCCTAGACCTGCAACTGGCTCCTTTCTCTTCCTTCTACATCTCTTCTTCCTGGGCAATTCCATCCCTGAGATCCTCATATCTGTCACTGAGCCCAAATGACTCCTCCTCCTGAACTCCAGACATCTCCATGAAAGATAGGGGTGAAAGGAGAGGGTACCAAGTCCAGGAACTTAACAGTAACATACCCAAAAAGAGAAACCAGTGGAGCTTTAGCTGAAGATTGCTAACATTAAGTTGAAACCAGAGGGATGGGCAATAAGGTAAAGAGATGATATGCAGTGCAGGAAAGCAGAAGTGGTTTGGAATGTAGACCACAGATGTCAAGAGTGCACAGGGCCTTCCTCTTTCAAAAAATTCCCCTTCATGTCATGCATGCAAATTCTTCTGTTAATGAGCCTCTCAGTGCTTACTGCTTGGTAGATAGTGAGCTTCAGGAATCCGGGGACATTGTTAAGTAGTCATTTCTCATCTAAGTGGTCAGTACAATGCTAAACACATACAACGATTGATACACAGAATGTTTAAAACAAACATGCATTATCAAGCAATCACAAAGACAGTCATACAGCTTGGAAAATATCCCAGCTCTATTTTTTAGGTGCTCTGGTAGCACTTTGTATGAAAAAATCTTTTTGTCAAAAACACAGCAGTATTTTAGAGGAGGATCCGGTTAGCCTAGTTATTGTCAGCAACAAAACCTTCAGAATCTAGGGTTGACCCAGAACCTTTTGCCAAACCATGCCTCTGATGCCAAACCTAAAGGTGCTGATCAGAGAAGTGCTTCTAGATGCATATAACCTTTCTGTGGCATGTAGGGAATTGCTCTAGAATTTTTCAGCCAGTTCCTATATTTTGAATGTTATTAATGATACCAAGAGTCTATTTCTAGAATGTCTTATGTTATTTATAAAGTCTATAATTTCACCAATGACTACTTACATCTCCTTTTATTATGCTAATTGGCAAAACATCTGGTGTTGACCAGAGTTAAAGATAACTGAAACCCCTAGCTGTCATCTATGGAGTGTATATTTTTTATTAAGACAAGTAATAGCTTCTACAGTTTAAACTATCACCTACTAATATCATAACACCCATGCCAAATGATTCTAAAGATGACTGATATATCAATACCTCTTATCCTATCCTTTCTTGGGGCTTTTGGAACTCTTTCTTTGGGCACTTTATTTTTCTGTGCAGCTGACTAAAGATATATACATATGGTAGTCATCATTTTCATCTGTAAAGATTTTAAAATATAGATGTTCTGGATTTCCTCCCTAAGATGAGAAATAACAATGTAGACATTTAGAAGTATAGTACTGAGTTTTCTTTCCTAGGGCAGTGATGGGGGGAAAAAGATGCTAAAGGTTCTAGACCCAATCCCAATGTGTAGGGGAGGTAGGGGTGGGGCTCCTACAATTCAACTCCATCCTGACTGTCTATCTGGAGACAGCATCAGATCCCATGGTTAAGGGTCTGTCCTAAAGGACTGCTTCCTAGCCTCTTCAGGTATCATCAAAAGTCTAGGTTGTCACCTGTGTTTCTGACCAACTGGCTTTAGATTGGGGATTCCAGTAACCCTTTCTTGGATTTCATTAATTTGCTAGACTGCCTTATAGACAAACATTTTACTTACTAGATATTTGTTATAAAAGGATGTAATTGAGGAACAGACAGACCAAAGAGAGGCACAAGGCCAGGCATGGGGGAAAAAACCTCTGTCCTGACAGATAGGTATAAAAGTGATTGGTGCTTTGGAGTGGAAGAGAAGGATTCAGTTTAGTGGAAAAACTAGAACTTTTAGGTGACACTTGTCAGTGGGCACAGTGATGTGGACAAGAAGGCAGAGGGAGAAGAAATGCATCAAGGTAGTTAAGGAAGTCAGAAGGGGGTGTTTGTAACCTCACCTCCATTTGTATTAAGATGCATTCTGATGGAAACGTCAATTTTAAAAAAAAAATATTTACTTATGTATTTTAGAGAGAGAGAGTGAGAGAAAGAGAGAGAGACAGTTCTAGTGGGGGGAGGGGCAGAGGGAGAGAATCTTAAGCAGGCTCCACTCACAGCATGGAGCCTGACGTGGGGCTGGATCTCATGACCCTGAGATCATGACCTGAGCCAAAATCAAGTCAGATGCTTAACCACCTGAGTCACCCAGATACCCCAGAAATATCAATTTTTAAGAAAATAAAAGTGGAGTTGCCCTGCTTACAATAGCAGTGGAGGTCCCAAGCTGTGCTTGTTTGACCCCTACCCCATAATTCCTTCCTTCTGCCCTAGGGATGGCTGAGGAGCCTCCAAGGCATCCCACAGCTCTTGAGAATCTCATTGTAAAGCCTTCACTTTAGAGTTAGTTGTATCAACAAGACGGTGCAGTTCCTTGAAAGCAAGAGAAGCCCATGTCACTGCCCAGAAGTCCTCCAGCCCAATGACTGCCTTTCTAACAAGGACAGAGAGTAGCAATATTGATCACAGTCAGCTGTGCTAACGATGTTTGAGCACCTACTGTATGCTCCAAACTGGCTAGACCTTGACACGTATTGTTCCATTTAATCCTTTCCACAGGCTTATAATAAAGACTTTGTTAGCATTTCCAGCATAGACACCCGAAAACAAGCTCAGAAAGAATTAGTCACTTGTTGGAGTTTGTACCCACGATGTGCCTGGAGCCATGGAGATGGCCACCAGTGCCTCCCTTTCTGGACAGTCTGCCTCTTACTCTCATGTGCAAGACTTCATCACTTAACTCCTTGCCAACCCCCTACCCACCCCAGGTCCCTGAGCTGTTGCTCACAAAGGTGGCCTGCACTAGGGTAGACAGCTAAGATGGGAAAGGCTAAATGTGTTCTTAACCTTTGCTGTTTGACCCTGGGAAAAGTACATAAGCTCTCTGAGTTCCCAACTTCATCTCTTTCTCAGGGTGATAACCCCCTCCAACTGACTGCTGGGAGCATTAAATGGGTGGCTCCTGCAGCTCACTGCAGCCTATCTCAGCAGATAAGAGACCCCCACCCTCTGCTTCTCTGCCTGGGTGCCTCTCTCCAGGCTCAGCCCATTAAAATGTGCTCAGCAAGCAGCTCATTTGGAGGCCGCCACCTCAAATCAGATAATAAGCTGCACAACACTGTCTCCATCACCACCTGTGCTTCGCGGAAATCACATTCCGTTCAATTAAGTTAAGTGGACTCTGAAGTAGAGTCACATGGTTCTGCCATTTGCCTGATTTGGACAGAAAGACAGGAGGGGGTGGGAGGATTGGTATGTGCATCCTGCCCTGCCAGTGTCCTGATACGAGGACATCAACAGGATGCCGTTTCAGAGAGGAGACAGTGCGCCCTCCTGCAGCCTTCACGTCCAAGGCCTTGTGCTCCTTCTAGGCACCAGCCCTGATTACAAACATTTGGAAAACTGGGGTTATGACAAGAGCCACCCAAGGTGACCCTGCGGGGCCACAGCATTCTGCAGGAGTGTCACTGTGTAAGGTTTCTCCTGGAAGGCAGGTCTGCCTGGGAAATCCCCCTGCAGCATCCAGGGCGGTCTGTGTTAGACGTCTTTGTCACCGAACATGGATTATGTCCTTTTGGGGGGGCATGGAACTCAGCTGCCCTGTGGAGACATAAACTGCTCCCCAGGACCTCCTCCAGCATTTGCACTGGACGATCTGAGGTTGCCATGCTCCTCTGGATATCAGTATTCTGTCTCACAAAATGGGCACCACGGTTGTAAATCTTCACCTTGCAGTAGGTGATGGTCAACTTACATAGCATGTGTTAAACCAGTTTGCAAACTGGGAAGCAGTCATGCATTCTTTTCTAAAATATGAGGCTTGAATCAGTAAAGAGTATATTCATGTCCCATTGCTGCTGTAGCAGATTGTCATCAACTGAGTGGCTCAAGGCAACATAGACTTATTATCTTAGAAGTTGGAAGGTCAGGAGTCGAAAATTGGTGAAGGTCACATTGGGCTATAACCAAGGTCACATAGGGCTATAATCACTTGCATTCCTTTCTGGAGGTGCTGGGGAATAATCTGTTTTATCACCTCTGTCAGCTTTTAGAAGCTGCCTGCATTCCTTGACTTCTAGCCTGATTCTTTGTCTTCAAAACCAGCAACACGCAGCCAATCCTTCTCATGCTGTCATCTCTCTGGTTCCCTATTGCCTGCTTTCCTCTCCCACTTAGAAGGAGACTTGGGATTACATTTGGCTACCCAGATGATCTCAAAGTCAGCTGATTGGTGACCTTAACCCATCTGCAATCTTTGCTTTGTAAATTAACATATTCATATGCTTTGGGAAGGAAAACACGTATGTCTTTTTATTTTTTTTATTTTTTTTAACACCTAGAACTTTATATTTTTTTCTATTTTCTATTCATTTTTTTTAATTTATTTTTTATTGGTGTTCAATTTACCAACATACAGAATAACCCCCAGTGCCCGTCACTCCCACCCCCCGCCCTCCTCCCCTTCTACCACCCCTAGTTCGTTTCCCAGAGTTAGCAGTCTTTACGTTCTGTCTCCCTTTCTGATATTTCCCACACATTTCTTCTCCCTTCCCTTATATTCCCTTTCACTATTATTTATATTCCCCAAATGAATGAGAACATATAATGTTTGTCCTTCTCCGATTGACTTACTTCACTCAGCATAATACCCTCCAGTTCCATCCACGTTGAAGCAAATGGTGGGTATTTGTCATTTCTAATAGCTGAGGAATATTCCATTGTACATATGTCTTTATAGGGGGTCTTAGACTTCCCCTAACAAGGGGTTGCTGAGCTGGGGTGGATAAAAGAGGTGATAAACAATAGACAGAACTGCTTCAATTCTTAAGAAACTTACACTCAATTGAATCCTGGTTCACTATTTCTCACTGTGTGGCCTTGGGCAGGTGACTTAACCTCACTGGGCCTTTGGTGTCTCTCATCTGTTCAATGTGGGTAATATCAATAATGACTATTTCCTGGGATTGTGGCTGAGTTTAAATAAGTTAATGCACAGAGAGTGTTGAGTACTGAGAACAGTAGGCCCATAGTAGATAGTGGGTAGCCATCATTAATGTGATAGAAGGGATCTGCTGAATGAATGAATATAGAAAGAAACAAGAGGAGTCTTACCTGAGACAGACTCTGGATATCATATAAACAAATTTCAAACTACATTCTACTGGGGAACAAGAGGTAGAGTCTGTTTGGGCAGGATGTGGAAAGGAGTCTCTGAGAAGAGGATGTAGATGGGGCTTGCAATCCCTGTGCACACACTTCTGAGGATGTCATGAGCATTGTCTCAGGTAATCTACATGGTAACCCATCTGACCAATAAGAACCCTGAAGTTCAGAGGAGTTAAGGATGTCTGAAGTCATGAATCTGTACTGAATTCAAGCCTGCAACCCAGCTTTGTCAGAGTCAAGAGTTCCTGGCACCCAATCATTACTCTGGAGAAATTCAATAGGGTCACCATGCTAGTTAATTTTACAGGTTGACGTGGATAAGCTATGGTGTCTAGTCATGTGGTTAAACACAGGTCTGGATGTTGTTGTGAAGGTATTTTTTTGGATGCAATTGACCTTTACATCAATAGACTTTGAGTCTACTGTCTAAGTCAGGTTACCCTTCATCCACAATGTGGGTGGTCTTCATTTAATCCCTTGACAGCCTCAAGAGCAGAGGCCCAAATTTCCTGAAGAGGAATTCTCAAGAATAGACATAGACAACACAGACACCCTGCCTGAGTTTCCAAACTGTTGCCCTGTGAAATCTGGACTCAAGACCACGACATCACCACCTCCTTGGATCTCCAGGCTGCCAGATTTCAGACTTGTCAGCCCTCACATTGTTATCTTTGTCAGTTTCCCCTATTTTCTCTCTCTCTCTCTCTCTCTCTCTCACCATGGGCAGAGCAGTCATCATATTCTATGTATAAATATACCAAGGCAGAATCATATGATTCAGAGAAGCTTAAATAAGCGAAGGAGAATCCACCGCATTCGCATGGTTTGGTGTGAAGTGAATTGGACTATAGCGGAAATGCTGGCTGTTAACTAATGCTTTCAGTTGGTTAACATCCTCTGCCTTTGGGCAAACCACCCAGCCTCTGGAGGCCCCAGCACCACACAATCCATTTACCCTAGCTCACTTTACAAAGCAATTGACCTGGCTGTTGAGAGACCGATCATGTTTGCTCTGGCAAGAAATAGCATACAAACTCAGGGTGCTTTAGGTTGTGGGGCTACCCTTGATGCAACAAAACTTTGTCAACAAAAGTGTCTGTGGATACTGAAGTTTGGTGCTGGAAGGTTATCAGTGATCCTCACCATCCCTATCCTTTCCATTATGAATATGAGCAACTGTGACCAGACCAGGGTCACCAAGAGTGGGGAGTGAGTCAGAGCAGATTCCGCTCACATTTCCAGTGCATGCCCTCAGGAGTTCAGCTGTGATAAATGATGCCCCTTCTCCCACCTGACAAGAAGAGTAACATTTTATGTCAGGGCTCAAGACTGGAAGTTTTCCAGAAAGGGCGATCAGGGGCCTTTTTAACAGAAGCAGGACATTCACAGGAAATGCCAAATGCTGACTAGTCTCCACGCAGAGCCCTGACCAGAGCCTTCCAAATGTCAGCAGCTCAGGGAACAATATCCAGCTGTGTGAATTCAAGACCCACCTCCCCCAAATAGTAATTATGCAAAAGTATCTCTCAGTGAAAATGGAATGCAAAGCTGATTTTCTTTCTTTTTTTGTTGAATTCCTCTTTGCCACAGATGCTTACTGTGTTTTTCAGGGTCTGGCTCCTTGGACACTGTAGCATCAGGGTACTGGCCATTATAAGCCCCTGTGGATCTTTGGGCTCCAGTACAGTTTACAGGGTGCTGATGCTGGTTGGTTGGTTTAGGAACTGCTCCAGGATATGCCCAACTTTGGGACTTGATGGTAAGATACAGTTTCCCTCAGTCAGGCTTAGGAGAATCTAAGATGTCGATAGATGATTCAGATATGGAGACAGTGGTACAAGGGACATTCGGCTGTATCTGAGCTCCACTTCCCTTTGTTAGCTGCCTGGTCTGAGTTGGAGTTTCTCCTTTACATGAGAAGCCGACCTCTACTGCCAAGAGCTTCGTGCATATCTGTAGAATGCCCAGGGCACGTTCAGCATCCGTTAAGGACTTCTTAGCTGTGAAATTAACATTCCTCTCTACGATCTGTTTTGAAGTCCTCATGAGAGAGAGAAGTTCCTGAGACAAGTCCTGCTAGCTGACCAGGTTGGGTTGTCTGAACCTATTATCTTGCCTTATGGCAGGAGCATTTTGACCATTAAGACCCACAATATGGTAGGATCACGGTAGTAACATGACTAAGATCTACTGACAGTATGTCTCAGGTTACTTTGAAACACAAACATGCATCAGGTATGCAAGGGCCTATGTGATGTGTATTTAGTTACTGGTTAGTTTATATTCAACATAGGTAGTGACCATGTGCCATGGGGTTTCCGGGTACATTAAAACGGGGAAGTAAGGCAGGACGTCGGAAGAGAAGGACGAAGAGAGAGAGGAAGGAGAAGAAAGAAAGAAAGAATAGACAGCAAGACAAGAGGGAAGGAAGGAAGGAAGGGAAGGGAAGGGAGGGAGGACTTTTTCTTCAGGGAAGGGGGGGGAAGGAAGAAATGGAAGGAAGGTAAGTGAAAGGAAATCCTTCCCTTCCTTCACTGCCCTCCCTTCCCTCCCTTCCCTCCCTCCCTCCCCTTACCTCCCTTCCCTTTCCTTTCCTTTAAATCCTTTCCTTTCCTTTCCTTTCCTTTCCTTTCCTTTCCTTTCCTTTTTTCTTTCCTTACCTTCCCTTTTCTTTTTTCCTTTTTTGTATTTTGCTAAGCTGTTTCATATGTATAACACAGACTGAGAGACTCCTCCTGTTCCAGAAAAGTTTAGGTAAATGTGAGCAACTTACCTGTCAGGGCACCTTCATTTGGGATAAAAACAAAACAAAACAACAGCTGCTAAATGATCCTTCAGACACATAACCTCGAACCATAGTTGTCAGAAGAAAAAACTGGAAGGTTGATTTCTACTTTTTAAAAATGGTTTGAAGGAAACATTTTTTAAGGTTTTCTTTTTCAAGACAAATATGATCTGATTTGGGATCTTTGCTATAATTCCTCCTAAATTTCTCAGCCTAAATAGGCTGAGATAAAATATTGGAAGTAGTTTTTCCATGTCAAAATCAAGTGATTTAAAAAATAAATAAGTAGTTGAAACCAATTTATACTAAATGCAAATATTAAATCTCCAAGATATGTCTCGTTCATTAGAAGTCAGATAATCAATGTGAAATGCTGCCTAATAAAGTGTTGGAGTTTCTTTCATTCATTAGCTGGATGACTTTGGGAAACTTGTTTAATCTTTCTGAGCCATTTTCTTTAACTGTGATATAAGGGTTGTTCACACCTCCCAGAGGGCTCTGTGAAGATTAAATACCACTCCTCATGTGACTGTGCTTGGTGCTGTGCCTGGAGTGCCATATGCCAGCCTGATAACCCCATGCCACTAGCTGTGCCTTCCTGATGTGGATCCTTGTGATGCAGCAATATCCCATGATCCTTTCTTCTAGATCCCAGTACCTCTTTCATCTCTGAAAGTTCATGATTTTAAGTCAGAGCAAGCCTGTGGACAATCAGAGGGTAGGTCTGGTGCACTGTCTATCGTGATGGGTGTGCATATCCATGCACTTCTAGAATAGTGTCCAATGGGACTTTCCTTTCTTCAATGATGTAAAGATTCTATGTCTGCACTATCCAGTTTGCTAGCAGCTGACCACATGTGGGTAGGATGACCAAAGGACTGAGTTTGAGATTTCATTTAATTGTAATTAATTCAATTATAAAAAAGACACAGTGTCTAGGGACTTCCTGTTGTATTACTCAACTGCAAAACCCGCCCCAGAGTCATCCTAGATCTGTATAATTCTCTTACAGCTGATCACTCCCTGATCTAACATTTTATTCTACAAAAGGGTCAGAATGATGACAAGCATATAGAAGACACCAACTTGATATTTATTAGGAAGAAGGAGATGAGGAAAGAGAATAGAAAAGCAATTTGAAAGGGTAATAATAGCCTTAATCTAGAGCTTTCTGAAGGGTTTATAGTGTTGATGATACAGATGCTGATCTTACTGATGTAGAGTTCCAGCCACTAACTCTCTGCTATTCCTGTTACCAGTATCATGTAAGTGTTTACTAATGTTTTTTATCCATCAGTCATTGCTTTAAGAATTCAATCATGTGTTACCACAAATTGCCTCTTCAATGGTGCTATCAGGTAGGTATTCTTTCTGTCTTGGCTTTTCAAGCATCTAAGAGGAGCACAGAGGTCCTGCCTCTCTCTGTCTGGCATAGGCATCCATGGTCCATCAGTGACAGCTGTCCATTCTTTATCAGAAACAAGTTAAGGATGAAAATCTCCCTGCTTTCTGTGGTCACTAATTCTATGTTTGAGTGTCACTGGCAGGTTCCTTCTTTGTAGCAAAATATGCCTTCTTCTTATTCCATCCAGAATCTTGCCCTCAAAGCAAAGCAGAACATGGTAGACCTGAATGGAAAAGTCACCCAGTGGCTTGGGCAGATAAAAGACCACACTTTTGGAGCAGAGGTTAAGTTTTCATAGAATTGTGGACTCCAGCTTCATCATGGCCAGGGTGACAGGCCTTTTGAAGGTTTCCAAATGGTCCCCTGCCTCTAAATACTGTATTAAACCCCACAGGAGGCAGTGAGCGCCTAAACATTCCCAGGTCAGGAAGAGGGCAGCAAGTCCCTCCTCAAACTCCCCAATTTCTTTACATGTTGCCTTCTCTGAGCACTCCCTGTCCATCCCACCTCCACTGTCACTGCCCCGGCAGGGTGACTCCAACCATTTATTCATTTGCACTTCTTCCTTTGACTATTGTGTCCAGCACCATTAACTCTAGCACCTGGAATAGTGCATAGCTCAGAGCAAGTTCTACATATTTGTTAAATAAACAAGTCAAGAGCAATGGTTCTGCTTTGTAAATACTTGTCTGTAGGTCTGTCTCCCACCCAAGCATGAAAGCACCTGCATTCAGGGCTGTGGTGAATGGCTGGCTGGTAATGTATGTGCATGTGGGGGCGGGGAATGCAGACCTTCATGTATTCAGAGTGTGCTGAGCATGATGCTGGGCACTTTATTTGAGCAGTTCTCATTAATTTTTCCACAAACCTGTGGGGAGATATTTTAAAGGGAAGAACACCGTGACCCAGAGAGCTTTTATAGTTTGTCCACCTTAGTCACTGCACTTTGGGATAGCCATAGCAATAGGCAAATCTAGTTCTCAAAATCCTGCCTTGCCTCTGCTCCACATATATCCCCAAACCCACCCAAGCATTATCTTGTTTCTCTTTCTAACGTAAACTTATTTCTACTTACTTTTTCTACTTACTTTTAGTGTTTTCAGGTTGGGAAAATGTGTGATGTTCTGTATTTCTGTAGCTGGACATTTTAATTTCTTATCTCTTTTATCACTTACACAAAGCAGTTTATTTGCTCTCAGAAATCTACAAAGTGAGAGGAAGGACAAGTGGTTCATAGGGTGATTGAGGCCTTAGCACGTCTAGTTGGAGCAATACCTATCATAGACAGTAAGGTTCAGAAAGAAGGAGGGAGGGAAAGAAGGAAGAAAAGCATATGTAGGTGAAAGACAGATTTTGGTGTGGGAAGATCTGGTCGCTCACAATGTGTGAGCTTGGAAGTGACCTCACTCTCTGGGCCACCTTTTCCTGCATCTGTGCAGTGGGGAGTACGACACTCATTTGTAAGACTTGTTTTTAGAATAATCTAAAATCAAGGATAACCATAGCTCAATCACTAGAAGGCACACTACAAGGGTTCCTGTGTTCCTCTTCACTCTGTAACATTTTGTCATTTGAAGGGGTTCTCCTTGGGTTGAATATTAAGTAATATCCACAGTGGGGTGGGAGCCACAGCACATTGAATCTGTCCATTACACTGATGCCCACTGAAGTCTCCAGGATGAAACAGTTGCAAATTATTACTCCAGATGCTCTGTTGGCTGGATTTGTCCTGATAGGTAAGGACGGATAATGATGATGATATTTTTCTTAAAAAATAATAAAAGCAAGACATGTTTATGGTGGGAATTTGGAAAATAAAAATAGTAAGAATGCCAAGAAGATATCAACAATGGTTTCATGATTCAGAGAAGTCATCCTCACATTCCAGTGTGTTCCCTACAGATGCATTTTCTTTGCATCTCTATCTACCCGGACATACTAATCATGTATGACTGGTTGTACATCTAGATTTTAAGTTCCTTGAGGGCAAAGCTCTTCACAAAGAGTTTTGTTGTTTGACTTTATCTTTGATCCCTAAAGTAATGCCTGGCACATGAAGCAGGTTCTCAAAACATGAACATTTATTGGATGAATGGTGATTTACATGACTAGAATTGTATTTTCTATAAATCTGAACATTTTACACTTTCACTTTAGAGTGTTTTTATACAGCATTCAACATTCTTTGACACACTATGTAAATAAGTGCATAACACTAAACCTTTGGACCTGCTGTGGTGTATGCAACTGATTCTCAATGTAGAAGACTTTACATATCTTAAATATTTAAAAAATTACAAGTGATACTGTCATAAATATCTTCATACAGAAATATAGAGAGATAATTGAGGCACAGCGTTCAGGACCTTCGGAGACATAAAAATCATATTAGACTATTTCTTTCAGGATGACTCCTTAATATAGATACATCTCAGTTTGTTTTGAGGCTGTTGATGTACATTGTGAAATTGCATCTAGAAGGATTCGATATTTTCCAGTTCTACCAGTAGCATCTGAGAGTAGTCCTCTCAACCTTTGTTCATTACCAATATATATTTTCATTTTTGCTAGTTTGTGGTTGACACATGGTACCAAACTGTTATGTTAATAAGCATTTCAGTAAGGCAAGGCTATTTATTTTCGTTAAAATTATTCGATTGTGTCAAGATGCTTTGTGAAAAGGCAAGCCAGCACTGGCATCCAGAGCTTACATATGCCTTCAGAAGAAAGACTAACACAACTGGAAAGTAAAACAGTAAACCCTCAGGCTTGCAGTCACAGAGCCAAAGTGGCAGAGGATGTGTGGCTGTGAGGAGCAGAGAGTATTATTTATTAATAGCCCATAACACAGATAAACCAAATTAATCATCTCTGCTAAAAACACAAATTTCATTAGATATCTTTGATGTATAGTCAATACTAAGTAAATATTTGTTGGGTTAATTTAATAAATATGCTAGGTACTTGGACAAATAATATTTGTCTTATTTATCTCCTAGCTAAATTGAGGCTTCTTGTCGTGGTAGGTGCACTATAAGAGATACTTAGAATTCTAAGTCTTAGATGGTACTGTTAAAAAAAATAGTGCACCGTAATAAGAGGGATATGGCTAAGAATGCCTGAAAAAAACGCATGAAAGTTGGGCCTCCAAGCAGGGGGGTGTTTTACTAGGTAGTACAGAGTTTTTAAATAATGGACTTGTAAATGTTTGCTCAGTTTTTGCATAGCCAGTGCAAGCCATGCTTACCCATACATCGCCCCAGCCAACTAACCACACTGGGAAGGGCAGCTTTAAATAATAGAGCTAGACACTAGGATTTATGAAGCCAGTATTCTGTGGAATTGCATAAAATGCTTAAGCATACAATTTCCCAGATCCACTTTTGCATTTTGAATTCTGTTGTATTCCTATTGCTATTTTGTCAATAAAGTTTCTCCAGTGGATGCACTTTTATTTTCCCCAGGTCACTGCTCTATAACATTGAATAAAACCCGTGCCAGAATTAATCTCTGCGGAGCTTAATCTCGGCCGTTTGTGCTTTTAATTATTCCACTTGCCATTTTATTTTGCTGAGCCTACATGGTAGGAGAAAAGGAAAAAATTGATGAACAGCAGAATGAAGCATAAACTCATAGTCATATGTACACATTTTGCACAAGCTCCCATACAGATGTGCACAAAAGTCTCACATTATAGTTGATCTATATATCCAAATTATTCAGTCTCATGTTAGTCCTTCCTGGATTGGAAACTGGTGCAAACCTAACTGTGATTGAGAAAAATATGACCATCCTAAACCTTTCCAGACCCCTTCTTTCAGCACCTTCGTCTGTTCCACATGGCTACTTTTAATCTGTTCCATGCCATTTATATGTCCTAAATTATCTCTACTAGAAATACACCTCTTTCTCTCCCTGGCATCACATGCTTTTTCTACGAGTACCCTTAGAAAACTTGACCCTCCAAGTCTTAGAATGAGCTGTCAACATTCTCCATGACTCTTACTCATTTCTCTGGATGGATATCAGTAACCTGAACCAGGGAGATGCAATTCAGTGATTGGACTGGAAAAATTTTGATTTTTCCTCAGAAATTCAGAACTGGGATATTAAAACAGATTTAATTAATCATAGGCTCCAGACTAGATGAAAAGATTCATGTAATTCAATGCTGCAGGCTAAATTGGGGTTTCCAAGATGGACTACATGCAAAAAAAAAAAAAAAAAAAAAAAGGAAATTTGTTTGCAGAGAGAAAAAATATATAGATGAGGAAAGATGCAAAATTAAGAGAGCATAAGTATACTGGTCTTCTGTTGTTGCTGTAACAAATTACCACACATTTAGCAGCTTAACAGAGCATAGCATTATTATCTCACGGTTCAGTCAGAAGTTGGACGTGGGTCTCACTAGGCTAAAATTAAGGTCTGTATTCCTTTCTGGAGGCTCTGGGGACCATCCACGTTCAAGCTCATTCAGGCTGTTGGCAGAATTTAGGTCCCTGAGAATGTAGGACTGACATCCCTGTGTACTTGCTGCCTATCAGCAGCAAGGAGAGGTCCCAGCTTCTCAAGGTCACCCAACTTCTCTGGCTTGTTGCCTTCTTCCTCCATCCCCGGAGGCAGCAATGGTGGTGATTCAAGTCCTTGTCACTGCAAATCTCACCTCACTGCCGCCTTGCTTCTCCTCTGTTTTCTCTTACTGCTGTATCTCTCTCATGCCAGCCCCCACATTCCCTGTTTTTGAGGTTTCATGCAATTAGATTGGCTTCACCAAATGATCCAGGGCCATCTTCTGGTCCCTGCCCTCAGTAATTGATGCAGAGTCCCTTTCCAGCAGGACTTAGGTGGGTGTTTGATTGAGTCACCAGGATTTGGGGTGCTGGAGGAACATGTGTAGAGCCTGCTGCCACAGGGAGAGACAGACAGAGGGTGGACGCAGGGAGCCAGATGCTTGGAGGAGTAGACTGCATACCTGATACCACTTGAACCTCTGGTTCAAATCCTTCCTGAGGCTTCAAACCATCTCTTTCCCTGAGTTTCCATGAGCTGTCCCTACATCCTTGCATCAGCACCCCTGTTTGCTTACCCTGGCTCAACAGGGTTCTGTTAACAAAAAGAAAAATAAACAATGCCCTCCATCTAAGACTTTTTGTCACAGTGAAAAGTTCTAGACATTAAATAACAATATAGTGTTTAAGAAAGTGTACTCAGGGTTCATTCTATACGGATTCAACCAAGCTTCCTATTCTCTACAAGTTTAAGTTCTCAGAGCCTCAGTTTTCTTATCTGCACAAGTGAGATTATGTAGAAGTTAACTCATTGACTGCTGGTAAGGATTAAGCAGAGAATGTGAGCAAAAATTATCTCTGCCAGCAACATATAATAAAAGCAGATGTGAAGAAGTGACCCATTCAAACTTTTATGTTCATTTTTAAGTTTTCTTCACCCTTAGTTAGTAAGGAATACAATAGGCAAACTCAGTTTCTCTAGATTCTCCAAATATGCACCAAAACTCTCATGTATTTTTTTTCTTTTTTTTCTCTGTCCTTTCAAAGCCATCCAGACTTCATCCAGATTTCACCCTTCTCCCCCCAGTAGTATTTACTGGGCTTGGGTCTACTAAGCAAAATGTGGCTTGTCTTACTATGCTGTGTGCCAGTCTCAGCCTATTGATAACCAGTGTTGTGGCTGGACCAGCCCTTTTTGTTTTGATTGTGATTGTAAGACATCACCAGTGATAACAGCCAAGAAACTTTAAAAAGACCCAGCAATTGTACTGCTGGGGATTTACCACAAAGATACAGATGCAGTGAAATGCCAGGACACCTGTACCCCGATGTTTCTAGCAGCAATGTCCACAATAGCTAAACTGTGGAAGGAGCCTCGGTGTCCATCAAAAGATGAATGGATAAAGATGATGTAGTCTATGTATGCATTGGAATATTACTCAGCCATCAGAAACGACGAATACCCACCATTTGCTTTGACGTGGATAGAACTAGAGGGTATTATGCTGAGTGAGGTAAGTCAATTGGAGAAGGACAAACATTATATGATCTCATTCATTTGGGGAATATAAAAAATAGTGAAAGGGAAAAAGGGGAAAGGAGAGAAAATGAGTGGAAAATATCAGTGAGGGTGACAAAACATGAGAGACTCCTTTCTGGGAAACGAACAAGGGGTGGTGGAAGGGGAGGAGGGCAGTGGTTGTGGTGACTGGGTGATGGGCACTGAGGGGGCATTTGATGGGAAGAGCACTGGGTGTTATACTATATGTCGGCAAATTGAACTCCAATAAAAAATATACAATAAAAGGAAAAGAAAGAAAAGAAAAGAGCAAAAACAAAAACAAAAAACGTTGTTACTTACAAGTCCTGAAAATTTCAGAGCCACACAGTGAGTTTAGAGAGAGAAAGAGAGTGGGAAAGCCTGAAGTTCTGTATTTATTGGGGTAGATGGTGGGGGCCTAGAGATTTATGGGCTCAATCTCTCTCTCTTTTTTTTTTAAATTTATTCAGAGGCAGAGAGAGAGAGGCAGGCAGAGAGGCAGAGACACAAGCAGAGGGAGAAGCAGGCTCCATGCAGGGAGCCCAATGTGGGACTCCATCCCGGGTCTCCAGGATCACACCCCAGGCTGCAGGCGGCGCTAAACCGCTGCGCCACCGGGGCTGCCCTATGGGCTCAATCTCAATTGGTGAATTAAAAATAGGAGACTAGGAATTTAAAATATGAGAGTCTAAAGTGTGGGGAGAGAAAAGTACAAGTAGTCCAAAAGGTCAATTATCCAGATGAACTAAGGTATCTAAAACAAAGGGGCCTGGATGGGGAGGGGAGGATTGGCTCTTCATCTAGTCTTGTGGCTGGAAATGTATTTATTGGAGATAGCCATCTCTGCAGTGGGTGCCTTGGCAATCAAAGCTTAAGACATATACTTCCGTTATGAAAGAAAAAACAACTCTCAGAGCCTATACTACATTTTATAATCCTATTAACATTATGAGTAATACTTTTACTTTAAAGAAAACGGAGAATTATGAGTTTTGAGCACTAGGATCACATATTTTTTTTTCCTTAAAATATTCATTTGTTTAGTGTAGAGAGCAGCTTTGAGAATCCATACTAGATAGGAGCCAGGAGACCAGCTGGATAAACAGAGGGATGGAACAAATGTCTACAGGTGTGGACACGGATGGGGCAAGAGCCAGAAGTTCCTTTCTGATGGAGGCTATTTTGCCTGGGACGGCTGTGGCAAGGTTGTCAGGTGAAAATAAATGAAACATTTAAGGTGTCACCAGACTGCAGAGTTTGAAGTAGTCCTTGTGGGAACAGCAGGATGATTGGGAATCATATAAGAACTTATGGGCAGTGCTGAATCACAGACAGCATGGGATTTGCTGTGATAGAATCATAGTTAGCAAACTCTCAGGGCTGTAAGGATGAAATGGATGACGGTATTCAGAAAACTAAATGCAGTGATTTTAATAATAGTCATTAATAGTTAACAATGCCTGAGAGCCAGCTTAGTGCTGGTATTGGATAAATTCTCTTGTAAGTAATACCAGCCATCCAAAAGAATGAAATCTTGCCAACATGGATGGAACTAGAGGGTATTATGCTAAGTGAGATAAGTTAGAGAAAGACAAATACCATATGATTTCAACTCATAAAATTTAAGAAAAAAACAGATGAGCATAGGGAAATGGAAAGAAAAAAAAAAGTAAGATAAAAATTGAGAAGGAGGCAAACCATAAGAGATGCTGAACTCTAGGAAACACACTGATTGTCACTGGAGGGGAGGTGGGCAGGGGGATGGGGTAACTGGGGGATGTGCATGAAGGAGGGCATGTGATGTGATGAGCACTGGGTGGCCTAAGCACCTGATGAGCCACTAAATTCTACCTCTAAAAACAAACAAATAAAAGTAACACCACAAAGCAAGAAGGAAAGCCAATAGTCAACCTTTTAAACAAGTAAACAGAGAAACAGAGAGGTTAATGAACCAACCTCCAACCACATCAATGTAAATGGAGGATGCAGAATTTGAACACAGGTCACCTGAGGTCAGAACTGAAAATCTTAGTAGCTGTCTATCTGGGAGAAGGCCCGAGGGAGAAACATAGGCAGGGAGGGAGCTCTCCTAAGAGTAATTGCTCTAGCCTTTAATCTGTTATTTTTTTTTTTATTTTTTATTTTATTTTATTTTATTTTTTGTGGTAAGAGGAAAGCAGAAGAGAAATAGAGTGGTGAGAAAACTCTTTGCCATGACCACCACTGGTATGTTTTATGAATACTTCTCTTTGATGGTATAGGTGGTTTCCACCTGGAGATGATTCAGTTCTCTCAGTGGAAAACTACATTCCTACACACACAGCTGTTGCAGTGAGCCTGCAGAGCTGATGGAGTGTTGCACATGGAACATTTTCTCATCGCCTGTGGTCTCACACCTGTCATTAAATTAAGACTTCCAAAAGAGAGAGGCTATCAAGTTTATACCAACAGATGAATTGAGATTGTACTTAGAGTTTACAAGAGCTAGGAAAGCTGGTTCAGAAGCTGGTTATATGTGCGTTCTTGTAACTGGAGCTAATAAAATTGACATAAATCAAGACTAATGGGTGTTCTCTAGTGAGCACTTCCACAGATTAAATTAATGCTTAAGCAATATTTATAGTCATTTATAAAAGCCTTTGAAGATGAAAACCATTCTAACTTTTAAGTTTTATTGTTATGTAAATGAGGAAGATCAATCTCTTACAAACTCTTTAAGATAACTTAAAAATGAAGAGGTGGCACAATTATTTTAAAATTCTTCAAATTGGATCAATGATATGATTCTCTTTATTGTGTTATTTCATGATGTTCGGGGTTTTTTCATCAAATATTTAAATTTCACGAAATGCAAACAAAATATTCCTTTTACTGTCCCATCCTTCTTTCTCTTTGTATGCATATACAGAGAGAAGAATATATAGATACCAATAATATGGATAAGTCAAGGAACACTTATTAACATAAATATCTTCTTATATATTTGATTCTTGTGTAGTTCATTTATCTACCTATTTGTCCAAATATCCAACTCCTACATTCCATTTCTTTTTTTTAATAAATTAATTTTTTATTGGTGTTCAATTTACCAACATACAGAATAACACCGAGTGCTCATCCTGTCAAGCGTCCCCCTAGGTGCCCGTCACCTAGTCACCCCCACCCCCCGCCTTCCTCCCCTTCTACCACCTCTAGTTCATTTCCCAGAGTTAGGAGTCTTTATGTTCTGTCTCCCTTCTGATATTTCCCACACATTTCTTCTCCCTTCCCTTATATTCCCTTTCACTATTATTTATATTCCCCAAATAAATGAGAACATACACTGTTTGTCCTTCTCCGATTGACTTACTTCACTCAGCATAATACCCTCCAGTTCCATCCACGTCGAAGCAAATGGTGGGTATTTGTCGTTTCTCCTGGCTGAGGAATATTCCATTGTATACATAAACCACATCTCCTTTATCCATTCATCTTTCGATGGACACCGAGGCTCCTTCCACAGTTTGGCTATTGTGGACATTGCTGCTAGAAACATCGGGGTACAGGTGTCCCGGCATTTCATTGCATCTGAATCTTTGGGGTAAATCCCCAGCACTGCAATTGCTGGGTCGTAGGGCAGGTCTATTTTTAACTCTTTGAGGAACCTCCACACAGTTTTCCAGAGTGGCTGCACCAGTTCACATTCCCACCAACAGTGTAAGAGGGTTCCCTTTTCTCCTAATCCTCTCCAACATTTGTTGTTTTCTGCCTTGTTAATTTTCCCCATTCTCACTGGTGTGAGGTGGTATCTCGTTGTGGTTTTGATTTGTATTTCCCTGATGGCAAGTGATGCAGAGCATTTTCTCAAGTGCATGTTAGCCATGTCTATGTCTTCCTCTGTGAGATTTCTGTTCATGTCTTTTGCCCATTTCATGATTGGATTGTTTGTTTCTTTGGTGTTGAGTTTAATAAGTTCTTTATAGATCTTGGAAACTAGCCCTTTATCTGATATGTCATTTGCAAATATCTTCTCCCATTCTGTAGGTTGTCTTTGAGTTTTGTTGACTGTGTCCTTTGCTGTGCAAAAGCTTCTCATCTTGATGAAGTCCCAATAGTTCATTTTTGCTTTTGTTTCTTTTGCCTTCGTGGATGTATCTTGCAAGAAGTTACTGTGGCCGAGTTCAAAAAGGATGTTGCCTGTGTTCTCCTCTAGGATTTTGATGGAATCTTGTCTCACATTTAGATCTTTCATCCATTTTGAGTTTATCTTTGTGTATGGTGCAAGGGAGTGGTCTAGTTGCATTCTTCTGGGTGTGGATATCCAATTTTCCCAGCACCATTTATTGAAGAGACTGTCTTTCTTCCAATGGATAGTCTTTCCTCCTTTATCGAATATTAGTTGACCATAAAGTTCAGGGTCCACTTCTGGATTCTTTATTCTTTTCCATTGATCTATGTGTCTGTTTTTGTGCCAGTACCACACTGTCTTGATGACCACAGCTTTGTAGTACAACCTGAAATCTGGCATTGTGATGCCCCCAGCTATGGTTTTCTTTTTTAAAATTCCCCTGGCTATTCGGGGTCTTTTCTGATTCCACACAAATCTTAAAATAATTTGTTCTAACTCTCTGAAGAAAGTCCATGGTATTTTGATAGGGATTGCATTAAATGTGTAAATTGACCTGGGTAACATTGACATTTTCACAATATTAATTCTGCCAATCCATGAGCATGGAATATTTTTCCATCTCTTTGTGTCTTCCTCAATTTCTTTCAGAAGTGTTCTATAGTTTTTAGGGTATAGGTCCTTTACCTCTTTGGATAGGTTTATTCCTAGGTATCTTATGCTTGTGGGTGCAATTGTAAATGGGATTGACTCCTTAATTTCTCTTTCTTCAGTCTCATTGTTAGTGTATAGAAATGCCATTGATTTCTGGGCACGCTACCTGCCATGCTACCAAATTGCTGTATGAGTTCTAGCAATCTTGGGGTGGAGGCTTCTGGGTTTTCTTTTTTTTAATTTTTTATTTATTTATGATAGTCACAGAGAGAGAGAGAGGTACAGAGACACAGGCAGAGGGAGAAGCAGGCTCCATGCACCGGGAGCCCGATGTGGGATTTGATCCTGGGTCTCCAGGATCGTGCCCTGGGCCAAAAGCAGGCGCCAAACCGCTGCGCCACCCAGGGATCCCGCTTTTGGGTTTTCTATGTAGAGTATCATGTCATCGGCGAAGAGGGAGAGTTTGACTTCTTCTTTGCCAATTTGAATCCCTTTAATGTCTTTTTGTTGTCTGATTGCTGAGGCTAGGACTTCCAATACTTTGTTGAATAGCAGTGGTGAGAGTGGACATCCCTGTGTTTTCCTGATCTTAGGAGAAAGGCTCCCAGTGCTTCCCCATTGAGAATGATATTTGCTGTAGGCTTTTCGTAGATGGCTTTTAAGTTGTCGAGGAAAGTTCCCTCTATCCCTACACTCTGAAGAGTTTTGATCAGGAATGGATGCTGTATTTTGTCAAATGCTTTCTCTGCATCTAATGAGAGGATCATATGGTTCTTGGTTTTTCTCTTGCTGATATGATGAATCACATTGATTGTTTTACGAGTGTTGAACCAGCCTTGTGTCCCAGGGATAAATCCTACTTGGTCATGGTGAATAATTTTCTTAATGTGTTGCTGGATCCTATTGGCTAGTATCTCGTTGAGAATTTTTGCATCCATGTTCATCAGGAATATTGGTCTGTAATTCTCCTTTTTGGTGGGGTCTTTGTCTGGTTTTGGAATTAAGGTGATGCTGGCCTCATAGAACGAATTTGGAAGTACTCCATCTCTTTCTATCTTTCCCAACAGCTTTAGTAGTATAGGTATGGTTTCTTCTTTAAACGTTTGATAGAATTCCCCTGGGAAGCCATCTGGACCTGGACTCTTGTGTCTTGGGAGGTTTTTGATGACTGCTTCAATTTCCTCCCTGGTTATTGGCCTGTTCATGTTTTCTATTTCTTCCTGTTCCAGTTTTGGTAGTTTGTGGCTTTCCAGGAATGCATCCATTTCTTCTAGATTGCCTAATTTATTGACATATAGCTGTTCATAGTATGTTTTTAAAATCGTTTGTATTTCCTTGGTGTTGGTAGTGATCTCTCCTTTCTCATTCATGATTTTATTAATTTGAGTCTTCTCTCTCTTCTTTTTAATAAGGTTGGCTAATGGTTTATCTATCTTATTAATTCTTTCAAAGAACCAACTCCTGGTTCTGTCGATCTGTTCCACAGTTCTTCTGGTCTCGATTTCGTTGAGTTCTGCTCAAATTTTAATTAACTCTCTTCTTCTGCTGGGCGTAGGGTCCATCTGCTGTTTTTTTTCTCTAGCTCCTTTATGTGTCAAGTTAGCTTTTGTATTCTTTCTTTTGAGTTCTTTCCAGTTTTTGAATGGATGCTTGTATTGCGATGTATTTCCCCCTTAGGACTGCTTTTGCTGCATCCCAAAGATTTTGAACGGTTGTATCTTCATTCTCATTAGTTTCCATGAATCTTTTTAATTCTTCCTTAATTTCCTGGTTGACCCTTTCATCTCTTAGCATGATGGTCCTTAACCTCCACGTGTTTGAGGTCCTTCCAAACTTCTTGTTGTGATTTAGTTCTAATTTCAAGGCATTATGGTCTGAGAATATGCAGGGGATGATCCCAATCTTTTGGTATCAGTTCAGACCCAATTTGTGACCCAGTATGTGGTCTATTCTGGAGAAAGTTCCATGTGCACTTGAGAAGAATGTGTATTCAGTTGAGTTTGGATGTAAAGTTCTGTAGATATCTGTGAAATCCATCTGGTCCAGTGTATCATTTAAAGCTCTCATTTCTTTGGAGATGTTGTGCTTAGAAGACCTATCGAGGGTAGAAAGAGCTAGATTGAAGTCACCAAGTATAAGTGTATTATTATCTAAGTATTTCTTCACTTTCATTATTAATTGGTTTAAATATTTGGCAGCTCCCACATTCGGGGCATATATATTGAGGATTGTTAAGTCCTCTTGTTGGATAGATCCTTTAAGTATGATCTAGTGTCCCTCTTCATCTCTCACTACAGTCTTCGGGGTAAATTTTAGTTTATCTGATATAAGGATGGCTACCCCTGCTTTCTTTTGAGGACCATTTGAATGGTAAATGGTTCTCCAACCTTTTATTTTCAGGCTGTAGGTGTCCTTCTGTCTAAAATGAGTCTCTTGTAGACAGCAAATAGATGGGTCCTGCTTTTTTATCCAGTCTGAAACCCTGCGCCTTTTGATGGGGTCATTAAGCCTGTTCACGTTCAGAGTTACTATTGAAAGATATGAGTTTAGTGTCATCATGATATCTATTCAGTCCTTGTTTTTGTGGATTGTTGCCACTGAACTTCTTCTTAAAGGGGAATTTTAAGAGTCCCCCTTAAAATTTCTTGCAGAGCTGGTTTGGAGGTCACATATTCTTTCAGTTCCTGCCTGTCTTGTAAGCTCTTTATCTCTCCTTCCATTTTGAATGAGAGCCTTGCTGGATAAAGTATTCTTGGTTGCATGTTCTTCTCATTTAGGACCCTGAATATATCCTGCCAGCCCTTTCTGGCCTGCCAGGTCTCTGTGGAGAGGTCTGCTTTTACCCTAATATTCCTCCCCATAAAAGTCAGGGATTTCTTGTCTCTTGCTGCTTTAAGGATCTTCTCCTTATCTTTGGAATTTGCAAGCTTCACTATTAAATGTCGAGGTGTTGAATGGTTTTTATTGATTTTAGGGGGGGGGGATCTCTCTATTTCCTGGATCTGAATGCCTGTTTCCCTTCCCAGATTAGGAAAGTTTTCAGCTAGGATTTGTTCAAATACATATTCTGGCCCTCTGGCCCTTTCGGCACCCTGGGGAACCCCAATTACACGTAGGTTTTTCTTCCTCAGGCCATCGTTTATTTCCCTTAATCTGTCTTCATGGTCTTTTAATTGTCTGTCTCTTTTTTCCTCAGTTTCCCTCTTTGCCATCAACTTGTCTTCTATGTCACTCACTCGTTCTTCCATCTCATTAACCCTCGTCGTTAGGACTTCTAGTTTGGATTGCATCTCATTCAATTGATTTTTAATTTCTGCCTGATTGGATCTAAATTCTGCAGTCATGAAATCTCTTGAGTCCTTTATGCTTTTTTCTAGAGCCACCAGTAGCTGTATAATAGTGCTTCTGAATTGGCTTTCTGACATTGAATTGTAATCCAGATTTTGTAACTCTGTGGGAGAGAGGACTGTTTCTGATTCTTTCTTTTGAGGCTGAGGTTTTCCTTCTAGTCATTTTGCTCAGTGCAGAGTGGCCAAAAACAAGTTGTATTGGGAAAAGGAGAAAAAGAGAGAGAAGGAAAGAAAAGAGAAAAAGAAAAAAGAAAAAAGGAAGAAAAAAAAGGAAAAAAGAGATGAAAAAGAGAAAGAAAAATAAAGAAAGGGGGGAAAAAAGTGTGGGGGAATCAATCAGAAATAAAAAAAAAAAAAAGAACATGGGGAGTATCTTCTGATTGTGTATACTTTAAGTCCCTTGACTTCCCCTGGAACTTGTCCGTCTAGCTGGTCTTCTGGGGGAGGGGCCTGTTGTGTTGAGTTTCAGGTGTTAGCACTTGGGGGAGCTGCTCTGCCCCCTGCCTGGTGCAGGGCTCAGTGGGGGTTGTTTATCCCTTGAGGCCCCAGGAGGAACAACCCCAGTGGCTGCGGCAGCTCTGGAGCCCTGGAGTCAGCTACTGCAGTAACTATGGAGCTCTCCCTCTGCAGGGGCCTGGATGCGCTGGGGGCGGGGCTGCTGTTCTGCTCAGCTCGGGGCAGGAGCGTCCTTGCTGTCCTTGGCCCTCCCGGCCTCTGCCTGTCCCAGGGGGAGGCCGGATCCTGGGGTGTGTCCCGGCGCCCTGGGCTCCCGGTCTGCGCTGTTGGATTCGTGCTCCCTGCCGCGCAGCCCCCTTGGCGGAGCCGCCACCCGAGCCCCTCCGAGCTGCTCCAGGTCCCGCCGTGCGCGCTGCAGCCCTTAGGGACCTCGGCGCACTCTCCTGGGCGCAGGTGTCTGTTAGTGTCCCAGGGAGCCCGAGGGCATCCCCGCCCTCCTGGGTCCTGCTCCAACTCCCTGCGAGCCCCTTTCTGCCAGGGAAGGTTGGTGCAGCTCCTGCTTCTCCGGGACGGGGCTCTCCTGTCCTGAGGACACTCGCCTCGGCCTCAGCCCGGCTCCTCGCGGGGCCCCTCCCCCTTGGAGGCCTCTCGTTTCTTTATTTCTTTTTCCCCGTCTTCCTACCTCGATAGAAGCGTGAACTCTTCTCACTGTAGCATTCCAGCTGGTCTCTCTTTAAATATCAGGCCGAATTCATAGATTTTCAGGAATGATTTGAAGGTTATCTAGGTAATTTGGTGGGGACAGGTGACTTGGGGACCCTACTCTTCCGCCATCCTGCCCCTCCTCCTCTACATTCCATTTCTTATCTAACTCCTAGTTAATCTGTCACATCCATTGCAGGAATCACTTTTCCAAGAAAATCTCTTGGATTCTTGTGAGGTGTGAAGAGGAAACCTATTTTTACATTAATATTCACATTTGTATTCAAAATGTTTATGTACCTGGGAAAATCCCCGGTATGCTGCCCCAGGCACAGCCCCCAGCAGTGTCTTGCACACAGCAGATGTTTGTAGTTTTTGTGCTATTACCACGGCGCTGAAATTAACTGATAGAGTGGTCAACGAAGTGAGCCCACAAATGTCAAAATTATAATTAAAATCCCAGTGTTCTGTCTTTAAATCCTCTAGCATGAAGCAAAAATGTCAACTTTATTGCTCAGTGTACTTTATTAATTAGCTAGCAAATATTTATGTAATGTCTGCTGTGGATTTGGGTACTGTTCTTTGTGGGGAGAGTATGAAATAAGGTCACTAAGCTACTGCTCTTCATGGAGCTTAAATTCTCAACTCAACTAAGTTTGTTTTGGTGTGTTAATGGACAAGAAAGAATATTATGCATTTGAGAATGATTTTCAAAGTTGAAGAAAGAGGGAAGCCTGGGTGGCTCAGCGGTTTAGTGCCGCCTTCAGCCCAGGGAGTGATCCCGGAGACCCAGGATCGAGTCCCACATCGGGCTCCCTGCATGGAGCCTGCTTCTCCCTCTGCCTGTGTCTTTGCCTCTCTCTCCCTCTCTGTGACTCTCATGAATAAATAAATAAAATCCAAAAACAAACAAACAAACAAAAACAAAGTTGAAGAAAGAAACAGAAGTACCTGCTCAAAACTTACTTCCTACTCGGTAAATTTATACCATCAATTTCAGGTACAACCCATTCCATCCTACTATCTAAGAGATGCTTTTTAAAGCTCAAAGCAGTTCCTTCTTATAATTAGGAGCTTGTTTGTATTAAATATGGATCCCTTATGTCTTTTTAGGACCTACTTTTATGTTCCACTGCAAATGCTGTTTTTTTTTTTTTTTTTTCCTCCAAAAGAATATTAGTTAATGAATGTCCTTTTGGGATTAGATTCTCTGGTTTAATCACAGACAATCCTTGACTTAATGATGGTTCAATTAGATTTTCATACTTCACGATGCTACCCTAGTGATCTGCATTCAGTAGAATCCATACTAGAGATTTGGAACGTGGATCGTTTTACAGGGTAGGGATCCAGGGTGTGCTACTCTCACAATCCTCTCAGATGATGTCATAGGGTGGCAGCACTCAGTCAGCCAGCGATCACGAAGGGCAACAACTGACACACTGATGACCATTCTGTACCCATATAGACTTTCCATGTGTCACTTTCAGCACAGTATTCAATAAATTACATGAGGTAGTCAACACTTTATTGTAAAATACGCTTTGTGTTAGATGATGCTGCCCAACTTTAGGCTCAAGTAAGTGTTCTCAATGCATCTGAGGTAAGCTAATATAAGGTGTGATGATGTTCGGTAGGTTTGGTGTATTACATGCATTTTGACTTACAATATTTCCAATTTACCATCGGTTTATTGGGACAAAACTTCATCATAAGTCAAGGAAGATCTGTATTATTCTTCCAAGATCCTGGATCTGTAAATTAATCTATTTGTTTTTATTTTTTTATTATAGCATGATACTACTAAATTACTTAAACTCTATCAGATTATCAGGAGATAAATGTTAATAATACATTGATTGAGGGGCACCTGGGTTGCTCAGTTGGTTAAACATCTGCCTTCCAGCTCAGGTCATGATCTCAGGGTCCTGGGATCGAGCCCCACATTAGGCTCCATGCTCAGCAGGGAGTCAGCCTCTCCCTCCTGCTCTCCATCTGCCTCTCTCCCAGCTTGATCTCTTTCTGTCTCTCAAATAAATAAATAAAATCTTTAAAAATAATAATATATTGATATAGCCATATATTTTACAGAGCACTTTCACTTTCTTTATCTCACTTGATGGCATTGCTTGAAACTTATATTTTCATGGGTTGTAATTTAGACACTTTTAGAAATTCTATAAGTATGGGATCCCTGGGTGGCGCAGCGGTTTAGCGCCTGCCTTTGGCCCAGGGCGCGATCCTGGAGACCCAGGATCGAATCCCACTTCGGGCTCCCAGTGCATGGAGCCTGCTTCTCCCTCTGCCTGTGTCTCTGCCTCTCTCTCTCTCTCTGTGACTATCATAAATAAATTTAAAAAAAAAAGAAATTCTATAAGTAAAATTAAAATCATTTAATACCAAGATATTCAAGAAAAGGGCTCATGTATACTATATAAATATAAAACACAAATCAGTGAAGAAAACAAAAATACAAAATTAATTCTACCAGATAGATAATTTATAAATTGGATTTGCACCCAATCAGAATGCTATTTGGAAAGATAGTCAAAACTTAACAACAATCAAAGGAAGTAAAATTTACAGCAATGGACATTTCAAAACCTAAAACTAACCTTAGTTCAAAAATTTGATTGTGCTATTAATTATTAATGAGTATAATGTAACATCAAACAAATGTGCTGAATAAAAGCAAGGATGAATGACCAGAGAAAAATTGCCCTCAGGATTGTAACACTTGATAACAGAAGTGTGGTAAGAAGATGTGAAATAGGAAATGCAGTGTAAGATAATAATGGAAATATACATACCTTTTATCTATGTTTCTTCCAGTTTAACCTAAGGGAATATTATAGACGCATGAAACGGTGCATGTATTAACATGCTGGAGGGAAAGCAAAATTTTACTTCTGCCCTCTCAGTCTTTTTTTGCTATCCCAGAGAGTTCAAGGGACATGAGACATTTCTAGGAGTTGTGCATGGCATAGGAGTCCTCTTAAGGAATGAAGACCCAAAGAAATGGTGCAACTTATGGCTTTTCTATCAGGTTGAACAAAGGCCATTGTGAGAAATCAACTAACCTCTGTGGGGAGTCCTAAGGGAGATAAGAATTATTTCAACAAGGTCTGTTTGTAGAATTCTCTTGGTCTCAACTTCTCATCCTTGATGACAGAAGTGTGACTTTCCTTCTAGTGTAGGGAGAGTATCATTTATGAGCGTTTTCATCTCCTATTTCCTGGAAGAATAAGGAGATTAGAATGCTCTTTTCAGATCTGTTGTTTTTCAAGTGCCTTTAGCTCAAAATAGTCCATATGCAGACGTGGCATATTCTGGGATGACATATTCTGTTACCCTTCAATACTTACCACAGCACTATCTATACACAGGAAAAAGAAAACAGTGTGAGATTATAGTATTATATGGGTTGTTTTGATACATTATCCCAGTAAAATATTATAAAAACATTAGAAAATCATAATTACACAAGATAATGAAGGAATGCTATGAACAACTCCATGCCCACAAAATTGATGAATTAGACAAAATGAGCTAATACCTTGAAAGACATGAACTACCCAAACTTAAACAAAAAGAAAAACTTCTGAATCACCTGTGCCTATTAAATTGGACAAAGAATTAAAAAATTTAAGGAAGAAATGATACCAGCTCTCATCAAACTATTCCAGAAAACAAAGGTAGAAGAAACACTTCTTAATTCATTTTATGTGAACGTAATTATCTGAATACTAAGTACTACAACCAGATAAGGACTTTACAAAGGAAGAAAATTATAGACCAATATCTCTCATGGATATAAATGAAAAGATCCTCAACAAAATATTAGCAATATTGATCCAACAAAGTTTTAGGACTCACACCACCCTATTTCAAGAATTATTACAAATTCACAGTATTCAAGACAATGTGGTATTGGTAGAAGAATGGATGCATAGATCAATGGAACAAAATAAAGAACTCAGAAGTACATCTACTGAATATTAGTGATAACACAGCCCAAATATAGCCCACTAAAATTCAGCAAAGGCACAAAGGCAACTCGATGGAAAAGGATCGGCTCTTCAGCAAAGACACTAGACCAACTGGACACCCATTTACAAACAGAAAGAAAAAACAAACCAAGACCTTGCATCTTATGTAAGAGTTAACTTAAATGCATCTCAAAGATAAAATGAAACTATTCAGTGTGCCAACTTATATCTAGAGACTGCCATGACTGTGTAGACAGAACTACAGAAAGAATGGTGCTTAGCTAGGGATAATAGTTAACTATCCAGAATAATTGTTTTATTCTTTTCCAAATTTGTGCATCTTGCAGATTTTCTGTAATGAGTGTCTATTATTTTTATAAGGGGAGAATTACACGAGACCTTTAAAGGCATAGAGTAAAATCCATTAATTGAAACCAGAATGAAGACTGTTGACACAGCCAGTTTACTGCTGCCTGAGGGAACAGAGGGTCAATGTCCTGTCAGCCCCACTGGTGTGAGTCTTCATCTCTTCTATGGCTCTTTGGCAAGACATGGCTGCCAGAGGATGCCAGTGAACATGGTGCTCTGAGGAGCTGCACATCCTTCACTTTCATAAAAGCAATGATAAGATAAGGGGAAAAATAGTCAGAATTCACCTTTTTTTTTTGTACTTTGGAAATGAATCAAAGGCTTTCACCCCCGCCCCCCCAAGGACCCTCTGTTCCACAACATCAAAAAGGCTGGGTCTTGGAACGGTGAGCTTTGTGGCATCTTAACATACTTCAGTCCTATCTTGCATAATTTCATTCAGGACAGTCAGAAAGGTACCCTTGAATTCCTTGTGCTGTAGGGAGGACAACAGGCCTCACTCACAAAGAATGGCAGTTTATCATTTATTCTCAGGGTCTGGTGGCTCTTTGTTAGACTGGCTCCAATGAATTGTCATTATTTTGACTAACTTGATACTAGCTTCCTGCTCAAGGTTCTGGGAAGTGGAAGGGGACATTTGTGGAAGTGGAAGACAAGCCATTGTCTTGGCTGCCATTGCCTGGAGGACAAATCCCAGCTGCTGCAACAATGGAACTAAAATGCTTGGGAGGAAAGGCTAGGGAATTAGGTGTCTCTAAAGACTTTGAGAAACTCTACCATATTCCAGAAATCTAGGAAGTCAGCTCCTGCTCAGCAAAGACCTGAGAAGACCAGAGACTAAAATCTCCTGATAGTGTTGAGGCTCTGTGGAAGCTGAGCCTGATAGCTCAAGTGTTGCAGGAGGTTAGGGAGAGACCTCAGGTTGACTACAGAGTTGCTGTTGGCAATGGGAGTCTCCCCTGTCCTTGGAACATACACTCTGCCCCCATCCTATTCACACAGTGGGGGCCATTTCTAAGGGCGCAGCCCTGAGAGAGCCTCATGGAAGTGATTGTTTCCTCTGAGGCCTCTCTGTAATCTCAGAAGATCCCGTGGCCAGGAGGGATACACCTGGTCCTGCAGCTAAGACCAGCCTCCTAAGTAAGTCCCCCTGCTTCTCCCATCTATCTCCTCTCCTAGAGTGCCTGCCCTTTCCTTCTTCACTCCCTGTCCTCCCTGCACAGCACAGCTGGTTGGGATTTCCCAGAAAGCTACCAAGAATCCTTGGGACAACATTGGGCAGTCAGTTAGTGGTTGGGTCCTAGGACCTGGGCCCTGGGAAAGGGGCATCCTGGGGACCCCAGCTTGGTCACAGCTCTGTGGGAAGAGTGGTGGCTAGTGTGTTTGGCACTTGGGGACATAGAGCATGCCCTGGCAGCCCTGGGCCTAACAAGTTGCAAAGCAAGGGTGTGGCACATAGAGTGGGAGTGGGGGGGAGTGTTAGGGGGGTGGGAGGTAGAGGTAGGGGGCTGGGGTGAACCTGCTGTGGGGCAAGCTCATGGGCCACCAGCACCCAAGCAGAGGTTGGGACTGGGGGCTGGTGGGCATGTGGAGGAAGAGCCACTGCCCTGCTGGCTCCACGGCTGGCAGACCAGGCAGGAGAGAAGGACAGGCAGGTGGGGACCTTGGCTGCCCTTTGGCAAAACCAAGAGAGTGCAGGCTGCCTGGCTTATGGCCCAGACACTGTGACACGGTCTGATGGCAGTGCTATGGGGTGGAATCCCAGGGAAAGTAAGAGAAGAGGAGGAGGGCATACTGGGTTGGGGAATAAAGCGAGCAAAGCACCTCTACCACTGAACCTCTAATACAAAGGAAAGCAGCCAGTGGGATCGCCTCCCCACTTCTGGAAATGTTTATCATGAGAGAATCTACACCTGCTGAGCTAATTGATTAAACTGGCAAATTCAGGGATTATCCAGGCATGGTTGGCAGAGATGGGATCGGGGTGATGGCATTTTCCTGACTGGGCAGGAGGCAGAGAAAATGAGCGATGTCGCCCCACACCCTGCCCTTTGGCAGTGCCTGCAGGAAGCACAGTTTTAAAATAATCCACTGTTTTACTAAATGGATTATTCTAGCCTGTGGGGGAAGCTGAGGCCAATGAGGCAGACCTCCTTGAGCTCATGGAACCCTGGAAATCTAGAGAGGAGTTACAGCAAATCCTTAGCAATTTGGGAATAAGACAGGCCATCTATGCCCCTGTTTTTTAGGTCCCTGATTGGGCCACATTCACTTCAGGAATGAAAGCTAAGATGATCCTTTTTTGCCCCCAGTACCAGATATGGAACGTGAATAAGTATGTTAAGCACAGTTGTCAGGCAAAACATTTATGATGTTGGGCAATCCACTGCTGATCTGGGGAAGCTGACAAATCCAAGGTATGAACTATGGGAAAGACCAGAGAGAGAGCTGGAGTTTGAAAACTTAAAAGGCTATTCCAATCTGTGGTAAAGAAGGTGGTAAAAGTGACCTGGAAGCAAATGCAGTTTGTTCTCACTGATGTGGGGAATCCCACTAGAAAAGTTAGACCAGCCACCCCATGCTGTGTGTGTTGGTCAGCCTGTGGAGGGCCTTAAAGCCTGAGCAGGGTTCAGATCTGCCCCACATGCAAGTTTTTTTAATTTAAATTCTAGTTAGCTAACATATAGTGTAATATTGGTTTCAGGAGTAGAATTTAGTGATTCATCACTTACATACAACACCCAGTGCTCAACACAACAAGTGCCCTCCTTAATACCCATCACTCATGGAGCCCGTCCCCCCACCCATCTCCCTCCATCATCCCTCAGTTTGTTCTCTATCATTGAGTCTCTTATGATGTGTTTCCCTCTCTCCTTCTCTTTTTTCTTTCACACATTTCATCCGTTTTATATCCTAAATTCCACATACGAATGAAATCATATGGTATTTGTCTTTCTCTAACTTATTTCACTTAGCATAAAACACTCTAGCTCTAACCACGTCATTGCAAATGGCAAGATTTCATACTTTTTGATGGCTGAGCAATATTCATCAGTTGATGGACATTTGGACTCTTTTTATAGTTTGGCTATTGTTGATAATACTGCTAAAAACATTGAGGTGCATGTGCCCTTTGAATCTGTATATTTGTATCCTTTAAATACCTAGTAGTGCAATTGCTGGATTGTAGGGTAGTTCTCTTTGTAACTTTTTGAGAAAACTCCATACTGTTTTCCAGAGTGGCTGCACCAGTTTGCATTCCCAAGTTATGGTCCCTTTGACACTGCAAATTGTGTACCCCCTCAACCCCAACCAAGAATGGGAGGATTTTATCCCCCCAATACCAGAGAGCATACTGGGCGATGATATCCTACAAGGTAAGACTTTGTAAGCCTCTATTGGTGAATTCTGTCTCTGGTTAGAGTAATCAGACCAATGCTGAGTGGGAATACCAATTGATAACAAAAATGTCTACAATTCCTACAAGGGGTGGTGACTTCTCAGTGGTACAAACTGCCTGGGAAACAGGGAATAAGAGGAACTATTCAAGAACTGCACCCAAGGGGTACTGCATACCATGTCATGGTGCTTTTAACAGTCCTATGTGAAGTAAAGAAAAGTAAACCTAAAAGATGTGTAGGATGCCATCAAATGTCAACACTCATGGAGTAAGTTCCAGAAGAGACAAAATGGATGAGAAAAAAAAATATTTGAAGATACAATTGGTAAACCTTCCTCAAATTAGATGAAAACATTAGTCTACTTATACAATAAGCTGAACAAATTCCAAGTAGGATAAATTTAAAGAGATTCACAGCAAACCACATAATAATTAAATTCCACATAATGAATGTAAAGACAAAGACCTTTGAAAACAGCAAGAAAGAAGCAACTCATAAGGAACAAGGAATCTTCAAAAAGATGAACAAGTAGGTTCTCATCAGAAATCACAAGGGCTGGAAGGGAGTTGGAAGACTTACTCAAATCGCTGAAAGAAAAATTGCTGACAGCCAAAGAATTCTGTATTTGGCAAAACTGTCTTCAAAATAGGAGAAATTCAGAAATTCTCAGAGAAAAAGTGAGATTTTGTTGCTATCAGATCTGCCCTACAACAAATGCTAGAGGGAGTTTTGCAGCCTGGAAAGAAAAGACACTAAGCAGTAACTCAAACCCACATGAAAAAAATAACAGTGAGAAATATAACTATGTAGGCAAATATTGAGGAAAAAACGATACAAATGTATTTTTTAAATCCTCTCAAAACTTCAAGATTTCAACTCTTTGTGCTCATTTTATTTCCAATTCATTACAAGTTCCAACTATTATGGATCCTCATGTTAATCCTAAAGAGCCCTCCTATGAATCCTGTGTTCCAGGTAATTTAAATGATCCATTTCCTTTATAAAAATTTGACAGTCGTGTTTCTCATTGTTCATGACTCTGCTATAGCTAGGGCGAATCTAATAGGCTCATTTGGGAAGTATTACTGCATTGTTAGCTCAAGGATAAAGCTGAGGTCCTTGGTACTTCCCAATTTTATCTGGATATTTAGGAATATCTCCAGTGGTTTTATGTGTGGATGTGATGCTAGAAAGTGGATTAGAAAATAAATACTTTAGGTGATTTTTTATTAAAGTATAATTGGCATGCAATATCCTGTTAGTTTCAGGTGTACATCAGAATGATTTCATATTTTATGTTATAAAATGATCCCTGTGATAAATCTACTTAACATCTGTCATCAGGGATGCCTGGGTGGCACAGTGGTTAAGCATCTGCCTTTGGCTTAGGGTGTGATCCCAGTCCCGGGATCGAGTCCCACATCGGGCTCCCTGTGAGGGTCCTGCTTCTCCCTCTGCCTGTGTCTTTGCCTCTCTTTGTGTGTCTCTCATGAATAAATAAATAAAATCTTTAAATAAATCTGTCATCGTATAAAGTTATTACAGTATTATTGACCATATATCCTACACTGTGCATTACATCATCATGACTTATTTATAATTGGAAATTTGTATCCCTTTATCCCCTTCACCTGTTTCACCCATCCCACAACCCTTCCACAACCTTCTGGTAAATGAGTTTATTTTCTGTATCTATATATCTGCTTCTGTTTTGTTTTTTCATTTGTCTTGTTTATTTAGATTCCACATATACATGAAATCATACAATATTTGTCTTACTTTCTCTGACTTATTTCACTTAATATAGTAACCTCTAGGCCCATCCATGTTGTTGCAAATAGCAAGATTTCATTATTTTCATAGCTGAAAAATTTCCATTTATGTCTCTTCTTTATCCATTCATATATTGATGGACACTTAGGTTGTTTCCATATTTTGGCTATTATAAAAAGTTCTACAACAAAACAGGAATGCATATATCTCTTTGAATTTGTGCTTCCATTTTCTTTGGATAAATACTTAGAAGGAGAATTGCTGGATTTTATGGTATTCTATTTTTAAATTTTTTGAAGAACCTCCATACTAGCTGTACCAGTTTGCAATCCCACCACCAACAGTACACAAGGGTACATTTTTCCTCTCGTCCTCACCAACTATTATTTTTTTTGTCTTTTGGATAATAGTCAGTTTGACAGGTATAAGGTAACATCTCCTTGTAGTTTTGATTTATATTTCTCTGATGATTAGTGCTGCTGAGCATTTTTTCAAGTGCCTGTTGATCATTTGTACATCTTTTTTGGAAAAATGTTTATTCAAGTTATCTGTCCATTTTTGTTTGTTTGTTTGGAGGGGGTGCAGAGGGAGAATCTTAAACAGACTCCACACCCAGCGTGGAGCCCACTGCATGGCTCAGTTTCACAACCTTGAGATCATGACCCTAGCTGAAATCAAGAGTCAGACACTTAACTAACTGAGCCACCAAGGCAATAGATAACTGGCTTTTGATTTGTGGTGCCAATTAGGTTTATACATAGTAACTTTTGCATACTGAAGTCTATATTAAGTTGATTATCACTTAAGTTTGAACCCACTCTTTACTCTTCTCCCTTCGATATTTTAAGTATATGTTTTTATACTTCAAATCCTTTTATTTTGTGCATCCTTTGACTGATTTTTACAGACACACTTGATTGTACTGCTTTTTACCTTCCTACTGTTTTTAATCCTTCTTATGGTCTTTCTTTCCATTCAAAAATCTCCCGTTAAGGGCAGCCCCCGTGGCACAGTGGTTTAATGCCTCCTGCAGCCCAGGGTGTGATCCTGGGGACCCGGGATCGAGTCCCATGTTGGGCTCCCTACGTGGAGCCTGCTTCTCCCTCTGCCTGTGTCTCTTCCTCTGTGTGTGTGTGTGTATGTGTGTGTGTCTAGGAATAAATAATAAAATATTTTTTTAAAAAAATCCCCCTTTAAAATATCTTGTAGGGCTTGTTTAGTGGTCATGAATTACTTTAACTTATCTGGGAAACTGTGTCTCCTTGTAGCATGAATGATAGCCCTGCTAAGTGGAAATTTTTTGGTTGCAGACTTTTTTCTTTCAGGACTATGAACATATCATGCCACTCTCTTGTGGCCTGCAAAGTTTCTGCTGAAAAATCCACTGATAGCTTTAAAGGGTTTCCCTTGTATGTAACTGTTTTATTTTTCTGCTTTTCAAATTCTCTCTTTATCACCACTTTTTCCATTTTATTACTATGTGTCTAGGTGTGGAACAATTTGGGCTTGAGTTGGTATCTGCCAGAGATGCAGTAGCACCAAACTTCAGGAAGATTTCCCTATGTTGTTCCCTGGGAAGCTTTGGTTGGTAAATGGAGCCTGCAGGAAGGCCAGATGTCTGCCCCTCGTCCACTGCTGGGGCCCTAGTCAGATTTAGTGTCAAAACTTGGAGCACAGCTTTGAATAGGATCCAGCTAAGGGTATATGAGAAGGGGCAGATCTGCAGGAGAACACTGGGGCAGGATGTGCAGTAGCAGTAAGGTTTGTACAGGTCTGCTCTTTGAGGAGACATAGATCCAAGGGCTGGCTCTAGGGGGTGTGTCCTCAGGGGAATATAAAGACATGTTGTTACTAAGTTAGGTGGTGAGTATTGGCACTGTGCTGGTTCCCACAGGTGTCCATGTATTTAGGCTGGTGGGGAGGGGAGGGGAAATGGTGTCTACCAGCTCTTTTTTTCTTAGAGAATTCTCCAAAATATTCCTGCCCCTCCAGCACAGGCTCTGAGATTATTAAATATATCTCCTTTCCATATGTCCCACGTGTTTTTCAAGCCGTTTTTCTCTGCTGTATCTCAGTAGGGCTGTTGGTTCTGTGTCTCTTTAATGGTGGGCCTCAGTTTCCTATCACCTTCCACCTTTCCCAGAGCTGAGCTTCCTGATTTTTATTTTTTTATTTATTTTTTATTTATTTTTTATTTTTTTATGATAGTCACAGAGAGAGAGAGAGAGAGAGAGAGGCAAAGACATAGGCAGAGGGAGAAGCAGGCTCCATGCACCAGGAGCCTGATGTGGGATTTGATCCTGGGTCGCCAGGATCGCACCCTGGGCCAAAGGCAGTCACCAAACCGCTGCGCCACCCAGGGATCCCTATTTTTATTTTTTAAAATTCCAGGTGGTAAGCCCTATTGATTGTGAGAACTCATGAAATTAGGTCCCTCTGGTTTTTAAACCTGAATGTTATAGGAATTTGTTTTCCCTATGCAGGTCTCCTTGTGCCTGGGGGGCCTGGTGTGGGATCTGTTTCTCTCCCTTCTTTGCAACTGTAGCATCTCTCCCTCCCATAGATGGTTGCACTGGTCAGTTTAGCTTCCTACCCTCTTCTATATGGATTTGTCTCTACATTTTACTCTGGAGAGTTTGTTCTTCCCGTCTTTGGGTCATTTTCTGGGTTGTTTATACTGATGTGGGTGTTATCTAGTTGTATCCATGAGATAAGGTGAGCTTAGGTGAGTGTAGATCTACTCTATCATCTTCCCCAGAGGTCTTCTCTGCCCATTTTTAAAATTAAGTTGTTTATTGTTTTGGTATTAAGCTGTGTAAGTTCTTTATATATGTAGGATATTAAACCTTTACCAGATGTATGATTTGCAATTATCTTCTGCCATTTAGTAGGTTTCCTTTTTATTTTGTTGATAGTTTCCTTCACTTTAAAAAAGGTTTTTAATGTAATATAAACCAACCTGTTTATTTTAGTTTTTGTTGCCCGTACCTGAAGAGCCCTGTCTGAAAAAAATGTCACTAAGATAGATGTCAAGGAGATAACTGCTTATGTTTTCTTCTAGGAATTTTATGATTTCAGATCTTACATTCAAGTCTTTGATCTATTTTGAATTTATTTTTGTATGAGGTGTAAAATAGTGGTTGAGTTTCCTTCTTTTACCTATTTTAGGTGAATTTTTAGTCAATCATTGAGAACTTCTTCTAATCCCTGCCACACTGACACATAAAATGTGCAGGCTAATAATTGGGAAATCTCCATTTACAGTAGGATATTGACAGGCTGGATTACAGGCTGAGAAAGGTTAATAGAGTGGAGTGTGTTTAGAAACTATCTCTCAATAGGAACAGAAGAGACTGATAACATGAATCTTAGAAAAGAAGTGATTAAAATAGTGCTTTTCAAAAATGCTTTTAAATTACTAGAAGACTTTGATTTTGTGACAATTAAAATCCTAAGTCACAAAGCTGATAAAAAGGAGAGCTGCTGTGGTTGAAACAAGGTCAAAACCTTGAGACCAGTCTCTGAAACTTAATTCAGCCCTTTTATCTTGGAATCCTTCCTGGAGTTACAGAAAAGCACTTTTCTAAGAAGATAGTCTAGGTGCTGTACTATGTGATACTTCAAATTTCATCATAAGGAATAAATAAAAATAAATTATATTGACATAAAAGAGAGCCTCAATATTATCTTTAATATGGGCAACTGGCTTATAATAGAACACATGGCTTTATGTCTGATGATTGTTTTGATAATAATAATTATTTTTACCAATTATTGGCTGATTACCATGGTTATGAATCAGGAGTTAAAACCAGAATTTTAACATTCCCACGTACTAATTGTTTTACTTTGAGCAAATAACTTAAGCTATCTATGATTGAATTTCCTCATCTGTAAAATGGGCATATAATATGTCTTTCTCATAAGTTTTATGTTAAATGTTTAAATAATCTGTGATGCAGTTAGAATGGTGTCTGGTACCTAGGTGCTATTAATTATGTGCTTGATGTATATACATATATAACAAGTCAATGCCCAAACAAATCTATGAACAAAAATTTACAGATGTGTAAACATTAATTATTTATAAAATTAAAACAACAGAGGTTTAATGACAAAGGAGAGTTTGTTTAGAACATCCCTGTTTTAGCTAAGGAAGAGAAGTTCAACATTGTATCTGATAATGAATTCATGATTAAAAAAATATTTTTAATTTATTCATTTGAGAGAGAGACAGACAGACAGACAAAAGGGAGGAGAAGAGAGAAGGGGACAAGCAGACTCTGTGCTGAGCACAGAGCCTGATGTGGGGTCTAATCCAGGACCCAAAGGTCATGACCTGAGCCTGATCAAGACTGAGACACTTAACTGACTGAGCCAGCCAGGCACCCTGATTTTGTGATATTTTTAAAATCAACGTGCTGTATTCATCTCAATCACTTCAGAACAAATAAGCTCAAATGAACATCTAGCATTAGATTCCTGATATATCTGGATTTGTTTCTAATATACAAACTTCTAAGGGGATCTGTTGTGGTGAGTTCTGAATACTGGCACTAGCCCTAATATTAGGCTGATTGACAAAAAATGTGCAAGGGTCTGAGTAGAAAGGAGTAATTAAACTACCAAAACTAGAGAGGATGCAGAACAAACCAGAAGATGCTCCTGGGTCCATGGTAGCAGTCAGATAAATCATTTAAGTTATAGCAACAACCTGGTGTAATTAGTGAAATAGGAAGTGAGTTTAGGGTTGAAACACCTAGTGTCAGCTTTAGTGACTCTTCTGTCTTCCTTCTCCTGATGGTAACAGAGCCAGGGTGTGGCTGACAAGGCAATAAGCTGGGGGTCCTGGTAGACATTTTCCTGGGAGTCTGCTCAACCTAAATCTCATACTAACATGACAAGGAATTTGCAGTAAAGTTGAAATGATTCATCATTAATGGGTAAATTCCCCTGAGACATTGCAACTCGGGATGTTAATCCATTAGAAAGATTCCAGTATTCTCAAGGATGTTATTTCTTTTTCAGAGGCCATTTTGAAAAGTTTCTCTAAACAAATAGTTTCTCTGTCATAGGACTTCTTTGCCTGCATCTTCTCCTCACATAAAATATTGATATAAAAGAGAGCAAAAATGCTAGGTATTATATTTTCTTCATAATATTTTTTTCTGCCGAATGGCTTCAGAGTAGGAATCTCTGATTGCACAGCTTCATTGTGGGAACTGGTACTTCCCCCTCTCCCCCAGCTGGGATGAAAAAGCAGAAAGTCCTTATACTAGGCTTCTAGGATCCTCCTGCTTTTGAGTGTCAGGACAAACTAGGCCATCTGGTTTTCACAGTACTGTCTTTCGTGCCTCCATTCAAACAGATGGATTCTTGGATTAATACAAGAAATGGACCAGCTGATGGCTCTATTTATCAAATATAAAGTGTAAAGGGTTGGAAATAAGTGTAACAGTATTTCTGACTCAATTATTATCACCTTCAAGAACATAAAAGCTGTCAGATGGTTTAAAAGAAATAGAGAAGAACCTTAATTCTGTATAAAAAAGAATTACCCCTTTGAAGGGGTAAAACAATTATTCTGACTTCTTTTTAAAATGTTATGGTAAGAAGAATAAAAATGAGGTATTGATTAGCAAAAACGAAACAAAAGACACGATGTCTATAAAGGAGAATGTACCCAGGAGAATGGCAAAAGAGAAAGTGTTTATTCATTGATTTATTGCTTGATGGAATGATTAGTTAGTTCATATATTTGTTCTCTCAGCAAATGGATATTGAGTACGTAGCCCTGGGATTTCCCATAGTGCCTTTTTTTGCACTTGTCTCCTACCATTGATATTTGTGTTTCCTATGCTCTAACTGTACTGAACTAATTACAGTTCTTAGAAGTCACTGTGCCATGTTATGTTCCCAAATAGTTAAGTTTGTATTAATTTGAAATACTCACTTTCCTGCCAAGGACTTTCCTATCATTTTTAAAAGACCTTATTCAAATTTTACATCTGTGACATCACCTAAGACCTCTTAAGGCAGTTTGCATACCTGTTGCCATGTCCCTACAACCTACAACTTTGCAAATGCCATGATTCTAGAGAACTTAGGAGGAATGTCATGTGAGGTACCAAAGTGTGCCAACCTCATTCTCATACGTTGACATTTGAAGAAGAGAGAAAAATCCGTGGTGAAAAACTAATCCTGAAGAGGAAAAATGAGGAAATAGGAAATCACTTCAAAATTTCATTTAGTGTCCTCTGTGATTTGTAGGTGGAGATTGCCTCCATCAGAAAGAGAACTGGAATGCTCAATAGTACATGTGGTGAAAGTTTGGAGAAAAGGAACTGCTGAGTTAAGATGAACACTCTAGGACCTGGTAGGAGGGGACGCTGGTAGAAGGCAGAGCTGAGTGTGAAGCATGTGAGCTAATAAAGCTGCTAACTATCTGCATCATGAGCAGGTGATTCACAGCCACTCTACCTTTCAAGGCCATTAATGCCCCGTTTAGAATATCCAGGAGATGGATTACTGTACTAACTACTTTGCACACTGGATTTACAAGGAGGATTTACTGGAATATTTCCTCCTCCAATAAATCACAGTATGAATATTGATTGTGGTGCCCTCTACTTATCTAAAAGTTTTATGTGAATTATAAAAAAAAAAAGCAGCGACTCTTTCAGTGGAAGGATTTGAAGGGGACGGATCTTGTCGAGAAAACAAATCTATGGATGTGTTCTAAAATATGCCAGGCCAATGTTATACAGTGAGGGATGAGTATATAACACAGCACAGCCAATTGGGACCAATTTATTAGATGCTATACAAGTGCTAAACTGCCTTAAATCAATAGTTTGCAAGGCAGCAGAAGGTTGGGCGTAATAAGTCATCATCTTAATGAAATATAGATTATTCCAAAACTATTAAACAAGCAGTTGGTGTCAGGAAAATTGTTCACTTTTTCAGAGCTAAACAAAACCATCTATTTCAGAAGAGGGAAATCAATAGACGTCTGCAGGCTGGCATGGAGCTTGAATATATAAATAAACGTATAGCTCAAATTATTCATTGGCATCTAGTTAGATTATACTATCTTCATCATTACTTAATTTCTAAAAAAATAATTTTATTGAATTATACTGAATTAGAGAATAAAAGCAAATATTTCTCTTTCACTTCTGTTCATTTTCCTTCCCCTATTGTTTCTCCTCTCTTTGCTGCCATTTAGAGTATCTATTATCTGATAATAGATAATGTCCTGGGTGATTGGTGGGGGTTAATTTAGTTAGTGTTTAAAACAGTTTTGAGAAATAGGTATTACTACTTGGTGCCACTGTGTAGGTAATAGGTGTTCAGAATAATTTTTATAACTTCCCAATGTTGAACATTCAGTCATATAGAATTGAGCATGTAATGTAGGCATTTGAATGGACTCTGCTTTACATCTGGACACCTCGAGGACTTTCAAATCAATCTCTCCATATGGACACCAGATGGACACATGCTGCCCACATTCCCATTTGCAGACACCCACCTCATCTAGGTGGCTACAGGGCTCAGTCCTATCCCAAGACAATCATCTTCCAAACAGGCATTTTCCAAGATGGCCCATCATCAAAGTAACCTTGGGCCAAGGTCAATAATACAGAATCCCTAGATCATGCTGAAATTGCAAGTGAGATATCTAAGAGGAAATCTGGAAACTTTTCTTTCTCTCCATTAAGATTTCAAGTTTGGGAAACATCCCAATCACATATATTTTAAGCTCCTTGCTGAGATTCTTGGGTTCTGAAGTCTGCCATTAAAGTCCATATCCTCTAATAAAGGAATAAGGAAACACTGCAGTGTTTTCTCTGTTAATATGATCTTTCTTCCCTCTCCATTTCATTTTTTGTTTTCTTCCTCTACCATGTTCCATTAGCATCATCAGTATATCCCTGACCCTCATCTTTTATTATAGATATTTTAGTAGATTTTCATACATTCATTCACTTAGCATTCAATGAATGTTTATTGAATGCCTATGTGTGAAAGGAGTGGTGCTATTTAATGATCCTGACATTTTAACATAGACTTTAAGATGATGGCATGGGAGTATTCACTTATTTAAATTAGTGAAAGATCCAAGGCCACCTGGGTGGCTTAGTCTGTTAAGGGTCTGTCTTCAGCTCAGGTCATGATCTTGGGGTCCTTGTATGGAGCCCTGAGTTGGGCACCCTGCTTAGTGGGGAGTCTGCTTCTCCCTCTCCCCCTGACTCTCCTCTCGGCTTGTGCTCTTGCTCTCCCGCAAATAAATAAATAAATAAACATATAAATAAATAATCTTTAAAAAATGAATTAATTAATCAATTAAGGGGAAGATCCAGAACTTGATTTAAGTTATTATGATTGGGATTTTGCATCTTTCCAAGGGGTTTCCACGTGTGTCAGTTCACCTGAACCCTTAATAACTTCTAATATTGTCCTCTTAGGAGTGACTTCACTTATTCATTTATTTATTTTAATTATTTATTTTTATTTATTTATTTGACAGAGATAGAGAGCATAAGCAGGGTGAGCGGCAGAGGGAGAGGGAGAAGCAGGCTTCCAGGATGACCAGGAAGCCCAATAGGGCTTGATCCCATGACCCTGGGATCATGACCTCAACCAACTGAACCACACAAGCACCTCTATCATTTATTAAAAAACAACAACAACAACAACAACAACAAAACATTTTTAAGTGTCTTTTTTATACTAGTTTCCAGGGATAAAATGTTAAGTTTAAAAGAAACATAAACTCTAGCTTCCTGAAGTTTGGAGTGCTGGGGAAAGCAGTAACTGAAAAACAGCTATCCAAATAATATATGATTATAATTGATGATGAATGCTACAAAGATACAGAATGCTAAGAGAGAATGTAAGGTGAGGCAGGACCTTGTTGGGTTGGCACAATTTCCTTAAAGAAGTGATGCTGGAGGTGATTCTTGAGACCTGAAACCTGGATGAAATAGAGAATCTCACCAAGGACTCAGAGCAGCAGCAGCTTGTGCAAAGCCCCTGAGGCAGCAGGATGCATTGCATTTTGAAGGAAAATAAAATAGAGCTACTGTGGCTGAGCAGAAAGGGAGAAGGGGGAACATAGGGCTATAAAGGAAGAGAGTGCAAGTTATGCTAGAGTTTCCATGTTGTGTGAGCATTTTGGTGTTTACCCTTAGAGAAAGGGACATACAAGCATATTGAACAAGAGACTGATATAACCAGCCAAGTTGAAAGGTAGGAGGCTTGCTCTCCACTCTAAGACACCTCCTCCTCTAGGAGGAAATGTGACCTCTTGTAACCGTCAGAGTCCTGTCTGCTTGACTTCACACCCGCACCCACCTACTCACTGCTGGCCTCCACTGACATCACACTCATGGGTGGCATTACTGGGAAAAGTTCAAAAAAAGTATTAGCTCCATGCGCTGTTCTGTGAAACGTACACCCATATCTGGTGAGACCTACCAGGATATGGGCAGGTGGCTATCATCCAACACAATCATTAGAAGTTTTGACTTTGGAAGGAGGGTGATTGATTCCTTTTGGTCCCATCATAAACTAACCAGACTTGAAGTCATGTCAGGCTTATACTGAGAAAAGGTAAGAGGGAAATCATAAAAGCAGGCAAAGAGGCGAATCTTAACAGAATCATGGCAGATGTGTGCAGAGGAAATGTAGGACAAGCGTGATAGCATACACCAGAGGACCTGGTGGTGGAGGTGAGGCTGTGTCAGGGGAGATGGCTGCAAATTCATCTGAAGTGACTGTTAGAAACAAGGGTGGAGAGATTTGTTTGGCCTTCAAACAGAGCTTCCTCCAATCAGATAGCACAATTGGGAGGCTATCATAATGCAACTGGAGGTAATGCATGTGATTTGTAAATGCTGGGAATCACTGCTGCTCCCAGCAGCGCACGATGGATTGCATAATAATCTTGTACAAATCCACACCAAATGTTATAAAGTAGGAACTCCAAACGCATTCATCTTTCCTGGCAAACCGATGCTCAATTTTTTATTAAATAATGAGTGGTAAAATGCAATTTGCTTCTGTTTTTACTCTGAATACCAGAATGCTCTCAAATAAAGTTAATGCGTTTTAGTCATTTCCCATGTACTAGAGTTTTTGAATAATTGATTTCCTTGCCCCAGCTACCATTATTTAAACAATAGATTTTAGCCTTTATATTCTTCTCTTTTCCTTCAAAAATGCGTGCAATTTTTAATGCGTGCTATTCCAGATTCTGTTATGCATGATGGTGTAATGTGTACCAAAAAAAAACCCCAAAAAACAAAACAAAACAAAACAAAACAAAAAACCAAACAATGAATGAGCTTCTATATATTTTTTTTTATCTATCAATGCATTTGTCTGTATGTGTGTTGGATAGAATTTGTTAGAAATAAAGACCACATATTTAATGATCTAACTGGAGCCAATCTATGATGACTTGTTTTGAAACTGGGCTTTAATTTTTAGGGAAAGCTAGTATTCAGTCATGGTAACTTTTTAGCTGTGTGCCTTCAGGCAAGCTGCTTCACCTCTATGTGCTTTCAATCTCTTTGCAAACAGGGACAGCAGTAACTCTTGCTTTCACCACCGGGAGGATGAGCAATATGGTGATGCCCATGAGGCTGTCTGCAAGAGTTACTCCTTTTCCTTTTTAATAATTTCACCCATATGAAAGTGGTTAATGATTCTAACAAAGACAAAAGCTGGCAAGATTTAAATTTCATTCCTACCAAATGGTGCTGGTGAACATAGAGGAATAAAATGCTAATGAAATCTCCTCTAATTTCTCAAGGCTGCTAAATTCAGCTGGAAATAGCAAAGCACCAGGATTCTTCACAGACGCTTTCAATACTTCAGCTGGCACTCCTTTCTGGAAATACCACCCAACCCAGCTTCTGTATGGTAGCTTCATGCTTAGGGCTCTGGGCCCAGCTGGATCTCTAAATACTGAGAAAGGAAGAATGCAATTGTTAGCATTCAGCATTCAGTGAATATCATAATCTTGAAAACTCCCTGCCTAGGAGGACTTACACTCTGGACAATAAATGTAGGAAGACATTTTGGCACTTAGAAAAAAATAGCCAAAAATAAATCTTTCCAAGCCCAGTTGGTTTAGAAAATGAAGTAAGCAAGGATTCGAGGAGATCCTTTTCCTTCTTTTCTGGGCGTGTTTTCATTATAATCCTTGTCATCATGAACACTGTTTCGGGAGGACCATCTGAATCTCTGTAAGTGAAAACAGTGTTCCTGGGCCCACACGTTGCTGTAAGGAAATGTAGAGGAACTGAATGTCAATATGCAGTTTTCAGATAATGAATTTATGCCCTGTCTTTGTGCACAGCATTCCCTCTACCGGAATATTTTTACCATCTGTCCTTCAAATCCCAGCTCATCTGTCACTTCTTCTAAGAGGTTACCCAGACCCCTTCTCTGTATGCAGGCCATTGATTCCTTGCCCGGGGTCACTTGACCCCCTACATTTGAACCATCACCCTCTGTGGAGTGCAGTGCTCAGTGATATGCTAGCATTGTGTCACTTAATCCTGAGAATTAGTGTGCTATTATCTCCGTGATGGAGGTGTTGAAACCCAAGTGACTTTGGGTTATTTGCTTAAGGTTATATACCCAGCCAATACCTGGATCTGAATTTGAATCCAGGTATAATTGGCCCCATTAATGGGGTCTCTAACCTACCCTACCTCACTAACTTTGATCAAAAGTCTTATCCCAATCTTGAAGGGGTGTAGAGATTACTCACACCTGCTATTCTCCATGGTATTTAGACCGACACAACGGTGGATCACATAAGAGCACTCCAGATGTAGATTCTTGACTTGCAGAAGGATGGGCCTGCATTCAGTTTCAAGTCCTGTCCCATGGCTTAGTAGCTTTAGCTAATTCAATTAAACTTTAAGCTGCAGTTTCCTGACGTGGAAAAAGAAAAACTTAATGCTTCACACACACAAATTATTACTTTATGATTTTGTGAAAGTTAATTGAGATACTGATATAAAGTGATTGATCTAGTACCTGTTCTACAGTGTTGGTACATGATAGCTATAAAGATAATAGGAGTCTTTATCATTATCATCTTAATTATATTTCAAAACTAGAAAGGAGAGTGAATTAAAAAAATATCTGAGCCCAGATATTTTGAAATGGTCTGGGCACTTAGATCTCCCTCTTCTTAAATGTTCTTCTCTGTAACATTCATATTAATGTACTCATTCATTCAACACATATTCTTAAATAGCTACTATATGTTGGGTGCTATCCTAGTGCTGGGCTTGTCATTCTTTAAGTTGTGGGTTAACTCATTCTACAGGGAAGCAGCTCCTGCTCACCTTATCTAAAATACCTCAGAGAATTCTCTACTCAGTTCTCTCCTTAGTCCGTTGTTTGCTTCCTTCATATGTACTTGTATTAAATTTGTTTTTCTGTTTACTTGTTTACTGTTCTTCCCCATGGAGAGCAGGAAACAGGACTTAGAGCACAGTGCTCAGTTCATTAGAGTTATCCAGTCGATATTAAAGAATGAATGGCATAAGCTAAAGAGAAATCTATAAACTGCCAAGTAAAAGGAGCCACATCAATTAACCCAAACTAGAAGGCGTACATGATATGTATATGAAGAGAGAGAAAGAGAAATATTACATAGATAAAAGCCAGGAAAATCAGGTAAAGGACAAATGAAGTAGAAAACTGAAAATATATAACAAATCTCCTACAAAATTCCTGAGGGAGTAAACAAAATACAGACCAGTTATTTCTAAATTATTTAGAAACAAAAATCAGACAAGGAAAGGAACATGAATTAATTGGTGACTGAGGGACACAAACAAGGTAGTATGGAGTAGAATAATCCCAACTTTATAAAATATTGCTCTCTTTCATCATACTCACACATGTGCCTCCATATTGGTGTGGACTTACTGAAAGGCGCTAACCATGCTGGCGCCTAGTGCTTCTGATGGTTACCTTCAGGTAGTGAGCCTGGCAGTGATATTTTGTTGCCTTTGTTCTTATGCATGTAAACTTTTTTATAATCATGCATCATTTTTATGAAACTTACTTTTCTTTAACATAAAAATAGACAATGACTAGATTCTAACAGTGATTGATTTTTGGAGATGTAGACAAGGACTAGTGTCATATTATTCTCTGTAATTTTACGTGTATTTTTCAATTGAAATTGAATTTTTTTTCAATGAAAACTATAGAGCAAATGCTGAATGATCTGAGGCAATCATACAAAACAGTTCCTGTGGTCCTCTGGTGGTATTTATATGCCAGCACAGTGGGACAGTTTTGGGAAATGTGTAGGTCAAGTTTGAAGAATTGGAGCAAAGTTATACACCTTGTGCACTGATTCATTCGCGGGTTTATGACAGCATTATGAATGTATCTGTTTATATGTCTGTTCTACTAGAATATGAGGCCCTCAGGGCAGGATATTTGTCAAATAAGAAATAACTTTACTTTCTACAGAGGCTGACACATTATAAGTGCTTAGTAGCAGTTTCTTGAAAGAAAGTGCATTGACTTGGCTCTAACCAGCTGCGAAGGCTTAGCCTTGCCAGGGGACTTCACTTTGTCCCTCTTGAAAGGAACATTTCCTGTTATTTTCCCCATCAGCAATATAACGTAATCTGCCCTGTGCTGAGACTCAGGTCTTCAGATGATGAAAATCCTTAGACACTTGACTCAGGTAAGACACTTGGGTTTCCTCCAAATAGAAGCAGGGCTTCAGAAGCTCATCATATGCTCCATTTAATTACTTGCCAATTCACAGCGTTGAGTTTCTCATGGTGCTAATGGAGCCCCCAAGAAAGCTGAGAGAATGGCATAAAATGTGCTGGTATTTTAATGGGGTTGGGGGTGGTGAGTGTTAGATACAATTTAATCTATAGGAACTAATAGCTTTTGAAATAATGATGCCTCTTGACTATTGATTTGAAAGCTACTCAAAGTAATTGAACATTTATTCCAACTCAGAGAAGTGTTGCTTTTATTTTTGTGTTCTTGATTTAAGGCTGTAGCAATTGGTTCACACTTTGAGACACCATAGGGCATGCAATTATGGCTTAATTGAGTTACCATTAAAAAATTTAAATACATGCAAGCTTAAAACGATGAACATGCATCATGCTGGAGGTATATGTATTTAAATTAAAATTACATATATCTTAAGGTATTGCTATATGTATTCACATATATGAATGTATTAAATATTTTAATTTTTAAAACTGAGAAAAATATAAATGAAAATTTTAATATTTTCTTCTGGCATCCAGCAGACCAATTTGGGCATCCATAGAGTGATAGTACTCTACAGTAGGGATTACTCACTCATGAATGGCTTGAATCATACTATCTGGGTTAATCCTGAGTCCCCCAGAATCAGCTGGTTCTGAGACACAGGGGAAATTTTGTCTTTTCTTTGCTTCATTTGTCCTTTATAAAATGGTCTTCCCTGGCAACCACAGGCAGGTGTCTCCCTGTCACTTCTCTCTACTATGAAATTTTGTACATGCCTCTATTCAGCCTCTTTTATATTTCCTTGTGGAGGCTGTCTATCTCCCACACAGAATTGCTCCGAGAGCTCCGTACTTTGCTTTTAACCCAGTCTGATGAGGCTCCAGGAAGTTCCAGGAAGGTCAAAGGAAGATGGCACTGTTTATTTTATTTGCTTTGTCTTGTGTTTCTTTTTATTCAAAAAATATTTGTTGAGTTCTTCCTATGTACAAATGACTGCCTTATAGGAAGTACTCAACAAATATTAGTTGCTATATTATGTATGATGGCCTCTTGATAGGAAGGTAACATCCTACAAACAGCAGTCTTTTGAGTGTTTTCTATGTGTATCCCATTGTTTTTGTTATTCTGCTGGCATCTAAGGATTAGTCCTTGCAAGGGTTCTAAAATGGAGACCATTCTGTTAAAATACCCATCTTAAGATTACTTATGTTTGAGTTAGGCATACATTGTCCTACATTTTCAAGTTTTCAATTAACAAGTGTACTAAATGGTGCCACGATATAATCTCCTAATATTTATTTGCTTTCTTCTTTGTAACATGACCCCTCAATTATCTTAGTAGTAGGACTCCTGCACATACTGCTAGAGGGACACACATTTTCTAACACAGCAAAACCCTACCTATACAGATGATTGCCAAAAGGTATACAAATTAAAAATCATACAATGAAAGAATAGGTTCTGAGGCTCTGTTCAAACAAAGACCATGCAAAGATACACAGAAGTGGTATGACTCATAGAATCTTGGGCAGCCCAGGTGGCTCAGCGGTTTAGTGCTGCCTTCGGCCCAGGGCCTGATCTGGAGACCTGGGATCGAGTCCCACGTGGGGCTCCTGCATGAGGCCAGCTTCTCCCTCTGCCTGTGTCTCTGCCTCTCTCTCTGTGTCTCTAATGAATAAATAGATGAAATTTAAAAAAAAAAATCTTAACATATTAAGATTCAAGGTGTGGTGGTTTTATTTTTTTAATCTTTTATTTTTTAAAGATTTTATTTATTTATTCATGAGAGACACACACAGAGAAAAGCAGAGACACAGGCAGAGGGAGAAGCAGGCTCCAGGCAGGGAGCCCGATGTGGGACTTGATCCCAGGACCCCAGGATGACTCCCTGGACTCAAGGCAGGTGCTAAACCACTAAGCCACCCATGTGTCCTGGTGTGGTGGTTTTAAAATGCACCTCTAAATTCTCTGATGGTTTGCCTATAAAAAGTGAAGGGTATTTCCTTTACTCATGAATATGGGCTGGTCTTTGTGACTCTTAATAATGAATAAAATGGGCAAAAGCAATGCAGTGTGACTTCCAAGGCTAGATTAGAAAGGGGATATATTTTCTACTTGTCTCTCCCTGTCTTTCTTACTCTCCTTTGCCATGTGGTTTAGAGCTCCAAGCTGCCATGTTAAAAGGCCACCTGTCCTGAAACCACCATGCTAGAGAACCCACTTGAAGAGCCAGTCTGGAGGAGTCTCATCTCTTCTAGAGCTACTCCTGCCCAGCTGAAGCTTACCCCTGCCAATCCTTGTTTAAACTGTAGTTTCATGAGAGAAAATGAATGTCGCTATAGTTTTATGTGAGTAAATATCAAGGTGGCTTGTTATGCCAATAAATAGAAGGGATTTTCAGGGAAGCAGGGCAATATATGCTGAAAAGCACAAAGAATTTCAAAGTCCCATAATTAGGCTTTTTCCCCAAAATTGTTTGGCTCCACCTACCTTCTGGATTTTAGACATTGGCTCATTGGTGGACCCAGAAGTTCTGTCCCACCATCTTCTAGCTCTACTATCTTTTTCAGCATCCATTTTGGTAAGGATCGGGCTTCAGGAGGAGCTCCACTGTGCTGGAAAGAGCCACCGGTATCAGCTCCAGTGCCTGGTGTGATCTGATGGGATCTGTAGAATCTCTGGCTTCTTCTGGCAATAGGTCAGCCAGGAGAGAGTCCTAGTTTTCACAGGATTTAGTAGATATGAAAATTCAGAAGGAGGGATGTTAACCATACTAGCTAACATTATTTTTGCTGCTTGGCATGTATTAATTCATTCTCTGGTAATCTTAATTGAATTTCTTTTATTATTTTACTACTTGAAACATAGGGTTTATTATATGTGGGCTCTTCTCTGATCTATGAATTTTAGCTGTAAAGAAAAACGGTAGAGATATCTTAGGTGAGAGAAGAGATGAAAAAACCCCAAAGCATGGGTCCTCAAAATCTCCTTCTAAGGCTTGTGGGTAAATGTTTAATGTTAGAAAAACCCATAGGTTACATGAAGACTAAATGGTAGCCTACACATTTTTTCCTTGTTATGTGTCTACTGCTTTGTCATGAGGGGTGGAGTCATTGTGTGGGGAATGGTTGATCCTGGGGGTGTATTGTGACAAGTTCCATTGGAGGAAAGTAGAAATATTTTTATACTCCTTAATCAGAATCTTCCCCTTGTGACTGGTCTTGTTCTAGTGAAGCAACAGAAGGCTGCCATTAATAACAATTCTTTAAAAATATTTATGTGTCTTTGTCTGGTTGTTCTAATTAGTTTTTACACTATATAAAAGTTCAAAAAAAGCCATAGCAGAGTGTGGGAGGGAGGGATTCCAGGATCTAATGGATGTTGTTCAGTAGCAGTGGGATACATTCAAAGCTTTGGATAAGTCTAGAAAGAGAAATAAATCTTTAAAGCAACCAAGAGTATGGCTTTGGGTGCTGAGGTTAAATGGAATCAAATTCATAGAGAGTCCATAAAATAGTGAGATTTTTACTTCATGTACATCTATGACAGCTTCCTCAAGTTCCAAATGGAATTTGGGCTTAAAACCTACCTAAAAATGAATCATCATTTGGGCTTTGACTTGCAGGTGTCTCAATGTGTTTGACTCACATGTGGAGCCAAGTTGGGCCAAAGAGCTGAAGTAGGCAGCATGCTTAGGTCATTGGCTGCTGCATCGCACAAATGCACCATGCCACCATCAAGATAGGCAGCCAACTTCATGGAGCTCTTCTGAAATGTAAGTCATTGTACATAAACCTGCAGAAATTGCTTCTACCAGCAAACAGTGGTATAGTAGGAGGAAGATCAGGGGTTACTTAATGACCATCCTTACCTTCATTGGCATTCCAAACTGAAATTTGTTCCAAAAAGTAACCAGCAAATCAATACCAAACAACCAGCAAGCAACAAACATGGTAGTACTTTCCATCCAGTGGAGATCAGAAGCTCAAAGCTACAGGTGGCTGTTCCCCACACAGAGGCCAGACCCAGACTGGTTCTGACCAAGTAGCAGTGAGAGAAAGGATGAAGTGTTCAGAAAATGAGAGAAACCAACAGACAGCTGAGTGATTTGATTGCAGCTCAGGGGCAATATTCTTTATGTAATAATATTCTGGTCTGTTAAATTTAATAAATCTCCTTTTGATATAGTGCCAGGCACTTGCTGTGGTGAGAGAGCCAATCCACATGGCCTCAAAGGAAGAGTTTATCTTTGAAGAGGGTTCTCAAATGGCAAAGAACCTCGACACTCATGACTCCCACTAAATGGTCCATCAGATGCTTGTCCCACTTCAGTTGTTTTATTCTCTCCCAAACCAATTCAAGTCCCCTTCCTTCCAAGTACCACTCAGGGGTGCTAGCTCTGCATTTCGGAAAGCAAATATATGTATTTCCTCACCCCAAAGCCCTTCAATATTTCCATTTGTTTATATAATAGATTTATGGTGCATCTACCATTTGCAGGACACTTCGGGACTCTGGAGACTTAATAATTTAAAAGAAGATGGAAAGCTCTGCCCCCAGGGAGTGCATGGTCCAGTCAAAAATATAGTGCATGAAATTAGAAAAAAATATAATAGGATTCTCAGTTATGAAATAATGCATTATGGAATTATTATGTTAACAAGTAGTTTAACTTTTCTAAGTCAACAGTCTTCCATTCTTTAACCATCTCTATCTGAGGATTCTGAATATATGTATTGTGTATCTAATATATATATATATATATATATATATATATATATATATATATATATGAGATAAAAAGAGCAAGTATATGTGAAAGCACCACAGTTGTATTGGTAACAACCACTCCTGTTTTTAGATGTACTCTAATAAGAGCCATGATGGAAATAGGAATGTTTCTTAGTGGGACTTCATAACAAGAGCACCCAGTTCATATTAAGGGTGGAAAGGGAAGGCTTCCTGGAAGAGGGGAATGGAGACTTAGTGTTAGGCACACAATTTCACTAACAATAGCAGTTGGGGTGTTAAGAAGGTATATGAAGCAGAAATAGTGCCTGTCACAGCCACTCTTCTACCTTTGGTGGAACTGCACAGACCATACAAAACTAACACTTATGTGCAATTTAAATAAAAAACAAAGACAAAACAAAAAAATGTGGGCCAGATCAAATCCAGGTGACACAGGGATCTGGCCCTGGAGAAGGAGGCCCAGAGGTTCAGAGGGAAGCCTGGGGGTGAGGAAGCTGGCAGGGCTCAGGACAGCCTGCTGTATCTCCACTAGAATTCAAGGGATGGGTTTTCACCCACACATGCTCTTCAGGGAGATCAGCCCCTCCCCTGGTACATGCGGACCCAGGAATACTTCTCTGATATGGTGAGTTTGGGCCCCGCTTCCCAAGTGATATGCCGTGACTATCCTCTAAGACTTGACTTTCCCTTTAGCTTAGAAGTTGGCAAAGTGGCTCCTTGGTTCCTTACCTACTAGTTTTTTTTTGGAAACTTGACTTTTGCTGTGTGAAAAGAAACATCAAAGACAGGTGGTGATATTCAGCTCATTCAGTACCCTCTTCAATCCCTGCTGGCACTCAAGAAGCCTCATCTGTGAACTTGCAGTGAACACGGGCACACTTGATTTATGGATGCCTGCATCCTGAGGAAGACAGGAGTCCTTTGGTGAGTCCCTACCTCCTCTAAATGGGAGACGCTGGCACTGCATGACATGGGTACTCAAGGAAGATGACACCTGCTCCCACTCCAAACTGTCCTTTTCTTCAACATTTGAATTCTCCATGACTTGGCTCTCTGCTATACTGAGAGCATCACAAAACATATTCTGGCACTTTCTCACCAGTGGCAATTTCGTTGGATGTCTTAAGCTAGGTCCCCAGCCCAGGCTGACTATAGAGGAAGACCAGCATTGGGAGGGAGCAGTGGCTCTCATGCTATCCACCAAAGACTGCACATCTGTGCCCTCTCCATTTGGATATGATACTTCCTTGCTTCAGGAAATGATTTGATTCCCCGCAGCAAGCCCAGATCCTGGCTCCATGGCCAATGCCCGTCCCTGCCTACTTCCCATGAACTGTTTTGTCTGCAGGAAAGCCAGGTGCTTTGTCATTTCAGTTTTCTTAGCCGATCCTTCTTCCAGTCCATCTTTGCCTTTATTTGCAGATCACTGCTGGCTCTCACGGTGACTATGCCAGGGAAACGCCAGAGATATTCGCAGGCCCGACCTTGGGGTCCTAGACTAGTTTTGAGTTGCCATCCTAAGTTTCCAATAGTACATGAAAAGGACAAACTCAGAGGAAATGAGTACTTAATTCTCTTCCTGCTTTCAGTATTTGACACCCAAATCTCTCCGAAGATTATAGCCTGGTGAGCTACGCATGACCGCAAATGAACTTCCAGGACTCGTTCTGTTTCCTGATTCAAAGCCTCGAGAAAGACCACTCAGACGATTTCACTGTATGTCACACCTGAAGAAATGATGAGAGTATGTCTCGCACACCTGTCACTTGGTGCACTGTAGGTTTTAAAGGATGTGACATAGAGAAGAGAGGTTGGACACACTTTTTAGCACAGTCTGTAATGATCGTGACAAATGGCTGGCCTGATAGAGCAGCGGGAAGCCTTAGTTTGTACTGGCTAAGCTCATGTACTGCTGGCAGATGTAGAAGCTATACTATTTTGGTAGGGGTATCAGGCATAGGAAATTGAACACAAGGAAGAGCTCTTATGATAGGCAACTGACTCTCTATATGTTTATTTTAAAAAGTCCTCGGTTGCCTATTTCATGGAGGAGAAATAAGGTCAATGTTAAGATAGGTGTGCTCACATTTGTGTGCTGGGACAGTCTCTCAAAGTCATGGATTGATGGTGACAATTGGGTTGGCATGCAGGCACATTGGGCATTGATCAAAAAGACATAGGAGAGGTAGAGATAAAACCTACATGAGGAGCAGCCCATGTTTGTCGGGAAAGTGAGCCTGACCATCTTTTCTAAGATGACAGAGCCAGGGAAGGATAAGAGAAAGGAGGGATACCTGAGGCTTCTACTTCCCTCTTAAGCTGTATTATGAAAGATTTAACACAGGAACAGAGAGATGGTCTGAGCATTGAGGAGTAAAATATTAAATATATCTCTTGTCCTGGATTCTTACCCCCAAATACATTAATCACTGACATAACTGTACCACTGCTCTAAGAAGACGGTGTCCCTGCCTCCTGGCTCAGGAATCCCTGGTGCTATTTCCTGCCACCCTGGAGCTGCCTCAGGTTGCCTTGGTAGCCTGGAAGCATATCTAGAGGAGGTGACATGTGTGCCTCTGGCAGGAACTAGCCTCACAATAGCCTCAGGCTTACAACTATCAGGACCCAGAAACAGGTTACTTAGAATCCAGTGGGGAAAAAGGATGAGGCTCTTCTTAGCAGTCAGGAAGATTAAGGCCAGTTTCTAACAAAAGACCACAAAAAACTCTGTTTACTTGGCATTATTTAAACTTTTCTAATCTCCCATAAGAATATCATTTTTTTTTACTGTGGTTATGTTTGCAATCTGTTACAGACCTAGAGGAAGGATGGAAGGGGATGGTACATTCCCCTGTACCTGGGATGGCTTTCCATCTCTCCTCCCCTAATGATAATGGTGGCTGCCCTTTATGGAGCCATACCTTGCATATAGATTGCCGGTACTTCTCATAAAACCTTGCCAAGTATTGCCATCATGGAAATGAAGGAACTTCAGTTAAATCCAATGATAAACACGTAAATGTTTACAAATGGCCATTGATTATTGAATCTATACCATTAATAATATATTGTGCTAGAAGCCTTGCATGCATTCTTAGTTTCTCCTTCACAGTTAACCTACAAAGTAGGTTCAATTACTTCTATTTTACAGGTGTCAAACAGAAATCCATAAAGGTAGAGTAACTAAGGTTTTATACAATTAGCAATTAAGTCCAGGATACAAATACATGTTCTTCTGGCTGCAAAATCCATTTTCTGACCATCGAGGCAATGCAATATTTAGAAAACATTCTACATAACTCCTGTCATTACTAAATAAATCTGATATTTCAGGCTTCTAATAACCGACTGAGTCCATATTAGTACTATAAATACTCTAGAGAAAAAGAGTACATTTGCTTAAATTCAAAATGATATATAAATTGATGCCCCAAATATATTGGTAAAAATAATTTAGGGGCTTTTGAGGGGCACAGCCAATTAATTGTCTGACTCTTGGCTTTGGCTCAAGTCATGATCTTCCAGTCATGAGATCAAATCCCTCTTTGGGCTCCAAGCTCAACGAGGAATTGATAAAGTTTCATTAACCCTCTCCCTCTGTTCCTCCCCATGCATTCTCACTCGCACTATCTGTCTCTCTCTCTCGCTAAAATAAATAGATAATTCTTAAAAAAATCATCATAATAAGGTGAGACTAATTCATAATACTCTGTAGGTGGTTTGTTTGTTGTTAATACATGTATTTGTGTTAGTTGGAGTCCCCACAGGACACATGGAAAAGAATGACTGAAGAAGGAGCCTTTCTAAGGCTGTGGCAAGGTTAAAGCCACCTAGTATGAAGCTTCCTTGGGCTAGGCTAGGCACAAGAAGCCAATGACTCCTGGGCTTGATGTTTCAAGAGGAGGGAGTAGTCACTCAAACAGTAGCTGTAGGACAAGGCCCCTCGACAAGAGCTGAGGCAGAAGCAGGGGAGTGTAGGCATTCACAACTCATGGAAAGAATCAGAAACATGAACATGGGGACCTCTATCTCCTGCCATACTCAGGGTTCCTCATTGTTCTCACCTTTCCACCCCCAAGAGATCGTAATGCAAGTAAAGCTACTCAGGGCATAGGGAAGGGAGTAGGAGGGTATAAAATGGATCTAGGGGGATCAACACAGAATATTCAACACAATATCTACTTTCATGGTAGGTGGTTATAGCAGAGTAAAGGTTAGATATCCTTACCATTAACTCTAGAATCAGATTACATCTGCCTCAATCTGTTCACTGGTTGTAAACAGGAGACACTGACCTTAGCTCTGTTTTAGAAGAGATTCTCCCAGGATAGACCCTGAGTAAAGAATGTGGGTGCTGGTGATTTTTTATAAAAGAATTTCAGGTTGGGTTGTCAGATAAAATAGAGGATATGCAGTTAAGTTTGAATTTGAGACAAATAACAAAGAAGTTTTTGGTATAACTATATCTCAAATATCCTATCAGACATAGATATACAAAACACAAAACAAAACAAATTTTATTTTTCTAAGACAAGGAAAAAAAAAAAACAATAAGGGGATAGTTGAAACATGGAGGGGCATGGGAAGGAATCCAACAAGGCCGCATTTCCCTAAGTCCTAGACTCAGCTTGGTCAGGAAGGGAGCTCTGGAGTATGGGTTATACCTCAGAATCAATCTCTCATCCTTGCAAAGGGACTGGGTCCCTGCTGTCTCACATCTCACCAGTTGGTCATGGAGAATGAGCTCTGCGTGTGGCGCAGGGCAGTGGAAGATGTACAGTTCCATTCTCAGGCATTCTGGATCTTCCTAACAGCTGCCAGTGTGGCTGTAGTGTCCAAAGCATTCCTCGGAACGTCACACAGGCAATCAGTTAGTGTTGGTCACACAGAAATTGAGGGATGAATACACGGATCTGGTAAAAGAAATAGGAAGGGAAATGGCTAGGGCCATACAGTTTCTACTACAATATCTTAAGCAAAATGCAAATTTGTTAAAATGTTTCAGGGAATGCATAGTAAGACCTGGAAATGGAGGCCACCACCAGTTGTTTCTAGAGGCTATGCTTTTGGAATGTTGGCCATCCCTTTGGAATGGCCTGGACTAGCTGCCTCTGCCACTGTGGCTCTTAACTTGCAGAACCAGGTGAGGGCTCTGACTGCCCCCCCTAAGCTGCAGTCTGCCCTCCTTCCCTCTGAATGACTGCCCTCAAAAAGAGCATCAGGTGCTAATATCAAGCGATGGCTAGGGACAGGCAGCCAAACAATGACAAATGCTGGAAATCCATTCACACACATGCGGCAAGTAGGCATCATTTATTTCACACTATAAGTGACAAAAATCAGAGAAAGGAATAAATAACTTGAGTTTTTTTTAATTAAATTTTCATTGAGCACCTACCATGTATTTTTCAGAATTATCTATTTCTATCTTTGTGATTATTGTCCACAGAGCATTTCAGATGAAAATCGTATCACACTTCTGTTCAGTCTTCTCCAAAGTCTTCTCACACTTGGAACACATGATAAACTCTACACGCTCTTGTCGCACCTCTCCCACCCTTATTTCTATGACATCCTTGCTTGTTCGGCTGCAGGTGTCCTGACTTTTTACTCTCGTTTGAACCTAAAGACCATTCCCACTTTACTCCTTGATATTTTCTCTGCCTGAAACATTCTTCCCCGGAATATCTACACAATTGTTACTTTATTGCTTCATTTAGGTATCTGTTCATCTCTCATCTCCACAGAGGCATCCTTCCCTAATTTCTCATTATGCACATTTTGCAAGAGCAGCTTCTAGCCCCATCATCTCTATCCCTATATCTTGGTTTATTTTTTCTCACAATTAGTATCATGCAGACTATAACATATAGTTATTTGCTTATGCTCTATTTCATTCCCTATCTCAAATATATATATATATTTATATATTTATAAATATTATAAAAAATATTTATATATATAAAATATATAAAATATATAAAATATATAAAATATATTTATATTATATATATATATATATATATATATATATATATAGTAACATTTCCAAGAGGGCGGTTGCTTAGTTTGTTGTGTTCAGTGCTGGTCCCCAGGCCCTAAAACAGAGTCTGGCACATAGAGGATGTTTGAAGTGTTAGTAGAAATGAGGAAGAGAAGAAAGGTGGAAGGAAGGAAGGAAGGAAGGAAGGAAGGAAGGAAGGAAGGAAGGAAGGAAGGAAGGAAGGAAATTCAAGATCAACAGATGCAGAGAGTGGTAATCAAGAACCTTGCACACATCTTCCTGTTCTTTTCCCTTTTTTTTTTAGATTTTATTTATTTATTCATGAGACACACACACACAGAGAGAGAGAGAGAGAGAGAGAGAGAGGCAGAGACACAAGCAGAGGGAGAAGCAGGCTCCATGCAGGGAGCTTGACATGGGACTCCAGGATCACACCCTGGGCTGAAGGTGGCGTTAAACCGCCGAGCCACCCAGGCTGCCTTTCCTGTTCTTTTCTGAATGATTTCCTCACCTCCCTGCTTAAGCAAAAACGTGTCTGACTTCAGAAAAAGCTGCAGCCCTCAGAAGGGGAAGCGCCCCCTTACCTTATAGCCAAGTGTACATGGGCATGTCCGTGTTATGATTATTGCTCTCTCTGGAAACACCTACTCTAGATTTCTGGGGGTCATACCATCCAGGCAGGTCCACCCTTACCTCTGCTTTTGTAAATGTGATCTTGAACCCTGAGCCTCTATTTCGGGTTCACGGTCTTTCTCCCCTTATAAGACCCTGTTTTTATTCCATCAGTAGCAGTTTCTTAACTCAGCAACACAGTGTCAGCAGATTCTCAAACTTAAGATTCCATGGACTGATGGTGCTTTAATAGAGCAAGAAATAGAAACCTTTAATTAAAGAGAATGCAGATACTACATCTGATTTACTAAGCAGCCTGGGCCCTGTAGAGGCAATTGTGACTACCAGTAAGATGTGTTATGAGCCATATAATATTGGCATCAAAGAGCAGAAGTCTAAAAATTTGGGGAGCAGGTAAAACATTAGATACTTTTAAAGTATTATTATAATTCTTAGGATATTAAATAGGCTATGAAAACCACCATTCAGAGACGGTTTGCTACATTGGGATGTAATATTAAAGAAAGAACTTGGATGTGTATTGCATGCGCTGAAGAATATTTTTCTAATTTTTTTCCTGTGAAATTAGATTGCTGAAAGTCATGAAAATAAGTGAAAAGTTGAATGATGTGTCACTCCCTTTCCTGACCATTGGTTTGCAGCTGTGATCACGCTTGAGGGAGGCCAGGCCATTCTTTTAGAAATGAGGGCTGCTCATAGTGGCATACAATAGGATTGTTCTTTCCCATTCCTATTGAAACTAGACACTGTAACATGACTTGACCAAAAAGAATAAAAAAGGAGTTCTATGAGTCACTTCAACAATGATGCTCTGCAAGTCAGTGGATAATTTGCTTCCTTCCCTTCATCTTGTTTGCTTCTCATGTTTGTTAGATGGGGTCTCCATCTTCTTGGGTCATAGTGACAATAATAAGATAAAGCACCTGTTGACCATGGTGTAACTAAAAACTTGGCTTTCTTAAGTCACTAGTTTGGGGGTTGTTACTGCAGCACAAACCTGCTTATTCTGACAGCTACAGAAATTGGCAGCCAAAATTGGGAGAAAGAATCATGGCAAATACTATGTTTGTGGGAGTTTTAGCATAGAACGATGGGATGATAAATGTGGCTGTTAGACCATGATTGGGAGAAAGGGATCAAACCTAAACAACCAAGTCCAGGAAAGAAAATGCTATAAAAATAAAGAAAGCCTTGAGGCATGGGATCAAATCCAGGAATTGACACTTATTTATGAGAATATGGAAGGTAATGAAAACCAGATATCTGTTTTGGCAAGTTCATGGGATTGCTTGCAAAATTCTCCTGGGTTGGAGAATGCACTAGGCTGTTATCTGCCTTGGTTAGTCTCATATTAGGTAGGAAATAAAGCAAACAAGACAACAATAGAACAGTGATACTTAAATGCCTGTTGAGTGTTTTCTTTATTTCCAGTCCACAGGAGACCATAACTGCTAAGTGAAGTGACATGAATTTTAAATTATCAATTAGTCCTAGTGATCTGTATAGTGTAGGAATACTGCAGAGTCACACACAATAGGACTGGAGACACAGCATGATCCCACACCAGCCAAATAACACTGGAGACAGATGCACCAACATAGTGTTGGTAAAGACACTGCAGGTTCATTATGAGGATATAAATCTTGTACAGGAAAGCCATCATGGCATATTTTTAGAAAGCAGCACTTGATGGTAGTCAAGAGGATGACTTGGTGGAGGGAACAGATTGCTGAGTGGCTGAGTGTTGAACTACAACCCTACGACAGTCACTAAGCTGTTGAAATTCTTTGCTCTTTGGGTTCTTTTTCTTTAAGATTAGAAGAGTGCCCACCTGGAATATAGCATTTCCCAGTAAATGTTAACTATATGTACTGAAGTAAACTATTTTAAGGCCATGCATGGTAACAGGAACAGAAAACACGTTGGAGCCTGATCCATCTGTGGGAAGCACCAATGAGATAGTATCTATGCAGATAATAGAAGGAGGAAGTAATCAATACATTTGCTAGTTACTGTTTTTATAGATGGGAAGATTTCTGGTACTACGCCTACTGCCCCCATCTCAACAGCATGGCATCACTGGATGAGCAAACCTTCAGGCTCTTCTTGAAGAGCTCTGGAGTATGGATTATACCTCAGAATCAATCTCTCATCCTTGCAACGGGACTGGGTCCCTGCTCTCTCACATCTCACCAGTTGGTCATGGAGAATGAGCTCTGTGTGTGACGCAGGGCAGTGAGAGATGTACAGTTCCATTCTCAGGCATTCTGGATCTTCCTAACAGCTTCCAATGTGGCTCTAGTGTCCAAAGCACTCAAGGCTGCCATCTTGCACTCACCACCCACTTCTTCGCTCCTGCCCATTTCCCCCTGTAGTCCACTCCCAGGTTGTTTGGACAAGACTCAGGCTTCTGGCCCATCTGGACAATTTATGGTTGGAGCCATTGAACCAGTTCAGAATGCTCTCAAGCCATGGGGTTTGGAAGGCTTTTGCCATTTCCTCTTCTTCTTGAAAAAAAAATCATAATAATGATCCTTATTTTATGTATTACTTAGTTCTAAACAATTAATTGAAAAGAAGACTGACATTCAGTTTTAAAACATTATTAAATTTGATAAAAGCTTCCAGTAGAATCTGGACTAGACTCTGTACTCACTGAGCAGAAACCTCACATCTCCTAATCCAGACACTGCTTCACTGCTTTACACATTAAATCCAAATAAAAACTGCAAGTGGTCACCAAGGAGGACAGAGCTGTGCACAAACACACGTGCTTTTCTATGTCTTTGCAATCTCTGTGCCATCACTGTTCACCATGAATCTGCCGCTCTAACGTGAAGACATGTGGTGGGCACCACAAGGGATGGGACCGTGGACTGCTCCCAAAGCAGGCTCGGATGATTCGAAACTTCATCAACTTATTCTTGAAGCAAATCTGTGTGCTGAGCCCAGGTGCGTGTCAGAGTCTGGTTCAATAGCTGAGCATCCCGAGGACTGACCTTTATATAGAATTACGTGTTTATTTAAAGAGAAGTCATGAGAATCTGCTCATTCGAAGCAAATATACATGCATGAGAACATGTGTGATGTGTGGTCCTGTGTTGTGTGCTTGGGACTCTAGCAGGTGTAGTAGTTCTGTAAAACTCAAATGAAGAGTTTTTGTTCATTTGTTTCAGGGAAGAATATCTCATCATTGATGTTGTTAAGAATTTCTGTTCATGTGATTCTAAGGCAGGCATTTGGTCAGCCTCATTGTGTTTTGTTTTTTTCCTACATTTTCCAAGACAATAAAGCTCCTTATGGCCTACCTTCAGGACAAGCACCCCAGAGCCCAGCATTCAGAGCCAGTGTGTCGAGTTTCCTTTCTGCAGGGCCCTGGCCCCCATCTCAACTTCTTGCTGCTGGATGAAGAACCATGTTCACCTCTCAATGAAGCGCGGGCCTGATGAAGATGGACAAATGCCCAGAGACTCCAAAAATCTCCCTAGAATATTTGCAGTGGTTTCTACCTGTGTGGCCAGTGCTATCCAGGTCACTGAGAAGGGGCAGAGGTCGGAGGCCATGCTTTTCCATGTTCCTCCTGTTCTATTTCTGGCTCCTCATGCTTCTGAAATCTGCCTGTTGTGCAGTTAAGGACACAGTTAAGTCTTCATGCACCCAGTGGAGATCTGTGCTGATTCATGTGTGTGGAGTGCGTTGGGTAGGGGGGTGAGGTGGGGGTAGAGAGAGGATCCCAATGCAGCAGAAACAGCCCTCAAACATGTACAGTGTCTTGAGCCTCTGTGACATCAGCATTATTGTGCCACTCTTCCCCCAACCCGGTGTGGATAAAGCAGAGAGAAATCTATGAGATGCATACATGTGTGCATTTTCTATATCTATGTGTGCATAGACACATGCATACATAAGGACTTAATGTGTTTGCTTTCTCTCCAAACAACTGATTATATAAAAAAGAATGATAAGAAAAAATTACAGAGAAAACAATGAGTTTAATCATGGCTTTGTTGTCACACATGCACGAAGCACAGCAGCTGTCAGAACTGTGATAAGAAGGTGACTTTGCTACCAAGACAGAAGTGTTGTCCTCCTCCTCCTTCTTCACCCCATACCTACCTTTCTCTGGTTGTTATTCAGCTTCAAAACCCCCAAATTCCATGCATAATTGACTGCAGTTTTAGAGGTTTCAAAGAAAAGCCTTCTGGACAAAATTTTTCATTAATTTATTTTTAGCCAGAGAGAAACAGGTGATAACCTTTAAAAATAAGTAAATGGAACAACTGAAAAAAACACACACATGCAAGGGAAATGAATTATTTTCCTTTTGTTACCATTTTCCTGAAAGTTTAGCATTTTTTTCTGTGATATATTTTTTTTTTTTTTTTTAGTCTTGTTAAACTTCCTGAAAAGACATTGTGCCATAAAATGCAAGAAGGGAATAAAGTCTCTCATTAGACTTGGCACCTGAGATAAGGTCTTAGGGGAGCTCAGGAGACAAAAGTACTGTCTACCTGAGACATGCTGTAAAAGACTAATAGTTTGAACCGTGGTTCAAAACATATCTTAGTAGAGACATTTTAATTAAATTCCTTAATATAACACTATCAAGAGCTAATATGTGCTGTGCCTCTTAAAACAAAATCAGACACATTTCCCATCCTAAGAGATCTTTTCATCTGGGAAAGCAGTAGGATGGGATGGATGGGTAGATGGTAGGAGGTTGAAGGATATTTACATGATTATTTCATTTAATTCTCACTGCATTCCCGTGATGGCCATGTCCTTGTTTTGTAGTTGGGAAACTGGTGTTCAGGAACATCAGTGAGGGAAGTAGGTGTAAACCACACAGCTGTTTGGTACCTCAGGTTGGATTCAACGAGCCATAAAAAGAGACACAAAAAATGTCGTGGGCTTCCAGAGGAAGGGCAGATACCATTTTCCTGTTGTGGGGATGGTAGGAATAGGAGCAATCCATGGAAGTTTGTTTAGACGGACCTCAAATACGGCAGTTTCTCAGGAAGCTGGGGAAGGGGTGTTTTGGGTGGGAAAGGTAGCATAAGGAGAACAGGGGAAGGAGGAGCATGGTGTCTGTGGAAGAAGTGACCTGAGAGCAGGGATGGGCTGTGTAGGGTCCATGGTGTGCAAGGGGATAGGAAGACCAGAGAATGGAGAAGTTGTTCTGGTTAAGATTATGTAGGACAAAAGTTACAGTCTGAAAAAGTTAGTTATTTCAGGTAATAACAAACCACTGGAGTTTATGAACTAAACAGTGGTGTGGTCAGTATTGGCTTGGAATATCAATCTGTCGCAATGCATAAAACGCTCTGATGTGAGAAATCCCTTACACAGCTCCATGGGAAATATAGTGGAGATGGAATGCTCTGGAAGCAGAAGACATGGGTTGCATTCTTTCTCCGGGAAACAAAAATAACTGATGTTTGTTGAGTACTTATCATATTCTTGCTTTTAATAGTCCTTCCAAAATTTTCCAAATCCCGTGGAACTGTAATCCTAGGAAATGCCTTCTTCCTGTCTGTTGAGGACAAATATAAAGTAATTTGCTGAACACACATTATTGGTTTTGCCATCAGAGCAGTGGAGGGTGACATGGTGCTTCAGCGGGAGGGGCTGGGTGTAGCAGAGGCTGCTGGCACTTCTCAATACCTGAGCTTACCCCTCCTTAGCACGTAGGGGAAATGATGTTTATCCACCCCTTGATGCTGACCTTGAAATGGGGTCAACTACTCGGTAAAGCAGCCGGCCAGGGTAACGTGAGAGTCATACCACAAGAACTGTTGAGCTTCTGTTTGCAAGGAAATGCATCACTGACCTCCACAGAAACACAAATAGATAAATAAAAATAAATAAAACAGTAAAACAAGCCCTGTCATATCAAACCACTGAGATCCACTGAGATTTTAATATGCTGGCAAACAGCTCCATGGTAGGCATTAGGATGGCCCTGTTGAGAATGATGGAGACACCGCATGCAGCAAGTGATAGTCCGTCCTAGTTAGAAGCCTGAATTCTGGATTAAAGCAGAGCTTTTCTTCTCAGCCCTAGGTCTGGAAACTGACAGCTATTAAGCTACTGCTATGTGTCAGGTGCTTTAAATGCTAAACATAATATTTGAAAGAGCAGATTATTAGATATTTTTGTTTAGATGGGGACAAAGGTTAAATATGTTTCCTGAGGACACAGAAATGGTAATGGGAGACACCAGGTTTCCATCCTCCAGTCCCAGGGATGTGTGAGCATTCTGTTTTTGGCTTTTGCAGGTGAAGTGTTAAGGTGATTATTGAAGTTTAAATCTCATTTCAAAAGAAGACCGATAACACATTTTTTTTTTAAACAAGGGCACAATCTCTTTATGTAAACTGTTTCCATGGGCTAAAGGAGTCAATCTAGAAAGTGCTTTAAAAAAAAAAAATCTGTGATTTTTTTTTTGCCAACTTATTTCTAGATATCTTCCCCTTGTAGATATTTTAGTTTATGAATTAAGTTCCTGACAAATATTGTCATGATTCTTTACTCCTTGGTAATAGAGCAGGATTACACGTCCATACCCTGGAGGAGCCTGGTGGTGATAGAATATATTTTTCTTATCCCTTGACTTTGTGCTGAGCCACTAGCTCATGTGGCCAATGCCTGGTGCAGACACAAGGCATGTTAAAGCTTCACATGTGCCTATGTACTCACGCCAGCCTTTTCGTCCTCCTGTCATTACCGTGGAAAGATTATGTCACGTTTTGTCAGTGATCTTATAAGAACAAGACATATGGGCAGACCTGGACTCAGTTTACAGTGTGGACACATGTGAAACCCCAGCTGAGTCACCAACACTCAAGACAGGCTTCACCTTTATGGTGCTTAGCACCATATGCTATGGTGCTTAGCATCTCTTGGAAATAGCTAGCCAATGCAATAAGCTATCCCGCTCTGAGGTCTTTGCTATTGCAGGGATTGTATCTGTGCACTTCCCAAAATAGCATCTACTCGAAGCAGGGAACTTTTGTGTCTTCCTAAAATATTACCTCTTTCTTTTACCAATATTTACCCAGTGGCTGAAAGGTGTCACAGATCAGATTAGCTACAGTGGACACAAGGATGAATTAGCGTCTGTTTGATTTTCTAGAATCTTGTGATATAGTAAACCTTTATGTCAGCAGATCTGTATTAAGCAAGGTTTTCCCTTTCTCTGCCTTTGATACCAACTCTATTTACCAGAAGGGCCCAAACATGGTATTTTTAAAACTTAGCCAGCTTCTACTGGCCTGAATCCTCAGATTGCTATTATCATAACTTAAGACAGGACAAGGACACAGGTCTTGGTGAGGAGCCTTGGATCCTACCCCCACCCCAGAGCAGTGACAAAGCAGTGGGAATACTGGGTAAATGAGAACACAGAATCCGTGCACATCTAGCTCCGAGTGTGAAGAGCACAGTTGGGATTCAGGGGGGGCATGATGCTTAGATCTTAATGTACCTCGAAATATATACCTACCAAATATATCCTCTTGGGGAAACTGCTTAATCAGAATCTCTTTGTTTCCACTTCTGAGTTGATATATTTAAGCTGCTACCTGGTTCCTACCACCAACTCTGCTCTCCCATAGCAGAGCAAGTTCGTATTCCATACTCCTGACGCTTTGCTCCAAGCTCAGCAAAAACCCACCAAATAATTAAGCAGCTCCATTAAGCCATTCACCTCATTGTGTTTTATTTTGATTAGTTTAAAAATCCAGCTCTTTCCTCCATGGGTGGGTGTGGTGGGGGAAATGATAGATAGATAGATAGATAGATAGATAGATAGATAGATAGATACCTATAGAAATACATGTCTTTTGTTTTGTCTAAAAAAGAATAACGATGCTCTATTTCTGATTGTTTCACCACCAAGTAGCATTATGACTGTTTTGTGAAAGCTTGAAACAAATGGGTTTAAAATAAATGTAGGAGTGGGTCACACGGGTGGCTCAGCTAGCTGGTTGAGCATCTGACTCCTGATTTCAGCTCAGGTCGTGATCTCAGGGTCCTGAGATCGACCCCACATTAGGCTCCCCATTCAACAGGGAGTCTGCTGGAAGATTCCTTTTCCTTCTCCCTCTGCTTCTCCCCTGCACTCACACATGCTCCTGCATGCTCTCTCTCTCTCACTCTCAAATACATACATACATACATATATACATACATAAAATATTTAAGAAATAAATATAGGAATGAAAAAAAGAGGTTTGAAAGATGTATTAAATTTGAAGGGAAAACACATTTATTTCTGAAAGAAATTTTTATTTTTAAGTCCCGCTGCAGTTCATTTTCTGTCCAGAGCATTGCATGATGAGTAAAACTAATAGGGAAATGAGTAAGTAAGAAAGTAAATAAATAAACAGTGTTTTCAAACATAATTATGAAGTAAGACATTAATACTAAAATAAACTGGAACTAATATAAGCTGTGTTTCTCCTCTTCCCATTATGCCCTCAAACTAGAAACTAAATTACACTGTACTCTTTAATCTCTGGCACTGTCCAAATTGAGGGAAGCAATTTACAAAGGCTCATGCATAATTTATTAAAGGTTCCCTGTGTAGTGTATTTGCCCTAATTCAATAACATCACACTATTATAATTTGACTTTTAATATATTATGGTTATTTATTAAATTTTTAATTAGTCTCAGAATTGCTTTTAGCAGACTCTAAAATCCATTTTAATAACAGAACTGGACAAAATGAACTACTTTAAGTTTCTGAGTCTCTATGAAAATCTTTGGAAATTGCACTCCATGCACGAGTGTGAATGCGCGCACACACACACACACACACACACTCCTAAATGGCCATGGCCAAAGGTGGAAGGGAGGCTAGCATCCACAGGGAAGGCAGACTGATGCCAAATGGGTGGAAAGCTATAGCTAAGGTTCCATTCCAGGACCAGTTGTGCACTCACTATGAAATGCTCAGGCCTGCCTGGAACACATCGATATTCTTGGAGGAAAATTATTTTCTTTATTTTTCTTCTCCGCAAGTAAGTTTGAATTTCACAGCAGGAAGCAATACTACGCCAGAGCATTGTTTCATAAACATATAATATCAACAAATAGGATAGGTCCAAAGCATATCATGATGATACACATTAGAAGCTCTGCTTTATGAATTCAACATTTTCCTTCCTCACTTTGTATATCAGTGGTGTCAGGGTATAAACCACAGTGTGTTTGTTAGGAGCCTATGGAACACATAGAAGGAAGCTGGTACAGATTTCTTGAATGACTCTAGGAAAAATTCCTATGCTAAGTGCTTAGCAAAATTTTGAAAATGTATTATAGGTTTCATCTCAAAAAGTCTATTCCTTTAACTCTTCAAGAACACAGGGTCACTCACCGCTGATTATAAAATGAAATTCAAACTCCTTTTCAGCATAATATGGGTTCTATTTTCTTTCTTGCCACCTCCTGCCCACCCAAGTGATTATGTAACTGTGTGGATAAACTCCTCACCTGCCTTTCATGCTTCCTGAGTTTTTCTCAATTTTTCTGCCTAACAAATCGGGAAAACAAAGTTCTATGGAGCTGAACTGAAATTTGGACCACTGTTCAATTCCAAATTGACTCCAGAAATATACATGCATGGAAAAGATCCAGACCAATGTTATCGCAGGCTTAGAGAACTGAACTGGTATCAAAACTGGACACTTGACAAACAGATAACCCCTCCATTATAGGTATGTATGAATAAGCCCCACACCTGCAGAAGAAACTTTGGGACCTGAACTGAGATTTGAACTACCATAGATGGAAGATGAGACGGCCTCTGTGCTCTGAGCCTGTCTGGGTTGATTGCCTGCCAACACAAAAACAACATTTCCCATGGGATGACAACAGAAACCAGTATCCAAGTGACAAAAAATTCACAATGTCCACACTAGATTCCAATTTACTTAATATATAAAAAGAAAGAAAGAGAAAAAGAAAGAAGAAAGAAAGAAAGAAAGAAAGAAAGAAAGAAAGAAAGAAAGAAAGAAAAAATAACCAGTTTTCAAATGAAAAAAGCAACTGATAAATGCTAATCCCAATAGGATTCAGGTAATGAAATTATCAAAAACAACAAAGCACCCTCCAAAAAACCTTTAAGCTAATTATTAATAGCATGCTCCATGAGGTAGAGAGATACACACTCAAATTTAATGGAGAAAGGGAAGTTCTCAGGTCAGGAACAAAAACTATTTTTAAAGGAATCAAGTGAAAATATTGAGCTAAAAAAATACAGAATCTGAAATAAAATTTCCGTAGATGGGTTCAATAAGAGAATGGCTATAATAGAGGGAAAAGTCAGTGAAATTGAAGATAGAACAACAGGTGTATCAAACCATTTAGAGAAAAATATAGGACAAAAATAACAGGTGGAGGGGAGACTTACGGGAGCTTTTCAAAATATGTCAATGAGATCATTGAAACAGAAGATAAATACATCAATGTTGAAAAAATTTGAAAAAAATTGTAGCTGAAAAAGTTCCAAATTTGCTGAAAGATTTAAACTTATAGTAAAATAAATAAATAAATAAATAAATAAATAAATAAAGCAGTAAACCTCAAACACAACACAATCAAAGTTAATCATGTTTAGACATATTCTATTAAAGTCCTAACCATTAACTATAAGGTCAATCTTGAAAGTAGCTAGAGTAAAGGATATATTACCGGAAGGAGACCTGGAGCTGAATGATTGTGAATTTCTCATCAGAAAGCATGGAGGCTAAAAAGATAGTGAAAAAAACACATATTGCCATTACTCAAAGGAAGCGATGTCATACCAAAATTCTGTATCAAGCAAAAATATTCTTCTAGACTGAAAGTAAGAAAAAAAAAGAAGTTTTCAGATAAAGGAAAACTAAAGAATATATCACCTACAAACCTTTTCAAAAAGAGATTCTAAAAGGAGTTCTTCAAGCTGAAGAGAAATAACCAAGGGTAACATAAGTCTTTGAGAATGGAAGAACAGGAGAAATGGGTAAACATCTGGGTAAATATAAAAAACTGCATGTCCCCTCTTACATTCTTTAAACTTATGTATGCATCTTAAAACAAATATTGTAACATTTTCAGGTGATTTTTTTAATGCCTGCAAGTATAACACATTTATGTGAAGGGGGTAAAAAGGTCCTATATCACTTCAAGTTTTCAACATTTTATTTCAATATTTTCTGTAAGTAGAATGTGAAAGGTTAAATATGCAAAGCATATAGTCTCTAGAGCAACCAATAAAAAATACAGAAATGACCAAAATATCAATAGAAAAATTGAAATGGAATACTAAAAATGATTCAAATAATCCAATGCAGGGAAGACAATGGGGAATAAAGAGAAAAACAAAACAAAACAAAACAGGGCAAAGTGAAAACAAATAATAAAATGACAGACTGAAATCCAAGCATATCAACATTTACACGGTATTTTAATTCTCTAAAAATTCTAAATATAATCCTAAATACAATGGAGAACAGAGGAGATCCTATTATAAGCTGCCTACAAGAGAGATTTTTATTACAAAGACACAGATACGTTGAAAGAAGATGTACAGAAAAAGGTACATCATGAGTAGTAAGCATAGAAGTACAGAGTGGCTGGCTATTTTAGTTATCAGGTAACATAGACACCGAGAAACTGTTTTCCGGAGATAAAGAGGTACATATCATGATGATAAAAGGAACAATTAATCAGAAATTTATATGCATTATAATTATCCATGCACCTAATAAAAAAGCCTCAAATTGGATAAAGCACACTTGATAGAATTAAAGGCAGACAGAGAAGGATCCCACAGTTACTGTAGTTGACCGTAATACCACTCTGTCAGTGATGGATATGGCAAGAACAAAAAATCAGTAGTAACATATAAAATCCAAGGAACACTATCCACTGCTTGAAATTTATGGATCACTACCTTCAACCCATATCAAATGCATACCTTTCTAACCAGCCCATGGCACATTTTCCAAGATGGTTGCATTCATGGGCCACAAAACAAGTATCGACATCTTTTTTAATCACACAAATATATTCTCATCACAATAGAGTTAATTTAGAAACTGGAAACAAGATATCTAGAGAATTCTCAAACATCTGGAAATTAAGCAGCACATCTATAAATAATTTATTGACTGAAAATAAAATCACAAAAGAGAATTGGAAAATGCTTTGAACTGAAGGACAATACACCTAACTTGGAGGAAACAGAGCTTTAAAATGCTTAAAAAGAGAAAATAATGACATAAAATCCCTAAGGATCTATGCTAGCAAAAGAAAAAAATAAATGAAATAAAACTGAGGCAGAAGACGAGAAATAATATAAATAATAATTTGATGATATAGAGAACAAACAGGACCAACAGTCAACAGTAGCCTGGAAACATCAAGAATTACTAGACTAAGCTGACCACAGAAGGAGGAACACAGATCATCTATAGCAAGAGTCAGAAAGAAGCAATTACTACATGTTTTATGAATAGGAAAAGGGTAATAAGACAATATACCAACAATTTTATATCAGCACATCTGATGATTTAGATCATATGGACAAATTTCTTTAAAAAAATTGGCATAAGACATTTGCTCTCTTATTGAAGAAGTTGAATTTGTTAGCGAAACCTTCCTAAAATGACAACTCTAGACCAATTTTCTTTTTCTGGTAAGTACACCAGACAATCAAGGATAGAGAGATAATAGAGAAACAAAGAATTTACATGTGTATGAGGAGACTGGGTATGTTTTAAGATGTTTTGTGGATTGAAAGATCTATAACATTCCCAAAATTATTTTTCCAATATAATCCATATATCTTTGTAAAAATTCAGAGATTACAGAATTGAAAACTATGAAATGTGAAGGTGTACCATTTCTTTTCATTTTTTGACTATACCAATCCCCTTCCTCTCTATCTTCATTTTAAGACTTTTTTTAATATTCCCTCAATAATTTCTCTACACTCCTATACACACATGCTTCTAAATAAGCCCATCCTAAAATCCTTCAAAATGCCATATATCTTGTATTTCTCAGGGGACACCTAGACTTGGTTGTTTCTGATAATGATAAATGTACCAAAAATGACTCATTTAAACTAATCAATTAGTGGCCTTGAATATTTCCACTCAAGTTCTGTCTATCCTTTACCACCTAACTCAGATAAGGAAGCATATAGGTGAACTTATGAATAAATCAGTGGCTTAATATCCTATTCAATCCAGACCCTAACTCATAATTTTGCCAGGGTTTCCTGGTACTTCTATCCCAACACAGTGGCCGGGTTAGCTATGAATCTTTTGTTGAAAATACTAGATATCTGGAAATAATTTATTTAAATAAAGCCAGCAGTTAGGCATTATGTGTCTTTCTCTCCTTGTATCTGTACCCATATTCAACCCTCTAGCTTATGAGCCCTTTTCTTTTATAAAAAAACAAACAAAATTCATATTCTAGTTTTGCTTTGTTTTAATTTTTGTTTCCTGGGGTTTTGTTGTATCTGAAAGTAACTTGCTGCTTTTCTGATATGTGGTAGAAACAAAGAAAATGTGGAATGAATTTGATTTTTTTTTAAAGATTTTATTTATTCATGAAAGACACACAGAGAGAAAGGCAGAGACATAGGCAGAGGGAGAAGCAGGCTCCATGCAGGGAGCCAAGGATCACACCCTGAGCCAGGGGCAGGTGCTCAACCGCTGAGTCACCCAGGTGTCCCTGAATTTGAAATTTAAAACAAGGGCCTTTTGGGATCCCTCCCTAGGTGGTTCAGTGGTTTGGTGCCTGCCTTCGGCTGGGGGTGTGATCCTGGAGACCTGGGGTGGAGTCCTGCACTGGGCTCCCTGCAGGGAGCCTGCTTCTCCCTCTGCCTGTGTCTGTGTCTCTGTGTGTGTGTGTGTCTCTCATGAATGAATAAATAAAATCTTAAAAAAAAAATAAAAATAAAATAAAACAAGGGCTAACTTTTAGGAAAGATACCTGCATTTCAGGTAAGCAGGGATGATTGAGAGCTGGTATCCTCTAGACATTTCAGTATGTTTCTTGAAAATTAAGCCCTCACTCTATTCCTTAATATACTCTTGTAAAGCAGATTTTCATAATATATTTGCAAAGCACCTTTAATGTCAAATGAGTTCCTGTACTCAACTTCATTATCATAAAAATGCCAGTTCTTCTGTAGTGAGGAAATCCAATTACTTATGACTAAGGTGTTTGGATGAAAATGACAAAACCAACAACTGTTAGTGGAAAAAAAGGCCAGCGTTCTCTATAATCTCACTGGGGTTCCAGTAAGGCTCTATGAATATGGAAACAGGGAACCAAAAGAGGAGGCTTTGCAAAGCTTAGACCACATTCAGTTCTTTCTTCAATTCAATTTTGTTGGCTTTCAAGAACAGTATCAGAGGGAGATTATTCCTCATTACATTTTCTTTTTCACTAATTTGTCAGATTTGCAGGAAATGAGGGAAATTCACAGAGACCAAGATGAACAGTCAGGAACAGAAGAGAACAGGTTTATATACTGTTTATTTATCAGAAGGGGCTTTAGTGAACAGAGCACAGGGTTTTAAAATGAGAAGCATTGTTATTGAATCAGGGCTTGACCACAGGGTGCATTCCTTGGGCAGCCTGCTTAGATGCTCTGACCCTCATATCCCATCCTTACAACGAGGGGGAACATGGCCACCTCAGGGTGACATTGTTAGGGCAATATAGTTGAATATGGTTGAAATTCATTATTATATGCAAAGTTGCAACATAGAGTACATGCACATTGCAGGAGTTCATAGTCAGTTTCTGACATCAAACAGTATCTAATATTTAATAAAGTTGAGAGTGCTCTAGGTGAAGATCCTGGATCTGCGTTTGCTATCTCCTTGATCTAGGGCAACATACTTAATTATTCTTCATCTCAGTTTTCCATCCTGAAAACCAGAGATGATAAGTCTCACTTGCGAGGTTGTCAGGAGTCCAATGAGATGGGAATGACATGCGTGGTGCATGGTCAACGTCAACGTCGAGACCTTAACCCATTCCCTAGTTCCTCGAATGCTTTTCCTCATTTCTTCAGCCTGTGCAGAGAATGAGTGGAGGGTGATGCTCACAGTAAAGGGTAAGTGCAGTGAGGAATAACCAGGAAGCTTTTCTTTTGAAGATAGATCTTATTACTGCAAATGTGAATGCCGACTCACTTTTTCTGAGGGGGTTCCTAATCCAAGTACCCCTTTTCCCAACCCAGATGAAATAACTCCGACAGCACTGACCTTCCTATGTTCTCATAACTCGAGGAACCGATTGCTCCCCAAATCTGGCTTTCTCTTTTTGAAATTATCCCTAGACAACCCTTAATGGTAATGGCTTCATCCAATAGGGAGCGTTGCAAGGATGTGATCCAGGAAGAACAGAGTCCTCCTAAGAAAATGACAGAGTTATTTATTTGTGAAAGTCCCTGGGGGAAATATGTCCCTGAACTCTGTCCCTGCAGCTGACACTAGGAAAAATGATTATCTGCTTTCCAGAGCTTTCTAAAACTAGCTTTACAGCTAAATGATTTTAAGATTCTGACAGCCTATAATTTTATGGCCCTTGGGTTCTAACTCTGTGATCATAAAGATTAAAATTTGTAAAGTGTGTTAATCTAAAATTTAACATGCTGAAGGTCTATGATTTCAGCTCTTCTTTGAATGTTTCCATAAAATACGTAGACTCTACATATTGCATCTGACTGGTCAGAGACCACTCTGGTCTTCCTAGCTAGTCTCTTTCTCTTCCACTCTAGACCCTAAAAATAATAAATCCCTCATACTTTCATGTAGCATCGAATGAATGAGTTGAACACCTATGCACCATGTTTTTTTTAATCATGCTGGTTATTAATCCCTTTAACCAAATCCAATTTTGATATGTAGTACAGCATAAGGGGGTAAATGCCTCATCCAGAAATAACTGGGCTTTTAAACTGATGCAAAGGCAATGCCTCCTTCATCAATAACTACTTCCATGCCCTCATTTTAAAAATCACAAATCTAGGATACCATCCTCTTGGAAGCCTGCCTAGATTAACCAGAGATAATTTCCAAACATATGAAATCTCAATTAAAATTTTTCCTGTAATAAAACCATAATATTCCATCTCTTTAACCTTTTTGAATACATGCTGTAGTCTTTAATTAGTCTGTTTAGATGCAGATTCCCTGTTGGCAAGATCACATCTGGAATATAAGTAATGGCCAGGGACAAGTGTGCAAAGTTGTGCACGCTCAGGGCTGCTTAGTCTGTCAGACTGTGCACAACTTGATGTAGTGACCACTAGGTGGGGGTGTTGCCTTGCATTCTAGGGCGAGGGCGGGGTCCATGCTCACCAGATCCACCATTGTTAGTGCAAAATCCATCGATAAAGCCCTTCCAAGTAAGTGCATTACTTCTTGTCCAAACAGGTGAATCAATCAGCAGTTTCCACTTTTATAAGGATGGCACATTTTTTTTTTTAGGATGGCACATTTTTACAGAGGATTTTGGACACAGAAATACCAGTCCTTGCCACATGAAGTGTAGGGATATTCCCAAGGGAAACACATCCCCCCACACACACCTCCCCCAAAATCAGTAGTTCATTTTGATGTGAAATTTTAATCTATTTTGTGAAGGGTGGCATATGACACAAATGCCTTGGTGTTTAGATTGCCATTAACTTTTCCTCTCCTATTAAATAGGGTATTTGATAAGTCTGGGTTCTGGCTGTCTCTGTGTAAAGATGAGTTTGGTTTATATAAGGTGACAGGCATCTTCATTGAAGGTCATGCACTTCTTAGGTATAATCTGTGGACCTACAATCAAGTTCCAGGCTTTGCCTCTGGCCTCGTGTTCCAGGAATTCTGAGATATGTGATGTGTGGAAATCTTGCTGGTAGGCCAAGATGGGTTTGTCTGGGTGTGATCCATCATAGGGAAGGAGATGTATGATGTTCACTGACATGTATGATCCCACACCACCCTAATGCAAGCCACATAAACTTTTCTAATAGTTGTATTTAAAAAAATGAAAGAAAAGGGTAAATTAAATTGAATTATGCATTCAGGTAACCCAGTGTATCTAATATGTCATTTCAACATGCAATCAACATAAAACATTTATTAATGAGATAGCTTACCTTCTGTTTCCTTTGTGCTAAATTGTAGAAATGAGTGTGTATTTTATACTTTTAGCCCATCTCAATCCAGTTACTATGCTCTTATAGGAAATACGTGATCCATATGTAGGATTTCATACTCCTTGCAGTTGCAAAAGTAGATCTACATACCCAAGTTGTTGCAAACATAAAGATTTTCCAGTAACTGATTGAGTACCAGATTCTCTAAATTTTAAAATAATTACAATGACATAAAACAAAACACTTCAGTCTTTCGAATGCACATGCCATATATCAAGCGCTCAATAACTATGAGAGGCTAACATGTAAGGTATCATGCTACACTGAAAATGATCTCTGTGGATCTTGCTATGAAAAAAAAAAAAAAAAGAGGGCAGCCCAGGTGGCTCAGCAGTTTAGTGCCACCTTCACCCCAGGGCATGATCCTAGAGACCTGGGATCGAGTCCCACATCAGGCTCCCTGCATGGAGCCTGCTTCTCCCTCTGCCTCTGCCTGTGTCTCTGCCTCTTCCTCTCTGTGTGTCTCTCATGAATAAATAAATAAAATCTTAAAAAAAAAAAGAGAGAGAGAGACAATCACTGTATAACCCTCCAGGAATTTCCTGAGCTGAGAACAACTGTATCATTGGCGTAACTCATCTCTCCAACATGATCAGATATCTTTCCAACGCAGGACCCTACATTTATGAATGCTTTGTTTTTACTGAGTCTAGTACAGTATTTGTCAGAGTTTAGGAATTTGATAAATACTTGTTGATTTAAATTGAATAATGAGGGACTCCTGGGTGGCTCAGTGGTTGAGCATCTGCCTTTGGCTCAGGGTTTGAGAGGTCCTGGGATCCAGTCCCACAGCAGGTGCTCTGTGGGGACTCGATCCCATCACACGCTGAAAAGTCTCATCATGTGATGAACCTCAGCAGCCAGGAAGTGATGGCACGTATCACATATGATACTGCAGGAAGAACAGTGGCACAAAAGTAGCTTTGGGAGGGCCTGCATGGTCCCAACTCTGCCTCCTTGAGTTACCAGCACCCCCTATCTAATTGCTGTCCTAGCACTTGCACACACTGCTGCATTTTTCTGCAATCGTATGTCATCATTAACCATATGTCTTCTTTCCACCACTTTTTTCCTAGCAATTCACCATCATTAATTTTTAGTACTCTTTCCTGAGGACAGTTGGCTCCCATCCAAATGTAATGAGGTTGAGATTCGTAAAGTTCGATAATTGTCAGGGGCAGAGTATAAATGTGATAAAAGGCAAGTTTCCTTCTTTCTTTTTTTCTTTTCTTTTTCTTTCTTTCTTTCTTTCTTTCTTTCTTTCTTTCTTTCTTTCTTTCTTTCTTTCTTTCTTCCTTTCTTCTTTCTTTTTGGTCTCTCAGTCAAATAGATTGACAATGGTCATCTCTGTGAGCTTCATTTGAGTTGGGATTATCAGGGTCATGAGGAAGATTTAGCTCAATACCAGGCAACTAGCAGTCATATTTGATGAATGTTGCAAACATATTAATAATAATTAATGAATTTCATCAATTTTTGTGGGTTAAATTATATCTACAAAGAGATGCATTATTCAATTTATTTATTTTTTTAAGATTTATTTATTTATTCATGAGAGACACAAAGAGGCAGAGACATAGGCAGAGGGAGAAGCAAGCTCCCTGCAGGGACCCCGATGTGGGACTCAATTCCAGGACCCTGGGATCATGCTCCTGAGCCAAAGGCAGATGCTCAAACCCTGAGCCTCCCACATATCCCTACAGAATGATTACTAACATTGAAGTAGCATTAGAGAATAGATTGCAGAAAAGCCTTGATCCTGCCCAAACCCACAGTCCATCCTGTCAGCAAGCTCCTGAAAGCAAATGCATAAAGCAGAAAGAATGACCAACATACATCAAAGAATATTTATTCTTAGCAGGCTTGGCAACAAAACTCTGAAACACAGGTTTGAGCCTCATTTTATTCTTCTTTATAATGGAGGGAACAAAAAGGTCAACTTCATTATTTTTATAAAGGGTTGAACACTTGTCAGTATCCTAGGACCTGAAAAATAGCAAGTTAGGGCTGCATGTTTGTTAATTGACTAAACTAGTGAATGTATAAACACTTTATGGGGCCACATGACAGTGCCTATAACTTCTATGCAGGTGTGTATATTTATTTTAATTTTTTAAAAATTTAAGATAATAGGAGATTTGCATACAGTCATAAGAAACAATCTAGAAAGATCCTGGATACCCTTCCCTCCGTTTTTCCCTAATTTTAACATCTCTGTCATGACTTTAAGAATCTATGTCTCCCCTACTCTTTTTTGTGTGAGGTGCTGAAGATAGTAGCAGCTGAAGTTCAGTGGAATTTGAAATGAAGTAGCATAAATCAGGATTCGGAGTGAAGATGTTGTTGGCATCTCTGTGACTGCCCCTCGCCAAGTGAGCAATGAAACTCCCAAAGAGAAGGATAAGTGTTTTCTTCAGACTGCCTTGTTTCTGCGCCACCTGCATGCGCTGCTTTAGCTGTCTGGGGGTTTAGAGCCAAGACTATAAACTGGGGTTTATAGACTTGGGTTGACCTGGTGCCCGGCTGGGGAGGAGCGTGGTTTTTCTGCCCTGGGGAGCCTGACCAAGTGTCACTCCTCTGGCAGTGTCAAAGGAGTGCAGTTCTCTCTCCCTGGGGAAGTCCAGCTTTGCAGTCACAGCTGGAAAACTGGTCGACCAGGTGGACCAGGCCTGCACCCAGGGAAGGCGGTGGGTGATCCTTGTGCTTTCATAGCCCTGCTACTGCTCTGCCAGGGAGGAGGCAGCAGGCACCCCAGAAGATAGTAGCAGGGGAGCCCAGTGTTTGGGTTGGTGAGTGAGAAACACATAGGGGTTCTGGTTCAGACTGTTGGTTTTAACCGAGATGCCAGTTGGAGTGCATTGAGTGGGCAACCAACTAAGCTCTCCAGTACCACGCAGGGCCCTCAGTTCTCTATCCAAGGCTTCCCTGAGGCATGTTTCAAACCTACACCCCACTCCCCAGTCCCAGAGCCTTCCTCATCTTTCTCAGGAAATAGAGGGCTCAGTTGAGGCTGCCTCTACATCCTACTGCTTCCTATTAATGCATATCTTCTGGTGGATTAGGACAATCCATGTCAGCCCCATCCAACTGTTGGTTGTGAGAGGCAGTTGTGTGCACTGTGGGATGTTTAGCAGCATCCTGGCCTCTCCTCACTAGATGCAGATAACATAGCTTTTGTTTTAAGATTTGATTTATTTATTCATGAAAGACAGAGAGAGAGGCAGACACAGGCAGAGGGAGAAGCAGGCTCCTCGCAGGGAGCCCGATGCAGGACTCGCTTCCAGGACCCCGGGATCACGCCCTGGGCTGAAGGCAGATGCTCAACTGCTGAGCCACCCAGGGGTCCCAACACAGCTCTGAGAACCAGGAGTGACTCCTGACCTGGCCCCACATCCCCTGGGGAAGGGGGGTGGGGTGGAAATCTCCCCTTGCTTGAGAAGTACTGCAAAAGACTTCTCTCTTTCATAACTGTCCTCTCTTGCTGTCTCAAGCATCTTATTGCATTACATATTTATGATTTGTTTTCCCATTCTACATCCTTATGTCCACTGCCTCCTTTCATGGTGTACACAAAGCCACACCTGTTACTCCTAGTGAAAAATAAATCAATAGCAAAACTATACAAAAGAAACCCAAATCAAATGGCCTTGACTTTGTGATCCCCCTAGCCACCGGACCACCTCTCTTGGATCCTTCTACTTCCAAGAAAGAGCTACGCTTAATGCCCATGTGTGCACCCTGTGTCCTGTCTATCCTGGTTTCTGATCCCACAACTCCTGGGATTATTTTGCCAACATTTCCAATAGCCTCCCCTTGCTAAATCCTGTGGAGACTTCTAATTTCTCAGGTTTTACAAAGCCTCTGCAAATTATACAACTTTTGACCAGTTCTCTACCCACACACATTTTATACAATTCCCTATTCCTTTAACTTCTAAGTTAATATATTTTCTGGCATTGAATCTTGTGCCAGGCTGGTGTATAATTCATTGGATCCTGTACGTGCATCTAATTTCTCCCTCATTGTTGTTTTAAGTGATTGCTTCTTATGACAGCTGTTGGGGCTCTTCAGTGACCCCCTCATCTTTCTCAGGAAATAGAGGGCTCAGTTGTGCCTGTTCACTTGCACAGCATCCACCGAGTGTGGTGTCTAACATAGAGTCTGTAGTTGACATGATGGCCATTGACAGTCCACTCAGCTGTCTTCCCTCTGTTGATGGCACCCTTTCTGTCTTTTCCACTGGCTACTCTTCATCTTTACCACTACAACCTGGAAACATAGGTGTTTTTCTTTCATCCAAACATCTTCCTGTTCACTAACAACCTCCCAAGGTGAACACAACAAGTTCTGTAACTTCAACAGCCTTAAAATTGTATCAAAAACATCTCTGGTCAAGACGTCTGCCCTCGACTCCATGCTCATATTTTCAGAAGCTCTCTAGACAGATATCACCAAGACGTTACCAAGACACCTCAAGCAAAGAATGTACAAAACTGAACTAATTACATTCGAACCCTCAGTGCCTAACTCATGGAAGAAGAAAAATAAAGAGAAAAAAGAGAAAAATATATTTTAAAAGAAGAAAAGGAGAAGGGGAAAAAAACCCCACATTTTCCCTGTATGTTCCTTTCCTACATCCTGTATCTGGAATCAATTTGACAAAACTAGCAAATGGTGTCTTTCCTATAGCTGCCTCCCTAAAATCCCCACAAATGTCACCAGATCTTTAACTCCTACCTTCTGTATCTCTTCTTAATTAGTAACTGCACTCCCTTTCCTCCATTCCTGTTGCTATTACCTAAACTCAAATATGTTTCATCTCCGTCTCAGTTCTCTTCCTGTTCTGATGTCCATGCTAGAACACAACAGTGCGCACATCAGTTGCTGAGCTACCTCTTTCCCCGCAAGAGAAATGCAATAAGCCTGTACCATACAGCTCAGCATCTTCCTCCACTCCCAAGCAGCTTTGTCCCTGCAGCTTCAGCCTCTCTCCTGATACACTCCAGACTACTTACTGAGGTACAGGGGAGCTGCTCCCCATGTCACCAGGCCTTGGCTCCATTCCCATATCTCATGCAGCCAGCAAGCCTTTACTCTACCTTTAAAAATAACTGGAGAATTGCATTCCACTGGAAAGTCTTTCTCAGGACACGTTCTTCACATTCTGACTCTTCCCCTGAGCTTCCAGAAAGCTCTCTATGTCATAGCTATTTACATACATGGTGCCCTGTTTCCCACCAGCAACTCTGTCTTAATGGGGACCATAGGTTGTGCACATCTTTATCTACAGAGCTTAGCGAATATCCAGCACTTAGTAGATCAGTAAATGTTTATTGATGCAAGGAAACAAAATGATAACATTCTTGTTCCCCTTTTCCTTTCTTTGTGAACTAAGTAGTACTGTGTCTCCATTCTCAGTGGAATACATGGTGAATTTATACTAAAAGGTAACATTTAAATGAATATAATTAAGTCCACAGCTTAGAACAGTCATGTGGCTTGCCAGTCTTAGGAAAACAGAGAGAGTCACCTGCTAAAATTGAAATTTCCACTCTGAATGGCTCACTCAATGATGCTTAGGGTGTGCAGTTTGCAGACAGACTTGTGTACCAGTGCTGGATTTGGTTGGCTTCATATGACTTTTCTACATTTGCAAACTCCTGGTATTTGGGCTTGATATCACATACATAGTCCATGGATACTGCCATGAAGGATGAAAAAGAGATTTTTGCTACCTCTATAAATATTATTTCCACTTAAAATATTTGAATTAATGGGATTTCATAGCTCACCTCATTCCTTATGATACAGACTTCAGTGTCTTCAAATTGACTTCTAGTTCAAGGCTTATTTTATTATTTTATTACGACAAGGGCAAGCATTAAATCCTGCTTCTCCAAGCAGTTACATGTGCCTTGTCACAGAACATGTTCGACTCAGGTAGGCGTTATTGTCTCCATTTTCTGGGTAGAATGGCTGAGCCTGTTGAGATGGCAAATATAGGATTTGAAGTTAGGTCTCCCAGCTGTAAATATATAGCTCAGTTCTGTGCATCCAAACTTCTTCTCAAGTCAACAAATGCAAGTAAGGGGAACACTGGGCCAAAATTTCACCCAAATTCTGGGATGGGGTTAGAGAGAAGAAGGAAATGAAAAACAAGGACTTCTTTGAGGCAGAGTCCCCCTCAGATTAATTTCTAATAGAAACTGCTTACCAGGCAAAATCTCCAGTATGTTCAATTCTGTCGCCAGCTTCATGCTGCATTTAAGGTATTATTGAAAGAAACAGACAGTGACAAGTATGACATTGGGGATTCTCTGGGAGCAATTTATATGGCCAAAAGATGTAGTCGGTTTTCTTCGTCTGATGTGACTTTTGGCTTCCTTTTCCATCAAGATAAGATGATACACCTTAAATACATCAAGCTCGAGGGAACTCAAGGTTTCCACTTGCCTGTCCAGTATAGCAGTCGTTAATCATATCTGACTATTCACAATAAAATTTAAATGAATGGAAATGAAATAAAATTTAAAATTCTATCCCTCCATTGCACTATCCACATTTCAGTGGTTCCATAGCTAAGAGTCCCAAATGAACATCTCCATCATCACAGAAGATTCTATGGGGCAGTCCTATCAGACCCAATACCATTTGCTGCTCTCTGCAGAATCCAGGGTAAGGTACATACCAAGAATTCAGTTCCACGTTTATAAAAATTTCTTATTTGCCCTCCAAAAAATACATGGGGAAAAAACTCTCACTAGCTTTGGAGATCTTGGGATTGTAAATCTCATTTTATTTATGTTTTTGTTTGCTGAGACCTGAACAGGCATGATGATGTACAATAGCTATCCTATATAAGCTTGCTGAAAGAATAAACAAATGTATGAATTTATTTGTTTTTCCTTCAATGCTAGGATTTGTGATATTCCTGCAGTCAATTCTACTCATTTTCTAGAAAATATATTCAACTGCTCAGGAAAGTGACCAAAACGTATTGGATAGCCATTGCTTAACCACGCACTAGACTCATACATTTATTATTTAATCTTGTTTCCTACAGAGACACCTGGGTGGCTCAGTGGTTGAGCATCTGCCTTTGGACAGGATCCTGGGATCAAGTCCCACATCGGGCTCCCCACAAGGAGCCTGCTTTTCCCTCTGCCTATGTCTCTGCCTCTATGTCTCTCATGAAGAAATAGATAATCTTGTTTCCAACAAGAAACTCACTGAAGAAAATATTACAATATGCAGATATTTGCCCAGAAATAACTGCAGAATTGGCTGCATCAGGATTCGCACTCAAGTCTATCAGGAGGCGAACCCATGTTTGCCCTACACCCCAGTCTTCTTGTGCGAGACAGCACCACATCTGGGGAAGGCTAAGAAAAATGAGTTCCTATTTAACATCATGGCTTAATTAAAATGTTTAACATTTATACTCTCCTTCCATTTCTGGAAATGAAGCCCTTCCTTGACTTTCAGGATATCACATTACCTCCCCATTCTTTGACTCTTCCAGTTGTTTCTTTCAAGTCCTCTTACATATCTAAGCATGTTGGCCCCCAAGGTGGAGAGAAGGTTAAGTCTTTGTATTCTTGGACATCGACAAAAATGTGAGTACATAGGGGGACTTTTCAAATATTGGCTGAATGTTAAAGAAAACTGAATGAAATAGTGGACAAGAAACACAAACACACAAAACTACAGGTTCAAGGTTACCCTAAATATAATTAATCCCTGCCTATCACCCTGATACTATCATATTCTTGATAGCAGTCACTTGGTCACTGGAAACTTCCAATGAGGGGGGAAAACTAATTGTCTCAATCAGCTTTTGCTTTTAGAAGAGGATTCCCTGTGATGAGAGCGACCCTCTCCCTCCAAATACTTGTGCACTCTACCTCCCTGTGCTCCCTTGGGTCTCACTCAAGGAGCCTGTCACCTTTTCCATGTGGTAGCTTTTCTGATGTAAGAAGGCACAAAGGTCACTTAACAACCTAAAATTGGCCTGGGACCACAGATATCAGGCTCCAGGTCACTTGAGTCCTCTCCTATAAGGTGAAAATAGGATTTCCTTGATGCCACCACACTGGCCTTTCCTTGCTTCATTACAATTCTTCTTTCAACTTTTGATAAGTGCCTGCAGACACAGTGCCACGCATCTTAACACATGCTCTCTCTTAGCTTAAATTCATAGAGGCACGCCATGTTTCAATACAAAGGACTGCAAACATTATGTATTTTACTCCTTCACACCTCCTTTCTTGTGTCCAGATGAACAAAGAGAAGTCCAAGAGGGTATAGTGACTCAGTCAATGTTACATAACTGGTGACTAATAAAGAGCCAGGATTGTTTTGTTTTGTTTTCTTACTGGTGGAATGCTATCTTCTTGAGTAAGGATTTTTCTTTTTTAAAATAGGCCCCATGCCCAGTGTGGAGCCCAATGCAGGGCTTGAACTCAGGACACAAGATCTGAGCTGAGGTCAAGAGTCCAGCCCTTAACTGGCTGAGCCACCCAGGTACTCCTTCTTGAGTGTACTTCTTAATACAATTTATCTTTCACTTTTGGAAAGTATTATTCTACCTCAAAGACATGAGGAACGCTGATGGCCAACTGAAGAGTTTGAGAAGTAGCAATCATTTATCCCATTTGATCTAGCAAGTGACATAGTGAACTGCTATTTTCCCCATTGGCCAAAGATTACAAACTTTAAGAGTGGAAGGAAAGAATAGTAGACTGAGTTGAAATACTCTAGGTTGTCATCTTACCCTTGTCAAGAACTGTCAATTTCCATAACTGGTAAATGTGGTAATGATCTCTACCCCACAGTCACTTACCTCTGTGACTCTCTGTTTAAAACCCATTAACTCCAGGAAATTGTGACATCACACAGTGGTAACCATGTCCATTGTATTCAGCCCCATATTCTGGGGGACTTGTTCATGTGAACCAAACCCCATTTGTTGACTTTGCTGAGATGATGGATGGGAAAGTACAGTGAAGTATCTCAGAGCCATGTGCCCCAACTTAGGCTTTAAGGCCAGAATAAAATCTCCACTTGCCATGTCACAGTTATTGATTACAGAGCATTTTGAGTACTCTAATGCTGTACAAAGCCCAAATTGTGTCTCAAGTGGACTTTTTCTTTGTTGTCACTCTCTTCCTGTGGTAATGCTCTCCTGCTGTATTTTTGGCTCTGTCATTCCAGGACCCACAGACACCCTTAAGGAGCACTAACTATTCCTGGGTGACCAGTGGCAGGCACACTGTTTTAGAAATGAGTTGCATTTTTATCTTCTTTCATTTAATTATATACTTCTGTCTTCTTTCACTTTTGGCTGGATTGCTGTCCAAATTGATCAAGCCTTGGCCAAGAGGCCAGATTCTGGCACTAATATTTGGAATGTGTCCCTTATGGAATTCCCTTAGCCCTTCAAGGAGATAAATACAAATTAGTCTAAATTAGGCTTAGAGGAAGTTCTGGAGTTTTCATCATCTATTTTTTTCCTAGCTTATTCCAGCTGCCATATACCATGGACACAGTAGACATTCATCTCAGCTCATGGTACTCATTTGTTTAACTAGAACTGGTTCTGCCTGTCAGCATCTGGACTTGAGGTAGAATCAGCTAAGTGTCAAGATGGTTAAATTTTCCCCAGTTTCCCAGGGCTTGCCAAACATGGTCTTTGCTTTTATTGTTGTACCTTCCAACCCATTCTCTACCTTGTAACCAGCACAATCTGTTAACAATATAAATCAGATTATGTCTTTCCTCTGTCTAAATACCCTTCAATAAATTCTCATTGCACTCATAATAAAGTTCAGATGCTTCTCCATGATGAATGAGGGCCCGTTTAAATTACACCCGCCTCCTCTTCAGCTCCATCCCCATTTTGTCCTTGCTGCTTCCTCTCCTGGGATGCTGCTCTCACAGCTCAGCTCACTGTATTTCTGGTGCCGTTGTGGCCTTCCACACTTGGCATTAAAGTATTTATCTAAAACAGATCACTTAAGTATCATGCATCAGGACGTTCTGTTTGTTTTATAGTTTGCTTTCCAATTTGCATCTACTTAATTCATGTGTTTAGTAGTTACCTGTGTTCTGTCCTCTACTCTCTTGGCATGTAAACTCCATCCAGGCACCACTCTTTTTGAGCTTGTTTTCCATTATCACGTCAGCACCTCACGTGGGGCCCAAGCATGAAAGGCCACGAATAACTTATGATTGAAGATTTATTTGGGGTAATATCATTAGAAGAATTTTTATACTATTAGGAGCCATGTCTGTTACTTACCACATGCCTTTGCATCCAGTAACAGGTGTTTTCTAGTACCTAATCAAAGCATCTTTGATATAAATAAATCTTTGATGTCATTAAGATGATTTTATCACCAGAGGACCCGAGGATGACTAAATTCATCTCTGCCAATCACTTAGCTTTTCCCCAGAGGCCTCCAAAACAGATGTATGTATAAGCCACATGGAAAGGAAAAGATGTAGCAATTGAATGCTTCCTGCCCTATTCATATAGTCCCAGGGTAACATTTGGTATTTGGGGCTATAGCACCTCATCCAGAATGTGGTCACTGTTCCTATTTTACTCGTCTAAGCTTAAAAAATGTGCCATAGGAAGGGAGAGATGAATGAGAAAAAGGAGGAAGACCAAAAGACAGGGAAAGGTCGAGATGCCCCTGTCTCTCTATGCTACTGTGGTCCTGTTTCTTTCATATGGAAGAATGGGAGAAAAGAGAAACCATGCCCAAACTCAGGACCTTTAAGTCACCATGATCCCATTCACCATTCACCATACAATGTAGTGACAGTGGCACAGACTCCTTTTTGCTATGCTCACAGGAAGGGGAAGCCAAAGTGCAAAGCATTAGGAACATCTGCTGTCTGCATGGTCCCTGCTGTCATGGTCTTGCACCCACATGTTTTCAGATGGTAAAGACTGCTAGATTGGGGAATGGGACATTTGGAAGGGGTGGAGGAGGAGGGCCTTTCCGACATTATGGCATTTGAACAGATACCTTGTGAAATGATGGAGGAAACTATATGAATGCTGGGGGGAAGAGAACTCTGGGCAGAAGGGCATTAAGTGCAAAGGCCCTAAGGTTGAGTGTGCTTAGCACGCTCTAGAAGAAGCAGGGAGGTCAGCACATTGCCAGAGCAGAAAAGAAGAGTCAGGCTGAGGTCAAATGACAACACCATAGATCCTACAATAATTTTAAAATTTGGAACACTTGGATTTTCTTTTGAATGAGATAGGAAGTGTTGAGCAGAAGAATCATCAATTGACTTAAACATCCAATTTTGATTTAAAAATGAGAGAATATGGGATGCCTGGGTGGCTCAATGGTTAAGCATCTGCCTTTGGCTCAGGACATGATCCTGGAGTCCCGGGATCAAGTCCCACATCGGGCTCCCTGCGTGGAGCCTGCTTCTCCCTCTGTCTGTGTCTCTGCCTCTCTGTCTGTGTCTCTCCTGAATAAATAAATAAAATCTTTAAAAAAATAAATAATAACAAACCGTAAATGAGAGAATATGTGTCCAGGAAGTTGGATGAATAGACTGGGTTCACTCGGTGAGTAGCACAGGGCCAGCACTGGAATGCTGGTCTTCTGGAATGTCAGACAGCCCTATTTCAATAACCACATCACATGGAATACAGTAGATTGGACAGAGACAACACAGGTAACTGAGAGAAGATGAGTTCAAGCTTGGCAAGAAAGAGGAGCCACTGGTCACAACCGATCTCATGATGTCATATTAGTGGGTTTTAGAATTTTTTTTGTATGCAATTTTGTGGTTATCCTGGTCCTTAGAGGATAAACTGTTGTAAGGAGTCTCCTCACGGCTATTTGGTGTGGTAGTGGGGGGGTGGTAAAGAAACACTTAACAGCTCCATCTATTATCTGACTTTCTTCAGACCTGAAACACACTGGTTTCCCTCTACCCTCAATGTTCTGGAAAGAGGGGCCAAGTTAGGACTGCCTACTTTGTCAATCAGGGTTGCAGGACCACTAGCATGTCCAAAATATTTGTCTTTGTTGTGAGTAGCTATTTCATGGCTTCACTAGCTGAAGATTTTATTTTACAGTCTTGAGAAGAGAAAATAAATAAGGAGACTAAAAGCAACCACGTCAGATACATCTTTCAAAGATCCTGCCAAGATCTGTCAACCTGAGCGTCTCTAAATAACCAGTGACAAATGTTGTGTTGACATATTTCTCCATTTCCCAGTGAATAATTAACAGCAAATGTCAGGGAAGGCTGGTGAAATAATTTCAAACAAATAAAAACCCACTTCCAACTCATTTCAAGCATCCATAACCCTCTCTGCGACAGACACAGTTAGGAAACAAAGCAAACTATTCCCCCAAATTATCAGAAAACTGGGAACCTTCTAAGCAGAATTCTTTCTTTCTTTCATGTCAAAGTGAAAACACGTGGAGAGCTAAAAGTGTGGAAAGCACTTGGAGACACCTAACGAAGGGAGTCTGTTATTTCCATGGCCATGGAGGCAGTGTGGTGTTAAATGAGCAGAACCTCTATGTCAAATAAATGCAAGTTCATATCTTGGTACCAACACCTTCTCCTTCTCGTACCATGATCTTAAGCTCCTGAATTCTTGTTTTAGACTTTTCATTCCTTAAACAGTAGTAATAACTTCCAGTTTGCAAGGTTGTTGGAAGTTTGAGGTAATACACTTACTTTATAAGGGTCACACCAGGTTTGATGGCACTGGCACTTGAGAGATCATCCATGAGTCCATGAGATTGATGAATGGATATGCTTTGTACCTCCCATAATGCCCTGCACATAGTAGACACCCACAGATTGTGCCCCCTCCACTTACTCTCCCATTGAATACCTCTTCTTTAATAACTGTCTTCATGTGTATTCACTCCCACAGTTGTGGGAATATTGAGGTAGGAACGACAAGTTAACAAAATTCTCTAGGTTTCTTCATGTATCAAGCTGAAATTGTATAATCTGCCACAAAGTTCTTTTGTGTATTATAGAACTGAAGTTAGAATACTATATTTATATGTTACATTAGCTGGATAAGAGAAGGCACTCTACACATAAAAATGAAATTTGAATAATCTGGGTTTTTTTTTGTTTTGTTTTTTGGCCTTTTTTAAGCTGATAGCCAAACTTAGACTTTGTTCTTCCTAATATTTAGAAGGAAAAATTCTTCTCTGAGTATAGCTAAGCACTTTTCATAGCAGAAACATTGAAAAAAAATACATCTCACCTTGGTAGAGATTAATTAATTTACATCTACTCTTCAATTACACAGTTTACACAAACTTTGTATCAAAAGAGAATTAGCAATGAAGACTGAAATGGGAATATCATGCTTATTTCCTGATGCGTACTCCATAATGATCTATGGCTATTTCTTGCCTTATAAGATTAAGAAACTCATATTTTTAATTAAAAAAGATGATTTTAAGTTTTATTTCCACTGCTGTCTTCCTGATGAAAGTGGAATAGTTTCTGCATCTAGATGAAATATCAGATTTTCTAGAGCAGTACTAATCAGTATGTTTGTCTATTTTTTTTAAATTTTATTTTTATTTGATATTATGAAAATATCATCTTAAAGTACTTTTTTGTATTTTCAATTTTGTTATATTTTTTACATACCTCTAAGATTAAAGTAGTACCGTTTTACAACAGAAGTCAGCAAACAATGGCTCACTGGTTAAATATGATCCACCACCTGTCTCCATATGGCCCTCAAACCTAAGAAAGGTTCTTAGCTTTAGAATTATTTAAGAAAAAAAAAAAAGAAGAGCAATTTTTGTGACATATGAAAATTATAAAACATTCAAATTTCAGTGTCCCATAAGTAAAGTTCTGTGGGGACACAGTCAAGATCGTTTGTTTACTCCTTGCCCACACTGCTTTGATGCTACAGTAGCCAAGTTGAGTAGTTGTGTTAAAGATTGCAAGGCCTGCAAAGCCCTAAATATTTGCTATCTTGCCCTTTACAGGAAAAGTTTGCCAAATTCCACTTTGCAGTATATTAAGAGATTTCCATATATCCAAACATAAATTTTGAACCAATAGGACAGCAGAGACCCTGAGAACTTGTGCTTTATGCCTTTTAGGCATATCGCTAATCAGAGATGCAGCTTACATTAGAAAGTAAATCTTCTTGTGAAGGAATTTGGTGAATAAAGATGTAAAGAAGTGATGATATTATTATATTAAAAATGCTCCATAAATTGCATGAAGGATTTATGAAAATTCAAACTTGCTAACTATGAATTTTTCCATGAATGTCTAAAACTGCTGTGCTTCACAAAAAATATTCCTTCCCAATTGAAATCAAATTTGTTTTCTTTTTTTGTGGATTAAACATTTATGAGTTACATTTATTGGATCCTGAATAGAATTTTCATTTGCTGATACAAATACTTTGCTGGCCAAGGGCTCTGTCTGATTGATGCATGGTCTTCTTTCTTCTCCATCCAAATTTTTAGGTTTCCTATTTCCACCTTTTCTTTGTTGGCATCCAGGCAGTTTGATCTTCTCAGAAAAAAAAAATAAGTGGGAGCACAGGGGACACAAGCTTTTTGATTCAAAAAGCTGATGAAGTTTACAAAACTCTGACCTAAAATAAGATGGTCAGTGGATTTTAATCAGACTTTCTTTTTATTAGAAATCCAATTTTTTTTCTAATACAATTCAACCCTGAGACTGGAGTTATTTTTCTCAGTGATTTCACCAGCAAAAAATGGGGAAAATAGGTGTTCTGCTCTTTCTCTTTGTGGTATAATGGCTCAACAAAAAAACAGTCTATCTCGAAATTTAGTTAGTTGTACTGCTTTTCTTTCCAGTAGGCAAGAGAAGACCAGCTGTGAACATGAAAAGAGGTTAACTGTAGGCAAAGCAACCCAGTCGGATGGTCTGGAACATCCAGACAACTTTGCTGCTTATTTGGTCTGTGATTAAATCTGATTTATAGGGAAAGTTATAGCTCATCCAAGCAAAAGATTGACAGAGCTTTGGAAGCTGAGGTTATTACAGATAAACCATATTGGCCTATAAGCATGGGTTTGAGATTCAGATGAGTCTGAGTTGAAATACAGCTTTATCACATAAATGTTATATCTGTAAGAATATTTTTTGACTTTCTGAATCCCTTACCTAAAAATGATGATGATGATGATGATGATGATGGTGATGATAATGACAGTGTCCCTAGTTAGTTCCTTCTATGTAAAGTCCTTAGCATAGTTCCTGGTACACATAGGAATAATACCTGCCATTCAGAATAATAAATATGAAATAAGAACACCAACTACTATTGGTTTTATACCATCACATAGAGGGACATACTCTGACTGTAAGATGGAGTATTGGCATCTCAACTGGAATACCAAATAACAAAACCTACCTCATCTGTTAGTAGATATATTGGCAAATTACCAGAAGAAATCATTGAGGGTAAAATCCAACACAGCAAATTGGTCAAAATCCAGGCTCCATGGGGGTAGTTGGGACAAAGAGAGGGGGAGGCTCAGTTGTCAGTACTGGGGATCTGGTTTTTGTCAGATAAACATAGATGTCTAGATATGATATGGGCACCACCATCATGAAGGTAGAGATGCTTATTTACCAAGCTCCCCCAACTGGGTGGTTGAGAAGAATGAGTTCAAGTCCCAGAAAGAATCCAACAAAAATCCAACAAAAAAGTCAGCATGCATTGATAAGAAAACTCAGACTTCATTTTTCATCTACTTCCTTAAAATCTCAGAAAATATTGCTAATTACATTATATACATTATAAACATCTCCAAGCTGTACAAAGTGGCTGCAACATCGAAGATACATAGTAAGTGCCAGTTGAATTAATAAACATGTGAAATTTATATGGACCAAAGGGTATTGTTTCTGTATTGAGTATGTGTTGGTGAATAAGCTACCATACCTGAATTTAAGGAGCTCACAGTTTAGTGGTGTGAGGAGACATTTTAGTGAAAATTAACATACCTCTTTGATATAATTAATTTGAGGCCTACATTGTAGAATTTTTGAAGTGCCTTCAAACATATTCCCTCATTTGAATTTCAAAACAGCTATGTGAGAAAGACATTTTATTCCTAAGCTACAGTTCAGAAAACAAAAGTCCAAAGGAGTTATATCATTAACCTTAGACTGGATGTTTTTAGACAATGTAATGGTTAATTTTATATGTAAGCTAGACTGAACCATGGTGCCCAAATATGTGAGCAAACATTATTGAGGGCTTTTTGGTGGTGAGATTACAATTTAAATTGGTGGATTTCAAATAAAACAGATTGCCCCCATTTATATGGGTGGGCCTTATCTAATCAGTCGAAGACTTCACTAGCACAAAAGACTGATCTGAAGCAAGAGGGAATAATGTCAGCAGACAAGATTTAGACTTGAACTACAATTTCAACTCTTCCTTGGGTCTCCAGGCTGCCAGCTCACTCTGCAGATTTTGGACTTGCCAGTCTCCATACTTGCATGAGCCAATTCCTTAAAATCTCTCTTTCAACAGATAGATTTTTATATATGCATATATAAAAGATACAGGAGGATAAATGATAAATTCACTCCTACATGCAAACAATCCTTAGTTTGTAATCCCTAGAGAATCAAGATTCAAGTGGAGCCAGGGAGGAGATATTTGCAAGGAGATATTCAAAGGACATCTGGATATAGAGTCTATTATTATTTCTAGGATATATAATGGATTGTTCTTGAGACTATGTTTCATCATGAGGCTGAGTCCCAAAGATAGGGTTGACTGACTTGGAACATAGTAACCAATGGCCACATGATTAACCAGTTGAGATTGGCATGTCACCAAGCTGCTGAGTGAGGGCTTTGGCAGCAGGAGTGGCTGTATCAAGATGGTTAAAGTTAGGCCCATAATATCCTCTCTGTTCTACATGGGTAAGTTCATTTAAGTTAACACAAGACCCAGCCAGCCCAGTAGGATCATCCCCTTGGGGGACAACTGACTCCCAAGGCAAGAGTCCTTGGAGCCACTGAAGGAGCCCCAATCACATTGACTAAGACAGAGGACAGAACTTCGGATCCAGTGAAGAATTTGAGTTCACTTTGTGATTCAAAGGAGAGACTAAATCATGTAATCAAGGACAGATTTAGGGTTTATAGAGGAGAATGGTGCTCTAGGGTATGTACATACCTACGATCTCACCATGAGCAAATTTAGTCTGAGACAGGCAAACAAAAACCAGGTCTTACACGAACACATTACAAGGATTAGTTTGAAAGGGTCACAGAACAGAGAAGACTGCATCTTAATGGATGAAGACTTTTATTCCTGGCAGCTTTATTGGACTCCAGCCATCTGAGGCCAGTTGCTGAAGCAGTGACCAGCCTAAAGAACTTCTGTACTATACACAGTAGCATCAATGCAATGGGAAATTGGAAACATAGCTTTGGATCATGCATGTACTGAATTTGGATAAAGGGACGTCAGATTTTACCATTATCAACTGATATTAGTCATTGAGACAGATTTTTTTCCTCTGGTCTCTTTTAAGACAGACAAATAAGAACACAGCCTGGAGAATCATAATCCTGGCTGACCTCACAATCAATACCTATCTGCAGTTGACAGAGCAATCTTCTGGAGATGAGAAATAATAATAAAAAAATCTTAACATTTAAATTCCATTTGCTCAGTGCTATCCAGGTGTGGTTGTCATTTTGTTTCATTGGTCCAGAGATTTATCAAATCCTAATTTGGCACCATAACTTCTGTCATCCATCCTGCACATCCCTTCTCTGGGGAGACTGCAAATTCTTCCAAACTGGGTCTTCGTGCACCTGTAGAACTGCTAAGCTAGAAAGTAGCTATAAAACCCACTGTGTTTTAAACCTCTCGTTTTGAAGATATGAAAACCCAGGGAATTGCAAGGGTGAAGATGTCTATCATATGCAAATTTCCAAGTGCTCCGAAGTAAAATCAAAGGAAGAAAGACAGATGTGGTCCTGAGGTTAGGACACTTAGCCACATGCTAGCTTCTGAATGCTCTCAAAGCTCCTGCCAGATTTCTCCCACAAGTGGGGTAAAGAAACACAGATGTTGGTCAAGGCCAAGCTTCTGGGACAATGGAGCTAGACAAAGCTAGATAAAATTTAAAATCACTTGCATTTTTATGGCAGATTATGTAGAATAATGGTGTTGCCTCCTTTTTTCCAAAAGGATGTGGCAATAAGGCTGGAGCCTCCTTCTGGCTGGGAGATGTAGCTTCTTCATCCTTGTAAGTCAAAGCAGGAACAGTTGGGCTTAGAGAGAGGGAAATGGGAATAAAGGTTGGCCTTTTTCTAGTTCAGGCCAAATATATCCCCATAGTTCATTCATAGTTCAGATGACCCCACTGAATTCACAATTGTACGCTATTGAACACTGAGTTGGAAATTGCTTATTTTAAAGGGATTTTGTCTGGTCTAGCTGTCTCTAAGCACACATCTGTGTTAGCCAGGCTGGTGGTTGTGACCATGCTAAGTAGGTGGCAGGTTCACTACCAACAAACCCCTTCCTTTCAAGGTTCCGCCTGACCTTTGCTGACCTCCCTATGCCCCAGACACTTTAATCTCATCCCTGTCCTCTCCCCTAGCAAGATGCTAGATCCCCTCCACCCTTTAATAAATATTTGCATCTTCTCATCCTGGCTTATCATTTGGAGGGTAAAACATTATAATATTGTTGCTTATAGTACTGAATAAGTATTTGATCTTTGTTCCAGTTCCTGGCACAGAATTCCTAAAACCCCTGGAATTTCCTAAGTATGGAAAGCAGTAAAGACATATTATGTTATGTTAATGAAGTGACTTTTGGAAGCACCTAAGGATGGAGAGCCGGTTGCCAGTGGAGTCAGTCCTGTGACTAGAGGGTTAGAACTTCCACCCCTTGACCTCCAGGAGGAGAGGAGCTGGGGATTGAGTTAAATCAACAATGGCCAACACCCCATGTATCTCTTCATCTGGCATTATTCATATCTTTTACTATCTTTTATAATAAATCGGGAATCTAGTGACTAAACAGGTTCCATGAGTCTTGTTAGTCACTCTAGCAAATTAACACAACCCAAGAAGGGGGTTATGGGAACTTCCAAACTATAGCCAGTTGGTCAAAAGCCCTGGAAGCAACCTGGTCTTGAAATTGGCATCTCAAGTGAGGGCAGTCTTATAGGACTCAGCCCTGAACCTGTGGAATCCGATGCATCTCTAGGTAGGCACTATCAGAATTGAGTTGAATTATAGTACACCCAGATGGTGTCAGAGAACTGCTTGGTAGTGTGGGAAACACACCTCTCCACCTCCAACATACACACACACACACACACACACACATTGGAGATCAGATTCAGAATTTTTCATTCATGGAAACATGCATCCACATTATCGATATGATGGAAATCCCACATCATTTCTCATAGACCCTCATAGCTTTCTTGAGAATATGTCCCATATCAGACTAATAACAGTTCATGGCTCTCCACGGTAAGGAGAATTTAACATGAAGTTATATGAAGAGGTGTAAAGAACAAAATATAAGAAATCTTCAAATGATAAATTCCATCTGTACCTTTCTCCAAAATGAAGAATCAAGCAATCAAAGAAAATCCTTAGAAACCAAAAGTAAAGGAATACATTCAGTCTTTTGAATGGCTCTTCCCCAATCACAGACACAGAGGGCAAGTGAGTCTCCCTGGCTTTGACCTGGAATGTCCCTCGGAGGTGCAGTCACACATGGTAAGACGTGCATGCAATCTGCTTTCTCATGTATCCCAGAGCTTTGCTCACAGATTGTCACTATCTCTTGCATGCCCAGCTCTCCTTCTCGAAGCTCTGTTCTCTGCTCCATCAATTTCTTTGAAGGTGACATTGATAGCTTCATTTCAATATCCAGGAGACTTTTTACAAAGGGAAAAAATAATAACCAACTTCTATGTCTGTTTCCACGTGATTGCAATGCCTCCCCCTCATTTTTCTTCCTTATACTTTGCTCATTTTTGAAAATGTCTTGCAAGAGATTCAGGAACACATATCTTAAACTCAAGAAAACCAAACCAATGTTCTATTCTGACAATATGAATGAAACTAAGAAGCAGGAACAACCCACATGTACTCAGCAGTCCAGGAGGTAGGTTTGGGAACTATATATTTTTAAGCTCAGATGATGGAAAGGAAATAATCTTGGGAGAGAAAGAAATAAAACACTCACATGTGTGCATCATCTTTTCAATTGCTGAAACCCCAGTTACTCTCAATGTGGCCAGAAAAGTACCTTTAATCTGCCAGGCTGCACTTGTATTTGTTTCTTGTGGGAAATACTGAATGAAGAGATGGTGAAGAGTCTGTATCCTCTTAGATTCCTATCCCTGCTATGAACACAAACCCAGGGGTTATGCTATAAAAGACACAAGACCAAGCCTCTTTGGGATGTCCTTCAACAGAAGAAAGCGAAAAATTTTTCAGCTCACAATCTTTAAATAGTCAAATAAATATAATGTCTATGCTTAGAAATCTTAGATTTGTTCTTCACTTTGAAAGACATCATTCCATTCTTTTCTGGCTTACATCTTCCTCGTTGCTGCAAGGTCAGCCATCAGCATTACTGTTGCTCTAATAAATATAATGTGTTTTTTTCTCCAGCTGATTTAATGATTTTTCTTATTGTATATAATTTGGTAAGTTTGGATGTGCCTCAATAGGGTTTTTCTTGCTGTTTTTAAGATGTGTGTATTGATTTTAGAGGTGAGGGGCAGCAGGAGAGGGAGAGAGAATCTTAAGCAGACTCCTCACTGAGTGAGGAGCCTGACACAGGGCTCAATCTCATGACCCCGAGATCATGACTTTGACTTGAGTCAAAACCAAGAGTCTGATGCTTAAACAACTGATCCACCCTGGGGCCCCTTCTTTATGTTTTTGAGCATGGAGTTTATCAAGCTTCTTAAATTTGTGGGTTGATATTTTTCATCACTTTTGAACATTCCTGGATATTATTTCTGCAAAGTTTACTTCTAACATATATTCCACATCAACATGAGAACTGTGTCCCACATGTCTCTTAAGCTCTTCTGTGTTCTTCCTTTTATTTTTTCCCCCTTTCTGTGTTTGCTTGGATAGTATCAATGAGTGGGAAATATCAGAAAGGGAGGCAGAACATGAAAGACTCCTAACTCTGGGAAATGAATGGGTGGTGGAAGGGGAGGTGGGCGGGGGTGGGGGTGATTGGGTGACGGGCACTGAAGTGGGCACTTGATGGGATGAGCACTGGGTGTTATTCTATATGTTGGCAAATTGAACACCAATAAAAATATATATATATATATATATAGGATTGTTTCAATTGATCTTTCTTTGTCTTTCCATTCAATGAGTTTTTTATTTTTGGTTTTGTAGTTTTGGGATCTAGAATACCTATTTGAATTTTCTCTTAAAATATTATTTGTCTGTTATTGTCTCATTTTTCAGAGCTGTTTTAAAATCCTTTTGTGCCATTCAGTGGGCCATAAGTGGATCTGCCTTCGTGTCCTTTTTACCTTGGTTATCAGTTACATTTTTCTGCTTCCACACAAATATATATACATCTGGCATGGTATATACGAGAAACATATTGGTCAGAATTAATGTTATTTGCAGTCATAGTTTGCTCTCTTCCCAGATAAATTAGGGGCTGTTCAGGAACAGAGCTGAGTCAAGATTGATTCTCAATTTTCGGGAGTCTCAAGTGTGTGCCTCTTTTAACCCAGCCCCTTCTTCAAGCACCATCCACTCTGGGTTTTTGTTTGAGAGTACTGCCTGCCTCTATCTTAAATCCTAATAATTCTGTGGTTCAGAGATTTTGATTTCATCTTCTTATTCCTCTACTGCATGCAGGATCCAATTCTGACAAAGTTCCTCAGGGCAGGATCTGCATGAGCTTACTGTGGGTTCCTCCTTCTGGTGGGACATTATTCTCCTAGGTAATCTGTGATCTCACTCTGAATTCCCAGCCCAGGCCCAAGCTTGCTGGCAGCTGTAAAACATGATGAGGGTGTTTTGGCTCTGCTTGGTCAAGGTAGCAATTGCTGTCCTTAGGACCCCCACTGGCTGAGCTCTGTCATGCAGAGTCCCTTACCTCTGTAAGCCCAGAGTCAGAGTCAGCATGTGTCCCCATGAAAGAAAAGCGCAGGAAGTCTTAGCTCTGGAATTTTAGTTCATACAGTCTATTTCCATAAGTATCCAATCATTATAAACATGCACATTTAATCATTTATCTGTCTTCCTATATATTTATCTCTGGTGGTTGCAGTGTGAGTGACAGCCAGCCACAGTTAGTCTACCCACTCAGAAATAGGGGTGTGGAAAGCTGGATCTGAATCCCAACTCATGCACTTGTCAGCACTGTGAACAATTCTGGACAAGCACTTCTCTCTGAGTGTCAGTCTTTTCATACAGAAAGTGAGGCTGGTATTGCATAAAATGTGTGACCTCTGTCTAGAAGGTACACTATCATGTTTCATATTTCCAACCTACAAGTTTTCATCTTTCTCCCACAAGATTTTTGACCTTTTATTATTAATCCAACAATGACATGTGTTTAGGTTTGCTTTCTTTTGTAACAAATTCTCTTTGTGTCACCTGCTACATTGTGGTGAAAGATTGTGAGCTTCTGGGCATGATATTCATAGGGTGTAAAATATGAAACCGCGCCGAGGAGCAATGTTCTGGAGCACAAGCATCAAACCAACAGAGACTTGACTCATTCAAATGGAACAGCTGCCTGTAGACCATCCAAGGGGAAGTCAAGGTCAAAACAAACCAGAGAAATCATCACGTGTCATTCCCTAACAACACAAGCCTGGTGTCATTGTATAGATTGAGCATATAGCACATACTAATGGGGAGAGGCTGCATTTGAAGGGAAGGGAAAGGAGGATAGAGGAAGAGGGGCAAATAGTGAGGTGGTGTAACAAACAAATGAGCAGGAGAGGATAGGAGGCAAAGCCTGAAAGATAGGCTGGGACACAAGGACACCCATGGGAAAAGGCACAGAAAATCAAGGTCAATACATTTGCAGTGAGGGAGATAATCTGACAAGAGATGGACGGAGAAATAAGGAGACTGAGTGAAAAAGCTTATCAAGTTGTAAAAAGAACAGGAGAGCTGTGCTCTGAGAGAGGGGCAGGGAGAGACCAGGACTAACCGAACATAAAGAGTTTAGCAGGATAAGGGGACAGGAAACAAGGGGAGACAGTCTTGGAGAGCTAAGGTCTCTAGGAAGAGACTGAATGGAAGCCAAATGCAGATGCAGAGAGAACGGAGAGATGGCTGGAGAAAAGGCAGGTGAGAAGTGCAGGAAAACCCAGGAAAATACGGTGAAACATAACATTCAATTCAATTAAACAACTGCAGTGGGCTGCACACCTGGCAAACTTAAGCTGAAGTAATTCACCCCAAGAGTGTGCAATGGCATCTACTGTTTTCTCTCGATTTTCTAAAGGTTGAAACTATGCCCAAGGCCGTGGGGTTGGTGGTTAAGCTGGAAATCCATTCCAGGTTGGTGTGTCTCAAAAGATCATGTCTTTTCCACTCTGTCAAGCACAGTGATAGGAGCGGGCACAGTAAAAAGGGGATGGCTGTTCAAAGGGATGAAGGATGGAGACAGAGGGGCCTCTGATAGAGGGCTGTGGCCTCAAGGCTCTCTTTGTCAAGACCGCAAGTTGTCTTGCTCTAAAACAAATTAAGTTTGCCAGGTTGATTTACCCAGTGTAGGACTGTCTCTAAAGCAAATCACGATCTCCTGGTGTTACATCACCCTGATTTAGGAAGGTGGACAACCTAACTTACTCAAGCAAGTTGGAGATATAGTTTCTGTTTTCCAGTGGTAGCTTGATGTCAGAGAGAATCTGAGCCTTTCGAGGAGGCTGCCCTGGCTTCCTGGGCTGCCTCCTAGAGAAAGCCAGGCTGTTTGCCCCAGGGACGTGCATCTATCAAGAAAAAAACAGGGGAACATTACAAAACAGGATTGGAGCAAGTGCAGGTTAAGTGCATATCACAAACACATACAGGGGAAATCAGAGCCGCGCTGTGATCCAAGGGGCTCTGAAGAAGTGCTGTGTGCAGAATGGCCCTGTTGGAAAGGGATCTCAGAATAACCAGAGGTGCAAACAATCTTGTCTTTCCTGATCTCTAATTCTGGTCATCTCCATCCTTCTGCAGTTATCACCTAGGGACAGCCTTGTGCTCTTCTGTCTCATCACGCATGTGTCTCCTGGATGCATCCTCTTACAGGCTACTGCGCCACCCCATTCTGTGGCTTGTGAGCCATTTGCTGCCCACTTGCTAGCATGACTGTGAAGACTATTCACGATTAGCCTTGAAGAAAAAAAAAATCTACCTTGATCTCCAGTACCTTCCTTTGCTGCATTTTAAGCTTGAAATATGTTTTCATTTTCCCCCGGCCATGAACATGTCTTAGGATAGTTAACTTCACAGATAGGAGGGTTTTGCTGCAGCCTGGAGTTGTCTGGCACTGGGCTTTAGAGATGAACTTGAGTGAGGATAAGAGGCACTGCAGACTGGCCACAGGTAAGGGCTCCGGATAGTAAGCTGTTCTCTGCTAATCTGAAGTCCCTAACTCTCTAAGGGCAAGAAAGGCCAAGCATCTCCAGGGCTTCCTCTGTGGATGCATAGGTACCCTGGTCAAACCTTCACCTGCATGCAGACGTGGCACATGGCTCTTGGGCTCAGGGCCTGAAATACAAAGTGAAATGAACACAGAGCACATTCCAAGGTCTTGACTGTTGATAATCAGGTGTCATTTCCTTGCATGCACGACACATGCAATTAGAAAGCAGAGTACCAGACCACCTTCTGGATTTACCTCTGTGTCTCACTGTCTTGTGCATCCTCGGAGAAGTCCCTTCGATTCTCGAGGACTCAATCATTACATCTGGGAAAAATAAAAAGCTAAGTTAGAATGAGTCTTCAAAATTTCTTTCACACTTACCAGTGATCCTGTGATTTTTTTTCTAGCATAGAAAGTAGCCCTATGAAAATATAATTCACTTTGTCACTAACTTGTCAGAACGCTATTGGATAAGTCAGTTATGTCCTTTCTCTAGGACTCAGTTGTCTCAGCTGGACTAAATTAGGTGCAAACTGGTAGCTCAGGGCCCCAAATCCTGTTGAATATATATGTATTTTATTTAGTCCTGTCACTATGTGTGTGTGTGTGTGTGTGTGTGTGTACGTGTGTGATGGCATTCAAATACCAAGTATTGTTAAACTATTTATAAATATTTATAAAAGTTGGGGATCCCTGGGTGGCTCAGTGGTTTAGTGCCATCTGCAGCCTGGGGCTTGATCCTGGAGACCCGGGATCGAGTCCCGCAGCAGGGTCCCTGCATGAAGCCTGCTTCTCCCTCTGCCTGTGTCTCTGCCTATCTCTCTCTCTGTCTCTCTCTCTCTCTCTCTCTTTCTCTCTGTCTCTCATGAATAAATAAATAAAATCTTTTAAAAATATAATTATAAAAGTTATCTGTAAAAGAGGATATCATGAGGAGTCAGTGGACCTGGTAACACTGGGTCAGCCGCCCCTCCTGGAGCATCAGATCCTGGATGCGAGCAGCTGCTTTCTTTTGACCTGGTTTGTGTTTTCCGGGCTGCCTCCTCCTTGTGATGCATTATTACTCATTAATATCATCTGCCCAGCCCCTAAAGCTTCTGAGTTTCTGCTTGTTGAGATAATTTCTAGGATCCTTTCAACTTTAAAATTGTGTGATTCCAAGCATAAGACGTGACCTCTGCTCTCCAGAATGTATTTTCAATCAATCAAGAAAATGATTGGGAATATAATGGGTCTAAGGATCATGGGGGGTGTTTTCCTGATTATCTGCCAAATTATTATTTTTCTCCTCTCTTTGTATTTTTTTTCATGAAGGCTGCCTGCATCAACTCCCCTTGACATTAATTCTATTGTTCGTGTGCATATGACAGGTACATAAAACTGACACTACAAAATCCTTACAAGGGATTTCTTTATCACAGCCAAAGTTAAGAGGTCTGCTAATTGTTAATGCTAATAAAAGTAACTGCTATTACTTGGCTTTTAAAATATAATTACATGACAGGAATGCTCTGCTTCATTTTCCTCACACAGCCCATGTAATCACCATGTAACAAAATTAGCGATGGAAGAGGCTTCAGTAAAAAGGCAGACTTATCCATTTAAGAGATGGGAAGTGTCCGAGATTAAAAAAAAAAAAAATCATTGCAAACTTTTTAGTGGATCCAGGAAGAAATTAAAGCACAGCCAGAGGGATTTTTTTTTTTTTTTAAGTATGAGTCAGATGAGGTAACTCCACCTTTGGAACCCTGCAAAGGTTTCCCATCTGTGATAATGTCACCTTGCCCCGTGCGACCTTCACAACCTCACGCCTTGCCCCATGTCTCAGGTTCTCAATGGCTTCCTCATCTCACATTGCCCCAGCCGCCTGGGCTTTGTTCCCCGTTTCCTTCCTTGAAGCTTCCAGGCATGCTTTTACACAGAATTTTCACATTTCACATTTCACATTTCCCTCTACCTGACACACTCCTCTTCTAGATATATATGCACTGGCCACTTCTTCACCTCCATCAGCTGTGAGCTCAGGAGGCCCCTGCTCCATGGGTCCTTTTCAGACCTCCTTAGGACGCTGAGACACCACCCTGCAGGTGCTCCTACGTCCTTTCCTGCTCTTGGCACACACCACTAGCTGGCACACTGGGCATCACACCATGTGTTTACTATCTGTCTTCATCCACAAACAGGTGCACCCCTGAAGACAACTGTTTTTGTCTGGTGTGTTCAATGATGCATCTCCAGGAACTAAGAATAGAGTCTGGTGTATTGTAAGCATTTACTAAGTATTGGTGGAATATCGAATAATTGTGCATTTATCTACACAAATGATTTGTGTAGATAAAAAAGATTCCAAAAAAGATTTGAAATGGCATCAAACATTAAGTCATGCATATGTCTTGTCAATGGTGAAGGATAAAAACTGGATTTGACCTTGAACTTGAGTGCAAAAACAATCTTATGGCATCTTCTTTAAGATTCACCTTATTTTAACACTTTAGGTCACTTCTCAGAAAGTGGAGGCCCACTGTGACCTGCTGGTCCCACCCAGAGAGCAACCTCTGTCTCTCCCACCACCCCTCCCGGTTCCTGAAGGGACGCTTGGAAGCTGGTGAGTCCCCATTTATCCCTCTGTCCCCTATCTGTGCACTGAGCCCCATGGACTACATCGCGTGGCTCCTTTCCCCCTGATATTCAGGAGGGTCTTCAAAGGGGTACATCCAATGAGGAAAGAGCAGAGGGACTTCAGGCTGGCCCTCTGTGTCTACAGTCTGGTGGGCAGCTCCTTTACAAGACTTAGCTTCCATCCAGGCTCCTATAATGATCCTCCTCCCCTGTGGCCTTTCAGACTGAAGGGGGCAATGATTTTCTCTCGCCAGCACCTCAGCGTGACCTGCTCATTCCTTCATCCAGCCTCACCTCTTAAAGAGTCCCTAAGTATCTCCTCAGGAACCCCAGTGGAGTGTGCCTCCTATCTCTCCTGTCCATCTGCATCCTGTCTGTCTGCCAGTCTTTCCTCTTGTTTCCTGCCTAATCCAACACTTTCTTAAGGAGGAAGAGTCAAACTCAATGTGGACTGCCAGGGTTCACAATCCCACACACAAATCATTGGTCTTTCCCAACATGGAAGATTTCTCTTCGTTTGTCCAAAACATGTCTTGAATGCCTACTGTGTGCTAGATGTTAAGGCAAAAACCTTGCTATGAAAAATGCATGTTTTCTAGTGTGGACAGATACCACGGACATCACTGGTGTGGTTGTTAAGGGTGGAATATCACAGGAGTGTGGAAGCATTCTGTGAACCCCACCCCACACACCCACCCAGAAGAGGGTTTTCAATTTGCCATGGGCATGCCGCATACGATGGAAGATGGTCTTAGGTCTGACAGGTACCCTGGTCACCTCCAACCCCTTGTGTTCTGAGAAACACACAAAACAAAAGAAAAGACTTGAGGGATCCCTGGGTGGCGCAGTGGTTTGGCGCCTGTCTTTGGCCCAGGGCGCGATCCTGGAGACCCGGGATCGAATCCCACATCGGGCTCCCGGTGCATGGAGCCTGCTTCTCCCTCTGCCTGTGTCTCTGCCTCTCTCTCTCTCTCTCTCTCTCTGTGTGTGTGTGTGAGAGATCATAAATAAATAAATACAAATTTAAAAAAAAAAGAAAGAAAATACTTGAGAATCTTTTGAGGACTTGTTAGAATGAAACTCATCTTTTCCATGAGTTGAAGAAAGGGAAAAAGATCATAATCTTCCCAACAGTGGCAGGTTAGTGTGGATGCTTCTACCTCAACCTTGTTTCTTTTATCAGGATTCACCTGTTACCATGAGATTGATAACATTTGTTAAATCATGTCTCTTGTTAACTCTGTGACCAGTAGTACCTAAGGACAAGGGATATCAAGGCTGCCTTTGCTTAAAAAAACTATAACAAATGCCTAGCATTTCTACCCTGGAACTCCGTGTAAGACACAGACAATCCTAGCCATCACTCTGAACACCCTCCTTCAGCTCTGCTCACAGACAAAGCCAGAAGGAACAATGACCCTGGCATCTGGGGCATGGCCTTCTTGATTTGATGTATCCCTTTGTCTCCACTACTTTCTGCCACTCAGTGTGCTGTGTAAATTCAAGCTTCTCCCACTGTCCTTACTTCATACCCTGCTTGATCCTGCCCCCTTCCAAATCCAGCCTCATCTAATCCTAGCTCTCACTCAACAACCTGCATCAGAGTGACCCAGAACACTTGTCCCCCTGCAACATTTGAGCAAATATTTTCCATTTTGGGCCCCAGGAAGTGTTCACAAGTAAATTTTTGTCTGGGGTCTTATTTTCTGTGTTAATTAGTATAGTTGACATCGGTAGAGTAATTCAGGTGTTCAGTGTGGCAATATGGCTCTGTTCAGTGTCAGATGGCTATAAGCTTTGTTTTGAACAGTCAGTCATTTATTGGTAAGTGCATAGTTTCAGTGGCAACGATAAAACCACATGAACAGGAGACAATATCAGGTCAAACAAATAACGCTTTCTAATCATCACAAAATCTGTTGCCATTAGGAAATTCAAAGTTGCTCAGAAGCCACATCTTAAGAAGACAGGTTGTCTTATTAGTCTATATGGAATAGTTCCGTACTACCTGAACTCTGTAGAATCTTGTAGATCATCACCTTCTAACTAAACATGACCTGTTGGCACATAATCATGGCTTGTAAAGAAATCTGGAGGACTGTTGATGAGGATTTTGTCTCCTTGCAAACCAAGTATTCTTACACATATTAGATTTGGATTAGTAGAGCTTTCGGCAATCACAATGTCATCTATTTGGACACCGTGAAAATGTTGGTAAGATTTTCTGCAAAGAAAATGTCTCAATTTTGTATGGAAGGCTCCACTGATGGTCCAATACATAGGGGTACCACCAGTGTCTTCAGAAGCATAATGATATGCATAGCCATAACGAAAAATATAGATAAGTGGGAAGTTTTTTTTTTTTTTTTTCCCCAGAACACCATAAAGCAAGGTTCTATGTAGATTTTGTCACCACTGGCCATTGATATGTTCTATAATACTTTCAAATTTGAGGATGCTTTGAGACTTCCAGAGAACAAACAAAACAAAAATATCCAAAGCATGTCTCAAAGCCTATGTGGGTGACCTATAATTTCAGGATTCCTCTAGCTCCAAAGAACCCCACAAGACTCTAAGGACATATGCTTTTTAACTTAATGAATATTTCTTATATTTTTCCCTGCAATAATTTGTGTATTTTGCCTCTGTCCACTAGAGAGCTGCTATATTATACTCTCACTACATTGGATTCTGGAGATCTGTCATTGAGAAAACCCCATCCCCTCCCTGTCCACTGTCCATTAGCCTAGGGTAGGCAGAGGGAGTCAGGAGGAGGAGGAGCTAGAGGAGGAAGATGAGAAAACGCTCTTTAGTTCTGGAACCAGGAGACACATTATCTCTCTACCCCTGTAGAGTCTTGGCACCAATGAATGGCTGCCTTTGCTTTCATGAGTTTAAGTTAGAATTATCTCACTTGTTACCAAATTGTTCTGAATAGTACAGTAACAGGAGAGTATTTTTACTCACAGTGTAAGTTAATACCTACCTCTGGGATTATTGTTAGCATGAAAATTTAAAACAGATATCATGAAAGTGTTGGTGAAATATAAAGTCCTAGATAGCCATTACATGGAGTTTTTGTTGGTGTTAATTATGGCTTGGGACTGGCTGACTTAGCAGATGTGTAGATTCCATGTTAATTTAAATAAATAGGGCATCTGGCTAAACTTTTTCTGTATTATTTACCAAATAAAAGGACTAGGCAAGGAAGAAAAGCTTCCCAATCATCATCTTTGTCCTTTCGCTTAGAATCCTGATGCCCATGAACCGAGTTGTATGCCATCTGGCTTCTGGAATTGGGGGGAAAAAAGCTGATCTGTTCAGGATGAGATGTCCCTAAAGCCATGGTTCTTAGGACTGGTTGAGTATCATACTATATTTGTAACTAACAAAATAAATACATTCCTAATGATACTCCGTTTTTGTAGGTCTTGGGTGAGTGGGTCTGCCTTTAAGTTTCTGATTTATTCAGCAAGTATTTATGAGTGGTTCCCTATGTGTCTGACACTTACTAATGATGAGCAAGACAAAGCTCTGCCCCTACAGAGCACAGAATGCCCTGCCCTGGATATGTGGGTAGAGCAGAGAAGTATTCTAAACATTTCCACTCACAAAATCTTCTCCATGATTCACTGGTTAATTGGAACTGTGTCACTTTAAATCCAATCCATGGCTTAGGCCCCTGGGTTATATTCAGCTTAGTTAGCTGAATGTCTTAGCTAGATGTCTTTATTTAGTCCTATTATATTTGTTACGCATGAGGACTTTTCAGGAAAGTGAAAATTCTGTCATTAAGAATTTGAGATAATGGACATTTTAGATTATTGTACTAATGGTCAGCAAAATATACCCCAGGTTAAACGAAGGGCTCTATCCCTCTCGTGGGCATTATTTACAGTGAGACTGAGGGGTCTTGGATGACTTAACAGTTCATACCTTCCAACAAAGAGATCTGATCGTGTGTTTGTGCGCTGCCACACGAGAGCCCAGAGAATCAACATTTGTGACTGAAGAGAGGAGAGCCTTTCTTTGAGAGGGCACGTGGGGTTGACATTTTACCTTTGACTTACTAAAAGCAGTGAGGTGGGAGTGGACTCACCACAGGTCAATGAGATGAGACAGATCAACCCTGGAAACCATAAAGTGGAAGGTACAAAGGCCATAATCTTCCTGCAGAACAAAAAATAATACCATTCTCATTTGCTTATTTTGCAAAGAAGACAAAGCCTCTGCCTACCCCACTCATTTTGTTTTATTGACCTCTCACCTTTGTACCCATCAGGGGTGGTGAGAAGATGTGGGCTGATTGGAGCAGTGAGGACGTCTAAGTGTTACTCCTGAGGCGCGACTCACTCAACATGTCCCTGAAATATTCATGTTCCCGGTTTTCTCCCTGAGGATAAAGAGAGTTTAGAGACGCTCTCCAGCTCTAACCTTCTGATTCCATCTGCTTTGTTTGCAAATTCATCATTGTCTTATCCATCAATTATTAAGATAAAATCTTTTGAATCAATGCTGCTATAAATAAAAGCCTCCCAAATCTTTTATCTAAGCCACAGGTGAAATTGGGCAATATTTCTACTCAATCTCCTTAGAAAAGTTTCCCGTTTAGTTGTTTCTGGCAATGCATGAATTTTTTATCAACATCCCAGCAATGTTTACATTTAAGAGGTTCAGACTCTACCTTTTGATGCTGTAAAACTGGCATCTGGAGTTCTGGTTTCAAGGATATTCAATGAGGGTGTTCATTTTATTTGTGTGTGTGGGTGTGGACTTAATGGGTCTTAATCATCCCTAGTAATTTTTTTCTTTCCCATTTTCCCTCTTCATGTTCCACAAAAGAGTCTTTTAGATGTTAGAAATGACATTCCATTGGAAGAAAGGGTTAGGGAGGATTATACTTAGACAATGTTGCTTCTTTGTCAGACCAGTAGCCTGAATATGCCTTGTACTTTTGGAATACTGGTTGTTTCTTATGCCATGTTTGCTGGGTGATTTCAGAATAAAATCTTCTCATGTGAAGGATTTCACTGGTTTTGAACAAGATCTAGGCATTCTCCTCTTTAAATTGTGGCTTCTTTTAACTGCCATCAGCAGAGCAGCAATAAACAGATCATTAGCACTGATGATGTCATAATGGATAATGGAAAAGCATTAATTTTCATAATATCATCATTAATTATAGCTAACTTTGAAATGCAGTGGGGCTGACTTTGTCTTATTAAATGAAGCAAATGCTTTGAAATATTAATTAGTAAAATCAATCTCAATAAATTGGTGATAGCAAAATTTATTGTTTAAAAATGTTTAAGCACACAAAGTAAAGAAAGTTTTGTAGTTTAAGAAGACACCATTAATATAATTTAGTGCTTCCATTTTACATCGCATTATGCCTTGGAAAATCACCAGAATATTCCAGGAATGTCTGTTAATTTCCCTCAATCTCAGTTTTCATCATCATACTGAGAATGACAGGGCCTATCTCCTACGTTAGTGTGTGGAATAAATGAAATCATTAATGGGAAAGCATTTATAAATAATCAAACACCTTATACCTGTGAAGGATTTCTTATTATTCCAATAGGCAAGATGGGCTTGGCTGGAGGAAGGTAGCCCTTCACTTTGCATTTCCAAAACAATAATCACAGTTTCACCAAAGATCACAAATAGTCAACAGTTATTAAGTAATCCTGTTTGCCAGCCACTCTGTTAAACGCTTTAGAGAGATTATTTTATGTAATCTTCATAACAAACATTTGAGGAAGATATTTTAATGCTCGCTTCACCAAAGACAAAACAGACTCATGAGGATAAGTTCCTTGCTCAAGCTCATGAAGGTGATGAATGATGGCACCAGACCTCTGTTACCACAGAGCCCACATCCTTAAACACAAGGCTATTCCATCTCAGAGAGTATCTAGGCAGTTTGCCTGGATCAGTCTGCAACATCAAGCCTCTGGTGGACCAGTTGGTTTTCTGTAATTATTTTATTTAGATGAACATGTGAGGGAGGAATCAGTGAAGAGACTGAGATTGGAGAAAGAATCCTAAGGGCAAGTACCTGAGCTGGCATGACACATGGAAAAAGGAATTGGTGAGAAGACTTCACGTGTCTGGTCTCCAACTGAGTGAATGGCAATTTTGCTATTATCATCATGTCAGTACTCAAAGTTTAAGGAGATGTAAGTTTGTTGTTAAGGAATGTATGGCATTTTATCTGATCCTAAGTAGTAAATATTGATCCTTATTTTTAAAAGAAATTGAATTTGCAAAACAAACAGAAATAAAATCTAATAGTATGTGTTCCTGTGTTCTCATAATACTGTGTACATATGCCATTTATTACCGTTCCCAAGTTATACCTCAAGGCATTTGTTTTTGTGGTTTCCTCTTGACTCTACAATTCTCAGGGACTGTGGGCATCACTCATCTTAGGAATTAGCATGTCATGGGGATTAAGACTCTGTCTCCATCCCCAAAACAAGGTAGTGGTATGACTATAGGAAAATTATCTTTTATTTTTTAAAAAATATTTTATTTATTTATTCACAAGAGACACAAAGAGAGAGAGAGGCAGAGACATAAGCAGAGGGAGAAGCAGTCTCCATGCATGGAGCCTGATGTGGGACTCGAACCTGGGACTCGAGGACTGGGACTGAGCCGAAGGCAGACGCTCAACCGCGGAGCCACTCAGGCGTTCCGGCAAATTCTTTTAAAACATCACTTTTTCCATATTAAAATAGGGCTGATAATAATGTGAAATTATAGGTTCCTTGGGATGATTAAATGAAACAGCACATAGTACATGGCTTATAGAGGGAACTCAAAATATGGAACTCAAAATATGTTATTGTCACCCACCCACAACTAACCTGAAACAGGAAACCATTAATTTTGAATTAGTTAATTGATTAATTGATAGGTTGATAATATCCAGAGCTGTCTATAAATAAAACCACTTCCTGTGAAACAGTAAAACTCCTTTCACTAATAAGAGAGATATTAGATGACACCTGGCAGGTGTGTAACAAGATGATAGCTTATGAAACTATAGATTCAATCCTCCCAAACTTTCATGCCTGTGAGTCTATGAGCTGCAAATTAAATTCAGTATCATCTAAGATTCTTTTATAGACATATTTCCATTTGTCTCTGAAGTAATGAAACTGTATAATATTGATATAATTTACACTTAGGGATCACATTAGCAAGAGGTTTATTTATAAACCATGGCATTTGCATGTAGAAATTTATGTTTTCATGTCCACTGCTTAAAGGATTGTATTAGGAGCTATTTCTCAATCTCTCACTTTGCCAAGAAGATGGTTGCAAAATGAATATTGTCAGCTTAATTATTGATGCTGCATTGATTTGTTCTCTCATAGTCCAAGCAACAACAACAAAAATCCATTCAGAAATATAAGCAATAAAGTCACAGATAAAACTTATGGTTTGACTCAAGAGAAAAAAATTTATTTAGCTCGATCTGGCTAATCTTTCAAATTTAATTTTCATTCAAAATGGAGGTTATAAGAAGTGGAGGACAATTTTAGCAAAACAATATAAATATTGATAGTGTTAATGGCATTCTTTATTACTTACTATGTGTTAAGCATAGACTAAACATTTTTATACACCCTATCACAATTGATCCAATGTGTCCCTCAAGACTGGCTGGATTATGTTTATTTTACAAATAGACAGTGACAGAGAATGAGCTTCCTTAAATTTTCTATCTGTTTTTGAGAAAGCAACAAAATAGAGATTGATCAGAACCACATGTCCTTTCTCTTTCCATTGCTACTTTTGATTTAAATCATGATCCTTTCCATAAAGGATTCCCTTAGTATTCCCCACTGTTCTCTCCTCTAAGCATCTGCTGTGATAGGATTGGTGTGGGCCAAGGTCCTAGAACCCCAAACAATGTCAATGGGCTTTATATAAGCAAAATAGAAATAATACACATTGTTAGGCTGTTCACATAATAACACATAAGTACCAGGCGAAATCAGCTGAGACGTCAGAAAGAGGGTCAGAATGCTAAAAATGGAACATGGTGTTTGAGTTCAAGTTATATGTGCCAGTTCCATAATCTAAGTGATATCCTTGTTGTTATGGAATACTGGGCCCCAAAGATATCCATCTTATAATCCCAGGGATTTATATGTCATGTTATATGAAAGGAGGAAATTAAGGATGGAGTTAATTGCTAATCAGCTGACCTTGACATGGGGGATTAGCCTCGGTTACCTGTACAGGCTCAATGTAATCCTTATGAAGGAAAGAAGGCAAGAGAGCCAGAGTCAGGGTCACAGAGACATTTGAAGAAGCTACACTTCTGGCTTTGAACATGGAGACAGAGGCCATGAGCCAGGAAATACAGGAAGCTTCCAGAAAAGATACAGAGAAAAGATTCTTTCCTATAAATTGAGAAGGAACATAACTTTATTGATATCTTGATATTAACTCAGTGAGATCCCTCTCAGATTCCGGTCACCAGAACTTTAAGATAATACATTTGTGTTGCTTTAAGGCTAATTTTATAGTAACCTGTTACAACAACGATAGGAAACTATGCACTTACTCAGCTAAAGTAGAAGTTATTTGGTCAGCAGCCGACGTATTTCCTCCTATCTTTCATGGCACCTAGAATGTTACCTGGCCCAAATTTGACCCTTACTCTAAAGCTGACGGAAAGGTATAAAGCCCAGCATGGCTCTTAGAAGTAGTCATAGAAAATCAAGGCAGAAATGTTTTCCTAAGCGAACTTTAACCAGCTACAAAAGCACGGTTTGTGACAAATGATATAGAAACACAGAGTTGTCATAGCTTCTCTGGGTAGCGTGTGTGTGTGTACAATCCAAATGCAACAGGAGCCCCTGAAGTGAACCTTGTCATATGCAATCAACATTCATCCAAGGATTCTGGCCAAATGTACCGATAAATACCAGTAGACAGGTCTGGGACAATTTAGGAGAGATGTGTCTGTTGAGAATAGAGAAAATCAGCTATAGGGCTCATCAGGGTCATTTTTATTAATGCATCCACTGAGGGCACAAAGGATGCCAAACCAGAAAGGGATGCAAACATGAATCAGGGTAAATGCAACACAGAGGGGGTTGGAGTGAGACACAGATTTGTGGAAGCGCACGTTGGTTTTTTACAGATGCCATTAAAAGGGACGCATTCCCGCGCACTCCACTTTTTAGCTCTTGTGTTCTTTTCTCCCTGAAAATACTGCAGAAGTGTCTTACATTTTATTATTGTTATTAATATTACATAGAACAGTTATTGCAGTACTAATAAAAAGGAATATTTTGTGCTTATAATCTCTCTTTCTAGGAGAAGAATAAGCCTCTCTTGAAAGTCCAGAGTAAAGCATTTGCATCTTCATTTTATGAGTGTAATTAGCACATTCGTTGGTGCTGTCATCAATGATAATCAACATCATAATAACCCCTTATGTTTATATAGCCATATACAATTTACCAAGCATTTCCCCATCCTTTATAATGTTATATACACCGTCTCTCTGGATTTTGTTAATGATTCTTAGGGGAAAGCAGGACAGGGAGGGATGCCTCCACATTTTTTTAAGAGAGGGAAATAGAGATTCAAAGAGAGACATAGTTGGGTCTTGGATTAGGTCCTAGTCCCCTAGTCTGCTAAGTTTTGAGTTAGACAAAACCATGTGAAGGTCAATTCCCTCAAAAACTTTCATTCTCGATGCTGTTCTAGGTGTTGTTTAAGGCAACTTCACATCAACATCGTTGTCCTTTCTTGCTATATCATGATGAGATAAGACTATGGTATCACTTGAAAGACATTCCAGATGTCAGCCAAACATTGTCTTCATTTATTTAAACCAAAAATGTGTATAATTCCTTTATGTGACCCCCTCATATGAAAACAATCTATACACTAAGGGAGAGTTTCTAGAGACATGCTTAGTAAATCTGACAGTGTCATTTAAATAGCTGGAGATTTGAGACCTCCGTCAGGTCCTCGGAGTCATTATCTTATATTGTGTAGACTGTTTTATAAGCAGAAATTATTAAGAAGAGCAAGGAATTGGATGAGCATGGTCAGAACCCTGGTTTTACTTTTACCTATAAAATTGAAAGTATATAATTTCCTTGAACAGTATTGATTAAAAAGGAGTTAATGGAACCACTCTAATATTTGGTTGTGAAGAGTTAAATTCAGTAATTCATGCTATGCATAGCAAAGTTTAATTAAGTACGACTATTATAGGATTATTGTTATTATATTGTCCCTCAAATAACAATCCAATTATCTCCAACGATGTTGTGTGGTCAAGTGTGCCAAGACAAATGGACATTGGTGTACTCTATGCTGTAGCTTTCCTGAACCTCTGACTCTATCTCTGTATTGTCTTAAAAATGTTTGGAGCTGATCTGCCACTTTTGGAACCCTGTCACCAAAATTAGACAGCCAGCATTGTCTGAGTTTCTCTCTCTTAAGTCAATTTTCACCATCATTTTGTCTCCATGCTGTGTGTTTACATCTCAGGACAGAATACAGCAGGTCCCTCACACCAGAGAGGTGCCCTCAGGTTAATATATATGTCCTTTTGGGTTTTTATGGAGGCTTCATTACATAGGCATAATTGATTAACTGATTGGCCATTGGTGATTAAATCGACCTCCAGCTCCACCCCTGTCCCCAGAAGTCAGGGGATGCAACTGAAAGCTCCAACCTCTAATCACAGGGTTGGTTGCCTTGACCATGAGCCCCCATCCCTACATGCTTTCCAAAAGCCACCCCATCTCCACAGCAAAAGGCACCTGTCTGCTTCCATCACAGGAAATTCCAAGGATGCTTAGGAGTTCTGTGCTAAGAAAGGGGCCAAAGACCAAATATCTATTTCTTACAAAATAGAGGATCACAGCTGTCATTAATAAACCATATATAATTAATATGTAATATATAATATATAAACAAAGGAAGAAGGCAAAGAGAATTTGGGCCAATATTTACCACTTACATGATGTGATTGTAATGTTTCAGGGTGTCAACCAGGCCTCTCTTTTTTTTTAATATATCTTTCTCTCACTCTCCCTACCATTCCTGTTCTCAGTTCTATTCTTACCCAACAAGTACAAGTACATAACGAATACCTATAAGGTGTCAGACACTGAGCAGAGAAGAAAGAAAAACAAACAGGACAAAAATCACAACTCCTCATCCAGGAGGAGGATTTGGGCAGGTATGGGAACAAAAGTGAGCATGATCCGTGATAGAAGTAGGTATAAGTTTCAGACACTACCGAGATGATTTCACCTCGTGTCTGTTACATCAAGGAAAGTGTTATTATCTCTGTGTTTTCAGATGAGAAGAATTAGGATCACAGTGCCTCAGTAACTGCCCCCAAGTCACATAGCAGGTGCGAGGAGTCTGATTCCCATGTCCCTACACTTTCCTTGGTAATGTGAGTGGGTTAAACTTCAGATATAATGGGTTATATGGTACCTATGTTCTGGATGTAGCTTATAGGAAGAAATAGGGGCAGTAGGTGGAATCAGATGCCCTGGGGAGAGACTTCCTTGTCCAACTCCAGTACCACTTGATTTTTCTAATAACAATTAAGACTGCGCAAGGGGGAAAAAAAAGGAAAGAAAGAAAGCAGACTAAAAAGAGGAATCAGCAGTGTGAACGCAGCCAGGAGTTCACCTCACTACTTATAAACCTTAATTAAACCTAATTTGTAAATCTTAATTGAACCACATGTACAGGCATTAATGAAGCAGTATAATAACACTGCTCTCCCAATAAGACAACACACTAATACTAAATACTTATATTCTTGGAAAATGTACTCACGTGGGCCTCATCAAAGCATAATGGGGAAGTAGATAAACAATTAATCTCATTAATTGCAATCAAAGGACAAAGAGTACAAACTAGTTGCCTAGAGGAATCAACTTTGCCAGATTTCCTCACAAACAGATATGGTGCTAATGAAGTGACAGTGTGAAGTAAGCGAACATCTGAGGAATTAAAAATCTCCCTTGGAATGTCAAGAGAAGGACAAGTAAACTGGAGAAAACCAAGGCCTTCTCATGCAAAAGTCAAACTTTGCAGGATTCCTCTGAAGTTCGCCCCTTCATTCATTCAACAAACCTACACTTAACATCCGCTCTGGTAATCCTTTTGCAATATCATGTATGATATGTCTCTCTATATATCTTAAGCCTACACGATGTAACATGTCAATTATATCTCAATAAAGCAGGAGGAAAAAAACACCTGCTCTGTATGCTGCTTGCATGTTCTTGAAAATGAGGATTGAAACATTGGGCCTTGATAAGACGTGTAGCAAGAGAGATTGAGGGACTACTTTGGGTCAGATACTTTCACAAGTATCTCATTCATTGTTTAAAAAAGAAAAAAAAAACAACAAACTTAGAAGCTTGAGAGTCGGTGTTACTAATCACATTTTACAGACAAAAATATTTTGAGGTTCAGTAATTTGCTCCCTGCATATTTAGTGAGTATGTAGACAAGAGGGCTTATTAAGTCATCTGACTTGCAAGGTCATGGTTATTATTACAATGTCTATATTAATATATATATATATATATATATATACACATAGACACAGATATATAGATATACAGATAGATATAGATATAAATATAGATAATATATCTGTCTATATATATCTAGACCAGCTTGGTAAGTGGACTTATTTGTGGACATTGGACTCTTGTTTCCTCTTCTGTCAAGCTGCAGAGGTTGTACTCTAGGGAATCACCTCTCAGCCTTGATTAAACTGCTTGATTAAAATGCTGACACCCCCAGATATCTAGGCTTTTACCGTAGGCACCATGTGGATGTTCTTTCTTTTCAGTGGCCCCTACATCTGCTTGCCACAAAGCAGCTGTTACCTTCTGTACTCTTGTTGCCACTTCCCTGAGTGTCCTTCTGATCTTCCCAGTATCTTTACTCCAGTGGTGGTCCCATGATCCTGAAAAGGAAGGCTAACTTTCCCCAATGGGATTGACAATGATCTGGATCTTTCCTGATCTTCACATATTAGCTCCAGAGTAAATCCAACGGTGTTGCTTTACAAGTGTGTCTGTTCCTTGTCCTTTCACTTTGTCTGGCTTGAATGTCCTTCTTTCACCCTAGAGACATCTCAGCTGACCCCTCAATATTGGGTTTAGGTGACACTTCTGTGACTCCTTCCTTTTGTCTGTGAAAAAGGCACAACCTCCCAGGTTTGTGCTTTGTCAATTTTTCTACTAATGGAGCACAGTCACTTGTTTATACGTGCTGCATTCAGCATATGGTGAATTTCTAAACTGAAAGCTTCACCATACTTATCTTGGCATCCCCAGTGTGGGGCAATGGGGAATATTTCTGTTGAATATATGAATAAAACTGAAAGGGTCTGACACCAAACTACATGCAATTTGATCTCCCCAATGTCCTCACTCCCCAGAAGCAGAGAAAGGAAGAGTTCAGTTCTTCCTGACTGTAAACAGACTGCTTAAGGAAGTTATTACTCAGACCAAGAGCTCTGGTTTGCAACTACATATAGCAAATAGGGATCTCCTTCTTCCAAAATGAGAGAGGAATTTAATTTGCTCACGATGTATGATGTCTGCAGAGGCCTCAGATAGCAAAACATCTGCTTCCCCTCTTTATGCTCCAACTGACCCAAGTTCTCAGGACTCAATATCAATTTTGCTTTTGCCTACCAAATCCTTCTAAGTGATGCTTCATAATTTGATTGATTGATTTCTGAATCTCTTCAATCTATTCTCCTAAGAGTTCCTTGAAGAATCTCACAACACAACACATCACACACACACACACACACACACACACACTGATATTTGATGGTATTACTTCACTGTTGAAATAATTTAATTTCTTAGGGATGAAGGCCTAAATCATCAGATTGTCCTTGAAGGCTTCCATGATCCAGCTCTTGCTCATCTCCAAAGGTGCTCTTTCTCCATCCTCTCTGTTGATATTACATATTCTAATTGTGCATTGCATTGTTACTTTATGTTCTCTAAACCAAGGCATCTCTAATGTAGCCTTTTAAAAGACTTAGTATTTCTTTTAGTGGTTTGGGATTTATAGAAAAATTGAGCAGAAAATACATAGAGTTCTCTTATACTCTTCTTCACATGCCCCAACCCTCACAGTCTCCCCTATTATTAATATTTTGTATTAGAGTTTAATGTTACAATTGATGAACCAATATTTATACACTCTGATGAACTGAAGTGCATAGTTTACATTAAGTTCACTTTTTTGTGTTGTTCATTCTATGACTTTAAGCTTTTTAAGTGTTGTTTCCTTCAAGTAAAAGGCACTGCTACCTGTTGGCCCACTAATCCCTCAGGTTTCAGCTTAGAGGTCACCTCCTCCAGAAAGTTCCCATTGGCACTTATACTGCCCTAGGTCACATTATTAGAGAGTAAGTGGATAAGTAAAGGCTTAAGTTTATTTTAAACAGGCACACATTCAGTGTGCTCCAGATGTCCTCTCTGATTAGCTTTATTTTGGCACTTATGTTACTGTAGTTTAATACCATCCTTCTTAACTGATATTCTTAAATATAGAAATTATGTCTCACTTATTCTTATATGTTCATTGCCTAGCAGAGTAACTGGCAAGCAGTAGATCATAAGTATTTTTTTGTTGTTGTTGACTGGATAAATGAGTCTATCTTTAATTTTCTAATGTTTGGTGTCCTTAAACAGTGGAATTACATTTGGCTGCTGGGGTCCACAGCCCCCAGTGCCTTAGAGAGGGACAGAGCTGAAATCCTCAGCTAAAATATCTATAGAATAGCCCATGCCTCATCTAACTGCTACGTGATCCAGAGACACTAATCACTGTATCAAATAGAGCAACTCACAACAGATTTCGGCCTTAAGGACATCTCCTTTACAAAAGAGAACATTATTTTTGCTTTGCCTTACTGGATTGCTGTGAGGTGAATATCAAAAGAACAAATGGTATTGGAGAGTTGTATGTACTATAAAATAACTCAACAAATGACAGTGGGTAGAAACATCTTACATATTCCCTTCCAACTCTGCCTTAGAAGGGGGCCAGAACCATCTTGTGTGGGCATAATTCTACTCCCCCCTCCAGGTACCCTTGACCTACAACACACGGTGCAACAGGAAACAATATGATAGGCCAATCATTTTATTTTATTTTTATTTTATTTTATTATTTTTTAGGCCAATCATTTTAAAATATACTTTATATCTATGTCATTTTCAGTGATCTGATAGTATGAAATTAAAGATGACCCTCGATTATTAAACATACTCTTGAACTGTGAAGCATTCTTATCTCCAAATTGTATAATATTGAAGATACATTAGATTTAAAAATATTCATCCACTTTCCAGGCATGCATTGTCTTTATCCTACATTTGATTAACTACTGTGTCTTAAAAAATAAATACAGATGAGCTGAGTAAAAGCAAGAAGCTGGTGGACAGTGAGAAGAAGCAAAGCAAAAGAATCATGTCCCTGAGATAATACCCAACATGTCATTATTGGATACTCGAATAAACCAAAGGAGCTTTGCCCGTTCAGTAAGCCACTGTGTGTAATTTTCCCATGCATCAACACTTACTTTGGGCCAGGAAGTCATTGCACCCATTATTTCTTTAATGTTTATCTCTTCAATTTACAGAGGAGGAAATTACCACTCAGAAATGTTAATCACTCTTCTGAATTTATACACTAAGTCAAAGATTTAGGATTATAACCCCTTAGGTCTCATTCTAGTCTGTTATTTGTTTTGTTTTGTTTTGTTTTTATGAGAGAGAGAGAGAGAGAGAGAGAATGCATGCACACAAGGTGGGGTGCCTGGGAGGGATGGGTAGGGAAGAGGGAAAGGAGAGAATGAATCTGAAGCAGGCTCTTAGCCCAACTCAGAGCTGATGTGGGGCTCGATCTCAGGACCCTAAATTCACAACCTGAGCTGAAATCAAGTGCCAGTCCCCTTACCAGCTGAACTACCCAGGCATCCCTAGTCTGTGTTCTTAACCACGGGTTTAAGAGCCTCTGATGATAGTATTTTCCATGATAGATTTAGTTAGAAGGATTCACAGTTTCGGGGGGCAGGGGGTGCGTACAGTCTCTGTTGGCAACTACTCAACTCTGCGTGAAAGCTGCCACAGACTATATGTAAATGAGTAAGGATATCTGTGTTCCAATAAATCTTTATTTGCAAAAACGGGCAGCAGGCTAGATATGGTCTATGCAGCACAATGTGGAAATATTTCAAGGCGGTGGTTCTCAAATTATACAGAGCCCAGAACTATTGTACATTATTTACATGCATCCATATTATTTATTATTAATAAAAGAGATTCTCAGAAAATACTTCAATCCTTCTAGACTTGATGCACATTGATTTATTTTGTATTTCCTTTCATTAAAAGAAAAAAAAGTTCTAGTCCTGAACCATTAAAATGACTTCAAAATCTATTACTGTGTCATGATGAACATTTTGAAAAATAAAATGTAATGAAGATTAAAAAGAACCTGAATTACAGAAAATTCTTATGAAGGATCCCGAATTACAGGCATTAACAATAATAAAAGGAGCAGAATCTTGGATCTGGATGTGTCCTTAGAATTCCTAAAATAATTGTTTAGTCAATGAACAATTGAATGAATTTTTTAAAACCTGATCTTAAAAAAAAAAAATAAATAAATAAATAAATAAATAAATAAATAAATAAATAAATAAATCTTGATCTTTTTACAAAGCAAAATATCACCATCCATCATCCAAAGAAATGTATCCCTTTCAGTGAGATTTTAGGCTTTAATTTTGCCATGTAGGTAGCTCTGATGAAGGAACCTTCCTGGGATCTCCAAATCTTATTATTTCATTCAAAATATATCTGTGAGATTTCCTTTATGTTGCAGGGAGTATTCTGGATGAGTCAGGTGACAAGAATGGCAAAAATCACCATGTGTGAAAGAGGTGGTGTGAACTGATGGGGTGCCACTTTGTGGGAAGCAGAGTGCATCCTAAAAGCAAAGACATAGGCATCTAAACCAGGTTGAATCTCTTTTTACATGGGCACCTGTCTTTTAATAGGCTTTTTCTAAAATTAGGAAGTCAGAAAAACAGGTAAAAACATTATTTTTAGCTTTCCTAGCAGGAATCCTGAAAGCACAAAACATACTAAATGGCCCAATATGGCTGCCTCTTTACCTCAGGCAACAAAAAATCCCAGAGTTAAATGCAATGGTCTCACTTAGAAATTTAATTATCCTGGGCATCAGGTCCATCTGTCTCTCTTCACCTTAATATTTACATATTTATATATTTGACCACACATGTGTAGCTGCTTTTAGTTTTCTTTATTGTAATTAGTATATAACATACAACTATAACTCTCGTATGTGTGTGTGTGTGTGTGTGTGTGTGTGTAATGTTAGCTTCAGAAAGTTATTATGTCTCTCTATCCTTTTACTGTGTCCTAAATCTATTTGTATCCTGGAATCTGCACACCACAAACCTGTTTTTCTCTGAGAGGGTGTTTGGTTTCTAAGGTCTGATGAGGGCATGGCTTTAAGAGAAGAGCTGGTACTGACCTGCTGGCCCACAGTAGCTGCTCATTAGTCTCATTGCATTCAGCTTTGATCTCTAGAACCTTCATGGGAAAGCACTTCATATGCAACCTTCTCATTTCCTTCTCGGTCCATTAATTTGAACCATAATCTTATCCATTCCAGCATTGAGTTTTTACCGTGCACTGTATAGATGAGCTGTTCAGCCAATAAATCCAATAAAGTCATTTTCCCAAAGTGGAGAGATTTCACCCAGAGAATCCGCACGGTCTCGCAGTAAAGATGTGCCTGATGCTCTCAAACACAGGGAGTGACAGAAACATGGGTCTCGTTTCTAGTTTTCCTGAGGAATTTTGAATGAAGTGAAGTAAAAGCTGATTGGGGCTATCTCATTTCTTACAAAAGGCTTGGGTTTTAAGAATCATACTCATCTGTCACCTGACCTTATTATATTTAAAAACAATGCCACATTGCTTCTCATTAGTGCTTTTCCATTTGGAAGGCAGTCACATGGCCATCATCTCATTTTGGCATCAAAAAAAAAAAAAAAAAACATTGGTCAGAATTAGTCTAAGTTACCTTGCATGGATTGAGATTAGGAGATATTTTATTGACTTTGCCCAAGACCACACCATTCTTCGCTATCTGAAGTTTCTATTGTCTGTGGAGCCACATAAAGTAATCACAATTCAAAATCTAATGGATCGCATTTCAGAATTTTTGTCCAAGTTCATTGTAGACAATGAATCTGATTCTAGTCAGTTTCCATCCTAAAATAACTGGAGGAAACAATTCATAACAATACAGCTACCCTTTGTTGAGTGTCTACCATACCCTCCAAGCTATAAAGCATCCCTATTTTACAGATAAGAAAAGTGAAGTCACTCAGCTCATCTGTAAAAGAATGAGTAGTAGAGCCTATTTCTGCTGGCCTCCAAGCCTGTGTCTTCTCTCTGGAACTTCCTTTTCAGTATTCCATGTGACAGACATTACTGGTACCCCTTTCTGGGAGATGCTGTGTGAGCACAGGCAAAAATTATTGACATGTTTCCTCTTAAGGAACCTTCATGTAGTGTGACAAGCAGAAAATTAACAAGAAAAGACTCACATGCAGGGCAACCCCGGTGGCCAAGTGGTTTAACGCCGCCTTCAGCCCAGGGCATGATTCTGGAGACCTGGATCGAGTCCCACGTCAGGCTCTCTACATGGAGCCTGCTTCTCCCTCTGCCTCTCTCTCTCTCTCTCTCTCTCTCTCTCTCTGTGTGTGTGTGTCTCATGAATAAATAAATAAAATCTTTTTTAAAAAGAGAGAAAATAAAAGACTCACATGCAACATGAGTGTACATTGTGTGACTGCTGTGCTGCACAAGGAGTGATGAACAGGGATGGACAAAGGAGGGTCTTCCCTACACGCTGTTGTTAAGACCTGTCTGAAGCCAAACCTCACCTGAAAGATGGACCAGAGTCTGTCCTGAAGAGAGCATGAGATGAGAATTTGGGGCAGAAATGTGAATGCTTCGAATCAAGCAAGATAATAACAATCCTGAAGGCTGCAAAAGGGGATAGATAGTAAGGCTACCATGTAGACAAACAGGAGGAAGTTGTATAAATTGTGGCAGAGGGGAGGCCATAAATAGAAGAGCTTTATAAGGCAGAGCCTATAGGTCACAAGAAGTGTTCTAAATGTAAGAGGAACTCACTGGAGAGGTGTAAGAAAATAAATGACATATAATGAAACGCTGCAATTCTTTTTTTTTTTTCCATAGTATTTAAGTAAATTTTTTTTAATTTATTTTTTATTTATTTATTTTTTATTGGTGTTCAATTTACTAGCATACAGAATAACACCCAGTGCCCGTCACCCATTCACTCCCACCCCCCGCCCTCCTCCCCTTCTACCACCCCTAGTTCGTTTCCCAGAGTTAGCAGTCTTTACGTTCTGTCTCCCTTTCTGATATTTCCCACACATTTCTTCTCCCTTCCCTTATATTCCCTTTCACTATTATTTATATTCCCCAAATGAATGAGAACATATAATGTTTGTCCTTCTCCGACTGACTTACTTCACTCAGCATAATACCCTCCAGTTCCATCCACGTTGAAGCAAATGGTGGGTATTTGTCATTTCTAATAGCTGAGTAATATTCCATTGTATACATAAACCACATCTTCTTTATCCATTCATCTTTCGTTGGACACCGAGGCTCCTTCCACAGTTTGGCTATCGTGGCCATTGCTGCTATAAACATCGGGGTGCAGGTGTCCCGGCGTTTCATTGCATTTGTATCTTTGGGGTAAATCCCCAACAGTGCAATTGCTGGGTCGTAGGGCAGGTATATTTTTAACTGTTTGAGGAACCTCCACACAGTTTTCCAGAGTGGCTGCACCAGTTCACATTCCCACCAACAGTGTAAGAGGGTTCCCCTTTCTCCGCATCCTCTCCAACATTTGTTGTTTCCTGCCTTGTTAATTTTCCCCATTCTCACTGGTGTGAGGTGGTATCTCATTGTAGTTTTGATTTGTATTTCCCTGATGGCAAAATATTCCATGCTCATGGATTGGCAGAATTAATATTGTGAAAATGTCAATGTTACCCAGGGCAAATATACACGTTTAATGCAATCCCTATCAAAATACCATGGACTTTCTTCAGAGAGTTAGAACAAATTATTTTAAGATTTGTGTGGAATCAGAAAAGACCCCGAATAGCCAGGGGAATTTTAAAAAAGAAAACCATATCTGGGGGCATCATAATGCCAGATTTCAGGTTGTACTACAAAGCTGTGGTCCTCAAGACAGTGTGGTACTGGCACAAAAACAGACACATAGATCAGTGGAACAGAATAGAGAATCCAGAAGTGGACCCTGAACTTTATGGGCAACTAATATTCGTTAAAGGAGGAAAGACTATCCATTGGAAGAAAGACAGTCTCTTCAATAAATGGTGCTGGGAAAATTGGACATCCACATGCAGAAGAATGAAACTAGACCACTCTCTTTCACCATACACAAAGATAAACTCAAAATGGATGAAAGATCTAAATGTGAGACAAGATTCCATCAAAATCCTAGAGAAGAACACAGGCAACACCCTTTTTGAACTCGGCCACAGTAACTTCTTGCAAGATACATCCACGAAGGCAAAAGAAACAAAAGCAAAAATGAACTATTGGGACTTCATCAAGATAAGAAGCTTTTGCACAGCAAAGGATACAGTCAACAAAACTCAAAGACAACCTACAGAATGGGAGAAGATATTTGCAAATGACATATCAGATAAAGGGCTAGTTTCCAAGATCTATAAAGAACTTATTAAACTCAACACCAAAGAAACAAACAATCCAATCATGAAATGGGCAAAAGACATGAAGAGTAATCTCACAGAGGAAGACATAGACATGGCCAACATGCATATGAGAAAATGCTCTGAAACGCTGCAATTCTTGCTTGGAATTCTCTTTGGTCTATGGATTCCAAGTTTATTAGTTTAAAGAAAAATCTGAGTCTTGCTACACTTAATAGGTTCTATGAATTAGAAAAGATTTGTCCATGCTCTTGGATAGGTGATGGCCGAGGGGAGAATCATACCAGGTAGAAGGAACCATTTCTCTCCCACCATCTCTATGGAGAAAGACAACATTTCTTAGGAAAGTTGTAACATGAAGGCAGGCAAGGGAGATAGAAGAGCAGACCACCTCTACTTTCAGGGCATTTCTAGAAAGAGAGCTATAGTTCATTTTTTCTAATTCAAGTGTAGAGTTTAAAAGCTCAGAGTGGAGTTGTATTAGAACTTTTAGAATGCAAAGGGTAACAAATGTGTATGTTTGCTTACCAAAATTTTTTAGAAGATTAAAAGGGGGGCCTGGGTGCCTCAGTTGGTTAAGCATTTGTCTCTTGATTTTGGCTCAGATTGTGATCTCTGGGTCATGAGATTGAGACTGGAATGGGCACCCTGCTCAGCAGGGAGTCTGTTGGAGATTCTCTCTCTCTGAACCTCCTCACCTCACTTTCTCTCTTCCTCTCTCTCTCTCCAATAATAAATACATAAATCTTTTTTAAAAGACTCTAAAATGGTTAGTTTTGCCAAATACAAGTTGCTGAACCTTACACAGTGAAATGTTCTAGCCCAAAGCCATTTGCAAATTCCCTGGTGTCTGGACTGTACAGCAATAGGGTAGTCGTCCAAGTAGAGTCCAGAAGACATGACCCAGAGATCAGTTGGAGGACTTTATTTAGTATTCACAGAAGCTTGTTTCATAGCAGATAACTCCATCCTTTAGCTACAGCTGCTTCTCCTTTCTTAGGGGAAAGGAGTCCATTAAGGAGACACTCTGCTAAGTGAAGCCAACTCTGGAAGCTGGTTAGTTGTTCCCATCTTCATGGGGGCATGCCGGTTAGTTATCCCCATCTTCATGGGGCATGCCAGCATGTAGTTGTCACCTTTGAACTCAAAGATAAGAGTGTGACTCTGAGGATAATACTGGATAATACTGTCCTTATTCTATTTCAATTACATGATCAAGTCCTGCTCCAGTATTATAGATATTTGAAGAGACAAGACTATCATCATCATCATGACTGCTTCTCCTGCCAGCTTCTCTTGCTCTGAGTTGCTGAGATATGAGCTGATCTTGGTGATAGTCTGGGGCAGGACAGGGCATTGCCTTCTATACTTCCTATAACATGCACACCCTGAAGCCAAAGAAAGCAATCCTGGAGATCAAGTTTGGATATTTGATGAAAGCATCAGATATTTAAAAATAAGCCATCAAAGTGAAGAGGCTGGGCAGAGAGAAAATTCTGGGATGATCTGGCATATCAAAATTCAAGAACCCAACACCAGAGAATGGTTGACGAACACCATGAGATGAGCCCTCTTCTATGCACGTGGGATCTGAGGTCTAGTAGACCAGGTGCAAGTCTGTCCTCTACCTCTCCAAGCTCTCATTACTCTCATGGAAATGGTGTTATGCTCTCTACACTTCACTACCAGTCCCAAAATTGGTGCTTACTAACTATGTGATCACTTTTTTAAAACTTTTATATGCTGCCTTGTTTAAAATCATGACAAACCTATGAAATAGGCATTATTTTATTTCTAAGTTACATATGAGAAATTTGAAAACAGAGATACTGAATTTCTTGCTCAAGGTTACACAATCCCTCTGTGGTGGATTCAGTACACAATCTTACACATCTCATCCCAGAGCCCAGTTTCTCAACATCCTTCTGGATGAATTTGTGGAGAATGGTAAAAGACAAATGATAATAGTGGTCATTGGTATTAAAAATATTATTTTCTAGGAATGCCTGGGTTGAGTGTCTATCTTTGGCTCAGGGCAGGACCCCAGGGCTCAGCAGTTGAGCATCTCTCTTTGGCTCAGGGTGGGACCCCAGGATCCTGGGATCAAGTCCTGCATAGGGCTCCCCAGAGGGAGTCTGCTTCTCCCTCTGCCTGTCTCTGCCTCTCTTTCTTCGTGTCTCTTGTCGGGCTCCCCAGAAGGAGTCTGCTTCTCCCTCTGCCTGTCTCTGCCTCTCTCTCTTTGTGTCTCTCATGAATAAATAAATAAAATATTTTTAAAAATATTAATTTTCATCCTTAGAATTACAGTTGGGTATTTTTTTAAGATCTTCAATTTCTCCTCATCATATTTATATTGTCCATTATACACTTGAACATATGGGGAATACAATATTTATAAAAGCTGCTTCCTGCAAATCCTATCATCTCTGCTTTCTGATTTACATTTTCCTAATTCTTTTACTGTCTAGTAACTTTTAATTGGATGCAGACATTGTCCATTTTATGTTGTGAAGTGTTTTGATGCATTCCTTCAGAGATGTTGGACTTTTACTTCCAGGAAGCTGAGTTATTTGTAGATTTATTTGATTCTTTGAGTTCTTCTTTCAGAGTATTTCAAGGCAGGTCAAGATTTACCCTTATTCTAGAGCTATTTGAGCCATAATCCTAAGGTCATTCTGGGATCTCTGTGGAAAGTCCAATGTATTCAACAAAGTCTTTGTACTCGAGCTGGAAGGAATGCCAATAATTTCCTATCTGTGTAAACAATGGGAGATGTTCATTTTATGCCTCCCTGTGTTTCATGTTACATAACTGAGCACTCAGTTATTGCTTTCTGGCAAGTATTTTTGAAAATTGTTCTTGTTTCATTTTCTGAGGCTTCTCTCTAAGCACACATTGGTGTTCACCAGAGACCTAAAGAGGTCCTTGTTGAGTCCACAGATTGTAGCTAGCTCAGCCTCCTCAAACCTTCATCTGTCTCCTCAACTCAGCAAGATGGCTCCCAGTTATTTAAATTTTCCCTTACATGCCAAATTTCTTGTGTTACTTCCTAGGGTAGAAAGCTTGGGTGATGGTTGGGTTCTCCTTGCTTATGTTTCCTTTCTGAGGGATTGCAGTCCTGTAGTGTAGTTGTCCAATATATGACTATCTGTGTTTCTCATGTTGTCTTGTCCTTTTTTTCTGGTTGTGTTTTATAGGAGTATAATTCTGAACCATTTTACTCCCTCATGGGAAAAAACAAAAATCCATTAATATTATTAATTTCTCATGAGACAGTACTTTTGATATCTCCTAAAGGCTGTTAAGCCCCCTGGGTAGGGGCAGGGAGTATACAGTAGGTCCTAACCCAGTCTGGAAAGGTCAAAGTAGACAAGGAAGACTTCTTGGAAGAGGTGAGGCTTGAGCTGGTTCCCAAATGTCAGATGAGTTTTCAAATATTAACACTCTTTTAGTTTAATTAGCATGCTAAATTTAAAGAGAGCATAAATGAGTGATTGAAATGGCTTGACTTAATGAAGCCTTAATAATAACCCTAATTCAGTTTATTCGACATCTATCACTCATAGATGAGTAGCTAATGCCTTTTCTAATAAAACAGTCATAATAAAATAAAGCAAGCTATTAAATATATTATTTTTATTCTCTTAATCACATACTTTCTAAGTGAGGATACTGAATTCATTACAATAGCTCTACAGAATGCTTTATTTTTTCCCTTTTTCTTAAAAGTTCAAAATTGAAATTACTTGATGCTACAACAGGAACATTTCAATGCTATTTTCTTATCCTCCCAATAATTGAATGACAGCTGATTCTAATTACAATTCCACACATTATATTCTGGAAAAGCCACTCTCCCTAGAGGCGGAGAAAACTGACCAAGTGACCTGGATTTTGGTCCACCGCCCCCCCACTGCCCCTGACCAAACTACTTTCTTTGTACACTGCCTTCAGGCATGAGACCAGCAGAATAGAAAATCAGTAGCCTGTGCCCTTGAGTGGGTACAGAGAACCCTCCCCTCAGTTCTACTTACAACAGCTGGACACAGTAGTGTTTTCAAGAAGCTGTGCCAAGTGTGAACAAAACACTACTTGATCACAGGAAATAGGAACGATACTAACCCATTCAGCTTCCCAAATAGCTGTCTCATCCTACCATGGTAGGGTGTCTGCTGGTCTTGGGGTTTCCACACCGTGCACAGCATCTTCCCTCGTTGTCTTGTTTTGTGCTTATAACAACTCTGAGACTATGTCCCCACGATTCTACGAACAAGCCTCTGCTCAGTCACCTGAAAATGGCATCTTCAAAGCCTGGCTTTTTTGGCATCAAGACTAAAGGAGAGAAGAAAATTAAATTTACCACCTGTAACACATCAGGCTCTGTGCTAGAGAGCTAAAAATACTAGTATCCCTTTCCAGTGTCTTTTTTAGTCTCTAACTAAACTCTGAGGGGATTTCTCATTTTACTTTCCATTAATGAGATAAAATGAAGTGAGTTTCCTAATGCCATGCGGGGAGTGAACGGCAGATCTGGAGTTTAGTCTCCCCTGATTCATACACACACAGTTTCAAGCACACAGTCTTCCAGTGTAACCATGCTTCTGGCCAGCATGCTTCCTACTCTTCTGGCTTCTGTGGGAGGAACATGCCCATTTTTTCACAAATTTATCCAACGAATTCTGATTGGGGACTTCCAGGGGTTTTGCCTGAGGCTACCTACGTGGAGGAGCAGAGTAAGCAACCACCAAGCTCTGCACTAGAAAGTCTCGCAAACTAGTGCAAAATCCAGAAAAGGAAATAATTATTTGCCATAGTGTGTGAGAGAGGTTTCAGTAAAAACGAGGGTCAGGTGTGATGGGAGTTGAAAGGAGTGAAAGGTAACCCAGCCCCACTTATGGATGCAGTGAAGGTGGTAGCTAGGCCTGTGGAAGTTATTCTGAGACCATATCTTAAATAAAAAACAAAGCCTTCCAGATGTGTAGGGATGGGAAGGTTCTCAGAACAAGTTTGGCCCTTCAGAGGACAGATGGACACTGATGGTTGGAAACTGTGGTTTGTGTTAACGGAACTCAGTTATTAGAAGAGAGTTAATGATACCTGATGGATAGTGGCATGAGGACTATATATGGGAGATGTCGGGGCTGATCCGTGCCTCCCTCTTTGCTTTCAGGTGTTTCTTGCATCCAAAGTGCTTTCTACCTTCCACTGCAATTTGTCCTCCTGTCAAGATTCATGATTCCAGGATGATGTAAATTCTAAAGCACTCACTCCTTTGCCCATGTTTCTACTGTATGTTACAGGTGCCTCTGGTTTTGTCCTTATCCCCAGCACAACATGTGGTGTGCACCTGCCACCTGACCCCTCTAGATTGGGTGCTAGGAAAGGGAAGGTGGTGTCCTATTTAATTCTTATTCCCAGACCTAGAGTAGTCATGTTGCTAGGCTTGGGGTGGGCACTCAATGGACACTTACTCAGTGCACAGGTAAACTGACGTTTCTGCATGCAGTGAGGAAAATATAATGATGCATTTACATTCTTCCTCCAGACCCTTGGAATTATCTGTTCTACTTACAGGTTATTAAAGTACTGCTTCATACCTCACCCTTTCACCCTGCCATTCCCTCCAGCAAGTATTCTTAGGACATTTGTTTCTTAGTGAATTTGTTTTAACCAAATCCAATTTTTCTATTATCTGCCTGGGTTTCTCACCCCTCAAAGTCCATTTGTATCACGTCTCTATTCACTCTGTTGCTCACGATATCTTCCAATTTAGTGTAATTTGTGAATTTCATTAACATGCTATTTACTCTCACTTTGAAATCTCATGTACTCTTTCGTGTAGCTTATCACCAAGAGTAAAGTAGATGTCTACTAAATTAAATGTGCCAATGGTATTTAATTTGGAAGGGTTATGAATACAAAGGGAGAAAAATAATAGAGGAGGATTGAATAGATTTTCAAGGGAAAAAAAAGCTTGCAGTTGCTTCTCAAGAGTTATTCCTTATGGACAAATATGCTCCAGGAAAATAGATAAAACATATGTGCATGGAAGGTGTGAAATAATTGGGAAATAGTCATTTAGAAGAAAGTAGTAGAAGTGCTAATAGATAATGCATAACTTACATTAACAAAAAAGTAATAACGTATATACTAGAACACTAGAGTGTTGGAGCTGAAAGCCACTCTGGGGGTTATTAAATGTTTCCTTCTCTTTTTATGGAGGAGAAGAATAAGCCCCGAGAGATTTACTGAAGGGCTCACCCCAAATGGTTTCAGAGCAAATTCTAGAAGCCAAGTTTTCTATTTCCTAATTAGCTGTTCTTTCCTCTGAAGCACCAGTCTTTACACATGTAAGCCCCTATGGCTTATAAATGATTGGTACATTAATCATTTTGATTTGTATGATATACTTGTAAAATTAGGGAGAATAGTTATTTTTCTTATTCGACACATTAAAAAAAAGTGTGAGGCTCAGAGAGGCAGAGATCAGTGGAAGGATAGTCTCCAGGTTCATGGCAAGGTCAGATCTGAAGCTCTTTTTTTTTTCTAATTCCAAAATTGGCATTCTTGCAAGTTTACCACACTAACCTCGACACAGAATGAACATCAAGTTATATTTGAAAGGAACATGAGAGCTAACAACTCGTCTTTAGTCTAAATGCTAAGGCAACATGGTGGTTGGTAAAATAACATAAAAATGAATTTTAGAAATATGGTCATGGATATGCAGCCTGGAGGGTGGACAGACCTCACTCTGGATTCAGACAACCCAGGGATGCAACCTAGCTTTGATATTTCTGATCCACATTGACTGTGTGACTGAGACGGTAGGCCTAAAGCCATTTCCATCTAAGCTGTAAATGTGTCACCCGGGTACGTCTACATGTGATGATTGCACTTGGCTGAGGCCATAAAATATCATTGGCCTGTTTCCTGATGCTCCTCTGTGGGGTGGAATGGGTACCGGGAAGCCATGCCCTGCCTTTCAGGTCTTGACTTTTCACATTTCTATGTAAGCATCAGATTCTGGGAACCAGAACATCAGGTCAATAGCATTGACACATAGATCTGAATTTCCAGAATAGCTACCAAAACAGCTGACAGAGGAGAAGATTCCCAAAGTGAGGTGGAGAAAAATAAAGGCGGGGTGTGTCAGCATTGATCAGAAGTGGGTATTGTTTTGAAATATTCCTCACTTGAGGCTGGATGTCAGCACTATTTGATTTTTTTCCACAGCACTTTATAAAAATGTGCATTTGATGCAAATCCAACAATACCCCTGTTTAGAAAAAAAATATTTACCCTCTTCTTACAGATATGATGGCCACTAAAGCAAAACACGTGCATTTTATATAATGTGTCTCCATATTCAGAAACAGATATTCAGAAGTGGACTTGAAACCTGCCCCCACATACACTGCTAATCATAATGTGATTATGTAATTATTTATATAAGAATTCTGGGGATCCCTGGGTGGCGCAGCGGTTTGGTGCCTGCCTTTGGCCCAGGGCACGATCCTGGAGACCCGGGATCGAATCCCACGTCGGGCTCCCGGTGCATGGGGCCTGCTTCTCCCTCTGCCTATGTCTCTGCCTCTCTCTCTCTCTCTCTGTGACTATCATAAATAAAAATTAAAAAAAAAGAATTCTGGTAGAAATATTTGAATAAACCAGCTTTTTATTTGCATTAGAAAAGTATATGAAGAATCCTGTCCAATTTCCTGCTGTTCTTATTAGCCATGTTACTTTGAGCTAAACTTTTTCTGAATCCATCTTATCATCTTTTGAAAAAAAGGAGTAACATTTGCTTTAATCCAAAAGAGTAGTCATAAGTATCAGTATAATTTGAGAATGTAAAAGTAGATTATAAATCTGAGAGTTTCTCAAAGTGTCCAAAGATAGGGATATTCTAATCTCAGCTGGATTAAGGAAAGAATAACTATCTCAGAGATCTGACATTTGGAACAAGAAATACAGGTAGAAATTTCCAGGCAGTGTTTATTCTCTAAGTGAGGTTTCTGATAAAGTTTTTATTCCCCCTGTTTTTGTTTTTGTTGTTGTTTTTGTTTTTTGTTTTTGTTTTTGTTTTGTTTTGTTTTGTTTTGCAGTTCAGCCAGCTTCAAACCAATAACCACAAGGGATGACAGGGTTTTTGTCATATCACAAGAGGATAGCCAAGGACAGGTTTATTTTGGGAATTCAAATAATCCAAATTCTCCAAAGGGAAAACCTGAGTAAAAATGTGGAGCCTAAGTGGGAGAATTTCGGTGGTAGAGCATATAGGACACTAGAGTCTCTGGCACACAGGCACATCGGGCTGGCCCTCAAGGAAAGGGAGATGAGTTCTAATGTTTATGTCTGTCATGCTGGCCAATCTGATCATGGAGCTCAAATCAGATCTGCTGGGGAAGGTACAGGCTATGGGTTTACACTGAGATGAAGTATGAAGGTAATTTGGGGAAGATGAACTAATGACCAAAGGGGGAAAAAATGAAATGACTATCACAGAGCAGTAGAATTGATAGATTAAACGGTGAAGAGCATGGTACCCACAGGAGCAGCATGGTTTGGGAGGCCTGTTCAGCATGGACTGTAGGTGAGGGAGTCCATGCCTGGACCACACCCCTTGTGATTCTAGCTGTTCAGAATCCAAGCAGTGTGGAAGACAGAGTGATGCCCTTCCCCAAAGATACTCCTGTCCTAATTGCTAGAACCTGTGGATGTGGCCACACCTTACAGTACAAAAGGGATTTTGCAGATGTGACTAAGTTGGCAATTTTGAGATGCAGAGATTATCCTGGATGAGATCCAAAGTAATCACAAGAATCCTTTAAGAGAAGGAGGGAGAGTTAGTGTCAGAGAAGACCATGTGACAATTGAAGCAGAGGTTGGCTGATGTAGCCAGGAGTCAAGGAATGTGGGAATCCTCTAGAAGCTTGAAAAGTCAAAGGATAGATTCTTCCCTAGAGCTTCCAGAAGGAATGCACTTCTGCCAATAACCTGATTTTGGTTGTATAGGACACATTCCAAACTTCTGACCTCCTAAACTGTAAGAGAAGAAATAGGTATATGGTTGTCTCAAGCTGTTAAGTTGATAAGCTGTTATAAGAGTAATACAGGCAGATCAGCCCAGTTTTAAGATTGGCTTGGGGATTTGGAAGATCTCCCTGTAGGTTCTTAGCAGATTTGAGGAGAGGTAGGTGGGGGCTTTGGCGGGGAGGAAAAAGTAAGGTCACGAAAGAATAACTTTTAATAAGGCCATCTTGAAGGATATTTTAGCAACCTTACACTATATTTATAAAATCATAAATTTCTCATTCTTTGAATATTCCTATTCATCTGAACATATATAAAATAGTTGTTGACTTTCTAATTAAAACTACTTAGATTTTGCTACAGGTAAACATCAGAGATTATTTTGTAAATCCAAATAAAGTGGGAGTAGCCATCAAATAGAGTATTTTGAACAATAACGATGATAGAAAACAAAGTTGAAAAGCCTTGCAAGTCCATCAGAATATCTTTTCCTTACTAGAAAAAAATCAGGACGTCTGAGTGGCTCAGTTGGTTAAGGGTCTGCCTTTGGCTCAGGTCATGGTCCAAGGGTCCTGGGCTCCCTGTTCTGTGGGGAGTTTGCTTCTCCCTTTCCCTCTGCTTCTGCTTCTGCCTGCTGCTCCCCCTGCTTGTGCTCTGTCTCTGTCATATAAATGAATAAAATCTTTAAAAAAAGCTGTTTCATCAAAAGCTTTCATATTTGTTTTTTTAAATATATTGTTTAAATCCCACACAACTTTTAATAACAACAGCAAATGGTATATTCCAACAATCTGTATTTTTCCTCTATTGTGGAGTACATCAAAGGGTATCTTGCAGATGGTTACTAATCATCACTAACCATCAGTATCCACTGTCTTGGGGTTTTCAGTCAAGTTCATAATATCTTTCTGCTCCTGAAGGCTTTTCCCACCCATGGGAATGAATGTCATAGTCACGTCTAGAAGATTGAGTTCTGTGCATGGATACTAGGAGCAGGAGCAGATGTCTGGCCTCTAATTGGCTTGAGAATCTCTCTCCCTAGATTCTGGAATCTTCCTCTCTAGAATCAGGGACCCTGACTTGTTGATGCCTTCCACCTGTGACTTAACAGAGAATATTGAAAAACTAAAGACTTGTTTGTGGCCAAATTGCGAAAATGCATGCTCTCATGTGCTGCTGATGCAACTATCAACTGGAACAGACTTCCTGGAGAAAAACTTTGTAATATAGCAAGTGCTATGATAAAAGAAATGCCTGTATAGTCCAGTAGTTTCTCCTTTGTGATTTTTATTATTTATTTATTTTTATTGGAGTTCGATTTGTCAACATATAGCATAATACCCAGTTCTCATTCCACCAAGTGCCCCCCTCAGAGCCCATCACCCAGTCACCCCAACCCTCTGCCCACCTCTCTTTCCACTACCCCTTGTTCATTTCCCAGAGTTAGGTGTCTCTCATGTTTTGTCATCCTCGCTGATATTTTCACTCATTTTTCTCTCCTTTCCCTTTATTTCCTTTCACTAATTTTTATATTCCCCAAATGAATGAGACCATATAATGTACAGAAGAAGCATCCAGGGATGTTCACAAAGTTTGTAAGCAATAATATTCATAGCAGCATTATTTATAAGTGTAAAAATTTAGAAATAACCGAAATATCTAACAAAAAAATGACTAGGATTATATATGATAATACTTCCATAAATAACATCAGCCATTATAGTTGTGATTTTGCAATAAGTATTCTTTATGATGTTTGAAAAACCTTACAACAGAAGTCAAAAACCAGAATATAAAATTATACTTATTATGGGACTGCAATTGGAGAAAATAATACATATTTATTATAAGGAAAAAGTTGATGGTGATTATCTAGTGGATTCTGTTAATTTTCTTTTTTTTAAATATTATTCCATACTTTGCAAATTAGTTACAATTCAGATGTACCACCAGTCAGAAACCAGGACAGATTTCTCTCCCACAGACTTCATTTCTGATCAACTTAACTCCTATATTGCTTTTGAATTCATTGTTCCTCCCTATATACATTGCTAACACTCAAACACAAGCTTCTGTCACCATCTTCTGTGTTGCCTGAGCCCCGTAAGTGGTCTCTTGCCCACCACTCCTGAGTTTTTTCAGTTCCTTATATAAACTTTGGCCAGAATAATAATAGTAAAACATAAAGTGCATCATGCAAATCCTCATTTTAAAAAATCCTCTAATAGCTTCCCTTCAACCTGGCAATAAATAACAAACATTCACTTTGCCTCTCAGGCTCACATGATCTCACTCCCACCTCCTTTCTGTTCAGCTCTGACCACTTTCCCTCAGAATTCTCCAGGCATCTGTTCTTCAGTCAATATGGCTATGATCCTTAGGGCCACCGAGGGTTCAACTTCTCATGTCCTGCTTGGCATTGGGAACTTGGCTTCAAGTCACATCTTCAAAGAAGTCTTCCTTAGCCTTCTGGATCATTCTGGTTTCCCCATTAAGTATCCTTGCATGATGTTGCATAATTCTCCCTCCTAGCAAACAATACAATTCTACAAAATAACGTTGTGTGAAGGTTTTGATAAATCTTTTTTCACTTGCTGATTTCTTAACATTCTTTCTTGTTTCCTTATGCAAGGGAAACCCTTTCTTCCTACCTCCTTTGGACTGGTAACTCACTCAATACTTCGCCAGGCTTCTGCTTTTGGGTTCTCCTACATAGAGCATTCTTCTGATCACCCACTTTGGTTCTCCTCCCATAGGTGAGGATGACATGCAAGCCCACATCTTGCCATCCCCTGCATCATACAACCAGAATTGGGCCAACAAACCTGGGTCTTATACCCTATGACAGTGATTGTTTTTTATGTTTTATAGGCTTGCCTGATTTCTATAATCATCTTCTTTTGATGGAAGACTCACTTATAGACAGTGTGGTTCTGAATTGATATTGCCCAAGAATGCTATTATCAGCCATTGCCCTTCGGATTTTATGAAATTTCATATGGTATTAAGGTTTATTTGTACTTAACTCTGTTTTTCTTACCAAGGTAGCTACTAAGTCTCTTTCTCTACAGAAACACTATACACTTAGTAGGTGTGTATGCAAAGTAAGTACTCAATTCATGTTTACCAGAAGAAATAGCAGCTCAAAACTGCAGAAGTTCTCTTGGGCATGTCTTGGTTATGTCAATATCAGATATCTATCATTAAGGTAGATTGCTACTACTTAACTATTGCACTTGGAATTCTGTATGCTAGGATAGGCAGAGGACTGTCATTGCCTCCTTTGACAATCTGACATTAAGCTTACAAATGCAATTTCTCTGTAATATCTCTGCAAAAGCCCGGAAAATGATATTTCCTTTCTGCACTGGGAGAAATATTGATGGGAGTTAAATGACCAGCCTTGCAAAACATGTATTTAAGGGTTAGAAGAATGAGGACAATAAAAGCCAAACTAAATTTTAGTCTACCTAATTTAAGTATCTCTAATTCAACAGCATGACTATTTCATCTTAATGGCGCTATCTAGTGTAGTATTGTCGTTCTCTTGCCAAAAATTGATTAGATGAGCTCTTTGTAAAAATTATGATGACTGGGAAAATATGGGCAAGTTTAATTTCATCAGTTCAGAAAATATGATCTCCTTTCCTAATGGAGTGGAACATAAAAAGAGGAAATAGAGGGCTAAGTTAGTTGCAGTAATTAGGGAGCTGGCCAAGAAACTAGAGTTATGGTTACTTAAGATACATTTCCATGAAGCCTTGGCAAAGGAAGCCTCCATTTTACTCAGCTAATAGAAGATATATAGTTTATTAAGGGTTGAGTTAAAAAAAGACAAAGAACATTTTGACTGAAGCTTTGGTGTTTTTCTATTTAATATGAATTTGGTGTTGTCAGAAAAGACTCAATTTCTGAGTACAAATCTGAACCAGAGTTTTCCATTCCCATTTTCAATGAGTAAATAGACCAAAGATCCTTGGGAACCTAAGGTTCCTAACAACCTTGGTTTACTGAATTTATAAACTATTTAATCAAGACCCATTAGATATCCTAGAGAATCTGAAAGGCTACTTGAAATAGTGGAAAACCAGATTGGGGGAATATTAAACATTC